>NW_023144629.1:4062598-4749763 GCF_012932325.1 Thrips palmi | reverse complement strand
TTTCGCCGTGCCCTGCCTGACCCTCCCAGGCCCCGCGAGACTTTCGCCGTGCCCTGCCTGACCCTCCCAGGCCCCGCGAGACTTTCGCCGAAGGCCAAAGAAGGCTAGGCCAAAAGAGGCTAGGCCAAAAGAGGCTAGGCCAAAAGAGGCTAGGCCAAAAGAGGCTAGGCCAAAAGGGGCGAGGCCACGCCACGGGCTCTACGCCACCGGCTTCCCCTCCGCTCCTGCTGCAGACCGATTCCGAAAGTCGCTCGGTCTCTCTCACACTCATGGGGCGTCCCGCGAGGTGCGAGAGAGACAGAGCGACGGAGTCAGTCTACTCGCTGCTGCCGAGATTCCTCGAGCACCGAGTACTGCTCGCTCATCCGCTCCCCAAGGTCCCGGGGGAGACCAGGGGCTTGGAGCCAGGGGGAAGGGGCAGGGCCTGCAGGGCCCCACGTCAGGGCCCCGTCGCAGCGTGACGAAGGGAGCCGTCCAGCAAGCCCCGGTGCCCTGCGTGCCCTGTGGCTACTCCGAGGGCCGAAAGGAAGGGCCGGCGCTGGGTGTACCGGTGCGGCCGAGAGAGAGAGAGAGAGAGAGAGAGAGAGAGAGAGAGAGAGAGAGAGGGGCCGGAACGAATCGTGAGGCGGGCCGGCAAGCCACGGCCCAGCCTCGACACCCGTCGTCGTCCCGTCCCACGGCCCGGCCCGGCCCGGCCGGCCTTCCATCCGTCGTCCACAACAAACAACAAACGCCGCTCGGCCCAATTTCACTCATTTTCATCGCCATTTCCATCCCGGGCGTGCGGAGCTCCGCCTCGGGTTTGCCTTCCCTTCCCTCACGCGGCCCGCAGGAATACGTAATCCCAACGGCAATCCGTCAATGTACAATCCGCCGCCCAGACGTCCCAGACGTCGCGCCACTGTAATGACGTCCAAACAAACAGAGACAGGCAATGGCGATGCAATGCCGGCATATCAGTCTGCAGTTACCGTCTTACAGTGTCTGCCGGCGCCGGGCCGCGGCGAGCCGGGCCGGCCGGTTCAAAACCCGTGTAATAAGAGCAATCAAACCAATTCCTTTCACTCTTGCGGGGAATAACGCCGCATGCGGGCCGCCGGGCTGACCGGCCGGGCCACGGACGCGGCGCACACAGACAAAAGGAGGGGGCGGAGGGGAGGGGGAAGTCGCCCGGTTCCGCGCGCACCTGCCGATCGGGCCAGTCAATGAACCGGACGAGACGAGACGAGTCGATCGGTGACGAGGGTCGAGGGTTCGACTCCTCGGATCCGAAGAGCATTTCTCGGTCCGCTAGAACGATGTTGCCGAGGCGTGACCGTGAGGCTGGGCCGGCCGGCGACGGGACGCGACGGGACGGCCCACCCGGATTTTAATCAAGAACATTTAGTGGCAGAAAGAAGCACGGCGTCGTTTCCATCGCTCTGTCTCTCCCGCACCCGTGGGGCGTCCCGTGTAGGTGCGAGTGAGACAGAGGCTGGCCGAGGGCGCGGCGTGAAGTTACGCCCTTCGCGTTTAGCAGGGCCAGGGACGGCCGGGCACGGCCAGGGATTCCTGGGCAGACTAATGGCAACGCAATGCCTTGGCAGAGCCTCGGCAATGCCCGCTGCATTACATGCTTTTGCTGCTGGTTAATTCTCCCCCCTCCCCTTCCCCTTCCCCTCCTCGCCCGGCGCTTCTTTTTGCTCCCGCCGCCTTTTAGTTTTACTTTGCTCCTTCCGTCTCGTCCTGCGTCCTGCACTGCGAGTCCCCTCCCCCTCCCCCTCCCTTGCGTCGCCCTGTCTCGCCAAGCCGAGCGCCCCCCGCCCGGCACGGCGAAAAAAAAAGGGCGCAGACCCGCAGTATTCGAACCCGGGTCCGCAGGGAACACGGCCCCGTAATAACACGGCCCCGCTGACGGCCAAACGGCCGGGAAGGGGCGTCCGAGGACGACGACGACGCGACGACAGCCGGCGTGGCGGTGCGCGGTGCGGCGCCACGCGGCCCGGGTTCGAATCCCCGCGGCCCGGGCGGCGCGGAGGAAGCCGGAATTGGGGCGGCTCGGCACGGCCCGGCCGGAAGGCCCAGTCATTAGGTTAGCCGTGCCGCGGGCCGGGCAGGCCCTGCAGGCCGCGCTGCTGATAGCGACAAGCACCCCACCTGACCCCACGGCGCGCGGCCCGCGCGGAGAGAGGCACCTGCTGCTGCCGCCTGCCGCGGGCGGACGCGGTGCAGCGGCGCGGTGCAGCCCTCGGCGCAAGGTAAACACCCGGGTAAACGACGCATGCACAGGTGTGCCATGCTGCCACGCTGCCATGCACGGCATGCCTCCAACAACGTGTACTCGGCGCGCGTGTGCCCTTGACTGCATTTTTCGCTGCCTTTCTGTTCGTTGGTCTCGCGTGCGTGTCTCTCTCTTTCTTTCCCGAGCTCGCGCCGCGTCTTATTATGCATTTAATTTATTAATTTATTTTTCATTGGGGGACGAAAGTTGCGACTTGGCGAAACTGGGTCCCGCGGGTGGCCGCGCCTCCACTGTCGGGCTGCCGGCCGCGTGCGTCTGCCCGCCCCGCCCCGCCCCGCCGCACGGAAGTGGGGGTGGGGGTGGCGGGGGTGGTCGCGCCCCCACGCGGAGAGCAGGCAGGCCGCGCAGGCAAGCGTGGAATCCGTGATAGATTACACGGAGAGATAACCGAACCGACCCGCAGCACAGACTGCCCTCGTTATGGTTTTTCAATTTGCCCCCCCCCCTCTCTCTGATGAGGGAGGGACAGTTTTGTTGTCCAAAACAGTTTACCTGCCGCGCGTGCGTCACGTCATCACGCATGCACTCCGTGTGAGAGCGAGAGAGAGAGCGCGAGAGAGAGGACCCAGGGCACACCGAATTAGAGGTGCGATCATCAGATAGACAGCGCTAGCCGTGATTACATGGCCGTGAACAAGCAACACACAATGCCCTCTGAGGACGGCCACGGCCATGGCCACGGCTAGGGCGGGTGCGATCCCATCGGCCCTACACTGCACGCCCCGGGCTACACCAGGCCGCGCCACTTTCGGGACAGCACGGCGTCGGATAGCCCTCCGAAGGGCCTATCAGGATCAACACCCCGGACTCGAGACCGCGGCGCCCTGCGCGCCCCCGCCCAGCACGTGTGCTTCATGCCGTGTCGTCGGCCAGTCTGTCTGTCCGTCTGTCTGTCTGTCTGTCCGTCTGTCTGTCCGACGGCGACCTGGGGCCACACCCTCGCGGGGGTGTGGCTCACCAAGGTGTGGCCGCAGTGGTCATGGGTCTGGGGGCTCCATGGGGCGAGACGGCCCGGCGTGGCCCGGCGTGGCGTGCTCGAAGGGCGTTAATCCAGTCCGAACTGCCCCCCGGGACACACCGCCTTGCCGCGCCACCCACAAGGCCAGCACCGCCAAGGCGGCCGCCACCGCACCCCTTGGAGGCGGGGCGGGGCGGGGCAGGTGCAGCGCGTGAGTGCACTGCTTTCTCCCACCACTTCCGCGTCTCAGTTCAATTCCCCTTCCGTTTTTTTTGTTTTTTCGTTTTTCACCCCTCCGTCTGGTTCCGCCCCTTCCCCTGGGAAACGCTGCCGCTGCTGCCGCTGCCGCGCGGGCATCGCGCCACCGCGGCACCTGAAGGGGGTCAACAGGCAAATGTCAACATGAAAGGCGCCGCCCGCCAGCCAGGCCGACCCTCGCGGCTCCGAGGCCTCCGCGGCCGCAACTCAAGCCCACTGTGAAAAAGTCAGCGGCGACGGCGATCGCTCGGCGCGGGAAAAACAAACGAACGAGGAGCCGCCTCGTCGAAACGTCGAAACCGATCAAGTTTTCGTTTTTACAATCGGCGGATTGTGATTCGGGCGTGTAAACCGTAAAGCCGGCGGGCAAACGGCTGCTAACGGCCGGGCCCGCCAGGCCGCCAGGCCACTCGACACGTCGCCAAGCAGAACAGAAACAGAAACACAGATTCGGAACGGAACGGGAATATAAAACTTTCTATTTTATTGTGAGGACGCACCAGGGCGGCGGCCGAATCCCGGTCGACTTGACCTTTCCCCTCTCCAAAGACACAACACCCCGAGCGGCAAGACCAGCAAGAGCAAGCCTGGAGCGCAGAGCGCAGCAAGCAGTCAGCGGCCCGGCCGGCCCGTCGCCATGTCACATGCGGGCTAGGCGGCGCCCAGCGACCAATCAAAGGTCGCTGGTTCGATTCCCACTTGACGCTGCTTTCTTTCCCACTGCGTACACTACACTGCCAGGCGATCGGAATCTCGCCGGGGCCTTTTGGTCTTTTTTTCCCGGAATGCGTTATGATGAGTGGCGTCCTTATAACACCCTGTAGAGCACACGGTGGGCTCGGTGGGCACACAAAGGAGAGACAGAGACAGGTGCATGCGGCATGCCGGCCGGCCCCGTGGCCCTTTGGCCCTTGCGCCGTAGGTGTGGAGGGCGGGGTGCAGCGCCCCGCCCTGCCCCGCCCCGCCCCGCCCCGACACTTACTCAAGACGTAAAAAAGTGAAATAGGGGTCCGACGCTGTGTGATAACATCGGCCGGCAGCCGAAGGCAGCCACAGGCAGCGGACTGATTCCGAACAATCGTCGCTCTGTCTCTCTCGCACTACCGGGGCGGGCCGTGAGAGTGCGAGAGAGACAGAGCGACGAACGGATCCCTGGGCATCGCTGTGCCGCTGGGCGACCAAAGGGCGGCGGGCCGGCGGCGGCAAATGGGAGGGGGTATATTTAAATCACTAAAACAATGGCGGACTCGAAGGAGCAGCCAGCCGCCCGCGAAGAGTAAGAAAATGAAGGCAGGCTGGGCGTGGCGCCGCCGCAGTGGGTCCCCGTCGGTCCCCGTCGCCCTGTCACGTGCCCGACGACGCCCTCGTCCAGGTATTACGTGACGCCGCCCGCGGCACTCCCAGGGCACGGCACACCCTCGGTCACACCGGGTCAAGTTCGTCAGTGTGTGAGTGCGTGCGGTCGGCGCGCGAACACGGCCGAACGCACGCTGACGTCATCCGGGACCGCGCATCTGCATATGCAAGTCGGGTAGAAAGCTCGGCGTGGCGGTGGCGTGGCAGTGGCGTGGCCCACGCCGTGCGGGACAAGGCGGAACACGCACGGACTGCAAAGAATCGCGCGCAAGCAGCGCAAGCCTCGCGAAAAAAAAGTGCGAAAAAATAAAAACAAGCGCGCGGTCCACCCCGGTCTTTGTATTTCGGCGCCCTTCCTCTCTTGACCGGAAGCGGTCATGCCGGGGACGGCTTTTCCTGCCCGCTCCCCCGTCCAAGCCTCGGGCCCTGGGGGCGCGTTCGGAAACGCGCGGTCTCCGTCTGCCACTCGCACCGGGCACGCCAGGCACCCGAGCGTGGGTTCTCGAGTTCTCGAACGCACTCTGGAGGGACGTCCGCCGCAGGTCCGCGACGCGTTTGACACCCCTTCCCCTCCCCGCCCACCGCTGGTGGTCATGGTTACTAATGGCTGCAGGCCGCAACATTTCCGCCGCAGACCGCCGCAGACTGGGGGGGCTGTCACGAAACGAGCGCGGGTTCGAACACCGGGTGTCTCTGCTTCTTTTTCCGGCGGCGTGTTTGGCGACGGCCCCCGTGCGCGCTGCGCGTTGCGCGTTCTTCCCGGTGTCGCCGGCCACCCCGCGGCGCGGTGCGCGGTCCCACCTCGCCGTCGTCGACACCGCCGAGGTGGCCGAGGTGGCCGCCACCCCGCTGACCGGGCAGGGCGCGGACAATGGCCGGCCGGCCGATCGGAACGCAAGGAACCCTAGGAACCCAACGCCGAGGGCTGAGCACGCTGAGCACCAAGCCCTGAGGTGTGCGACGCGCTGTAATGCTCGCTGGTTACCTGTTGCCTTCCCAATAACCTCTGCTCCGTGATCAAGTGGCATGATGCTGCCAGTTTTGGAGGGCGGGTGGTTGAGGCCCGTGCGTTACGGCCGGAGTGAACCGGACCGTCATTTTCCTCCCGGCATTCTAGCCTCGTCGAAACGAGATCAGAATAAAAAGTCGCAGATGCAGCACTGTTACAGTGTGCAGGCAGGCAGGTGGGGAGTGAGGGGGCCTTTTGTTGGGGAGCGGCGCGCGTGCGACGCCCTGCACGCCGTGGTGCTCGTCGAGGCCGTGCTGCAGGCCGCCCAGGCCGCCGCGTTCAGCTGTTCGGTCGGTCCAATGGCCACAATGGCGTAGAGAAGTCCCCTGCTGCAGCACGCTGCTCTACCTGGAGGCCTGGAGGAGGAGGAGCAGCACGCCGTCGCCGTCCTGCCACATCGCACCTGCCTATCGCCTGCCCGCGCGCCAACCGCCTGCCGCCAGGGCCCCTCCCCCACCCCTCACACATTCACACTCACACGCGCGCGCGCGCCGCCCCGAACTGCAAAGGAAGGAAGCTGGGACAGTCCATTCAGCGCACAGGGTACACGAACGAGTACTGCCTGCCTCCACCCACCACGTCACGGTGCATCGTACCTCCTCACACGTCATCGCCCGTCGCTCCGAAAACACACACACACGCTCACACGCAGGCGCGCCGAGGGTTTCGGTTCGGGGCGGCAACAACTCGTGCCTTCCGGCGACTCTGTCTAGTCGGCGTCGTCTCGCTCGGACCACACTCGTTCCAAATGGGATGGGATACCCGCCGGGATGGGATGCTTGTTCTATTCTACGCGCCCGGGTCCTGGACGTCCTGGACGTCCTGGACCGCGCGAGGCGATGCAGTGCAGCAGCGAAGCGAAGCGATGCAGCCAGGTAAGCGGCCCAAACGGACCCCCTACCGCGTTCGCGGGACGTCCAGGCCGTCCAGGCCGTCCAGGCAGGCACGGCACGCAGCAGAAAAACAACCTCGGCTTCGGTTTATATGAGATAGAGTTGCAGGCCCGGCCGGGCCCGCCGCCGGGCCAGGCCGCATGGCGGCAAGCGAGAATTCAACACACCGTCTTGCCTTTTCCTTTCACGCCAACCATTAGGCTGAATGATGGTACCGGTTTTACAGCGCGGTCCACGGACCCACCTCGGAGCGCCGAGGGGTTATGGCGGACCAGTGTCGCAGCGCCCCGCTCTGTTCTTGAACGGCGAGCAAGGCTCCGGGCGCCAGAATGCTGATCCAATGAATGCAATGGACCGAGACCGACCGGGCTGCGTCTCTCTCGCACCCCTATGGCTCCATGGGTGCGCCGCACTGGTGCGAGAGAGACAGCGGCTGGTCACTTTTTGGTCGCAGCGAAATTCATAACGCCGCTACCTTCGGCTCGTCGGGTCCCGTTCGGGAATGCGCTGCCGTTTGATTCCGAACAGAGGCGCTCTGTCCTTCTCGCACCCGCAGGGCGCGGCGCCTTCCGCAGGGCCGCGAGAGAGACAGAGCGAATGCAGCTGCCGCGGCGCAGGCTCCACACGCGAGGACACCATAAAGTGGCGATCGGCGTGGCGATAGGGCATGCCGATGGCGGCGATGCAGTGATGCACAAGCGCGGCTGCAGGCAGGCACTGCACTGTAGGCCGGGGCCCAGGGTGCCCACGGCGTGCGTGGCGAGGCGAGCAAGCGCGGGGGCCATATGGCCTGCAGCGAAGTGCAGCGCAAGCAGAACGGCGGCCAGCACGCCGATTCCGAGAGTCGTTTTCGTCGCTCTGTCTCTCTCGCACCCGTAGGGGACGCCCCATGAGTGCGAGAGAGACAGCGCGACTCTCTGAATGGCCGCGCGGCACCGCTATCGGGACAGGAGTATGCCCCTGGTCATTAAGTCCGGCCACTAAACGCCCCGCCGGCCGCCTCCAAGCCTTTACGGAGCATCCCTTTCTCTCGCGTGCGTTTCCAGACAAAAATAAAAGCAGGAGGAAAATAATTGCGATTGGCAGATGTGCCGGCTTTTGCCGCGGGGCACTAAAACACGTTCGGCAGGCCTCGTCCTCGTCGGCGGCGCGGCGTCGGCGGCGTCGGCATCGTCGGGGGAGGCGTTTTGTAAAGTGTCCCTGCAAGTCCCCGCGGCCCGGCACACTGGCCCGGCCCGCCTGGCCGACCATTATTTTTCATCCCATCTTTGGCTCCGATCTGAAGTCTCCAGGACCGCGGACACCCACACCCCGCCCCCGCCCCCGCCCCCGCGGCAGGCCGCGTATCTTGGAATCTCCGGCTACTGGCTCAGCATCCCGACGGGGCTGCCAGGTCCGCCAACCCAGACAGCCAGCCGGCCGACCTTGAAAGTTCCAGGTTCCAGGCGGGCGGAGCGCGGAGCGCTGAGCGGGCGGCGCTGGAGTGCTGGAGCCAGAAAATGCAACGGCGGCCGGGGCCGGACGGGGGCGGGCGGCGGCGGCCGAGAGGTCACCTTGCAGTAAAGATGAAACTCCTCCCACCCGAGAGTAACCGGTATCAAAGAGGTCGGGGCAATACGTCTATTTTCATTCCTGCATATACTGCGGCGGCACGCTCTGCCCTCTCTGCTGGTTTGCATGAGTCACCGCCGCCGCAGTCTCCCGGATTGATTCTGGAACGCGGAGCTATCCTCCAGGCGCGCTGTAGCCTCCGGCCAATCGGATACGGAAACATTTTTTTCCCTCTTCCTGGCAGTTCCCTCGTTTGAAACGCATCGTGAACCGACACGGGAGAAAAAGGCTGCGGATGAAAATGCGAGTACTAAATGCGGCGCCACGGTGCCCGCGCGCGCGCGTGTGTGTGTGTGTGTGCTGGACGCGCTGCGCTTGTCGTGCGTGAACCGTAATCGGGGGCCTGCTGCAGCCCAACCAGGCCTCCTTCATGCCCACTGAGCACACAATAAGGCCCGTGGCATCACTTCCCTTGCAGCAACAACAACAACAAAATTGGCTGAACCAATTAAGAGCCGGGCTGGCACGCTGGCGCCACCACCGGCCGAACATGACTGACCCAGGCAGGGCCGGGCAGGGCTCCCCTCCAGTGTATATGTACTACTCCAGTGCGTTGTTGTATTTATGATGCATTTATTTCCATCGCTTTGGCCGGTTGGCCAGAGACTCGCTGGCAGGGTGGGCTGGGCAGGGCTGGGCTACCAAGCGGTGGGCGCACGCGCGAGGCACCGGTGGGCTCCGGTCGCGAGGCCGTTTGGTCGTTGAGTCGACGGAGCCGAGCAGGGACCGTCGTAGGGACCGTCGTCCGGCTGCACAACTGCATCAGATAGCGCTGCCTCTCTCACCCCCCCCCACACACACACACACACACTGCGGTAGCCATCCTGCGTCTCTCTCCCACTCATTACAAGGCCCATTGACAGGACAGGGCCGGGGACACTCGCATGCAGCGAGCGCGGTCCCGCAGCTAGCGCCACAGAGGGGCCGTCCGGAAGGCGCGAGCAGAGTCTGTCTCTCTCGCACTTGTACGGGGCGGCCCGTGAGTGCGAGAGAGACAGACCCCGCGGCATCGCCCTTGCGACGGCGTCGGCCTAGGCCATCCTGAGCCACCCAAAGCCACCCCCTTCGCGGCCGGCCTTCCAAGCCTCCACCTGGCTGAGGGACGGCCCCCGACGCCCTGCCGCTACCTGCATGCCTGCATCGCCTGCATGACCACGATGACCCACAGGACCCCGGTGGCGGCAGGCGGCAGGCTGGCCCCTGGACAAAGTATCTAAAGGGGGACTGGAAGCGCGGTAAGGTTTGGTTGTGTTTCAGCGAGGCAAGCCTCGGAGGGTCGACCCTACCATAAATGTGCCATCCACGCCGCCGCCAGATAGATGGATAGATGGTCCGACCCGAAGGCGTCTTCGGGGTCGCCTGTCTCGCCTTCGGAGGCTCCTTCGGCCACGCGGCCGGCGGCTGCCTGGAGCGGTCGGACCCGAAGACGCCCGAACCGGAGCCGAAGTAGAGCCGATTGGTCGGACCTGTGTCAGGCTCGTCTTGAGAAGGGTCGGGCGGGCCATTGACAATGGTGCATGCAGTCGGGCCTCGGCACGCTGAGACAGCCCTCGCAGCCAGTCCCCCTTTAGATACTTTGTCCAGGGGCTGGCCGTGCTGGCCCACAAGGCCCACAGGCTCGCCGCCGGGCCGCCGGGCCGCCAGGTAAGACGGAGCCGAGCCGAGACGAACAAGGGACAGGGACTGCATGGCGCAGCGTGGCGCAGCGGAGCACACACCTTCAATCAAGGTGTGAGCCGGGCAGGGCGTGGCACGGCACGGCACGGCCAGGCGACGTGAATAGACGGCCGGGGGGAACATAGCGCAGCGCGCAGCCATGGCGCAGCCCAGCCTGCCCGGTGTTGTCTCTTCGGGCCCGCACCCCAAATCCATCACCCGGCTGCCGATACAGGAGGATGCAGCACAAACCCACAATAATCTCCTCGTTGTAAAACCGTCGCAGCTCAAGTCCTCGCCGCATTATTGCACTAACGATATGCACCGCCCTTGTCCTTTGGAGAGGTGCCCCGCCCCGCCCCGCCCCGCCCCGCCCCGCGGTCACTGGCTGCCAAACGATTCATCCCCACCTCAATCGTCTAATCTCCCCCTGTCTCTGTCTCGGCCAGTGTCCCCACTGTGTCCCCACGAGGGCAGCCGGCAGCCCCGGGCCAGGGCCCCAGCCGGGCCCAGCTTCCCACGACACGCAGGTCGCGGCGCAGGCGTTGCCGGGGGCGTCGTCGGCGTCGTCGGCGTCGTCGCGGCCACCTCAACCCTTCCCCACCCCGAGGCGCGGCGCGCACCCTTCGCGTCGCCACCCTTGTAGAGCACCGCAGGCTGCTGCCGGCCTCGGTTAAGCGACTCGACAAATCTCCCCAAACTTATGAGTTTGACGCGGGGCCTTAAAAAAAATTTGGAACCAAGCTTCGACCAAGCTTCTGTCGGTCTGATCAAGGCATTCTAATTTTGTGGAGGAATATTACTCCTGTGCCTTAGTTCAAAAATTGGAGTACGAACCGAAGTTTGCCTTACAAAGTTGCAGTGACATTAAGGAATTCTGAAATGACAAGCCTCCTACGCACCTCTCTCTGCCAGAACGGCGGCGATCAGAAGAGCTGCGAGTGTCCAGGCCTTCATCTTGTGTCTCGGTGGGGAATCGGGGAAAAGTAATCCAATTGCAATCCACAGGTCGGGCCTAGGCCTCGGCACACACTTGTAACAATCACGACACCGACTCGATGCTGAACGAGACACTGGGTTCCAGACTTAGAGAGGACAGCGTGGTAAACACAGGACAGCCGACTATGAGAAGTCTGCAGTGATAAGATAACGGAGGAGAGAGACAGCGATGCAGCACCCTCCCGATAACACCAACACCAAACGCAACTAACGCGCTTCGCGCTTCGCTTCCCGGCGGACGGTTCGGTTCGCTTCGGCGCGACGCTGCGGCGCTGCGACGCGCTGGTGCCCTGAAGCTTCAAGCAAGACTGAGTGCGGACGGCGGCAACGGCAAGGCAAGCGGCAGAACCGGCACCGGCAACACGCGGCACAGCGGCACGGACCTTCCCTCCCGCGTTTGCGCGCCGCGCCGCCAGGCGGCAGCACCGGGGGGAGCGCCAAGCGCCAACCAAGCACAAACAGTGCATTTGCCAGGAGACCGGTGAAGGCGGTCAAAATTCTAGACACGTTTTGAGGTCTAGAGTCGCTAAATGGGACTCGGACCGAACGTGTTACCCAATCAATGTGTGCCCAGAGGAGGACAGGGAAGAAGAAAAAAGTAGATTAAAGAGGAACTTATTTATTTACAATGGAATCTTGACAATTAAAGAATTCAATTCCTCAAACATACTTTCAATGAACAACTACAATAAACAATGAGGTAACATTAAAAACTTAGATTGACTTAACATCTTGTCCAAGTTTCTAAACAACATAAATAAAAGATTCATATTTCAGTTATCTTTCTATATTTATAATCCATAAAATCGAGAACAATTACTCAGAAGTGGTTAAAAGAAGTAAAAATTAATGTTCCTCCAAATTTTGAAATTAATTTGTAGAGTTTTTTTTGCGCATAACAAAATATATGTTCTTATGTTACTTTTCCATCACATATTTTAAAAAGTTTTCTTTATAATATGAGAAAGATCTAATTATGGACAATGAAAGCCATCAGTTTAAAATAGAACAGCTGATGTAGTTGAGCACGATTTTTAACAGACACAAAATCACTTATCAATGACAAATCAGGCCTTTCAGGATTATGTGATGACTACTCAGAACTGCCAGGATAAAGAGGATGTGTCTATAGAAATCGGTAAGATTTCATTTCAACACACAAATTCCTCAAACATTAGTCAAAGATGGAATGAAGACTTCAAAAATATTAGCGGCACAAAGGTTCTGTGAGATACAACCTAGGGAAGTACAGAATATCACAGTTCTATTTTAAAACAATACACTGCCTGGAAAAACTCTGAAAATCCAGTAATAAAAAAAAATGTAATACTGGCACACCAGCAAACAAAGTTAAGGTGAAGAAGCTTCTCATATAGTTTCACAGACACAAATTTTCAAAAATATTTAATTCTATCTGTGATACGATACTTGACTCAATGGTTGATGCCCAGTTAATATTAAGAACCACATTGACCCTGCCACTAACAGAGCAACATTACCATCTACCTTCTCAATCAATCAATAAATAAAGAATAACATACGGCAAAAGAGTACAAAAAATGTAGAAAAATTAGAGAAGAGATACAAGGAATGAGCTGATACAGAAACTAAAGGTAAATGTAAGTTTCTGTTAAAATAAGTACCATAATGTAAGATTTTTTTTAGGTTCAACCCACTAATGGGTTTTGAGTCACTGAAACATAAGTTACAACATAACTGAGTAATTGTTGGATAAGGAAGTAATATTGATAACACTTAAGCGATTAAGATCAGTCAGCAAAGCAAATATTCTCCATTTTCTGTTGGGAGAGTTATCAAAGAAAGGTGCATTACTAAAGGCACAAATCATGCTATTTTTCAGTTTTGCACGACAAGGGACATACACCTTTCAGTCATATCATCAGATTCTTTAAAAACAAAAAAAAAAAAACAAAGAGAGAACATTTAATTTGATTAAGATCACTAACAACTTTAATGGTCTGTCAGCAATATATTAAACACACTTGGAATGGGTGCAGATAATCACAAATCCTCAAAATTGAATTGGTCATGTATACAGAGGACATCTGGCAGCACACACACAAAATCATACAAATCCACACATGGCTGCAGTGATAGCTAGCAACAATTTGTTCACTGCAATGCTTGACTTGAAATAACATTTTCAAAAATCCAAATTTGTGAGAGCCATTTTTTTAACATTGTTCACTATATTCCTTCAAAACTCCTGAGGGGATAAAGTTAAGGGTTTTGGGAGTGAGCAAAAAAAAAAAAAAATTCCTTTAATGAACTATACCCTATCATTCACTGAAATGTCATCAGGCCCTCTAAACAGTTGGCATAACGGGAATAGAAAGGAAATGGGTGACAAGGTCCCACAATATGCATTACTTTACAGCTTTAATACAGCCTAAAACCAGCCTCTGCTTATTGCAATGGAATATAGCTGCCCTCACTTTCAGTTAAAATAGATAATACCTGTTAAATTTTTAAAGACACAGTAACATTCTGGGTTAAGATTTAAAAGACAGGGGCTCCCACAGAACACAATTCAAAAACTTAGTCAGCCTTCCGGGCCCGACGTTGCCTAGCCTTTCCTGGGGTTCCTGGAGCAGGGGAAGGTGGTGCGCTGCCAGCTGACTTTTCATCCTCTTCTTCATCGTCTTCGTCATCTTCATCATCTTCTGCACCAGAACTGCTCTTGCTGTAGCGCTCGTCATTAGAACTTTGAGATCCTTCTTCATCCACCAAATCATCCTGGAATAATTAAAAAATCACAATAAGTCGAGTTAACTTGCAAAAACACTGCCTCTCAAGTCCAAGGATGCACTTACAACATCACCCCGATCCGATGGGCCTACTCTTTTGCCGGCCTGAGACTCAGACGGCTTGCAAGGGATGATATTGTCAATCACGCATACCATGACCTGCAACATGGTGAACAGACAAATGTTGGTTGACGTGAAATGACAAACACAAGTGACATGCAACTTAATGCGAGTTTGGTTAAAAATGACTTACCAATCCAAGGATTGCTCCTAGAACAATCGTGGCAATGGCAAAAATGATGTAGGATCCCCAAGTTGGCAGGCCGTACTCTTCCATCAAACGATTGTGAACAGCCTGCAGAATGAGGGTTGATCTCAGCATCACAGAAAATCAATCACCAATGATATAAGAAGTTTGAACGAAGAGAACTCACTCGAAGAAGTTGAGACAACTTAAAGAAGTAGGCAGTAGCTCCCATGTGGAAGGATGCAGGAGATTTCCAAGAGGGGATGGGATCCAATGTTTTCCACTTCTGCTGCTCAATGAATGACATGAAAGACTCTTTGTCCCGAGAGCCATGGTACTGACGGAACTCACCATTGAGAACACTGTTGGATGAGAGCAAGAATGACACAATATAGTTGTCATAAAATTATTGATTCAAAAAACATGTGAATTAAACATACTGGTAAATTGTTGGCAGAGCAGTAACAATAAATCGTCCACTCAATCCTGGAGAGTTTGTCACATCAACTTTGGCAACTTTAAGTCCAAGTTCTTCACTCCATGTGGAGAATTCGTTCCATATGGGTTCAAGAGCCCGGCAAGCAGGACACCACGGAGCATAACTGAAACAATTGTATTAACTGATAAGAAAACCTAATGAAAACAAGAAAGAACAAAAACAACAAAGAGTAAGGGAAGACTTATTTCCCATTGTCTTTGTTCGATAAGGTATTTTGCTTTAGATGGCTTGTGTAAGGGGCTCAAAGTTGAAGATGAGTCCATAATCCCTATGGGGAATGTTTAAAATTCAAGGCAGAACTTTGACAGGCTAGGCAAGGCAGCCGGCCGAGACTTTGACACCACGTACAATTCCACCATCCATTCTTGCTCCAGCATCACATCCCAGTTGTCTTCGTCCAAGGTTATCACTTTGCTGCGAGAATACGCTGTGCCGGCGAAAATCGCCAGCACGAGAGCCACGCTCAAAACCCCTAATTTCACAGAAATCGCCATAATTGTTAAACCGATCAACAAATTATTGGTTAAGCAGTCGCGGCAGCGACGACGACGTCGAACACGGTGTGAAAAAAGACCAAGAGGAAGAAGAAATGACGTGCGACACGCAGGACCACAAGGCGGTGCGTCGTGCCGATAGTGGGTCATATCCTGCGAGCAGTGACACCGTTCGTGAAAGGCGGCAAATGAAAATGCACGTCAGACAATAGCAGAAGTGCAACGGCTCCTCTTTCCCAGGTACATATTTAATGTCGCGTGGCACCTTGTGTCTCCGTTAACGTTCTAGCTCGTCGCACTAAGCTGACTTATTGCCTCTCTGTATGTGTGTTTTTTCCTTAGTGACCTCCCCAAAAATGTCGGACACCGAAGACATAGACGTTAACCTGCTGTCG
This sequence comes from Thrips palmi, assembly GCF_012932325.1. Taxonomy (NCBI): domain Eukaryota; kingdom Metazoa; phylum Arthropoda; class Insecta; order Thysanoptera; family Thripidae; genus Thrips; species Thrips palmi. The sequence goes on along the minus strand of NW_023144629.1, from coordinate 4,734,339 downwards.
GAGCTTCTGGAGATGGCTGAAAAAGATGACGTAAACCCTGTCTCTTCCAGCAAAGCTCCTCCACCCGAAAAAGGGCCTGCACAGGAGCAGTCGTTTGATTCATTCCTTGAAGACCTGGACAAGATACCCGTCAGTACATCTTCTAAGGGCAAGCTCAGTGACAAGACGGGCCAGTTCAACAACCAAGATCCACCGAAGAAAGCTGTCAAGGGAAAGGGCAACAGGGGCTGCTCCCTCCACTCGGGGGACACAGACTCTTCGGATGATGAAGAGGCCAGGAAACATGGGAGCACTGTTGACAATTTTGGGGCAAGTGTTAAAAGGATGCTCAAGACTGCGGAGGAAGAGAAGAGAACTGCTCCTCGTTTGACAGAAGGCAAGAGCCTCTTCTCTCAAATGCCCTCATGGAAGTCACCAGCAGCAGCAGTAGCCAAAGGTTCTAGAACGCTTAGTCTTCCAGATAAAAAGAACAAGACTGGGCCGATGGATGCATACACTGACTCTTCTATTGGTATCAGGATCATCAACCCTCTAGTGTCTTCTAGTGTCATCAAAGAAAGACTAGTTGGGAGAAAAGTTATATCAATGAGTCAAGTAAAACAATTTACCTCTGACGGGAAAATCACTGATGACTGGGTAATTTTTGGAGTAATCATTTCGAAGGCTCCGCCAAGAACCTCGGCTAAAGGCTCCAATTACAGTATCATAAAATTGAGTGACCTCAGAGGACCTGGAAATCCAAGAATAGTGTCCTTATTTTTGTTTTCCAGTGCTTTTAAAAACCACGGCAAAGATTCTGTCGGTACCGTCTTGGGGATTTTAAATCCTGGTGTGATGGACAACAGCAGAAACCATGGTGATGAAGCATGTTTATCCGTTGATAATTCTGACAGAGTTATGATCTTGGGTACTTCCAAAGATTTTGGACTTTGCAAATCTAAAAAGAAGAATGGAGAGAATTGTACTTCGGTTGTGAACACAGCACTTTGTGAATACTGTGTTTATCATGTTAAACAAGAGTATCAAAAATGCTCAAGAAGATCTGAGCTGCAGTCCACCTTTAATGGTCCAGGTTTAGCAAATCTTAGAAATAAAGTGCTGGGTAAAAACGAGGTATTCTATGGAGGTCAAAGCTTCTCTGCTATTCCTGCCAAAAAAAGTAAAAAACTCATGGATAGAGACCAGAACAGACTCTCTGTTCTCTCAGGTAGATCAAGCGGTCCATCATTGCTGGGCATGAAATCCCACGCAAAGACTGGCATTGCATCCTCTGTAGAATTGAGCCATCGCCAATCTCAGAAAGATGTAGATCGTTTGCGGAAACTTATTTTGGATGATGGTAAAGCCCTATCCAAGCCAACAAGCAGTTCTATTGTGACAGCCAAATATAATCCTGATGAGGTGAAACCAGATGATGCCAAGAGTGCTGCTTTGGCTTTGATTGCCAAGAAAACAAGTAGCAATGCTCCAAGTGTGGCAGAGCCAGACAACAATCCCTCATCATCATCATCTGTCATGAAGGATGCAGCTGTCATGACTGAAAGTGTGCCTCAATCACGAGGAGTCATGGCCACTTTGGCTCTCAACAAAAAGAGACAAAGTACTGGTGACTTCAAAGCCTCCTCTCTTGGATTGGGAAGATCTGCATCAAGTGACGAAGCTACCTCAAGGAGAAAAGAAACTGACAGTGCTGCTGTTATTCCACCTAAGAAAGAAAAAGAAACTAGTAGTGCTGCTGTCATTCCATCTAAGAAAGAGAAAGAAACTAATAGTGCTGCTATTGTTCCACCCAAGAAAGAAGATAAATGTAAGACTGGGGAATCTGCCACCTCTGAGAGTAATATCAAGCCCAATCCAAAATCTTGTTCAAAGTTGACAAGCAACAAAAGGTCGAACAACAAACCTACCACTGCCCCTTTGAGCTCAGATCAACTGTTGAAAATAGCATCTAATGGAGTGGATTTGGAAAGTCGAATGCTGAAACAGGCCGCCCAAAAAGCAGCGTTGGAGGAGGAAGCAGCAAAACTCTGCCCAAATGCTACTCCATCCATGCTCGGGCTGGGTCGCAGTTCTGCCCCAGTCAGGCCCAAGGTTGACTTGACTAGTTTCACAGATTCATCGCCTAAGCTTGGCAGGGGCTTGTCTTCATTTTCAAGTATTGATCTTGATGCTCCAATTAGCAAGAAAATTTCGCAGGCTGCTAAACTGAATGCTATTAATCTTATCAAACGTAAAGGAGGTATATCAAAGGAAGATCCTAATTTCCGAGAGTTTGGATCCAGAAAAAAAGTTGCCAAGGAAGCAGAGTTAGCTAAGCGACCACGTGATGAAAAAACTAGTCCTACAACAAACTTACTCAAGAAATTCAAAGCAGATTTTCAAGAATTGGACAAAGACAAGGAAGCCGAAGCTAGGAAGGCAAGATTTAAGGAACTCATGGAGGCAACATCTAGGCATGCTGACCTTGTAGATGCTGCTGAAGATGAAGCACAGGAGAAGTATTTTGGAAAACTAGAGAAAAAGGAACAAATGGAAGAAAAAATGTTGAACACATTCAGGGTTGAGTGTAAGGCTGTTCGTTGTTCTACCTGCAAATATACAGCATTCTCAGCCTCAGAACTCTGTAAAACTGAACGCCATCCACTGAAAGTTATTGATGCTACAAAGCGATTCTTCAAATGTGGTGACTGTGGTAATAGAACAGTCTGTCTCACATTGATTCCTGTTGTAACTTGCTCCAACTGCAGTGGATCCCGCTGGGAGAAAGCTGCTATGATCCGTGAAAGGAAAGTGGGACTAACTCAAGAAGTTTTATCAGTTCGCGGGATGGAAGAAACATATATTGGCACTGTAACAACAGGAGCCAATGTTAATCTTCTTGTGCCAGACGAAGGTACTTAAGTTTTTAAGCTTTTACAAATGCCTACAAAAATGTAGAACTAGTTTATTTATTTTTTTAAATTATATTTTTAACTATTTAGTGACCTATTGTAAGACTTTCAGATTATGAGACATGGAATGAGACTGCCGTACTGTATAGATGTATGAGGTATTTGATGTCTTGTCTTCTACATTCAGAATGTTAATAATACTTTACCAGAATCTTTGTGACTAAGTAGGTTCTTATTCCTCAAACTATGTCTGTGATAACTGGTGGCAATTGTTGTGTCAGAAGTAAACTATGGCATCATGACATGACATCATGACAAATTTCCCTGTATTTGTACATTTTAAGGGTCAACCAGGTTGTGAAAATAGTACTCTGCATCAAACAAACATCTATTTTAATCACGAGAGGAGACAATAAATTTTATTTACATCTTTTACAAAAAGTTTATTTTTCCCCAACTTCCAGAAAGGAAAACTGAGGATTACACAGCTTCAATGCACCCAAGTGTATGCAAGTAGTGCTGGCAGGGGATGACTTTAGTAGAAAGCAATATTGTCATCAAAACAACTAGGTAGGCAAGCAAAACAAATTATTGAAGTTATTTTGAAATCTCATTGCCAGTAGAAAAAGTTAAATGTACCTATCAGACTTATTCCAACTACTCAATCCCATGAGCAATCATTCTACTGCAATTATTTTAGGAGTCAAGAATGTAGAATGCTTTCCATAGATGCTGAAATTCCAAATAAAAGCTTGAAAAGTGCCTATTACATTTTCCAATGGTAAATATTAGCCCAAAGGTGACAAACCAAATCATTTCTAGTGAAACAGTTTAGATATGATACTTTAAAAATAGAACTGCTATCTGTGCCTTTATGCCAAAAGTCTCCTTAGAGAACAGTGCATACCCTTGATATATTAATAGTAAAAATATATTAATGTTATGAGGATGGATAAGTGAAAACAATCGAAGAGAACTTATCACATGGAAGGTTTGGCATAAAGTCTCGCAAATATGTTCCTGATGACCTAATCTACTTTCATCTTACACACAAACAGGGATTATTCTTATTTCTATAACGATGAATAGGCCTGAGGCTACATGGTTATTTACACCCGTATCAAGTCAAACATCCCACCTTACAATCAAAAACAGTAAAACGAAAAAATAAGCTTTATAACTAATGAATAAGGCACAGGTGCTGAGATATGCAGAGTCAAAAAGAGAGGAAACTCAATACTGCTAAATTTGGAAGTTAATAAATTGATTCTGCCAAAAATTCTATCCTGTCACTTTCTAGATTCCTTAAATTAATGACAACTCACAAAAAAAATTAGGACATTATTGGCAATATGTAATAAAAATAACTCTTTTTAGACTTTATTTAGGGTAAAAATACCCTTTCCCATCACGGCCCATGAATGAGGGCCAGCTTTGCTGACTGAATGGGAGAATTTTAGCACAAGATTCTGGTTCACCTCTGCATTTACATTGCAGGTTGAACCGATAAACAGTAAGCTGCCCTAATCGTAAGTTAAGTGCTTTGTAGGAAGAAGTAGCTCTAAGATTAACCTTTGGTATAAAACCTGGGTGAGGTTCTAATCGTCGTCCATCATTGGGTGTCGATGAATCCTGTGCTGTCATTGAAGCAAATCGTTGGTACAGGCACTCTGCAGTTACCGCCATTTCTAAGGACTCCTGATCTGAAATTCGATATTTAACCAGGGAAACATAATTAATTTTCCTTTTTGCAAACAAAAATTATAAGAAGAAAAGAGAGTCTTAATCTCACCACTGTCATCGTTAGCTGCCCTTGCCCGTGCAACCCCCTGTTTCATGCACTCGATGTCTTTCTCAGTGAGAATCTGGACACCATCACTTGGAGGGATCCAATAAGAAACCAGTACCAGATCAATACCAGATCCCAATATAGCTGGTGCAAGAGTTCCTGGAAAGAGGAATACAAATTAACTGATAAGGCTTCAATTGTTTGAGAATTTCTTATGAACTTAACCAACCTGTGGAAGTGATGGGATAAATCCCAGTTGGCACCATATGTGATCCATCAGATACGTTCAAAAAATTTATGTCTCCACTGAATGATTTTACCATATCTTTCTTCAGTCTTCGAACTTTTTCCATCCCACTTCTTTTTATTCTTCTTCTTCCTAAAAGAGAGAGTGAATGAAAAAAAATCATGAATGTCAATCAAAGGAGAAGTTTTTATTTTTATACTACAATAAATGTGGAAAGAGGCTTTGCAGGTACTGCAACAATTATATTCATTACAATATTAAAACTGAGAGGCACACCTGATCTTCGTTGCTCATGGAAAATATTGCCAAAATTGGATTGAGGCCTGGGTGCTCCTCCTTGCTCATTTCCACCATCTGCCAGATAGCGATTGAGTACACCATCCATTTGCAGAGAAGGGTCAACATTTGACAATATAGGAGCTTCATAGTCTGTATCTAAATTGTCCGAAGTACGGGGCTCATATAAAGAACCAAAACCTGGTTGGTAAACAATTATTTTAGCAAGTGAACACAAATACAAAATTAAAAATTTTGTCTGAATTCGTCATGACAGAAGCCATAATAAATACACTTACTTTTCGAAGCTTCATCCAGCCGCCAATCTTGCATTTCTGAGCCAGGTCTACTGCTGTATGGTTTCTGGTGCTTTCCAGTCTGGTGCATTTGCATGGGTGAGTAACCAGCCTCTCCCACCTCATCAGGTTCTCTGTCTTTCCCACTTCTGCCTCTACCAGACAAAGGGACTTTGGTTTGATCTTCTTTAAAAGTGGGATTCCCATATGGGACAGGTTGTCTGTCATCTGGAAGAAAGCAATTAAATAACAGAAACGATGAAAATTAAAGATTTTTTTCGCTGTGCTGGAGTCTTGACTCACTTGGCTTAACTTCGTCTTCTGTGTATGCATCCCTGTTAGTTTGTTTCAATAAATCTTCTTGAGCACCAAATAAGTTCCAAAAATCTGGGTGAGACGCAAGATACTGCCCTGCTTCATCGATCATCAGTTTGGAGTTATTATATTCAGTTGAATATCGTCTGTCTGCATTATACAAAGATGGAAGAACAATCATAATAGTACTTGGAAAAAAGTCATGTTTTACGCATCCTGCATTCTACTTACCAGAGGAATAAATAGGATGGCCAGGTACATTGATGTGTTGATTAATGGCCAAAAGTTTTGCTACCATTGTGCTGTTAAATCGTAGGCGGCAGACATCAGCTTGGCTTTGAGCTACTATGTCACTTCCTGGAAAGACACAACATTTGCAATAATCCAATCCTGACCCCAAACCAAGATATAAAAATCAGTATTTTTTGAAAAAACAGTAGAAGGTTGACTACCTTTGGCAAAAGAAAATGGTGTTTTTGAACCTTCATGTCCAACACAATCAGCAGTCCAGTAGAGAAACCAGTCATTACCTTGACCTTCCACGCTCAAAGACAATCCTCCCATTTGGGACCCAACTGAATCAATGACAGGGTGATCAAGCAAGGGCAAACCTGTTTTCCCATCAAGTACATTCATCTGCAAAAAATCGAGACAAAGAAAATTAAATATGATTGTAACTCTCAAAGGTAATAGAAGATTCAGGAAGTATGCTCAATAAGTAAGCTACTGCACCTGGGAATAGAAGTAAACAGGAAAGTCAGGGCCTGTTTGATACTTTATAAGAAAATCTGGCACTTCGTCATCATTAAAATACCCTGGTGTAGGAGAGCTAGAAAATTAAAGATACAAGTTGTTTTTCACTTTGTTGTTTTTTAACAGAAACAGATAAAAAATTCTTTAGAAGATGTAGCTAGATTTATACCTCAAAGTTTGGGAGTCAGGAAATGTGTAATTCCACAAAGTGTTAAATGTTTTCCCATCAACAGCTACTACAGTAGAATTGAAGAGAGAAACCACTATATCTTCAGTACCGTCTTGGTTGATGTCAACAAGTGCTGGTGGGGACATCACTCCACGAGAGTCACTAGTAACCAGGGTTTGGAACTGTAATAAACCAACAAAATTTATGTGCTGTCACATGATTACAATCTAATTGTCAATATTGACAGCATATGCTATAACTTACTGGAATCTTATCTGTTCCTGCCAATTGGTTAAGAGAGAGAGCATGCAAGCCTCCCCATGAGTGGCTAGCTGTGCCACCAGTACCAATAAGAACAATAGTTTTTCCATCAGGTTGGACAAGCAACTGTGGGGCGTAGTAGCTTTCAGATCCTCCAGGCATTTCAATCATGCGTAAAATCCTTCCTACTTTACCACTTATGATGATGAGATGGCCCTTGACAGTGTTGCCTGGAAATATAAGAGATGATATTTATAACTTTGAAGATGAACAAACTCTGGTACAAACTCTAGCACTAATTTGGATACCTGATATATCAGACACAGTATGAGCAGAAATAACATCAATGAAACCGTCATTGTCAATATCTGGAATATATTGAGCAGAATACACATCAAGGGCCACTTCAGATGGCTGGCGCTCAAGCTGCTCCTCAAGGTGCCAAAGTAAGCTTCCATCATGACCATTCACAACATGAAGCAGCTGAAAAAGCTCAATCCCATCATGTTAAGTCTTGACAAGACAACAACTAAACTGTCACAATCAGGACAAAAGTCAATACTTACACCGCCTTTTCCTCCAATAAGACAATCATTGACTCCATCTCCAGTGAGATCAGCACTGCAATCAACTGAGAAAATGGGACGCCGTGCCCAGTGTTGCCACACAACTTCTCCATTTTTGCCATCAAGAGCAACAATACCTCCTAGGCAAGGTGGTTCACGCCTGAAGTATAGCATACATACAAAGTCTGGCACATTTCTTCCGTCAGTACCTGAAATTATTGTTGGGAAAAAGTTATGAATATCCAAAATATTGTATAGTACTTGATAGCAAACATGCATGTTTCTCATTGTTTTAACAAGACAGCTAGCAAGAAAATAAATAAAAAGCAAAAAATAACTCACATAGGCATATGAAAAGGGTAATAGTTTGTACAATAACTGCTCGCTATTAAAACAAAAAAAACCAACAGCTACTGGAAAGCAGCATAAACCAACACTGAAAAGCAGAAAAAACAAAACGAAAAGAAAAGGGAGATAAAATAAAAATAACAAACAGCAAATGTAGCTCATAACAGCAGTTTCAGAACACAGCCAACCTGTCCCGTATCCAAGAATGATATCTAAAACACCGTCATGGTTTACATCATTCAGTCTAACAGCTGTCTCAGATGTTAGCTTGGGAAAAGATTGCACCCAAACATCTGAGATAGCAAACTCGGTGCAAGGGGTAAGTTTTTTAACTGACGGCTGACTATTGTTTCCAAACCAGAGTTGTATTCGACTCAGAGGTAGAGAAAAGTAGTTGATGACAACAACAGAAAGAGCCATAAGTCCTGTGGTGAACCAAAAAAATAAATCCATGTCATCATACAGGTCTAGGAAAAGGCGAACCCATAAAGTAATGTAGTTTCACAGCCAACCTAGAAGTACTGACAGCGCCGCGACACCATAGCAACAGGGAGCTAAAAGCATCCTTAGCCTCCTCCTTGGTTCTTGAATGGAGTTGGACACAAACTTTGTGTGTTTTGGCTTTGGCCTCCTCCGCAGAGGCATGAGAGGTTTCTTCACACCGCATTCCTCGTCTATTTTGTAGCCATTTCGTCCGTCGCGAATGAATACTTCATCGTCGACATCGTCACTGGCATCCTCTTCGTCAAAGCTGTCACGTATGGCTGGCTTTGACGCGAATTTCTCCATTGAAAGAGACGTTGGAGCCACTTTTAGGTGTTGTGGTTCTAAATTACGTGCATGCAGTAACTAAGAGAACCAAACTGTTGATTTCTTGCTCCGATCCTGTGCTGGCGAAGATAAATAACATCAACACCTCCGAAGACAGCTTTCTGCTACAGCTGCAGACGACAAGCAGGTGGCTGCAGCTGCCAATAATCACCAGATTAGCCAACAATCTGAAACGAAATAATTTCTTCTCCAATCAAGAACACTCTCGAATTTTTGCGTTGAAATTTACCGTTTGATTAAAAATCTCTTTTTTTGATTAAAAGATAGTTGTATTGTATGATGTGCGCGAGCGCGTGTTGTGTATGGGACCATGTTATGTTGGTAACAATCTGTGCAACATGTAGCTGAAGCCGTAGAGCTCCGTTCCATCAACTCGAAGGTCTGGAGTTCGAATCCCAACGTTTTAAATTTATATATTCAGCTAGACCGAAGCTGGACTCTCCGAATTTCAGAAAATGTATTAACAGGCCCCAGTCTGACCCAGCCCCCGTGCCAGAGCGATGCAGAGAGATCAAACACTCCCTCACCTGGGAAACGGGCAATAGCTCAGCAAGAATGGGGCTTGCTGAGGGAAGTCCCAGTGTGTATCCATGGATGCAAAGGCAGTCTGACCGCTGCTAGGACGCATAAATAAACCGTCAGCCAAGATACAAAGACCAGGTCTCCCCAAGAAAAGATCAAAAATGGAGAAGGCCAGCACCGCTGACATGGTGAAGGACGCCATCAAGACCCTGGGCGAGAGGACCGGGTCGTCCCTGCACAATATCAAGAAATACATCGAGGCCGTTTACAAGGTGACTGCCTCTTTCTCGAGTGGGTTCTGAGGTACATCTCTCGAGCAGCGTGCATGACGTCGTTGTTTGTCTGCGCAGGTGGACATGCGCTACCGCGCGCCCCGGATCCGCAAGTTCCTGCGCTCGGCCGTCGGCGACGGCGTCGTGGTGCAGACTCGCGGTCGCGGGGCGTCGGGCTCTTTCAAGCTGCCGCCCAGGCAGCAGTCCGGAGCCTCGCGCGGCGTGCCCGCGGTGCCCGCCAGGAAGGCCGCCTCTGCCTCCGCCTCCAGCTCGACGCCCCTGGCCAGGGCCATGGCGAAGGCCAGGGCTGCCGGGGCCGCCGGGGCCAAAAAGGCGACCTCCCGGACCACGGCCACGGCACGCAAGGCGAGTGGCACCACCGTGTCCACCTCCGCCTCCAGGGTCTCCGCTAGGTCGGCGGCCTCCGCGTCGTCCGTCTCCACGGCCTCCACCGCCTCCACCAGGATCATCAAATCCAGGAGGGCGCGCAGGCTTTAAAGGGTGGCATTCCCCCTCTCCATTTTCCCTCTCAAGCCCATGACACTTTGTAAATTTGACTGCGTTGTAATAACCGCTTTGTTTTACTTTTATTTTTGTGAAATGGAAGGTTCTTTTGTTAAGAGGAAAGGCTTGAGAAATCTTAGACCTACAAAATCGGTGATATTCAAAATGTTGTGTTGTCTCTTTTTGTGTTGAATACGTATTTAAGGACAATGTTTGAGGGCAAGAAATTAAACAAAATGGAGTACACTTTTGAACAGGTGCTTTATTAATTCTAACAAGAACTGCTTTAAACAAGAACATGACATCAAGAAGATACCAGGGCACTAATATCATCACACATGTAGATCATAAATGAACCTGTACTAAAGAATCAAGACAATTGTGCATAGTACCAGACACATTGCTGGGAGCAAAACCTACATAGACCCTACTTCTCATAAAAAGAAAGGGAAAAAAATACACCATGAAATTGTTACAATAATTATAATATAAGCCAATTCACAGAAGCCTTGACTGCAATCATACAGAAGCTCAAGGTCACAACAGGAAGCATATTAAAATGAAAATGAGGATTTACAAACTGGCAACGATGAAAAACATAATTGTATCACATATCTTCTGTACAATACAAACACTAGCCATTCGATAAAGGTCATATTGACCCGTGTATATCATGCATTCATAAGAGCAGATATGGATTCCTGTGCTTGTTATTCATGATCTTAAGGTATAAAAGTTGATTTAACTGACTTGCTTTGTTCGGAAAATTCACAAAAAAATAATATTTATTTAAAAGGACATGCCAACTTTCGACTTTCTGATCAGTGACAAAGGTATAATCACAAGGCACATAATTCCATTTCTTACACTCCTTTAAGAGGCAGAAGTTCACAACCTAAGTGCAACTCTGACGAAAGTCTCATAAAACTCTATAAGAAACTTAACATTCACTCAACTTGATTTTTATCTTTTGAAAAATAGTCATGTTTTCATCATGAAAACAAGAAAGAAAAACTCATATAAAACATATAAAACAACATCTAAAACCTACAAATTTCCTTCAATCATATACTTTAGAACTTTTAACAAACAATTTCATTGCCATATGATATTCAAGGAGGTGCTGTAAGCAGCTTAAACCGCATAAAAATTTTTAATTTTAGAGCATTTACTTGTCTCCTGTGAAGGAATCAAAACAATCTGCAACAGCATCTGCCACCTTACAAATTTACTGACTAGATGCCTGGCACTAATCTTAATGGTCTTTTCAACGCAAATCAGTATTGCTTGAAGAATCTTTTGTTATTAAAAAGGAAGCTTAATCTTCGTGCCCAATTTAAAATCAAGACCTTAGTTGGGAGGAAGCCACCAAAGACTCATTAGAGAGTTACTTTGAAAGGTGTTTAACTCTACAGGATATGAGGTGGGCCGGACAATGACAAAAAGCAAATGAGTTTGAAGCTTTGGGCTTGGAATGTGGAACATTATTTACTACTTAATAACAGCCAACAGGTACCAGATGCCTTTTCAAGACAAAGCCATTTGTGAAAGCTAAGGCACTTGAAATCAACCAGTGAACCTCTTCAAAACATGAGAAACGAAACCTATTTCCAGAAATGCAGCACCCCAAGGATTTCACGTGTCAGAACCTTCAGTAAGCTCATGGCAGTCAAATTAAGCACAAATATTTAGAAAGATAATTTTCTCTTCTATTTCATAAAAGATTTTAAAAAGTTTCTCTTGGCATAACATTAGAACGAAGGCCAAAGTTTTCCCCCACTTGGTTTCTGTATGGTAAGAGTAAGCAATGAAAAATTACAAAATGGAAATTTTAAAAGAAATGAATGTTAACAATTTGAAAGAGAAAATAAGGAAACATCACACTCTAATTTTTAATTACTCAACATTAAATATTAAATCAGGATAATCTACAAATAGTAATAATAATTTGTACTTAGTTTTCATCATAAACATTACAAATCAACTACTATATGGGGACAAGAACTTAGAAGAAGAAAAACATCACTTAAGATGTTAATACAAGATGGGTTCGAGCATTGCACCATGATTTTCACTACATAATGAAATGCACCTAAACGGTTTTTACAAATGAGTCCACAATTACAACGAACTTTTGCTAATAAACTGTCACAACCAATAAAACAATGAAATATGCCTCAAGAAGTACTTAATGTACCATTCATTTACCATCGTGTAAGAGGCCCATATGATATTGATCTCATGGATTGTCCCTTCAAAAGTTCTGGAAAATGCAAATGACATAATCACTCTTCCTAGTCAAAACAAAATAACAAAACTTCTACATAAACTAGACATGAAATACAACATTAAATTTTGAAAATTTTCATAATAAATAATCAAAGTACACAGTAAAAGCCCAAATAACATAGACCCTACAGATAATTGAGTAAAGTTATATCACTAGCTTTCAAGATAAATAAAAAAAAGCAAATTCGAAGATCATTCACCTTTCCAAACAGGAAAAAAACAAAACGCCTTACAGTAAACTATGAACTGGCAGAAATCCTTCACAGTGATTTCATAAAATCATAAATTATAAAGTTGGTACAAGAGCTGTCAAGAGTCTAACATTCTGTTCACTTAAAGAGAAAAAAAAATACAACAAAAAACAAATCAGTAATAGCACCTTTACGTTATGCCCATTGGATATCTGATAACATCACTTATCCCTTTAAAAAAAAAAAAAAAAAGATATCGAAAATACATGTAGGTCTAGAAGAGACAATGCTGCACCCTGCAAACATGGAATAATGATGAGTTACATGCCAACTACATATCAGTTCATAGAACAAGGTGGATGAATTAAATCAGAACAATGGGAACAAATGACTGATGTGGAACCATGCAAAATCAGCTTGCAATCAAATGCAAAATAGAGGATAAAAGCAACCATCATGGTTTTTAAGTATACTGACTGTAATGAGAATTTTCACATACCCCAAAAGAGAAAGTTAAGCCAATAACCACCACTATTAAAGATAGTGGATTAAAACGACAACATCAAGCACCAAAAAACAAATTGTGTCTCCAAGGCTTAAGACCTCAAATCAAAATGAGAATTTCACAATACTGTTCAGAATAACACTCAACTACTGTACTAAGTAAAGCTTACTGCGAACATCACATATCTGTATATTACAAAATTGAAGTGACACTGATCAAACCATTCACTAATTACTCACATGATTTATTACTTAAGTAAGAGGTAGGTTTAAGTGAAAACAAATGACTAACACTACACAAAGTGTTAAACTTTCACTTAGGCAACAGACAGAAACAATAAGGGCTAAAAAATAAGATTACTCCAATCTGTATGAAAATAAATAGTTAACTTTTGATCTTTACAAAGAAGAGAATTAAAATTTCCACAAAATCAATAGTAATAAGTATAAAAAAAGTATCAGAAACTCATTAATGGTGCAATGAAGGCAAATTAAAACACTATGTTTCAGCCTACAATTGGTATTGCTAAGTTCAGGAAGTTAGACAGATCATCTAAGACACACTCCATTAGCTACAATCGACATTCTGTTACAATAAGTTCTCAATTAATTTTTCTATCACCATCGAATCAAACAAAAATAAACAAACTTGAAACATTGAGAGATTACTGAAAGACCCTGCACATGATTTTCTTGGAAGTATATGTGCTTTTGTATTAAAATGAGCAGTACCATTAACAAGTTTGGCTGACAGTTTAATTGTTAACAACGTAACTAAAAGGCATAGTGACACAAATTAGAAATAAATGCAGACTACCTTGAGAGAAGAGTGCGCACCTCTCAAACAAGTATATTAAAAAAATTATGGATCAGCAGGAGACTCTAACATTTCCATGAGGAACGTATCAATGGGAACATCACCAATGAGCCGGAAGAAAAACAAATGCTCCAAACACTTCAACCCAATTGACCGCAGTGGAGGCAGGCGCAGCAATAATTTGGAGAAACGGGCAGGATCATTTGGATGGGTGACTCTGGTGTATTCCTCCAGAGTTGCGTAGACTTTTTCACGGAGAAGATCAACTTCTTGCTTTGACCTCAGCCCTTTCACTTCTGCAAAGAACATCATCATAATAAGAGAGAGTTGTGTCAAGTGTGATAAAACATTAAAGTTTGGAATATGCAGGTTCCTTGCCTGGGTTAAAAAGAATAATGGTGCGCAGACAGGCCAGTTCAGACTTGTCCATCCGCATGTCCCGCATCTTATTTACAAGTTCAGTAAGAACTCTGTCAAAAATATTTCCCACACCAGCTTGGTGAGCTGAATTTCGGTGTACTGTGAGACCATTAGCAAGCACAATGCCATCTTCCACATCAATTGAGCGATGAGAGAAAGCAGCTATAAGCAACTCATTCCAGCCTGTAACACACACAAAACAGTCAACTTTTTTATTAAACTCATCAAGAGAAAATGAAGAAGCAGGGAATTCTACTCACCAGCCCTTAACAGTAGCACCTGATCCTCCAAGGGCAGAGATGCAAAGTGAGGGATGTTCTTAGCCCAGTCCACTAGCTGGAACAACTGTCGGTTCGTAGCCTGGCAGATGTTGGTCATTGCGTTCTGCGACACACAACCAAAAGATGCGATCGCCTTATTCCACCTCTGCAAAACACATTACGCCATGCTTTTCTTTATATGGAGGATGCCTAGAAAGTGCTAGGCAAATTCATATGTTTAGAGCCCCCAAATCAAAGGCCTAAGACTTTTTAAAATCTATTTAAAGTTAGTTAAATTTATTTAAAAAATATTGTTAAGGATTTTTTTTGTCACCGAGTACCAAAGAGACTTCAAGATATCACCTTGGATGCATTGATTTCTCCTAAATGAAAAATAATTATTTAAGAAAAGTAATATATACAATATCATAAGTATGTTCACCTCCACATCTGCAGAATTCTCTTGTTTGCATTCCACACGACGATCAGCTTCCAAAATCATCTCAATACGCATGTCTGTGTGGACTGTACTTGTTGATTCAACTTCACCTTGATCCCGGTCCCTTGTGCGCTGTCGTTCCTCCTATAGTTCAAATTTTAACATAAGCATTTAATGACACAAATTCAAGTAAAACTTAAAAAAAAGTAAGTCATTAAACACAGTAAGGGGTTATATCTACCTGAACAGCCTCTCGTTTCATCCCCATGCTGAGGCATTTCTGATATCGGCAATATTGACATCTATTTCTCTGGCGCTTGTCAATAATGCAATTCCGATCCTCACGGCATGCGTAAGACAAATCCTTGCGCACAGTCCTTTTGAAGAACCCCTTACATCCTTCACAACTGCCGAAAAGAAAATCAAGTGTGACAGCAAACAGTGAGACTCAGGCAAAAGGCCAGGAAAAATTTAATAAATGACACCAACCTGTACACTCCGTAATGCTTTCCACTAGCTCGGTCTCCACAGATAGAGCAAAGGTGTTTTGACCCACTTAGAGGATGGTTAGGTGGATAGGGGGATGTGCTCCCCGAATTCTTGGTTTGCCCTGAGCCTCCAGAGTTGTTCATCATTCCGCTTCCCATGGAGTTGAAGGAGCTGAAAAACATGCCGGGCTCAGGTGAACCACTTTGCACGCCACAAAACAGAGTAAGGAACTAGTTAGTAGCGAAAGGGCATTCACCAAGCTTGGCTAGGCTACAGTACATGCGCATGCAACGTCTACTAAGCTGTAGGGATCCTAACTAATGTCTAGAGGAAAAAGTAAAGAAGACACTGAGAACCAGACTAAAAGGAACTCAACGGGACCAATAGTTTAAAAAAGGAAATCCAAGAGACATGTAAAATCCGCCATCCTCTGGAACAATGATCGATTCCAATTGCTCCAGTGTGTTAAAGACAATTATCTGACAGTAAAGAAAAGAGGATGGCTTTAAAAACGACACCACCTAGACAGAAACATGCCTACTGCGTCTCAGCTAATTATGAGGATAAGTCCCACCATTCGCGCAGGGAACCAATGAGTGCTGTAAGAAGTTTACAGACACAAAACTAAAACCGAATATTCCTGAGGGAACTAGCCACTAGGAGGGCGCTTCGCGCTTCGCGCTTCGCGCTTCGACTTACTTTGGACTGTGCGGGCCGACGCCCAGGAGGGCTGGGTCCGGCTTCATGTCCAGGGGCGACTGGGGCGCCATCAGGCCCCCGTCCAGCCCAAGGCCTGCAACAAGACAGAAAAGAAAAAATGAAAACAATGCTCAACTGCAAAGATAAAGATCCTCCAGTGCAGCATGGGTGCCAATGCTGCGCATCATGCTAATAAATAGTTCTACTCCGTGTGGCTGGAAAGATCA
Organism: Thrips palmi; assembly: GCF_012932325.1. Classification (NCBI taxonomy): domain Eukaryota; kingdom Metazoa; phylum Arthropoda; class Insecta; order Thysanoptera; family Thripidae; genus Thrips; species Thrips palmi. The sequence goes on along the minus strand of NW_023144629.1, from coordinate 4,717,964 downwards.
GCACTGTTAAAATTAAAACGTTTACTGCGCTAGCCAAGAGAGAAAACCTAAGCTCCCCGGAACGGAAAATGCGCAGTTGGTCAGGATTGGCTGCGATTTCTTCCCATTTTCACACGCTGCTGCCAAACCTGACGGCGGTCTGAAAGCGAACGGTCCATTGTGAACTGATTGATCGAGCTTCGAGAGGCTTTGTGGCGCTGTGTACTGTACGTGAATGCATCACCACACCCGGCCCGCGGCCCGGACAGTGACGGACGCACCCCGACCCCATCCCATCCCTTCCCTTTCAAGAGCCCTGACAACATCTCCCGAGCCAAGGTGCAGAAATAGACACACCCCTCCCCTGCTCCTCCTCGTCCTGGCCGGTGAGCACCGAGCACCGTGTGGCGTGGCGCGGCGAGCGAACTTCAATGTCACTTGTGATTGCCCCGCCCCCCGCCCCCTCCGCGCCCCCCACCCGGAGCGGCCGCGTCTCTTCCGCGGTGGCGCGCACAGGCAGGCAGGCAGGCAGGCGGGCGGGCAGGCTCGGCCGCGCTGCACAGAGAGGCGTACGGCGTACCGAGACCGAGCCGGCAGCCGGTTGGGCCCCAGCCTCAGGGTCATCCAAGGCCCCGAGCAGAGCGGAGCGCGGAGCAGAGCTAGCTCGCCACTCGTACGTACTCGGCGCTAGCACCGGCCGCCACTCCCGCCACTGGCCGCCACGCCACTCCGCGCCGTTCCGACGCGCCGGCACGGACACGGCACCTCGGTACCGAGGTACCTCCGCAGTACCGGGCCGGACCGGCCCGGGCAGGCTGGACCCGCTGGACCCGGACCACGCAACATTTCCACGCGTCGCGTTGACCGCAGACACAGGCAGAGTCGCCGACAGACAGACAGACAGACAGACAGGCAGACAGACAGGCGCCTCTCTCCATTAGCACGGCGAACAACCCGCATGGTTCGACTCGGCGTCCAGGTTAATGTAGGTTACCGTGCTCCGCGGCGCTTCGCGCTTCGGTAAAGCGCAGTCGTCATCAAACGCGGCGAGCGCGATCCTGGCGCGACCTTGGCCGTGCAGTGCAGGCGGCGTGGGAGGGCGCGGTGCGGCGTGGCGCGGCGTGGCGCGGCGCGCTGCACATGGACAAAGCCGCGGACTGAAGCTGCAGGCAGCTTGCAGCAGCATGCATAGCAGTGCAGTGCCGAGCCCCATCCAGTGCCCATCCCAGTGCAACCCGCCACGCCCCTCGGCAGACTCATTCCGAGAGTCCTCTCCCTCCCGCACTCTTACGGAGAGCTCCTTCGGTGCGACAGTGACGGAGCGACGACGCGGTCCTCGGCGCCATCCCCGAGGAACCACCCCTGGGCGCCCCACCCCCGCGCCCCCGCCTTCCGTTCAACCTTGCCGCCGTCAAGTCAGTCAAGCCTCCCACGAGGGGCCGCTCGGTGAATGAATCAATCCCGCAAGCACCAATTAAGGCGACCCCGTGGGACGGGCGAGCCCCTCGAGGGGTGATCCAATGGGTTGATCGCCTGGTTGCGTCAGCGCGTCAGCGCGTCAGCGGGGCGCGCCTCAAGAGTGCCTTTGGTGTGTTCGACGCTCGCTCCCCAACCTACCTTAACCTGCCGAGCGACTCATTGCCGAAGAAGCCTGCCGTTCCCTTGGGCTTTCTTATGCTTTCTAGCCCGCCAAGTAAGGAGGCGCGCGCACACACTCGCGGTGTGGTGGCGACGGCCGGCAAAAGATTCACAACCGAAATGAGGCAGCGCGAACGGCGCGAACGGCCCCGCGTAACGAGTTGTTCGACCTTTCAAAGGTTAAACCGGAGCCATGCCGCGGGGGGCAAGGCGGGCAAGGCGGGCAAGGCGACATGGCCGAAGGCGAGGCGAGGCGTGGCGCCCGAATCGCAAATCGAAGCCACCGCCGCCTGCCGCGCGCACCGCGCACCGCCCGCGCCTCCGCCAATCAGTCATCCTCCAGGAGCGCGGGAAACGCGGGAGGCGCGACGCGGGCCGAGTGACAGGCCTCTCTCTCTCTTTCTCCCGACGCCCCGCGCGCGAGTGCGAGAGGGAGACGCCGCGGGCGGGCATGGAAAGCCCCCCGTGGAAACGGGCTAAGACACAGAGCGGCCGAGCGTCGCCGCGTCGCCACGTGACGTCAAAATGGTCTCCGCTCGCCACCGGCGTGACGTCACCCCGTCAGCCGGCGATGGCGATGCGTCGGCAGGTGGCAACGCTCCACCCCCAAACTCGCCGTGGGCGGGCGGGCAGACAGACAGACGGCCGCACGGGTGCGAATGGCCTATAGACCATTCAGGGTGGAGGCGTGCTGGAGGGCGTGCCCATAGAGTCCAGGCGAGAATCGTTTGTCCAACGTCCCTTCGGCGTCGAGGGGAAGTCCAATCCAGTAGTCGTTTCGTCGCTCTGTCTCTCTCGCACCTGTACGGGACGCCCCACGAGAGCGAGAGAGACAGAGCGACGAAAACGACTCTCGGAGAGGGTGGCCGTGGCCGGGACAGCCTCCACGCGTCTCCAGCTTTCAGTCTCCAGCGACGCGCAGCAAGACAAGATGAGCCCCTCCCCCAAGCAAATCCGACGGACGTCCAAAAACGAAAACTGGGTCAGTCGGTCATCGTCCGCGCTGGCCGGGCCGGCCGGCAGTGCCGCCCCCGCCCCCGCCAGTGCACCAATAATTAAACGGCTCCGGCCGGTGACAGACTTTTCCACGGATCGCATCATTCAACGGGCAGACAAAGACAATGGCGTGACGCGGCGACGCGGCCGAGCCAGAGCACGGCAGAGCGAGGCAGAGCAAAGCGTGGCGCGGATGACAGAGCGGCTCCTCTCCGTCTCGTGGACGTCCGCCAGCTTGGCCAGCGCGGCCGGTAGAGGCCTGCTGGGCTGGCCGGGCTGGCTTGGCTGGCCTGGCCTCGCCGTGTCAACAAGCCAAGCTCCACACCGGCCAGCCGGTAATGGCACTTTTCATTTTTTGAAAAAGCAAAAAAAAAAAAAAAAGAACAAAAAAAAAACGAAAGAAGGAAAAAACCATCTCTTGGCGCAACGCGCACGTATAGTATAGTCGTCGTTGCCACACGACTTGGCAAACTTTCCAAAATACTACAGTGAGCCCGCATTTCGATGAGGCGCGTCCGTTTCAATGCGCGTTGCCGCGGCCGCGTTGCGCAACGGTACAGGTGTCGGAGGGAGCTAGCTAGTGCGAGCTGGTGTCCGTGTTCACAAACAAGGGGGTGTCGCGGCGTCGCGGCGTCGCGCAGCGGACCAGAGGAAAGGGGGTGCGGGCCGTCAAAACCTAACTTTTTTTTGCGTTTTTCTTTCGTCAACGGTTAGTGATGGGATGACAAAAATTCAAAAGTCAATTTTTAATTGTTCTAAGTTATCCTGCGCATAATTTTTTTTTAACCTCTCGCCGTCATCCAAAGCCCAGGGAGCCCCCTTCCCCCTGCAGCATCCCCCTGCACCGTTGCACCCTCTTCACTGCCAAGGTGGTCCAGTCCGACCGCCCCCCCTGTTCTGCTTCCCACCCCCACTCGTCCACGTGACCTGCGAGAGGGTTGGACACTTTCTCCGCACTCCCCCCCCCCTCTTGACACTTGCTCCACATTAACTTCTTGACACTTGGTCTGGACTGCACGCTTGACTCGCCGCGCTGCAAGCTCGAGACGTGCTCCACCTGCACACGGCCCGCACACGGCAGCATCGCAGCATCGGCAAGGCACTGCTTGCTTTGCGGGCTCACGGTTCGCTCTACATACGCCCTCGCACTAGACACTGGCTGGCCCCACTCGACACCTGACGCTGGATCAACCCCCGCTGGCGGCGACACCCGCGTGCGCTCCACTTGCACCCCACACTTGCAGTCCTCTTGCGTGCTGGCGTGCTCCGCACCCCAACTCACCGCCGGGTCGCCCCCAGAGGCCCGCCTGCGCCTGGGCGCCCTGGATGATGGCGGCCACCGACATCATGGGCTTCTCCTTCTTGTACATGGCGGCGACACGGCACGCACTCAACACGCGGACGTGTCGCTGCGTGACACGGCCGCGGACACGGCGCGGCACCGTCGGCACCGTCGGCACGCTGCGGTGCTGACTCTTGTGACTCAACTGACAGCGCCGAGCGAGGCAGCCAGCCGCGCCGCCAGGCCAGCCCGCCGCCAGGCCCCAGCCGCCTCCCAGCTGTCCCCACTGCTCTATCGACCCGGCTGGTACGGGTAGCGGTAGTGGCGGCAGGGGTACCGCAGGGCGGCAGGGCTCTGGGCGGGGCGGGGCGCACCCATCCCATTCACCATCCCCGCCGACGGGCCGCCAGCGAGTCAGGGCCAAGTGCAGGGCTGCACCGAGACCTTGCCGCCGCGCCCCGCCGCCCCGCCTGTCGCCTGCACTGCACCGCCAGGATTATTTCAGTCCCAAGGGGCGTCGCACGCCTAGCCTGGCGCAGCCCAGGCCTGCTGCGGGGCTGCGGGGGCAACCCCTAGCCGAGACCGCACTCCACTCCACTGTGGAGGACCCCCCCCCCTCCCAGCAACCCCTGCAGTACTCCCCCTCCCCTCGGCCGCCACCATGCGCGTTTTATTTCAGGGTGTGTCCGCGGGCGGGGCGGGGCGGGGCGCCGAGAAGCGCGTCAAGCGTACCCCAGGGCTGCGACCGCTGCGACGCGGTGCCGAGCGGTGCATAGAATAGGTGGCCTACATAGTGTCCCCCGGCGGCTCCGCCAAGCAGTGCCCCGCCGCGCCACGCCACGCATGCCGCCGCGACCTTGGGCTCTAATCCCGGCCCATCTATCCTCTTCCGCCGCGGGGGGAGGAGGGGGGGGGGCGGCGATGCAGCGGCGACACTGCGGCTTGCAACGCGGAAGTCACTCGCCGCGGCGGCGGCCTGCAGCTGCGGCGGCACGCGGTGGGCGCGGCCCGCGTGGGCTGGGTGCTGGGTTCGCCACCCGCCGGAGGCACAACAACAACGCCGATTAAATTCGCGCAGCGCCGCATCGGCCGCCGGCATCGCCCTTGCAGTGCCGCAGCGCCGCGCTCGCCGTCCGCATGCATGCCGCCATCGGTGCGAGGGAGACGGAGCGATGCCCGGTGGTTTATTCATCGCGGCTGATGGGCTAGACGGCGAGGCCGGTGCAGTGCGAGGCGTGCGAGGCGTGAGGGCGGGGCACCGCGCCGACAGGGCTTGGCTTGGGTACGGCCTGGGGTCGCGACCCCGGCCTGTCAAACGGCGACACGCGGCCCGGCGGCCTGCCTGCTTCGCCGTGCTTCGCAGTGCTTCGTGTAGGGGTGGGGGAGCAGCGCGTGGCAGCGCGAACTGAACCCCCTCCGACGGTCATTGGCCGGCGCCTCTTCACACCCCGGCCCCCCGCAGGGCGGCAGGGCGGCAGGCTGGGGCCCCCAGAGGGGTGTCATCCGGGGGGCCGTTACCCCCAAAGGGCCCGGAGGGGCTCGGCCTGCCGCTCCGCACCGCGCACATGAGGAACCCATTGGCGTCGACTCGGTCCCAGTGGCGCGGCGGCGCGGCAGGAGGCGGGCCAAGCCAAGGTAACCCGAACTTGATTAAAAGCAACCCCCGGCGCGGCGACTCGCGTCTGGGCGTGACGGCCCCGTGCCGTGCCGTGCCGTGCCGCCGTGCGCGCACTGTAATGGGCTGCCAAGCAGAAGACGGATTCCGAGAGCCGCCTTCGTCGCCCTGTGCCTCTCGCACCCCTACGGGCCGACACCAGTGTGAGAGAGACGCCACTTTCGGAACCAGCGTGCTGTACACAGAGCCAATGCGCAGCAGGGCGAGCAAAATGGAAACAGGAGAAAGTCTGAGGCGGTGTGAGGCCAACCCCCTCCAAGGACGCCTTGCTGGCAAAGTTCGAACAGGGCTTTCGTCGCTCCCCTTTCTCACTCCTCATGCGTGCGAGAGAGGGAGAGCGACGAAAGCATCGTCCGGAATGAGCCTCCTGGCACTGCCCTGGCACGCTGCTCGACGCGGCCGTCAAAGCACTGCAGTGTGCAGACACTCTGTCTCTCTCGCAGCCCTCCGCGTGCGACCCTTGAGTGCGACAGAGACAGCGCGACGAGCGGCGGGGCGAAGTCAAGCTGCGCGAGTCAAGGCGGAGAGGGAGAGAGAGCCCCTTGCACGTGGGCCTGCCCGTCGGACGGGGCTGTCGAGCGGGCCGGCCTACCTCGCAGGGGCCCTGGCGCGCAAGGCGAGGCATGGGGGCACACTGGGCACACGACCCGGCGACACGCCGTCTCCGTTGTGCCCGGGGGCGCGGCGAGGCACCGCGGTGACAGCTTCGTGTTCCGCGGGGCTGGGTGCGCGCCGTGCGCGGAGTTTGCCGCTCTAGCCGCCCCGAGCCGCCCGGCCCGCCGCGGCCCAGACAACGGCGTGGGCGATAAGATTGGGGGCATCGTACATGAAAGACAACACGCCCGTCATCGCGCATGCATGGCAAGCACCTCGCGAGGAGGGGGAGGCTCCCCACGATGCTCCTCCACTCCTCGAGGGTGTCCCACCCCCAGCCGGTGCGGTGCGCGGCGTGGGGGCGCGAGGGGGTGGCGGCGTGGCGCTATCACGTCGTCCCGAGTCCTGACAAGGTCCACAAGGGCGCCCTGCCGGCCCTGCCCGCCCTGCCCCGGCTCTTGATCGTGCTGGGCGCTGGCGCTGCTAGCGCTGGCCGCGCTGGCCGGCTCGGCTCGGCTCGGACGGGCCGCCACGCCGCCACGCCGCGCCACCCGTGGCCTTGAAGCCCGCGCCGCGCCGCTCGCCGTCGCGCCGCGCACTGCTCCAGGGCGGCGTCCGAAGCGGCGCGCCCCGCCCCGCCTCGTCGCTCCCGCGGCCCGCGGGCCTAGCCATGGGGCCCGCGTCGCTCGCGCCGAGCCGTCTCGCACGCGGCCGCTGGCGGCTGCGAGAGAAACTGAACGGGCAACGGGGCCACCTCGGACGCACTGGCTGCACCAGCTCACCGCATCGCCATGCACTCTATGCACCGCGCGTGCAGGCTTGCAGTTTGCAGTGCCGTGCCAGTGGCGGCGGCGTCACCAGCCCGACTGACCAGCCACAGCCACGGCAGCCACGGCCCACCGCGTGCAGCGCGTGCAGTGCGTGCAGTTTGCAGTCGGTGGCCCCGGCCCCGGCCTGGCCAGCGTGGAGCTGCGGAGCCGCCGATGGGAGCAAGTTCGGATGCTCAAGACGGCGTCAGAAGAAGAAGAGGAGGTCGGGGAGGGGGAGGGGGAAGGGGTACTTGCAAAGGAGAATAAGGTCAGGGCCGAGGAGAAGGAATGGGGAACAGAGGGTGAGAAGGAGAGAGAGAGAGGAAGACAAATACGTAGTCCTTATCACAGGCGGGGGGCTTTCAGATGGGTTCCAATCCACCGCAGCAGGACAGGGAGAAATGTCACCGATTGAATGTCAATATCCCATTGGAGAGATCTCTGTGAAATGACTAAAGCAGACACGTCTCTAGAATTTGCGATGTTGTCGCAGAATTTAAACAGAGCCTGCATTATTTGAGCTTGACTCATGTACGGCAATGAATTTAGTTATATTATGTAAGAATCAAATTGAGCTTTTTACGTGACAACTGTGCCATATTATATCAGCGGCTCCTTACAATACAAATTCAAGAACTGACAAGGACTGAAGACACAAAGAAAAGGTAAATTCCAAAGGACAACAGGTGCACCTGTACATGACGATGCCCATCACCAAAATTACGAAGACAATATAATCAAGGCTTTGAGATTAACATCAACCCTTTAGCCCGCAGGGCTTCAAGAACTTTGTCCGAGGAAAGCAAACCATTTCCAGAAATGCGTCAAAGGAACTAACAGTGCCTCCTTTCATCAGTCGGCAAATGGAGGGGCAACGAACGAACCCAAAACCGAACCATGACCGACGAGTACTTGGACTCGCGCTCCTCACAATACGTAGGTTAACCTTTTTGCTTACCTCTGTCGTTGTCCATCATCTGGGACACCGGTGCTCGCCGCAGGAAGACCACTTCACAACATCGATGGGCAGCGCGCAAGCACAACACTAGCGGAGAAAGCTCTCCACTTTAAAGTAAAGAAAACAGCAGTATGCCAGTGGAGTGGATCACCGAATGCAATGTCCAAGGTCGTTGAACTGAGAACTCGCGTATTTCGGGTGTAGGGGCACAATTCGATGCACAGAGTGACAGGAGAGACAATATTTACTCAACAAGTGTAAAAAATAGAACCAATATTCGAAAAAGAATGCAAAAATCCTTTAAAAAAATAGACCCCAAACAAGCAATCTACCCATACAAAACCCAGACGAAAAAGGATAATGACCGTGACACGTTTGTCTTCTTCAATGCTCTGGCAGTGGGACTGATGTTGACAGCTTCAGCCAGAGATTCATGACGACCTCCTTTTACCCTTTCTTTATTTACCACTTAACGCCACTACAGACATCTTAACGGTCGTATAATCACTTTAGCACTGTCCATAGGTAAACTTAATCTTCTTTAAGTATCAAATCAGCTATTATTTCTAAAAATTAAAATGAAGAGGTTAGGGTTCATTTCCTGCAGGCGGTGACAATGCAGACATGACAAATTTCTAGATGGAAAGAATGTTGATTCTCAGCATTAATTAGGAAGAAATCGCTAAATTGGAAGCTTTTGGGCATCGTTAGCCTTTCCCCTTGGCTTTCGAAACCATTTGCAATTTCATGCCACCTGTTTCGTTGCGGTAACCTCTTCCAGTCCCTTGGCTTTTTGAATGATGAGGCAGGTCCTTTCTGTCTGCTGTCTCCGATTCTAGGTTGGTGGTTAACCATTCATATGTTTTTGTTTCCCCAAATCTATCGTGGAATTAAATTTGACGTTTGCAAACTTGCTTTCTGTGTTCTTCATCTATTCATATTCCGAAAATGTCTGTAGTTTAAGGTGTCATGAGTTCATTATTTGTCGAGCACAGCAATATTTCAATTTTTGTCTAATGATGGCTCAAAATATTCATTTACTTCATTGTTTCAGGTCTCAATTTCTCAAGATTCAACTGTTGCAGTGTTGTGGCTGATCCCGAGAATGACCAGCTGCTACTCTGATTCTCCACTCATCTGATCTTGCTGCTTTCTGGATGTCAATCAAAGCTTTGAAGTGAATCAATGGGTGGCACAAGCACTAAGATCTTCAAAAAGGGGGCTTCTGCATTTTCAACTGTGACTGGTTCAGACAACGAAAGTGAATACCAAACTAAGACCTTCGAGAGAACATTCAAAGGAAGTCCCTTTGTATTGATTCGGCAAGGATCGATGTACTTTGATGAAGATGGTGATCTAGCACATGAGTTCTATGTTGAAGTGGTGCCACAGGGCAAGAGAGGCAAACCAACTATGAAAAAAGTAACTGAATCCTTACAACCACAAGGCAGTGTACCTCTTCCTTATCCAAGACTTCATGTGGACTACCCAGCTGTCCTTTATCAGGGAGAATATTAGTAGAAAGGTAACAACCACCATAAGTCTATTCTTGCGTGCTTGCAACTGATCTACACTTTCCTCTGTGCTCAAAATTCTATGGTTGTGTTCCTTTCATGTGTTTCAGAATTTAGTTTGAATCAAGATGATGCGGAAAGTGAAATTGAAGACTGTTTTTTGCGCTGCTCTGACATTAGGGTTTATTTACTACTTTGGTATTTTGACTCATCTTTTAGAAAGTACTTACAATGATGATTTTAAATATCCATATGTGGGAGACATTCAAGAATTCATAAATCAATTACGCAACCAAGAAAAGCCAGATGTCCCACCGATCACAGTGTACAATTATACATTCCTAACAGACTTGAAAAGAAAATGTTTCGATGAAGATTATCCTCAGCTTCGTTTAGTGTATGTAGTCAAATCTGCTTTGCATCATTTTGAGCAACGCAAAGCTATTAGAAAGTCATGGGGCTTTGAAAGAAGATTTTCGGATGTGCCAATTCGAACTATTTTTATGCTTGGCACGAAACCCAATGATGCAGAGCTACAGATGAAAATAGAAGAGGAAATTGCTGAACATGGTGATATTGTTCAAGTTAAATTCATTGACACTTACTACAACAACACCATCAAAACCATGATGGGGTTCAAGTGGATTATGAACAACTGCTTAAATTCCAAGTTTTTTATGTTTGTTGATGATGATATGTATATTTCTACCAGAAGCGTATTGCGCTTTTTAAGGGATCCCACCAACTATCCCAATGAAAAAGGGAATCTCGCAGAAACAGATTATGAGTTACCAGAAGATGTGAGATTATTTTCTGGTTTTGTTTTTGTGTCATCTCCCCACAGACATCTCAGTAGTAAGTGGTATGTACCTCTATCTGAGTACCCTTACCACTTGTGGCCACCCTATGTCACTGCAGGGGCCTTCATCCTGTCTCGGGAAGCTCTGATAGACATGTACTACGCGAGTATGTACACGGAGCACTTTCGCTTCGATGATATCTATCTCGGTTTGGTGGCTAAAAAAGCTGGTGTTGAGCCATACCATTGCAACGAGTTTCACTTCTACAAGAAACCATATGATAAGTACTCGTATCGGTATGTTATCGCCTCTCATGGATTTGATCCAGAAGAACTAGTCAAAGTGTGGAATGAGCAGAAATTTGTGGGTTATGCATAATCTATCTATGCCTACATTGCCTGTTGTTAAAAAATTCTATTGAATTTTTGTGCACACGCACTATTTTATAATAATTTAAAAAATGTACAAAATTTCTTGTCATTTTCACATGCCTTCCCCAAAATGATCTTTTTAGGTAACATTATATTTATCAAGGGATTTCAAAAGCTCTTTGTTCTTTTTGTTTCCAAATCTTAATGCACAACCACTTGTATATACAGTAACTTTATTGATTTTGGCAACCTCTGTTCTCTGTTCTGTTCAAGTTTGTAATTTTGTTGAGTGCTCTAAAAGGAATATTTTGAGTTTCTTAATTTGGAACCTCGTTCTTTTTAGCAGTGCTTTTGTGAATAAATGTTTGTTGTTACTTCTGTACATTCCTGCTTCTTCAATTTTTCTCACCTTATTCTGCAATTATAGAGGGCCATCAAACATGGAAAACAAACAAAATATTTCAATAAGATTAAAAAAATATAATGTTGAGTTGTATTTTATAAAACTATAACTTTCACATTGCACTCAGGAAAAACAAAGTCTTAAGTCTCCAAGTTTGCTTAAATAATATTTTAAAATTAAATTGTGTGAGCCGTACAGAAAGTACAAGTCAGACCTCATGTTGATTCACACTTGTTGCTGCCAGAATGATCTAAAGAAAGAGCATCCTGGCGCACCATGTTCAATAGTGCCTGAGAACTCTCCAGGATCTGTAACACAATGCAGTTATGAATGTCTAAATTGAATGGATACTCTACGTATGAAAATCTCAAGACTGAAACTCACTTTCATATATGCTGATTCACAGCTTTCGATGGATTCATCTATTGAAGCCTTCTTGTCAATGTTTTGTTGGAGACTGGTGCATACTGTCGACAGCTTGGCCTGCACTGTGGCAAGCTCTTTCTCGAGTACCTCCTTCTTGCGCTGATCTTCTGAAATCCATTGCACGATTTCGCATCGTTTCCTCTTTAACGATTCTATTCCTGAAATTTAAATGAAAGATGTTGGTAGGACAATGTGTTCTCAGAACTGTCTCAAGTGCTGCCCATTGCCCATTCGCACCTTTGACAAGCTCCTGGTTGTAAGTCTGCAGTGCTGCTCCCTTTTCAGACATCTCAGGTCTTGGCTGAAGCTCGACACTTCTAACAGGAGGACTAAAGAGGGAGGACAGCTTCACTTCCTCGGAAGAGAAATCAGTAACGAAAGAAGTGGATAAATTTTACTTCTCACCTGCCGGCACAAACAAAAACAACAAAAATCAAAACAAACGGACGCCATATTGAATCGATTGGCGAGTAATCGAACAGTCGACTCTCACGTGTGTTTGTGTGTGTGTGTGATAGAGCATGGGCAGTGGGCTTTTTGGAAGTCACTAGCGGTGATGGGGCCCAGAACGTTCTCTACTCACTGGGGATCAATCTCGCGGGAAGCTTGAATTTCGACGTCTTTCCTACGATATATCTACGATTTAAGCGGAGGTTATCACTCGCCCACGAATTTATTGGCATTCGTGCCTTACAGGAACATGGATTCATTGAAAATTTTAGGACTTCATCACGTGAAACAAATAAAAGCTATGCAGTTGGAGGTTATGGACGGTTGTGTACTGCTTGTTGCCTACCCAGCAGGCGCTATCGCTGGGGGTCCTACTTTCATTAAGGCCAAAGTTTGATTAAGCAATCTTAACACTCTCCAGCAACTTCTATGCGTGCTTTGATGCCTACCAATGCCCTCTAGGCATCTTTGCAACATTTATCTTCTTTCAGCAGTAAACACCATGCCTTACAAAAAGGGGAGCATTTGAATGTTCCCGCTCAATGATCCCCAGTGAAACCTTCACTTGTCTCGATGTGCCCATGCCCTATAGGGCCCGTGCAGGTCGAGGATCTCGAAACGGTGCTGTTAAACGACGCATAACGTTCCCTTCCGTGCTGGTGGGAAAGCAGCGCGAAGTTCAAATTTGGTTCTCGCGTTTTCGCGTTTTGAGAAGTGACTGGAATTCATCCAACCTTTTACATTGTCGAAATTAAATTAAATAAAAATTTCCGACTCGTGTTGAGAGCTTTTGTGGCATACTCGTATCGGGAAAAGCAGAAAAAGGCTGTTTCGTTTGCCCACCAGCAGCGACGTGCGCGGAGTTAACATGGCGTCGACCTAGCAGACATCTTAGTCAACCTAACCTGCACTATCTTGACAAGTTCACTTATTTTGCTTAAGGTTCGGCGTAATCGACTAGAGTTTCCTTCTCCAATTATCGTGAACCGACACCGCAACCTGCCGCGATCCTTAGCCACTTTGTTTAAAACCGGTAAAAAAAAAAAATACAACAAACAGGCACCCCCAGCTGGGTCCCAGTTTGAAGGCTCGCGCGGAAATGCCCACCAGGAGTTTTTGTTCTTCCTCCAGCGGTGCACGGGCCCTATGTCAGTGTCAGTGTGTGTGTTTGTGTGTGTGTGACGCCCTGGAAAACATTAACATTGTCCCTGCAACGTTTACATTGACATTTTCTCTGATTTTTAAACAGTAGAACATAATTTTTCTAAGGTAAACTATGTCCCACTCACCTATACCGCCTGTATTATGTCAAAATACCCAGAAAAAGTCTCTAAACTGGGAAAGGAAGCTACAGAGCCGACACTTAACCTCTACGTTTTCCATTATGTTTGTTTACAAATATTCTTGTCAATTATTTTACCCCGAGCTTCGTTCTATTTTAGCGGAGTGTACATCTGAGTGCTACTTTCTGAACCCTGAAGCCGCGTCCTCGTGAACCGGCTATTACGACACAGTAATTTTTTTACTCATATCAAATTTTTCTCTTGGTTTGAAATGTTTCAGACTTCATGCAGAAATGTGACTTCAATTTTTCCCCTATGCCGCCAAGATGAATCTTCTGCAACGAGTGGGTTTCATCTTAGTGCTAGCGGCTTGCCTGGGTTTGGCTCTGTCTCTCCAGCCTGCGCACGAAAGGCCAAGTGGCTGCCCCACTTCTTGCAACTGCACCAAAGTGAAAAATGGATCTTTCCTCAAAGTACGGTGTTCTGACAAACTAGATGTCCTCAGCAAGTTGGACTTGTCTGCGTTGGCCCCACAGATAGCCCATTTGTAAGTCCAGTTTCATCCAAAATCTTTTAATGTGACATGATAGTGGATCTCTTTTTCCTTCACTAAATTATTTTGAAATGCAGGGACCTCAGCAGAAGCACCATTGTGGATGTGGGGTCAGGATATTTTCTAAACTTCACCAACCTGAAACGACTGTAAGGACCCATGTTTTGTGTTCAATTTGATCCTGTCATCTTCCGCAGTACTAATATGTGTGTTTTTTCTTTGTTTTTGTTTTCTAAAACAGAGATTTATCCTTTAACAAAATAGAGGTCCTTCAGGATCATGCCTTTGATGGACTATCCAATTTAGAGGTGTTGAAACTTAGCAACAACAATTTGGCACGAATAAACAGAGCAATTCTTGAAAACCTAATGCACCTCCAAAAATTGTAAGTATCTGCACAGACCCTTCATTCTACAGGCCAACCGTATGATCAAAGTCCCATAACTTTTTATTTAATTTTTTTCAGTGATATTGGAAACAACTTTCTGGATTGTGATTGTGCTCAGTCTTGGCTTTTTGAATGGGCACGGAATTTCAGTGGGAAAAAACTAACTTTAACATGTGCATCTCCTGTGCAAGCAAGGGGACTGCCTTTGCTGCAGTGGTACAATGGGAGCATCTCCATGTGCACGAGTAATGTTCTTTCTCTGGACATTCTCAAAATACAGCCGCAGCAAGATCAGGTAACTTTCTTCTTCTAGTAATGTTAAGGTTGTGAAGTGGGAACAGCAATTATCAGCTTGACTTGATTTGACACTCAGGTTGTGTTTGAGGGAGACCGCCTCAGGCTCCAATGCCAAGCTTCCCTCGTGGGCCTGGACAGCCCGAGCATATCTTGGTTCTGGGGAAAGCAGGATCCAGCAGTTGCATTCAAAGATGTTCACCTTGGAAGTGTTAATGTTTCTGATAATGGTACACTTGTGAGGTAAGTTTTCTTAACATGTCTGTGACAATTTCATTATCTTAGCTTTCTTGATGGTGCCACAATCTTAAGACATTTTTTATCTTTTTTACCTGTTCTAGTGCACTTATTATTGACCAATTGAGCACCAATCATTCTGGCCAGTGGAACTGCCTGTTGGTGTCTGGACAAGCAAACCATTCCAGGACAGTTTCTGTTATTGTAATCTCTGCTAAAACAAAGTACTGCCCTCAAATAGGTATGTTTTAGTTAATGGCATATATGTATGGATTTTCTTTATTTTTTTTTACTCCATTTCAACTTTTTTGTTTTGTTTTTTTAGTTACAAGGAACAACAAAGGTGTGTACGTCTGGCCTCAAACAGTTGTTGGCTTCAGTGCTGAACTCCCATGTGAAGCAACTGATTTTGACAACATTCAAGAGCAGCATGCATACCACGCATGTGATAGTGAAGGCAAATGGCACTCCTTGAATACCTCCCTGTGTCCCTATTCCAGTAGAACAACTCGTTTGCTTCAAGACTTTCTCAGGGTAAGAGAAAAAACATTGGAGCAATAACTATCTCCCTTTTTCTGCTTTAAAAAAGACTGAACAACTTTTGTTCTTTTTATAAATAGATGAATTTGAGTGAAGATCATGGACCTGCCATAGTGGAGAGTGCTCAACAATTATTGAATTTGTCCTGTGGGACGCCTCACTTATCAGATAAAATGGATGCCATTTTTCTCTCCAAGGCAATTAGTAACTATGTAAAATTTTTGCCAAAGTATAAAGAGGTAAGAATTTTTATGGCGCTCATTCTTTGCAGTGCTGCAGTGCTGTTGATAGAATGACAGACTGAACTTCATTTGCTTTCAGATGGGCTCCTTATTGGTCGACATGGTGAGCTGCATCACCCAGATGCCCCGCAGTTTGTTACGGGCCGCACAGCTGGAAGAAAGAGCCAGCTCCAAACTAGTGCACGCAGTTGAAACTGTGACCCAGTACTCCTCGCCGTTACAATCTCAAAGGGTACTTTGGCTTACATTGATCAAACTCTGCTAGGAATACATTTCTTTTTCACCTCACTAATCATTTTACATGATTACAGGGTACCTTAGCAGTTGAAGAATTTCATGTTTCTCGTGAAAGCTTCCTAGGTCTGACATGTGTTTGGTATTCAGTCTCTGATGAAAGCGGGTCTATTGGGCCTGCTGGTGCACGACCTTCGCAGATCTCCCATTGTTCTGAAGGAAATAACACATCATTCATGTCAAGTAGAGCCAAGGTGCGTGGTTGTGTGATACAACAATTAAAATACAATCAGAGTATGTGTCAATCAATATCTTTTATTTTCTCATTTTTCTTCAGGCTTCAGTCCAAATACCACCTACATTATTTTTCCAATTGGAAAGGCAGGGTGAACAAGTCCAGCGTTCGCATCAATTATTGATATCAATGTATGAGAATAGCCATCTATTTCCACAAGTTAATTTTAATGAGTCTCATGATCGATGGGACGTCGTTTCAAGCGTCATAGGGGCCAAATTAGGTATGTATGAGTCTCTAAGATTGCGATCCCTGTGATCAGGCATCACCATTGTAATTTTTCACTGTGAAACTCTCCTTTCCTCTAGTTGGCTTGGATGTCCGGAATCTTGCTGAGCCCCTCTACATTGCGGTTCGCGCTCCCGCTGTCCATGAGGCTGGGGGTTGGGCCCGACCAGTGTGGTGGGATGAGGACCTGAATGCTGGGGCAGGAGGTTGGAGCAAGCAGGGTTGCGCTTTATCTCATCTCATGCACGGCAAACTTGTTTTCAACTGCGACAGATTTGGTTACTTTGGCCTCTTGCAAGAAATGCCTTATGAGTTTGAACAAAGGTAGGACATCACCTGTAAAATAAGTCTTGTTGTCTGATCTGAAGATTATTTTTATTAATTGTATTTTTTTTGTGTGCAGGGTCCCTAGAAGTATCCTACAACTGGCACACCCAGCTATTTACATTGGAAGTTTAATATTGATCCTCAGTCTGATTATTGCCATTGTGACATATGTTGTGGCTGGGCCTCACATTCAGATGCCAAAGAGGACTAAGCATGCCCTCATTAATACATGGATTGCAATTGCCCTCCTTAGTTTCATGTTCAGGTAAAAATTTATTTTGTGACACCCTTCTTTCTTTATCCTTGTTATCATATTTCATGTTTTACTCAAAATGTTTTTTTTTTTCCTTTTTTTTTTTTTAATGGCAGCATTGGAGTTCATCAAACAGATGATGTTGAACTTTGTCAGAGTGTTGGCATGATTCTTCATTACTTAACACTGTGTGCCCTTTTGTGGATGGCAGTAACTGTGAGGTATGTTTGTGTTACTGACCAAATGAGGTATATCTGGGAGGCTCACTGCGTTTTGTAATGTCGTTTTCTCTTCTGCTTACTTCCAGCAATATGCGCTCATCTTTGAACAAGAAACATCCACTGGAAATGGGTTCTGAGGATGACCTACCGTCTAGCAGCACCCCTCCTCCAAAACCACTACTAGGGCTTTATCTAGTTGGTTGGGGCATCGGTCTGATGGTAGTGGGAGTCAGTGGAGCAGTGAACTTGAAGCAGTACCGCTACTTGGTTCGAGACGAATACTGTTTCCTCGTTCCAAATTCGGCTCTTGGTGCTGTCCTTGTTCCCTGCGCTGCTGTTGTTGTGTACCTCCTTGTGTGTGTTTTGCTGGTACGATGTGACCTCTCCCAGCGTCAAGCTGATACAAATGCCCAGTTGTCGGATGGCACACAGGTAAGCTGTGGACTTCTACAATTGTCTCATGGTTTTAGTTTTGCCGTGCAGGTTTGCTCACTTTTTTTTATCGTATCTTCCAGGGCACTGAAAACGTGGATTTGGACCTGTTGGACTGCACTGGGCCGGCCAGACCCGGGATAGGTGCCTACAGTGTGGCAAGCACGGTGAGCAGTGAGGTGGAGGACGCCGAGCACACCCCCGCGACGCAGCTGCGCGCCACCCTCATCGTGCTGCTGCTGTTCGTGTTGCTCTGGACGGCGGGGGCGCTCGCCACCGCCAACCAGCTGCACACCCTCCTGCCCCAAGCCGAGCTCGTCTTCAGCGTCCTGTACGCGGTCACCGCCTCCCTCATGGCGGTCTTCATCTTGTTCTTCCACTGCTTCGCCCGGAGCGACGTGCGCCCCTGCTGGCTCATCCGGTGCAGGGGCCGCCACGTGTCGGACACGCGCACCTCGGAGCCACCGCCGCCAGCGCCAGCCGCCACCGACAAGCCGGTCGCCGAAATCCCGGCCACGGATAAAATCTCGAACGCGGACAGGAGCATTATCTCTCAGGCTAACGGCCACGGCCCTCTCTCCAACCGCGTCTCCAGCACGAACAGCATCAACTCCAACAAGTCGCGCAACCAAAGGGCTGCCGTGGAGCTCAACAAAGCCAGTGCCAAGCCCACTCCCGGCTCGCCGCAAGGGTCTCAGAAGGACTCCAACCTGCACCTCATGCCAGTGTATCGTTCCTACCCCAATGTCGTGGATGCGGAAATGTTTTACAACCCACGGCAAAGTGACATGGCTCGAAAGTTTTTCCGTAAGCAGAAGAGGCAAGCGATGTGCTCTCAAAACCAAGATTTCCGCCGTCGTGGCGACGGGCAAGGCAATCAATCTGACATGGAGAGTACGTTGAGAGACTCGCTGAAGGGTTCCGGCTCCAAAGTGAGTAACACCAACATCCATGTGGAGCAGCGTGCAAATGACACCTCTCCAAGTCATGCCCATAGCTTCAATATTCTCATCAGTGAGGGTCCCAATACAAGCAACCAAGAGCGCTGGGTTATTGGGGCAGACAGCCCACCTCCTGTGAACAATGATGGAACAGTTAGAAGCGCAATATCTTCTGATGGGACCCATACTCCTGGAAAGCTCTTTGACAGAAATTCGAGGAGGAGGAGAAGTAGGGGGGTCCGTGACGTAAGTGGCTCTCATGACATGGCCCGCGAAAAGTACCAGAGCTTTACTCAGAACGGTACAATGAGCAGTTTGTCATCAATCCAAAGCAGGGATGTCGAGATGGATGGGGACTTCATGAGGGTCTCCGTTTTGGAGGAGGCCCCCACTTCTGTTGCTTTGCAGAAGACACCCGTTTATCCGTGGGACAACAGCAGTGTTATTTCAGGAGCCTCATTTTCTCTGGACAGAGTCTCAGAAATAGAAAATGATGTTTGTTCTATGAGCAGGTCAAGTCGGCGTAGTAGTCGAAGCCCCTCCTCTAGAAAGAGGTACAGGAGACCAGACCCATCTTCTTTAAGGTCCCACCCTACATCACTCGCTAGTTCCATTGTGAGTCTTCAAAATAAAGATGCTCATGTAGCTTCTTACCCTGCTGTGTCAGAAGTGTCTTCAACCAATGGAGTGGAAGACACCACAGCTTTATCCAAAAAGGAAACATGTGTCTAATTCAGTTTGCTCTTGGTCTTAAAATATGAGTCTATTGCTTGTGTGTTTTTGCAAGTTGTTTTTGGTTTATATAAAATTACTTGCCTGTACTTTTCTGTGATGCTAGGAATTTATTCTGTGTCTTTTACTACTATGATGGTTGAATGACTGATTGAGCTTTGCTGTACATATGAGTATGTATTATATTGTAGAAAAGAAGACTAAAGAAGCATTCTTTGCCCCTAGTGGCAGGAAAATTAGTAGGATGCTTACGGATGCCATATGCTTTAATTTATACTGGTGCATGAAAAGCACATTGTATCAAAACATAATTTGCTGCCATCTTCCCTATTTCTAAGTGAATTGTATTTATGTTGCCATGATTTTTCTCCCACTTGTCCTATTAAGTACAATGTTAATTGTCCCTTTGAGTACAATTTTAACATCAATCAAATTGTCATTGATTTTCGAGGTGATGTCAGCAGGTATACAGTCCCACCAGGTATAATCCCACCAGGTATAATTCCCAACAGATATACACTATTTTATTTTATTTATCTATACGCGGATTCCCAGCAAGTATAAATCCCACCAGATATACACGTATTAATATTAGATTTTTTTGTGTCTCAGCAAGTATAATTCCCACCAGGTATACATCCCAATAGGTATAATTCTCACCAGGAATACATTAGAAGAAAAACAACTAAATGATTGATTACAATGGGGCATGATGACAGCTTCGACTCGAGCGCATTCCCTGCAGGAATTGCACTCCCAATGAAACTGCCTTCGCTAGCGGGTGGGTGATTCCGTGCGTAGGGGCCGTTTTAGCTACCTTAGAAAGTCACATAATCAATCTTGCTTGTTCGGCCAGGCACGCAACTCGCGTTTCAATCGTTATTCAAGTTGCGCTACTGTATACAGGGGCAGGAGCAACACTAGGTTCGTCCAATGTTTGTCTGTTTGCAGACGTCTTCTAAAGGAAAACGAATAAAGGTCGAACAGACGTTGCAAATTCAGCCATTAGATGAGAAGAAAATCTACCTGGGGCTTCGCGACTTTAGAAACAGAGAGGCGCTGTTCAACTAGCGTGCCGTGCAAATTTATTCCAAAGAAGGTAAATAAAATGGGTGTATATCTGCTGGGATTTATACTTGTTGGGAATCCGTGTAAATAACATTAAAATTAAATAGTGTATATCTGGTGGGAATTATACCTGGTGGGAATTATACCTGTTGGGATTATACCTGTTGGGATTATACCTGGTGGGACTGTATACCTGCTGGGGTAACCCCTGATTTTCTTTTGGTTGGCTTTTGCTACGTGCCATTTTGTCCCTTGAATTGAGACTGAAATCTCAAACCACTTTGGTTGAATTTACATTCACTGACTGTATTTTCATGACTGGCCCCTTTCATTTTTTAATTCAGACTGTTTCTATTTTCAACAGATATTATTTTAATAAAATTTAAAAGGAGGCCACATAATAATTAACTTCCCTGACTGGATTTTAACTGATGATATTATTATCTGTACAGACTGATCATAGCGCTGCCTGTTTAGTTGTGTAATTTGTAATTATTGTTGATATATATTTTTTCTTTTTTTTAAGGTGAGAAAGTTTTTGATGCTTTACTGTGATTATTTTGTTTTTATGTACAACTTCCTTGTTTTTATATTCTACATCTTATGTATACAACTGCCATTGATGTAGCATGCATAGGATGATGCATGATTTGAGTTCTGTAATACTTAAAATCAAGTGTTCTGCTCTGAATGAACAAATAAAGAGCTTTTGTTATTGTTTATTTTTTACTCTTATTCAACTTACTACCATCCTCTCTCTTAAAACATTTGATATCTGAAACGTTTATCAACCTTATAAAAAAGATCTTAAGTAATAAGCACGCCTTACACGTGTGTCTCGCTTAGCCTCGCAGTCGCAGCTCTTCAAGATGATGAGGCTTGATGCAAGCCACTTTCATTCTACTTGAAGAAGCCATTAATTAGTTTACCTACACAATCACACTCTCACGCACCGTCAATCCAATCAATAATACTGTCGGGATCGCAAGCCAGCTCGCCGCCGCGCCCTTCGTCTCACTTCCTGGTGAAGGACATGATGGTGCTCTTGATGATGGCGACGGCCTCCCGGATCTGGGCCTCGTTGATGACGAGGGGCGGCGCGAGGCGGATGATGTCGCCGTGGGTGGGCTTGGCGAGCAGGCCGTTGTCGCGCAGCTTGAGGCACACCTCCCAGGCGTCGATGCCTGAAACAATGACAGAGCGTTACGAGTCGCGGCGGCGATGTAGGTGCACTGGGACTTCCCCCGCCGCGCGCGACGAGGCAGTGGCCCTGCTTTCCACTCACCCTGGCCGATGACGATGGCGTTGAGCAGCCCCTTGCCGCGCACCAGGGTCACGACGTCCTTGGGCAGCGTGTTGAGCTCGGCGCGCAGCAGCAGCCCCATGCGCTCCGCGTTCTCGGTCAGCTTCTCGTCGAGCAGCACGCGCAGGGCGGCGGTGGCGACGCGGCACGCCAGCGGGTTGCCGCCGTACGTGGAGCCGTGCTGGCCGGGCTTGACGCACAGCATGATGTCGTCGTCGGCGAGCACGGCGGACACGGGGTACACGCCGCCGGACAGCGCCTTGCCCAGGATCACGATGTCGGGCCGGGCCTCCTCGTGGTTCACGGCGAGGAGCTTGCCCGTGCGGCCCAGCCCCGTCTGCACCTCGTCCGCGATCCACAGCACGTTGTAGCGCGTGCACAGCTCTCGCACGCCCTTGAGGTAGCCCGCGTGCGGCACCACCACGCCGGCCTCGCCCTGGATGGGCTCCACCATGAAGGCGCACACGTCGGGGTCCTTGAGGGCGGCCTCCAGCGCGGCGAGGTCGTTGTAGGGCACCAGGCCGAAGCCCGGCATGAAGGGCCCGAAGCCGCCGTAGCTGTCCTTGTCCGTGGACGAGGACACGGCGGCCAGCGTGCGGCCCCAGAAGTTGCCCTCGGCGAAGATGATCTTGGCCTTGTTCTCCGCGATGCCCTTCTTGTCGTAGCCCCAGCGCCGCGCCAGCTTGCACGCCGTCTCGCCGCCCTCCACGCCCGTGTTCATGGGCAGCAGCCGCTGGTAGCCGAACAGGCCGCTCATCATCTGCTGGTACTCGCCCAGCGCGTCCGAGTAGAAGGCGCGCGAGCACAGCGTCAGCTTGGAGGCCTGGCGGGGCACGGGCACGAGTTGGCGTTAGAGAACGAGAATAACTGGCGGTGTTCCGATCTTCGGCGTCGACAGAGTCCACCTACCTGTTCATTGAGCGCGGCCAGGATCTTGGGGTGGCAGTGGCCCTGGTTGACGGCGGAGTACGCGCTCAGGAAGTCCAGGTAGCGCTTGCCCTCCACGTCCCACACGTACACGCCTGCAGAGAAACATTCCGTTATCTTTCTTCATCTCCTCAACTGTATAGAAGCTCCTTTTTCGCTTTTCGGGCGAGGTAGGCCAACCGCGCGGGCTGCGCGCACGGCTGTCGGCTGGGTTGCCTACTCTCCGCGCTGCAGGGGCCCTCGTACAGTAGACTTGGCATTGCCACCACTCCCAATTTTTTTTTCTAATTTTGACAGTTTTGAAATTGCGATTCAAGTCGCTGGACTCACCTTCCCCCTTGCAGAGGGCGACGGGCAGGGAGTGGTAGTTGTGGGCGCCATACTTGTCCTCCCGGTCGAACACTTGCTGCGAGGTGATCTTGGACATGACGGAGCGTCGTTCGGGTCGTTCGCCGCCCTGGGGAAGCTCTGCGAAAACCAAAATAACGTCAGCGAGGGGTGGGGAAGGGGGGCCAAGCGTGCCGCAGCCTAGACAAGGGCGTGCCGTGGCCGTGCCGCACACCGCCGGCCGGCGCCGCGCTACCCCGAGCCAGAGAGACTCTCACTGGGGGGCAGCTTCCGCGCGCAGGCTTCCCAACAGCGCTTTCGTCGCTCTGTCTCTGTCGCGCCCCTACGGGACGCCCCATGAGTGCGAGAGAGACAGAGCGACGGAAGTGCTGTTGGGACTGGAATCGCTCTGCAGTGCGGGCGAGTGCGGGGGAGGCGCGGCTGCGACGCGCACCTGAGTGGCGGAGGTCCTTGTGGTGGTCGGAGCGTACTCGGGGGCACACTGAGGTGAGGATGCGTCCAGCCCCGCGTCGAGACCTCGGCATCCTCAATCTTATCTATCGGAGAGCCGCGTGCCGCGCAGGTTAGGGGGTGGGGGTGGCCGCTGCGGGGTGGGCCCGGGCCCTGCCTAGTGCACCGCGGCCGGAGGGACACACACACACTGGGACACTGCATTCGTCCAGCGCGGTCTGGACCGCGGCCCACTGCAAGCACGCCGACTGGCATAGGTGTCTCGAAAAGCGTGGAATGAGTGCGCCGGGGCGGTGAACTGCCCTACAGCTGATTTGATCGCGTTGGCTTCCCGGAAAAAGGGCCCAGTGGGCAGGGCGGCTCGATGCAAGCGATGTGAGTCGCCAGGCAGCCATGCCGCCGATAAAATGATTAAAAACCGCAATCACCGTCCGCGCCAATTCACCGATTCGCCGCGAGGGAGAGGCGTGATTGGCGGACGAAAGGCCGCACCTGTTTCACTGGCAGACTCAAACGGCCAAACGGCCACTCGAGGTGCATAATGGAGTTCGTCTGAGGGTCTCCGTTCTAATCCATTTATTCTAAATTTTCGGACCGCTGTTTCCAAGTCAGTTTTTTTTCCTTCTCGCCGCTGAGTGGCCGGGCTGGGCCTGGCACCTGGCAGGGCGGGCTCCACTCGGTCTCGGCCGGCCGAGCCGAAGTGCCGCCAATCCAATGTTGGCTCAATCCGAAAGACATCTTGCTGCCATTAGCCTGATCCCATGCATTATGGCTATCGCTCCACCTTGACGCCGCTTGACGCCCCGCCGGGCATGCCGCCCTGCCGCACGCCCGAGACTCAATCTCTTAGTTTCGAGTGGCCGCCGTATCGGCCGAAGTCCTTCCGACGCCCCCACTCAAAAGAGGCCGGCGAAAGACAAACACAAAGACCCTTTTTTTTTTCCTTCGGAAACTCGAATCTCACCTCGTTTCTCTGAGGCAGCCCCATTGTGGAGCCGGCTCTGCGGTGTCGGTGTCCTGCAGGCCGCACTGCACTGCCTGGCGCAGGAGCCGGCGCGGCAGGAGTCGGCGTCGTAGGCCTCGGCGTCGTAGGCCTCGGCGTCCGCGGGCCCCGAGCCGCAGCGTCCGTCAGCGGGCAACCGTTGTACTCGCAGCATCTCGATGGAGTGGTGGCGGTGGAATGGCGCGACGGAGGCACTG
Organism: Thrips palmi; assembly: GCF_012932325.1. Taxonomy (NCBI): domain Eukaryota; kingdom Metazoa; phylum Arthropoda; class Insecta; order Thysanoptera; family Thripidae; genus Thrips; species Thrips palmi. The sequence goes on along the minus strand of NW_023144629.1, from coordinate 4,693,573 downwards.
GTCAAGCTCGTCAGCCCCACGACCAGAGCGCCGTGCGCCATGCGCCCTCCCGGAGACCGCCCCCACCGCTCCCTCCCGCCCCCCGCTCGTGGATGTAGTAACGCCCGTGCCCCCGCCCCGGCCGGGACTCCCGAAAACAAAAATAAGAACCTCAACGGAGGAAGAGCGACCCAAGTGAGGGACGACTGAAATTTTCCTCGCCCAATTTCGCGACCACGAGACACTGGTCGGGCACTGGCGGTCTCCCTGAACCTGGTGCATTTCATTTCGCCACCTCCTAGCTCTGTGTGGCAACGGCCGCGTCGTCGGGCCCAGAGGTGTGTCTGGCCACACCGGTCAGATTGAGCCAATTGCACGCGGGCCCACGCACCTGCGGCACCTGCCCCTAACGGGTTGCGCACCGAGGTGGTGCCGTGCCGGCCATGCCAAGGTATGCCCTGCTTGCCCTACTCCACTCCACCAGACCGGACTCGAGCCGCCAGATAAGGTTGTCCTGAGAATAAATTATTTTTCGGCCGAGTGGACAGGTCGGCCGGGCAGGTCGGGCAGGTTGTGGAGCACTCGACGATGGTCGCGCCCCCTCTCCACGCGCGTTTACCTGCTTCAAGTGTTTGCTCTGGAGCCCACGTATCCACGTATCGAAGCTCGCGTGTCCGTGTGTGCACGTGTGTGCATATGTGAGCGTGTTGGTGTGTGTTTGTCTCGCGATTGCGCGGCACTGTGCAAAACACAGGCCACCGCCATAGGCGATCCGCCCGACAGCGCCGAATTATAAATAAAAGTAAATATTGCCCAATAACTGATAGGAGCCGCCAAAGGCGAAATTACACACTGTTGTGTTGTGCGATATGGCTCATATCGTTGGATCCCTGCGGGCGAACGGATCGGGACTGGTCGAGGCTGCAACCTGGGGCCTTCCCTGCCCCGTCGATAGGCTAGGCCGGCTAGGCCATCAGCTGTGTTCTCTTTCCCTCTTTCTCTGAGATCACAGTGCCTGGGGCACTCCTCTATCGGCCCCGCTGACTCCACCGGCTCCACGGAAAAGTTCCATGCCCGGGAGGGAAAACTTTCCACGGCGTCGCCGCGCCGAGTGCTCCTTTTCCACTGACATTGAGGCCCAATTCAGCCCCAATTTAGCCCCGACTCGGAGGCGGTGGCGTCTCTATTTTAGGAGCAGCACAGTGGAGCGTCAAATGGGGGTCAGCGGTCACCGGACGATACATGTAGGGCGATGCGAGATTACAACCCGCTCGCTAGCGCGGCGCACAGCGGCTGACGGGTACGGCGAGTACGGTGGTCCTTAAGGAAAGGGTGAAATGGTACGGCCGAGGCCGCTCGGGTGGCAGTGACAGGTTCACTGTCTTTGTCTTTGTCCACAGCCCCCAGACGGTCCCATACATCGTGCCCCAGCGCGGCGCGGCGTGCGTGCGTGTGCAATCCGTGCAATCCATGCAACGCTAGGCCGCTTTATCAAGTGTTGCCCAACAACGGCTTTGCCGACCAAGCTCTTCCTCGAGGCTGTATGGCGGTTGGCTCACTTGTCCGATAGAGAGCCGCTCGCACGGCCGGCCGAAGGGGTGTCGATGCCATTCCGCATCCGCAAAGCCTCGCGGCCTCGCGGACGTTCCGCGGGGAAGGACGGGCGAGCCCGCCAGAGGCCATGCAGTCTGGCCAACACGCGGCATCGAAGTTCTCACAACTCATTTCCTGGCACCGATTTCAAAAAGATCAAACAACCTATCAATCTCATTTAGGTTTATTATCAATAGATAGCCTTCGCGTCCTCCCATTCAAGTTGCGCCTCATCGTAGTTTCCTTTTTGCAAAGCGACAGTTTGACACCCTGAAACTACAATGTCAGCTGCTGTCGGCTGCTGTTGAGCCCTGTTGTTTACCTAGGTACCGTTTCTAACTCGGCAATGGCTAGAATTCGGGAGGTATTGGTGTGAGGGTAGTTGAGGAATTAGTGGGAGATTCCTTCAGGTTTTACCGCGGCCAGCATGGAGAAGAATGACCTTATTGTCAAAAGCCGCGTGGAGCAGGTAAACATTTGGTCTCCCACGGGGTTAGGTCTCGTTTGTTATAAAAATACACGTTTTAAGACTTTCGGTCTGATGACTATTCTTCGTAGAATAACGCGCTACAAGAGTCTATTCTTCTGAATTTTGTCGCTGATACGGCACATTTCTCCTATGCATTTCATAGCTGTGAACTTTCTGCATGTCATCCTACTTTTTTTTACGCCATTATAATATTATTATTTTTTACAGCTTGATGCTCTTGAATTGGATCGTGAAGTTTTGCATGTTTTAAAGAGCCAGTTGTTAAGTGTCCTGAAATTTCTACCTGTAAGTGAAAAAGTCTAAATTGTAACAGTATCTATGTGTGATATCTATCGTTCTTTGAGTTTTTAAAATGCCTTATATTTTCTAGCTGTCATGGCAGAACAAATGGGAACCAGAGGTGGACACAATCCTTCAAATAATAGTATTACATGTATGTTCTAGTTTTTATGTATCAATATTTCATGATGTGTATGTATCACTTTTTGTCTCATGTATGTCTTGTAAACCTTTCCAGCTGTCCTTAAGAGGAGTTGGGGCAACATTTGGTCAGCAGCTTTTAAACATAGAATTTTTTAAATCACAAAGAAAGTCAGCATTATTAGCTGTTAGCATTCCAATCATATTGAAATACATTCAAACAAGAGCTTCCAGTGTAGCATCAAGAACAGAGAGTAGCAAACTCAAGAAAATCGTAAGTTGTGACACATTGTAGATTGACTATTACATTTCAAAGACATGCACATCACAAGATGTCTGAAAGGAGTGGGTGATGTTTCTCTTCTTCAGGTGGATTTCTTATCACAGTGGGGGGAAATCTCTTTCACTGTTGGTAGTCTTTTAAATCTTCTGTTATTCCTTCACTCTGGTCACTACCCAAATTTGCTTTACCGTGTTTTTGGCATCCAAATGGCTTATGTCTCCCCTAAAAGCAGACAACGTCAAGCTGGGTACACTCACATGACCCGAGAACTTATCTGGCACAGTTTCATTGTAAGATATTTTTGAAAGTATAATTGTCGTTTTATACTCTTATTTGCAGTGCAGCTAATAAGTCTCTGTTTGATAGGAATTGCTGGTATTTGTTTTACCACTGATTAATTATCACTATCTGAAGCGCCAAGTACTGAGAGTTCTCATGTTGGGAACCCGTGTAACAAAACCCAAACGAGGAATCGAAAAGCGAATCACATTCACAATCAATTCAAAATGTGCGGTCTGTTCTCAACGTCCAATACTTCCTCATCACATGGATTGTGATCATATTTTTTGCTTCTTCTGCCTGCAGGTTTGCAATTAAATACACAAAGTGATCTAAGGAGGGACGTACTTGTAGGCATTAAATTTGTATCATTTATTGGTGTTGTTTCAGGCTAACATTTTGGCAGATCCACAATTTCCATGCCCTCAGTGTGGCCAGGTAGCATCAGGATTATCATCTGCAAAACGAGTATGTCTGACAGCAATGTGAAAGACAAAAGTCATCTCAATATTTTTTTATCTCTGCACAAGCCATGTATATTTTTAATATTTGAAGTTCTAACAAAAATCAAATCAAATCTGTGATTTCAGGTAATGAAAAAACTATTAAAAAGTGTTTGATGCATTCAAATATTTAATTTCAGTGTGCTAATGAACTACCAAAAAACAACAAACTTGATAACATTTATCAACTTTTAGGATTACAGTGAGCCAACCAATTACTCATACAGAAGTAAATGATACACAAAGGCTCAATAGGTAAAATTTTATACCATCATGAAACATTAACATAGAGAAGTGGACACTTACAATCAAGACAGGTACATTCCTTGGTGAATAATGTATTGGAATCTACTACCAGCGCATCAAATAAAATTAACAGTCGTAAAGGGCACTTATGAGACAGCACAAATCTTACCACATGAAGCATTGCACCATAACTCATTTATTACTAAAATAGCAACAATAGTCTTTGTTACACTTCAATTACATCACTTCGACAAAATCTCCGTAACATTTTATGATGCAATACACACACACACATATTCTCTTCAAAAACAATTTAAAATATTACCTTTTTGAGAATCTAACTAATATTAAATATGTTTGATTAACTACCACCTGGACTTTTATCATCAGGTGATCTACTTTCTGCTCCATCTTTAGGTGGCTTTGTTCCTTTTATTTGAAGTTCCGCATCCAGGCGCTCCTTGGCTCGAAACACTTTGGACTGGAGGTAGAAGGATCCTCCTTTAGCCTTGTCATTAATTTTAAACAGAAAATCATAGTTCTCCTGAATGGCTTTGGGGTCTAGGTCCTTGACGTTGAGGATCTGCTTGGCCTCCTCGATGGTGATTCCAGTCTTTGCACTAGTGGCTGCACTCTCAGATCCTGCCTTGCCCCCTCCTGCTCTCTGGGCTGCTTGCTGACTGGCCGCGATTTCTTGCTTCAAAGCCCTTGTGAAGGCTCGCCCCACCGCCGTGGCCCCGACCACGATTATTTGCACTAAGTACTTGGCCATTATTGCGTTGACAGGCCACGAAAATGACTTTTTAACGAGAAATTAAGGAACGGCCAAGGCGAGTTCTAACCTCAAACATTTTACAGTGAAGACAGGGTCACTGCGACTTAAGTTTAGCAATCAAACACCGTAAACGAAGAGAAACCAAATACCTTTTCTTAAAACGAATTAATTTCAGGTTCCCTTTAAGAAAACACACAGAACCATAAATTGACCATAAAGTGGATCTTAAGGGCAATTATAATAAATTTAAATGCTCACCATCTCAAGATAAAGGTAAATTTTTCGATTTTGCAGTTGGCAAGAAGCGGTGCGCCGGCTACAAAATTTTTGTTTTCATACCGACCACTGACGTCACAGTGACCATAAACTTTTTCTTTACTTCTTCTTTGTGATAGGATAGTCAAAAGTAACATGAATAAACAAATGACAAGCAAACCGAACAAATGACGAAAATCTCCGCCTATGACAGAAAATAGCTCATATTTTACTGTCATGAACGCGCTACCCTTATCATTTTAGTCGAAACGACATTTAAAACATTCCGAATTTTTACCCCCTTTAAGACGGCTCAATCTGGCAGCACTGCTCGTTTCCGAAAGGTTCTCCATTACCAGCCACCCACTTTCCTTCATGGCACAGCAGACGATATTTTGATATGAAACATTACAAAATGGATTGATTTTGTTGCCCAGTGGTGTTGTGTTGTTGTCTTGTGATTGTGTTTGCGCTTCGCTGCATCGCATCATTATCGTGTCAACTGTGACATTCTTGAGAAGACAAATGATGTTCGCTGTTCTTTGAACAGAGCCCAGATTCGCGCAGGATTTCCTCCAAAGCTTCTGCTCGTCTCGTCTGTGGGCCTAAAGCACGAAGACCCATTAAACCGCATCTTAAACTAGACCTGTGCCTCGTCTGCAATGATTTCAGTTGCCGTCAATGTGGAAACCGTAAGTGACCCATGTGAAGATTATTTCAAAGCAATGCAGTCGACGTGACATTTGTGACATAGCCTAGACTGCATCTAGGACATTTCCTTCTACCATTCTTTGTCATTTTTAAATTTAGCGCACAACTAAATTGGCAAGGTCTTGGTTAAATGAAACACATTTGTCTTGAAATTTGATGGTTGTATCCCAGTTTTTTGTATTGAGCTAGTATCTTATCTCCTCTCTCTCTTCCACAGTTCTTGACTAGAAGTTTGAATCGCGACAATTAAAATATACCCAGTTTGCCATGAACAGTCAAAGCTTCACATTAGCAGAGCGGTTAATACCGGCAACATATCTGCAACAAGCAGCTGCTTCAAAGAAAACTCGTGAGAACCTCATCAGACAACTCATTGAACAGGTGTGTATTTTCTGCCGTAAATATACTACAAGATTTTGGCACTGTTCAAAATGAGAATTAAGTGAACAAGCAATTTAAAATGTTGCTTATGATATCGTTCTGTTTTGTGTTTACAGAGAAAATGGCCGGAAGAAGGATGGGACGATGCAACAATAGAGTTGTTGTTAGCGGACTTAGCTCAAATGGACAGCAACAATTTCCCTGATAATTGTGGCATTGGGGAAAGAGAAGCAAGATTTGCATCAGGTTAGTTTGGGCATGCCAATTCTGTTGTATAACAATGGCTTTTTATTCAAAGCTAATTGGGTCTCTCTCTTTCAGCTTTGGTAGCACGGCGACATTACCGAATCGGTCATGGTATCGGCAGATCTGGTGATTTAGGGGAGGTTCAACCAAAGGCCGCAGGATCTAGTCTTATGATGAAGCTTGTCAATTCCTTGTTGCTGGACACAATTCGTTACATGGGTAATTGTTATAATCTTTCTCTCTGTTATGCAACTTTTTGTGTAGGAAACTATTTCTGAAGTAGAGCTTTTTTCCACTGTAGGTGTGAAGACAACAGCAGGATGTTTTATGGTACCAATGGCAACTGGCATGACTTTGGTATTATGTATGTTAACATTAAAGCAGGACCGTCCAGGAGCAAAGTTTGTGTTGTGGTCTCGCATAGATCAGAAGGCGTGCTTCAAATGTATTCTCACAGCAGGTAATGCTTGCTTAGCTGATACAACCATATGAATTAATTATATGAATTAATTATTAACACTTCATTATATTTTGTTTATGTCGTACATTTGCAGGTCTTCAACCAATTATCATAGAGACAGTAGCATCAGGAGATGAGTTGAAAACAGATTTAGCTGCAATGGAACACCAAATGTGCACAATAGGATCAGATAACATTGTTTGTGTACTAACAACAACAAGTTGTTTTGCTCCTCGTGTGTCTGATTCTCTGGAGCAAGTTGCAGTGCTTTGCCAACGGTTTAACATCCCTCATGTTATAAATAATGCATATGGCCTTCAAAGTTCTCGATGCATGCATTTAATTCAAGAGGCTGCAAGGAAAGGCCGAGTTGATGCTTTTGTACAGAGCACTGACAAGAACTTCATGGTTCCTGTAGGCGGTGCTATTGTCTCAGGTTTTGACAAGGGTCTTCTAGAACGCATAGCTAGAATTTATCCAGGTACCTTTGTCTATCTCTTTTCCAAAGTTTTGGTTTTTATCTGTTATGGTGCACAATGCGCAATGTCCCTCTTTTGTTTCATTGTAGGGAGAGCATCATCTAGCCCAGCGATAGATGTGTTTATCACTCTTCTGTCATTGGGAATCAGTGGATATAAGACTTTAGTCACACAGCGGAAGGAAATGTATAATTACTTGCGGGATGAACTTTCAAAAGTTGCTACAAAGCACGGTGAAAGACTCCTTGATACTAAAAACAATCCTATTTCCATGGGTAAGAACTGTTTGTGATAAAAAAATTTATTCTATTATTCTGGAGCCACCTGATAACTTTCTTTCTCTGTGAAGGCATGACCCTAAACTCATTGGTGACATCTGATCCAAAGTCTGTAACAATGCTGGGTTCTATGTTGTTTTTACGATGTGTGTCTGGCACCCGAGTGGTGTCCACAGTTGATTACAAAGAGGTTGCAGGGTACAAATTTGAAGGTATGGAATACAGTATTTGAGGATTAAAGAAGTCTTTGCCTGTGTTATTGATTTTAGTCTAGCCAGTATCTTCTTCTAATTTCCACAGGCTGGGGAGCTCACACAAGCAAGTACCCAGTCCCATACCTCACAGCAGCTGCTGCCATTGGAATGCAGAAGTCAGACGTGGATCAGTTCATCAGTCGTCTGGACAAAGTAAATTTCCCTGAAACACCTGTGTTTTATTCCATGATTAGTTGTTTTGTTTTGCCTTCTGTATTTCAAGGAGTTCTATTGTCATATTGCAGGTTATAAACAAGCTCAAAGGTCGCAGTGCTCCACAAACACCGACATCAGTGGAGGAGCTGGCCATGAGTGGGCGCCGTTCCAAGCGCTCCATGAATGGAGAAGTGAGCAGCAGCAGCGAACGGGGTGACAGGGAGAGGGACAGGGACCGAGACCGAGAGAGGGACCGAGATCGGGACCGGGAGCGCGACAGGCGATCCAATAGCAATAGAGGGGGGGGAGGAGGCAGTTCTCTGGATGGTGAGACGGGGAGCAGCAGGAGCAGAGAGGAGGTCAGAGCAGCCGCAGCACGGTCAAGAGGGACCTCAGGAGCGGCCGCAGCCTCACCTTCTCTTAATGGAGAGGTTCGTTTCTTCGATAAGATTTCCTAATGTACTTCTTCACTTTCAACTAAAAATTAATCTATTAAAATTTGTTTTACCTAGGTTAGTGTTAGTGGGAGCGGAAGTGGTGGTGATGTGCGAGCAGACATCAACTCACACAACAGCAGCAACAGCACCTCACTGGCCAGCAGCAAGGACAGTCTTCGCAAGTAGTGCATCATCATCATCAATGACCGGTGTACACAGAATTGTTGTTCAATTTTGTGTACTGCCTAGTGTGAACCTTTTAAGAGGACATAGTTAGAGAACCTTCTCATTTTGCATAAGTAGAGAAGTAGCCGTTTTACTTAAACATTCCATATCGGTGTAGGTGTGCTGGCCGAATCTAGTCAGGAATATTGAAATTATTCTTATTACAGAGAGTGCATCATGTGTTAATTCCATAGAAAAGAAAACTGTTCCTTTTAGCCTTATTGCAGATGAAGTTCATGCTGTTTAGTTTCTTGCCATTTAGTTACCTTAGTATGCTTTATTCAGCATATTAATGTTGTTCAGTTAAGGGAAAGAATGACGCAGAATAAAAGTAATTGTTACTGCTTTAAACAGTATGCATGCTTTTAATACTCATTCTAAGACGTGGAAATAAGGCATTCAGTGATTGAAAGTGTAGTTTTCCTTGGTTCAGTGTTGGGAAAATGATTTACAAAGTTTAAATTCAACAAAAGCAACATATTGCTGCTAAACTTATTGTCCATGGTTTTAACTTAGAGCACAAACAATTGAGTCTTCACTTGTAGGTCAGTGGCACCATTACTTACAATAACTTCTTAGAAGGGTTACAGAGGAGAAGTCTTTTTAGTGGAGTGAAATGTGGGTGGCTTGAAGCAGACTGAGATTGTCATGAACGTAGTGTCTCACAATTGCCTGCGGTGAAGGCACTGCAAGCTGTGCAAGCTGTTAACAATTTCCATAAAATTGAATAAGTCCCCATGTTAACTGTGGCTTAATCTGTAGTGTTGCTTTTGGACGAATCAAAAAAAGAAGTATCCACCTTAATTTTTTAGAACTACGAAAAGTAATTACCAGTATCCATTTACTGTAAAAGCAATGCTTCTGACAGCTTAGAATAATCTTTGGATAGTTGCAAGTTGAAACTTCTTTCTTTCACTCAATTTATTTCCCACAACACTCACCAATGTGACTCTTATTATGAGTATCTCCCTTGTATTTTATTTTTCATTTCACTTATATTTTTAAATCACTTATCTCTTCTTTTAGGCGCTCTATACTTGTGTCTTTGTCTTTCATGTGAATCTAAATGGCTAAGTATACCTCTTTACAATTGAAACGAACAAAGGTTAGGTACTCTTTGTTCTAGTACCTTTGTGACACATGATCTGAGGTTCACATTAGAGATTCTTTCTTTGTCTTCAGCATGTGAACTAATGTTTCTCTTAGAAGTGGCACAGATGCGTCCATGTACTTGGTTGCTCAATTTAGGTTTGTAATGAGTATATTTACTTTGGTTTAGTTGTTAAATTTTGGTGCCAGTGTTAATAATTGTTGTTAATGCATAACTAGTGAGTGGGAATGCATAAATTTATGTTAAGCGATTCCTCATCTTAATGCTTTAGTCATCATACAGTCTTAGACTATTCTCTTGCAGTTTTGGAATACTCCCATCGTTATACCATTTCTTTAACCTTTCATTTGATTTTTTGTCTGTGTTAGGTATTTCTTGCCAACATTTCCATTTTGTTAAAAGTTTCAAAGCCCTGTTTTATGCAAAGAAGTCATGCTGATTCGAGCTCAAAGGGACCACGATGGAGTGTTCAAATTAGTTGTATAGGAGATTTGTAATTGAGGTGTATAGTTTCATTTCATTCATTGTTAATATCCACTTAACATCAATGATCTGGTTTATTTAATGGCTAATTCTTCAACAAAATGTTGAGCTCCAGCTCACAGATTTTTTGTTATTTGCTTTTTTACTGTTTTTAGTTCATACCATGCCAGTATTCTTTCCAGTTAATACAGTTTTTTTTCATCTTTTTGTGGAACATTGCTGGAGGGGGAATTTAGTTACCATATCTTGAATTTCCATTTATTTTATTTTCTTTTGTGCACATTTTCCATATTGGTCAGTATTATTAAGCCTTACTTGTTTTTTTGTTTAAAATGGAACGTTTTTTTTTTTTGCTGGCCGTCAATGTGTTATCTTTAGAGTCCATATCTTGTGATAGGTGAGATCTCAATGTCAGATGTTTTAGTTGGGCATCTGCTTTCGATCTGTCTCAACTAAGTTGTGATAATATAACAGGTTCATCTCTCTTTTGCCAATCTGCAAATGCTTGAATGGAATGCAAGTCTAAGATTTAAATAGATACCACACTCAGACATGTACAATGGCAACCTATGCATTCAATGTATAATTTGTACCATCATTAGTGTCTTCCATAGTTGCCCCCATGCAGATCATTTGGCTGATTATTGTCTCTTGTTCGAGCATTTCAGATTGTCCTTTGAGAAAACACCATTTGATTAATGGAAACTTAGCTATTATTCTTCATCACGAACATTTTGTTTATGTTGTTGCTTCCATGTTTTAGTCTGTGGAAGCCATACCACTCTGAAATCAAACTGTTGTATCAATATTTTACATGATTTTTTTTTTTGTTATTGGGAACATGTTGCTATTGCTTGCATGGTATTCATGCTATTGCTTGTTATTTTTTACTCTCTCTCTCTCTTGTTAGGAACATTTTCTAGTCATGTTATTGGTCTATTTTATCTATGGAAGTCATTAATTACCTTGAGATGTGAATTGTAAGGAAACATCTTTTTTCCCTATTTTATGTTATTGATTATGGTTTTTCAGTATCTGATCAAACTTAAACACAACCATTTGTTTGCATGGTTTCAGGCATGCAAACCCTTGGCTTTTTAAATAGGGAACATTTATGTAAGACATATTCCATCCACTTTTGTCCATCCATAGGACACATGCATAGAAGTTTCATTTTGTTTCTTGCTACTCTTGTTTCACCTTCTGTGGTGTCCCATTCATTTTCTTGCCTCCCCCGTCACCTTATAAAAAACACCCCAAAAAAATGCAAACAAAAGAAAGTCTTCTTCTTTTTTTTTGCCTTTGTAAAACTTAATTTCACTGCTCTTCTATTTCCTTCACTTCTCTCTACATTTGCTTTACTTTTCCCCCCACCCCCTCCCTATGTGTAAGAGAAAGTTGTTTTTATTTTCCTCTCGCTTTGTGTACCATTTTTATCACAACTTTATTAACATTGTAGATCATTGGCTGACAGCAGCAACAAATACTGCTGTTACCACCCTCTGATCTCACTAGACACATATTCCTTCTGTTTGGTATAAGTTTAGGTATAGGAACTCATACTTACATTTCTAAAAGCCTGTTACTTATTTTGATGTTTGACAAGACAGTAGAATGATACCCATCATGGAGCAACAAGCAATGTTCAAAACATAACAGTGTTTTGATTTAATTATTTAATTTTGCAGATTTTTCTACCACCGTTTTGTCATGTGTGTGTATGTGAGTATGTTGACTGTGAAAGTGTAATTTATTTTTGAAACTCTGTTTGCTTTAATCTTCAATGACTTCTTATGTGTGCTCCACTTGGTCAGCAGAAACCCTAAAAACTAGAAAACAAGAAAAGGAAAAAAAAAGTTGATAGCTCATTTCTGGTAATTCTTGCCTTCCATTAATGAATAAGTGATTATTTGTGACCTTCAGATTGTTTTTGGCTAAATCTTATGAACCCCCAAAATTTACTGCAGATTAGATTAGCGTGTCTTTTTACATACAACTATCTTCTGCATAGATTAGAGCTTGTAAGTGTCACCAATATTAATTTTAGCATTTTTACTGTATCCATAAACATACAAAGAAGTTCCTCTGAAATTTTTAAGCAGTTTGTAAATGGAGTGTGCTTCTGAACCTCTATGACTTGCTTCTGTGGGTATAATATTTTAAATGGAGTCAGGAGCAGGATTCCATTCAAGAGTGAACAACTTTTTTTACTTATGCGTTTTGCTACTGCAAAATTGCATTAAACAAATATTGCTTGTCAGGAATACCTTGTTCCTGTTAAACTTAAGATCAAAAATTTGTTGTTGTTTGCTGTATTCTTGTAACACTTTTCCTGGACATGAGCAATAACATGAAAAAATTCAATGTTCAGAGATTTGTGTAGGTTTTCCTGGTATTTAGTAACAATAAGGAGGTAAAATAAAAGAGAGGGAACTTTGTAAGTTTTGCACAATTGAAGACATCATACGAAGACTGATTGGTTCAAAGGGGTAACATGATGTTTTAATACCTAGAAATTTCACTGATATGCTATGCATTACATTGCATGTATCAGTATAAATATTTGTGATCATTAGTCCTCATTCCTGATGTTATTGTACAATAAACTGTGCAAGTGTTTGTCAAGCACAGGATGGTACGTGGCATTACTATTGATATTATTAGGTGTTATTAATTTTGTTGCTGCTGTGAGTGTTATGTGAGCGACTGTAGGGGTTTGAAATATTGTTAATCCATATGTATTTTAATCCTTTAATTATTTCTTCTTTGCTGACATGCTACATGCTTCTCATATGAATCCAGCATTTTGATCTTTTACATAGATTTATTGTTAGTGGGAGATTTGGTGATATCATGTCTCACTCTCCGGCCTCCACGACTACGTGTGTCACAATTAGTTTGAACAGGGTTTCCTTTAATTGTAGGAACCCATCTTAGTTTGATAATGGACAACATTTTCTATTACGTTCCTCATTAACCACAATAACCCTTTAAATTGGTAAATTCAAAATAAAAGTGACCTTTGAGGTTTCATTATGCATAGGATAATAGAGCACAAGCATTCTCATAGTATCATGGGGAATCCACCATTGTTGTTTCAATGTTTTTACTTTAATCACTTGTTTCAAACCTGAAAGATTTCAAGTCAATCACTGGGCTCAAGGAAATTGTGGTCATGAAAGACAGATGTGGATGTGGTACTTGTTCTTTATTCCATTCTCTCTCTCTCTCTGATCCTCTCCACTTCACTTTTTGTGATGACTTGACTTCTCACTTTTAACATTATTCAGTTAGGGCTAGTATACTGATGCTTTGTTACGTTTTCCTAACACAAATGTTGTGACTATGTTTATTTTATAAGCACAATAGTTCCCTAGTTCATTAATTTTTGATTTTGTTGTAGATTGTTAACTATTGAATTTTTGAACTTGTTTAGTTTTTGTCTGTTGAAAGGGGTTCATGTTCTTGTTGATTTAAATGAGAGGTCTAGGGTAATGCCACATGTAAAAAAGACAGCAAGTATTAGTGGCTAGGTGCAGATTGAAGTTCAAGTGAAGTGCCCTCCTGTGAACCGTGACAGTTATTTGCCTGGTGCAAGTGATAAGATTTTACTAGATTATTCTTCATTTCTATTGTTGTGGAACTTCATTGCCCGTTTCCTTTTTTGGGCCAGCATTAAAGTATTTTTTAGTGTTCTTAAAGGCAATGACGCAATTGTTATAACCTAATATGTAAGAGAGATTCAACCATTGTAGGCATTCTACATAATTATGCCTGAAATAGAGCTAGGTATAAGTGCTTTCTTGCCAGTTTTATAAGTTACCTTGCTGCTGACCTTGCAGAAGAACACCCCAAGGCCTTTGGAGCGTTTATTAACTGTCACAAATTAATCTGGAATCCTTAACTTTTCCCCACTTTGGTTTGCTAATAAACCAGAACCTCAACCTTGGTGGGATCATGGTTTCTTGAAAACTTGGATTGTCAGATCAAGTTTTTATTTTGTTCCCCTCCCTAGCATATACTAACCTACCTCTTGTCTGCTTACTGTATGTGCAAGCTTCACTTTTCTTACTGTAGAATTCACTGAATTCTTAACTTATGCAACAGTCACTAGTGAAAATGAGGAAGCATAGCAGTGCACCTGAAGTTAGGTGAATGTATGATTCATGCCTACAGTCATTATACTTTCACAATCGATATTGATCTATTCTGATATCATTGGTAAGCCACTTAGAACGTATTTTATGAGCAAGATCTTAACTGTAAATAAAATTTCCGCCCTGTAGTAAAATTGGTACTTACAAGAAAGAAAATTTGTTTCTTCATTCATATTTTTTTAAATCTTTCACATATACAATTTCTACATAAATTTTTGATGTGCATTAGAAATATACTAAGACCTATGAGAAAACAACTTTAATACTATGACTTCATGAGACTAAAATCAACAACATAAAGCAACAAAACTTCTTCAAAAAAATTATTACAGTACAGAAATTACAAAATAACAAACTAAAAGCAATGACTCATGCACAATTAGAGAAATTTCAAGCACGAACAGCTACAGAACATTTACTGTGGGTGTCTTTTTATAGTGTGCCGACTAAGATTGGAACGCAGCTTGAATGTGCTTGAGCACATGTCGCAGGAAAATGGGCGCTCATCAGAGTGGCACCTTTGATGGTTGGCTAATCCTGTCGCTGACTGGAACACCTTGGAACAGGTGCCACACCTGCAGGCAAAACAGAAGACGAAATGAATGAGAGACCGCTCATGCAGAGCAGCGAGCGAGAGCGATGGACCAAGGCTGGACTTCCCCCGACGTGACTCACCTGTACTCGGGGCTGGGGCCGCTGGGGCCGGGGGCGCGGGCCCTCGGCGCGCTGCGCACAGTGGGCTGGGCAGGCTGGCCGTGCACGGCGCGGGTGTGGGTCTTGACGTGCACCTTGAGCGAGAAGTGCCTCTGGCAGCCAGAGTGCAGGCAGGGGTGCGGCCGGTCGCTGGTGTGCGTCAGGTGGTGCTGGTCCAGCAGCTCGGCCTGCGCGAAGGCGGCCATGCACTCGGGGCACTGGTAGGGCTGCAGGGGGTGCCACTGCAGGCGGTGCAGCAGCAGCTCATTGCGCGTGGGGAACAGGTCGCTGCAGTTGGAGCACACCAAGACCGTGTGCAAGAACTCCTCGTCGTCCACGTCGTCGGAACCCCGGCGACGCACCACGCGCGCCTGTTGCGGCAGCTGGGCCTGCGCCGCCTGCGCCACCCTCCGGGAGAGCTTGCGAGTCTTGAACGCCGCGGCCGGGGCGGCCGGGACAGCCGGGGCCGAGGCCGATGCCAAGGCCACCACCTCGACGACTACGACGTCATCGTCATCGCCGTCATCGTCTGCACCAGCCGCACCACCACTGTTATTGTTGAGGTAGTCTGTTTTCCTTCTGACAGCCTGCAAAATGGAAGGCGAAAGACGATGCATCAGGTCGCTCAGAGAGTCGGATAAGTTTGTTGTTTATTAGGGGGTAGCGATTTCGCCATGTCTAGCCATAATTGCATTCTTTGAGAAGCGGTTGAGGTTGGATCAGTGGTAAACAGGTGCAAACCCAAGATAAACTTGACATTTGGAGACTTGAACGGAGCACCGCCCGCGCCCGTTCATTCCACTTAAGTAATGATGTAACTCACCGTCGTCAGATCTTTGACACTAGCCCACGCTGCAGCCAAGTTGGTTGGCGCCAAAGCGTCGGGCTCTTTCGGGAGCATGGTAATAAGTTGGCAAAATCGTAGCGTCCGATCCTCCAAAGATCCTCCACAAGCGAATGGGTCAGGGCGGGGCTGACGAGACGAAGACGAGGACCTATCGACGTGACGGTGCTGGACTCAATGACAACACGTGCGTTGTCGGCGTTGGTGTCAGAAAGAACCCACGCGATGACAGCAGACGATGCGCCGGCTGCCCGTTCGTACCTGTTCGGACTTGTTCGGTGCAGTTCCGGGAAAGGAAGTGAAGTGCGACAAACGATTTTGCAGTGCTCTGGTTCCGGTTGGTTCCGGTACGAACCAAGGCAATCAACGTCAAAGAGTCGACTATTTTTTTTTTTTCAGTACAATAAACATAGAAGTTCTTACTTATTTTATTTTTTGACTGTCATTCCCATAAATGGCGGATGGAAAACAGAGTTATGCAAAAATTCGAAAATGCGCGCTAAAAACAAACCGGGGGACACAGTTCATACACATCTGCACTTTGTCCAACATCTGATAAAATAAGCCCAATAAATCAATGGAAACTTTTTCCAGTAAAAAGGATGAAACACATTCAAATTTTAGAGGGTTTGTGAAAAAACAATAACAAACAAATTTAAAGAGGGTTACGAACATGGCAAAACGTAACGTGTCCTATTTATGGCTGTGCAAGTTGGTAGCAAAATTCCTGGTCAGTTGCAGGCCGGATGTTGTTTTTCTGCTCAGATCACTGTCTGTCGTCTACAACCTGTTTACTGAAATGTTCATTAATTGTTTACTTTGTTTATAGCTGTGGATGAGGCAAGATATTCCTTATTCCTGATGGCGTTTCGTTGAAACAGCTCTTTGCCAATATCCACGAGTGTTGTCTAAGATTTGTACGTCATCAAAACATTAGCTGTCATTTTTGTCTGTCAACTCAGCTAAGATGAGTGTCAAAGCATATGAATTAGTCCCATCAATATCTAAATTCGCGTCACCTGGTGATAAAAATGCGAAGGTAAGATCTTCGACCCTGTAGCCACTATTGCTGAAATTTTTTCTCTCTTCCTGCCTTATTGGTTCTTATGTCAATTTTAACTCATCCCCAACGTTAGGTTAGACCTCATCCCAAGTGTCAATATTATTAGCTTTTGTCGTCATTTCGAGTATTCTTTCCAGCAACATTATTGTGTTTTAATCTGTTAAGAAAAACTGTTAACGATTCTTTTCTTCTGTATCACACATCTTTAGATTGACTGCATAGAGTGTTGCGGAAGATACATTTTCATTGGAACAAGTGATGGGTAAGCCGTATTAATTATTATTATTATTTTTATTGGAGCAATCATGATTAACTTCTATAATCCTATCTTGCATAATATTGCAGCTACATTTTGAAGTATATTGTTCAAGAAACAGGAGTTAAGCACGATTCTGATTCACCATTTTTGTACCAGAAAGAGGGGCAGCATGCTTTTGACTCTGTGAGTTTTTGAATTTAGTCAGAGCCCTTCCAGTCTTCTGTCATAAATGTACCATACGTTTTTAAAAAAAATTGTTGTTTTAAATAATTTTTAAATTTTGACAGAAAAAGCCGGTACGCATCATGAAAGCAGCCTCAGCATTAGAAAAGCTAATAGTACTGTGTGATACTGTTCTATTCGTCCTGAGCCTAAACAGTCTTGAGGAAACTGGAACCAAATTAAAAAACATTCAAACATTCTGTGTCAATGAAAATCCAACAACTTCTGATCCCTTCCTTGTGCAGGTACTGTCTCTTTTCTTCAGTTGCCCTCTCAGGTTTTTGTAAAACATGACCAATGTGTTCGTGGTGACCATTTCTTTTGTAGATTTGTGTTGCCCCTGTGTCCAAAAGTCAGGTTGCGGTATACAACGTTACTATTGAAGACAAACTTGTTCAGACGACATCCTACAGTCTACCAGAGCCTGCAAAAAGCCTTGGTGCTGACTGTAGCGTAATATGCGCTGCCCTTCGGTCGAAGTATGTTATTGTTGACTGTGATCTGGGCTTGGTGCAGGATCTGTTTCCATTTGACAAAGATGGGTTTGCTTCCTTTATTTGTAGGGTGGCAAAGGCAAGTTTCAATCTTTCTTTACCCTACCATCCAAATTCTGTTGTCTATATTATTTTTTTTAACAGAGCTATCTCTATGTTTTCTGAACAGGAGGAATTTTTGGTCAGTGGTCCAGATGGCCTGGGGATCTTTGTATGTTCTGGTGGTACCTCAACCCGACCTCCTTTGCAGTGGTCGTACCCTTTGACCTCACTTGCTTTCCATCATCCGTACATATTAGGAGTTAGCAATGAAATCATCATGATTCATAGGTACATTGATATGATTGATTTGTTGAGAGTCAGAAAACTTTGAACAATAATCTTGGTTTTTTTCTCATATAGTATTGTAGATCAGCAGCAAAAGCAGGCTATTCCATTTGTTGGTGGACAGATAATTGGAAATTATGATGGACATATATATGTTTGCTCTCCGAATGAGTTGAATGCATTGGTGCCTATTCCATGGGAGAAACAGGTTGAAGTGAGTGTTAAAATCCTTAAGTCACTGTTTTTGTTTCACTCATTGAGTATTGTTGTCTTCAATTTTTTTTTTTTTTTGTCTGGTAGGTGCTATTGTTGGATGAACACGTGGAGGAAGCTCTTGCTCTCCTTGAGAAAATGGGTCCTCACAACCGCTCGGTGGGTCATGTCGATCCTCTGAAGAGGCGATTCAAGCAGCAAGCAGCTTTCATTTATTTTGCTCGTTCTGAGCTTGAGGTTGCCTTGGACCTATTTTTGGACTCAGAAGTTGATGAAAGGGAACTGATATCTCTCTTCCCTGGCCTACTACCTTCATCAACCTGTCAGTTTTATTTCCATTCTTACAAAAAAGAAATTAAAAGTTGCTTAAAACATTTGGTAAATTTTTGCTTTGAATTCCAGCTTTTGTGCGTGCAGTCCCACCTCTCCACAGTATTGCTGACATTTCTCAACTTTATCACGGTGATGGGGGGAAAATTCAGGAGGCTAAACAATTTCTGCTTCATTTCTTGCAAATGGCCCATGATTCTAGGAAGAGTTTGTTCCCATTGGTAAGTTTAATTTCCCTCAAACATTTACATTCTGACATTTCTCTTTTAAAAGTGAATTAATACTTTGTCTTTTTCAACAGGAAATTGATACGGCTTTGGTAAAATTGTACGCTGAGCTTGGTCAGAATAAAGAACTGGAAGCGTTATTGGAATCCAACCGTTTCAAGGGTGACTTTCAATGCTGCAACTCATGGCTAAAATCAAAATCTCTTCACCATGCTAGAGCTTTACTTATGCTGCAAAATGGGAAACAATCAGAGGCTCTATCCCTTTGGTGCCAATTGATATCAGGAGAAGTATTGGACTCCAATTTCAAAGGAGTGAGCTATTTTGCACAGATTTTGAAAAAGTAAGTGGAAATGCTGTGGCTCTGCACTGTGTTGATTGATTTTGTTCATTAAACTTGCATTGAAAATCGATCCATTTTATTTTCAGTATGGGCAATCCAGATCTTCTGTGGCAGTATGCAGATTTGGTTTTGGACTCCAATGAAGAAGAAGGGGTTGAATTATTTTTGCAGGATGCCAATGATCATTCAAAAGGTCCTGTTTCCATGAATCTGGATCCCAACACTGTAGCTAACTACCTTCAACGTTATCCAAACTCACTTATTTTGTACCTAGAACATCTGATCAATGATGGGGGAAATGAAGTATGTGCTCATCTTTGAACCACTCTGATGATAAAAATAATATCTGAATAGAATCTTGATCACATTTCATGTTCTGTTAATTCATAGGAAGAAAAGTTCCACACGCAGTTGGCTGTTCAGTATGTTGACCGGATATCAAAGCTGAAGACTTCCGGGATTGACAATCAAAGAGAATTGGATGAAAATATATTGAGGCTCAGGAAATTTCTAATTGGATCATCCCAATACCGAGCTCAGTTTCTACTACCAAAAGTTCGAGATCTAGGTTTGGATCAAGAGGTTGCTCTCCTGTATGGAAAAGTGAGTAAAACAAAGTTCACCCATTCAAGAAATTTTTCAATTATACTTTCATGGCACTTTTTCTGTCTTTGTTTTGCCTCACTATCCATTGAGTGTCTTTCCTTTCAAATAGATGGGTGACCACGACAAGGCTCTGAGCATACTAGTCAGACAACTGAGGGACTTCAAAGCCGCCGAAGAATACTGTCTTATCAATGGTGGCAAGAACAGCAATGCTCCTAATTTATTATTGAACACTCTTCTCGCAATATATCTTGATCCAAAGCTCAGGTAAGGCCTCAAGTTATGATTGAAGCTTATTTTGTCATTCCAATGGATTCAAGCTTAACTTTACGCTCTTCTGTTCTATTTCCAGTGGAGTTCAGGGAGATGATTACCTTGAACCAGCTCTTGAATTACTAAATAAACATGCATCTCAATTGGACCCCATTAAAGCAATTGAGATAATACCTGATCAGTGGTCAGTTAGTATCTTGGAATCCTTCTTACAAGGTGCTCTCCGGTCATCGATGACCAAGGTATAGTTAAGTTTTCTGCTAAATTATTTTTTTGTGAAAATACATTTATTACCTCATCTCCCTTTGCTCGTTTTCAGTTTCGAATCAACAAAATGGAAAAATCTTTGGCCAAAGCAGACAGTATTCAAAAGACAGTTTCTTTATATGATTTAGAAAGACATTCCCTTAAGTTGATGGATTCAAAGTAAGTGGCTCAGAGAAGGCTGTTATTTCTTCTCCAGTGGACAGCGGACAGCTTTGACTAAACGACCTCTCCTACTGTTTCAGTTATTGCTGTGTCTGCAAGAAGCCTTTTACTGATATGAAGTTTGCACGGTACCCAAATGACGTAGTGACACATGTTGAATGCGGGCGTTTAGCCAATGTGTGTCCTTTAACTGGAAGGTGTTTCTCTTTACTAAATGATACTCAATCAAGAAGGTGATTCCATCTGCTCGTCATTCCTCCAGTTACAAGTTTAAGGTTTTTGTTTTCGACATATTATTTTGTAAACAAATATTTGAGTGTTGAGCCTATTGTCACAAGGTGGCACTGTGATCATCTAGTCTTTGTTTAATCGGTTATCGTTTATAATTATTATTGTAGAATATGTTATCTGCCTCACTATTTAAGAATACAGCTTTTACAGCATTAGAGAATTCTCCTCTTTATTTGCCCTTCTCCTGCTGTGCACACTTAACAGTATGCTGAGATTTTCCACAGGTATATAAATTTTTAACACAGTAACTATCCATATTAAATTTCATTTATTTATATTCAAATTTTAAAATGCATTTAGGACAATAACAAAGAATGTGCTTGAAATTGGTTATTAGTCTGACCCAGAGCCACTGGCCATGTAATAATTATGCTTTGTACCAGACAAAGTTATGCATATGTGAAGTGATCTAATCTCTTTATGGTGGCGCTGGCATAATAAGTGTCCTTCAAGTACATCACCTGAAATGAAGAAAAAAAAAATCAGTATCCACTTAAGCCTGGTAAACTTAAAAAAAAAACAAAATAACCAACATTAATCTTACCTTTCTTAACAGAAATGGGATCTTTAAGGTAGAAGATGGTCTGTTTCCAATGAGTAGGCTCGCCATGAGGACCTGTAGTAAAAGACACATTTTCTTCTGGCAGGTCAAAGAATGTATCAAAATAACCAGCTAATGCTGTTATCGATGTGTCACGTAATGCCTCTAGCTTGAAAGGACTGGAAATATGGGAGTAGTCTCTTGTGGAACAAGTCATAAGATCGAGCTCAACCAAAGTGTGTGATGAGGTTGCAATGGCACTCTTAGGGACAACTTCGACAAAGGGTTCCTTAAGAACTTCTGCGGCTAGGGTGCTCATTCGGAATCCATATACATTATCCCAAAATTTAACCACTTCACTGTGGCGCCCTAAAAAAAAAAATTGTTAAGAAAATCACTTTGCAAACAATGTATGAATTAATCAACTCTAAAAGATACAGAAATGTACCACATGCATTAACGAGGGAAATTACCTGCATCATCAATGCCAACGAGATGCATTGTACATCGATTCGGCAAGAGAAAACCACCTTCAGCTAAATGTTTGTCACGGGCATACATTACACTGTCTAACATTCCTTCAAATAATAAAAAGTATCCCATCCATTCCGAAACAATTAAATCCACTTTTTCAGTTGGAATGACTGTGTCTTCTAAACGTCCCTTCACAAGCGTCACTTGAGATTCAAGGCCATTCTCCCTGGAGAAACAGAAGAAACAGTTAGAGCGACTTCATTTAAGCAAAAAGGCATTGGATTTTAGAGACTTAAATCATACCTCACAATATCCATAGCATTGTATATTATGTCCGACTGATCAATGCCTATCACTTTTTGGGCTCCAGCTTTAGCTGCAAACATGGACAAGATACTGGAGCCACAACCTAAATCTAAAATTACTTTGCCTTTTATCACAGAGGAATTTTTCAGCAATGCATCACGATAACTGGAGGTTCTCACAACATCCTGAAAATTTCAGAACAGAGAAAAAAATTGAATGGAACTGTAAGTACAGGATTCCATAGACAGATTAAGATTTCATCTTATTAAGAGCAATGACTCACCGACAACATTTCAAGATGTATACTAAAATGAGCATATGAATCAAAATAACTTTGGTCTTCACTCAAAGTTAAACAGGCTACTTTACGGTCAACTGGTTTATCACATATGCTGTTTGAACTACTTCCTTCAACCAGCTCTTGGGTTAGGGTACGCATGCGCTTCATGTCTTCAGCTGCTGCTTCCAAAAGAGAGTTTTTCACTCGAACCTAACAAAAATATATTTTAAAAATTAATTGAGTTACGAAGTAAGAATGGAATGATATTCACATAACAGAAATCCAAAGTACCTCAACTGAGAGTGCTTGAATTCTTTTTTGAAGTTCAGCAAAATGTTGTTCAGAAAGGGTTACAATACCATTTTCCGCATTGGCCAGAAATCCACCACTTCCATCACCAGAACTCATGTTAGGAAGTGGGGTTTCAATATCATCAAAATCTAAGGAGAAAAATAATGAGTGAAGAAATAATTCACACAACCAAGGTGAAAAAACATAAAATAAATAAAGAAGATCGACTAATAAATTCTTACCATACATAAGCCAGGGGTCATCCTCTAGAGTAGGTTTCATATACTTATCGTCATTCCACAGCGGTTTCTGGACAGTCATTAATTCTTTGACATCCATTGGGTGCAATCTCAGAAAGTTTATCATTTTAATGAATGAAAAACAATCCATATCCAATCGCATCTTGAGACCAGGAAGGTCAAAACTATGGTCTTTACTAGCATGCTCCAAGGCATCTTCAACAATTGTAAAGACTTTTGTGCAAAACAAACACTTTGTCAATTGGTTACTTGGAACGTCAGTTTCATCCCAAGCATCAGAGTTGTCATCATCTTCACTGTCTGCAGTATCCATCTTGTTCGGGCATAAATCAGGGATGTCTGCAACATAAAGGTGTTAAAATAAGCACATAAAAATTTAAAAGGTACAATTTTGATTCAAGCGCTCAAGAGAACAATGTGTATTGAAGTAATCCTCATACAATTAACTAATAAACGCAGTAAGCAGAGAACGTAAACAACGACACAAGCTGTTTCAAATGAAATGAACAGTAGGCCGTGACGATTATTTATTAGCTTCGTAAATCTTCATTCTCTGTGGTCAAAAAGTCACACAAAGTTGCTTCCTAACCTAGCACACTGAAACTAATGTCACACCAGACAGATAGAGAAACGACCGGGACAACCGTGTCAGGGGGTTGACATGATTTTCACGTCCTGGTGGGCGAGTAAAGTAAAGTGTAGGGTCCAGAAGGGACGAGTGGACGAAAACAAGGGATATAAACACACGTGCCAGGCGCACCGTGCTTACTTTCGTCGGCACAGTCCATTGTGAGGGGTCCGCGGTGGTGTCAGCAGCAAGGCAGGAGGTGCAGTGCTTTGGTCGTGAAACGCAACCGATGTCGACGGTCCGTTTTGGTGGTTTAAACAATTTGTTACACTTGTTGTGCTTATCAGCGGCACATAAACAACATGTTTCGTACGCACGTTGTGCCGACGACAGGGGAGAGGGGGGGGAGGGGGGCCTACAGAAGCAAAAGGCGGTGCTCCAGTGTAGCAAACCTGCCGCGCCAAAGACACTCAGCTGTTTCAATAATTCAGTGCTCGGGTCGCAAGGCCCAAAGCTCCTTGATCGTTCACCCAATGAGAGCTAAAGTTCGACTGCTCGAGAGGATGACGGGTCTTCGGCTTCAGCTGAGCTTCCCTGGTGACCGCGGCCTCCGGAACCAGTGTGTGACCCGGCAAGACGCGCACCGTTCAAGCGATGCCGCGCTTGGGACAGCGCAAGGCGTGTTGCGTGTCGCTGTCTCTCTCGCACTCGTGGGGCTCTCCATAAGGGCGTGCGAGAGACAGAGAGACAAGCCGCTCTTCTGAACCGCTCGGCAGAGCGAGCCGGTGGCGGTTCCTTCGCACCTTGGCAGTGCCTTGCAGTGGGGCTTCCCCCGAGCGGTTGGCCGCTACCAGACGACGCGACGCTCGGCGACGCGAAACGCAGCGACGTCGGGCATCGCGGCCTTGAGCGCCTCTAGCTGGCGGCGCCACGGCGCCACTGCACCGCGAGAGGGAAATGCGGGAGATGGGTGTGACGCGGCGGCCGGACCAGGGCAGGGGGAGCCAAGGGACCGCCCGTGTCGACTTTCCCTGCATTCCTGCTTGAGTCATCACTCATTGGAGGAGCCGGGGCGCTGCCTGGGCGCTGCGCTCCGCCTGGCCGTGCGGCCCGCGTACCCGCGCCGCCGCTGCACCACTTCCGGGCATTTAACTACCGTAATCCCGCATGAGACTCATGAGACTGACGGCGTCCTCGTCGTCCTGGACGTCGCACTGCTTGCTCGGGGTGCTCACCGCCTCCTTAAGCACCCGAAGCGCCACATCGGCGGCGTCGGCGCGCCTCGCGAGGTTCGCGCTGCGAATATGCAAATGAGGGAATTTAGTGACGCCTTTCTCCTGCGGCCTGCCCGGCCTGCCGCGTGCATCCGCCTGGCTGCGTCCTGCACGTCCTGCGCCGCGCCGCAGCCTCCCGCCTGCTCTTCCCTTCCGCTGCTTCCGCGTGCCAAGTCCCAGGTTGCTGCGCTGGGTGCGCCGCGCCTCGCCGCGCCGCGCCCGGTCAACACCACCAGCCTCACCAACCTGCTCGACCCAGTTTGGCACGCGGTGGGCGAGGAGCTCCCCGCGGAGGACAGCGACGGCCAGCCCGACGCGTCCGACGCGACGGGCGGAGGCGGTGCGGAGAAAAGCGGCTGTCCGCGCCTCTAGAGGGCCGTGACACACTGTGACACAGGGGAAGGGGGACGGGATCGCCAATAGCACGCCGTCGCGTCGTCGCGCCGTCACCTCGCGCAATGACCCCTAGCGGTTCCAGCGATCAAGGGCAAGGTGCAAGGGGTGGGTCACGTCAAGACCCCGCCTACACCATCGGC
Source organism: Thrips palmi (assembly GCF_012932325.1). Taxonomy (NCBI): domain Eukaryota; kingdom Metazoa; phylum Arthropoda; class Insecta; order Thysanoptera; family Thripidae; genus Thrips; species Thrips palmi. The sequence goes on along the minus strand of NW_023144629.1, from coordinate 4,668,228 downwards.
TGCACACTGATTCCCAGAGTCGTTTTCGTCGCCCTGTCTTCTCTCTCTCGCTCTCATAGGGCGTCCCCCGTGTGGGTGCGACAGAGACAGAGACTCTCGGAATCAGTCTGCCGCTCCAATTCCGACCGGCGCGCGGGAGTGCACCGAGGACGGAAAGAAGCGGCCGCTGCATTTTGGCGCATCGCCTCTCGGCCTCTCCGGCAAGGCGAAGCAGTGCTTCGGCCAGGGCGGCACGACGTGGCACGACACTGTGGCCGGAGTCACGCCGAGCTCGCAATCCGCCCCGCGATCGCGGCGAGTGCCGAGCGGGTCGAACAGTACGCCATCGTCTACCACGGCGCGGACGCCGCCAGGACACACGGCACCGGTCCCGGCCGTCCAGGCTGGACGCAGGCATGGCGCAGGCATGGCGCAGGAATCCAGACAAAAGGAGAACCACTCGAAAGGGACCGCAGACTTCCAGAAGGAGGAGAGGGCAAAAAGGGTTAGGCCACGTCATAACGGGACTGACGAGGGTTGCGTGGAATCGAGGTCCTGCAGGGCCTGTCGAAAGATCGCTTTGTCGCTCTGTCTCTCTCGCACGCTCACGTCACGGAGAGCCCCATGAGTGCGAGAGAGACAGAGTGAAGGGCGCGCTGGGCGCCCTACCGAGAATCCCCGGCGGTCCTGCGGTCCTTCCCGTGTTACCTGCCGAAAGAGAGGGAACGGGAAAGAAAAGGGGTGCGGCTTGGCCGGGCGCACCTCCCCAGCAGACTCATTCCGAGAGTCGTTTTCGTCGCTCTGTCTCGCTCGCACCTGCACGTAACGCCTAATGAGTGCGATCGAAACAGAGCGACGAAACTACTGAGGGCACCCGCGCATACTACTGACGAAGACGACTCTCGGAGTCAGTCCACAGAGCGGTTTCGGAGTTGGAACGGGTGGCAGCGTCGCGACGGTCGCGACTCTCGGTGCCATGCTTGTGGCTTGCCACAAAGTGGAGTAGACGAAAGAGTCGCAAAACTGGTGACCGACCGATCGAGCGACCGACAGCGCCAGGCTGACGGGCACGATGCCGTGAGGGACTTTGGGTAAACAAGACGAGAAAGTGTCGCAGCGCAGCGGAGGGAGTCGTAACGCGTCACCGATCCACATGATGCCACGGCATGCCGCGAGGCCGTGCCTGGCCGTGCCCGAAGAACGAGGAGCGATGGGGATAAACAATCGCGGCGCGGGATTTCTCTTTCCAGCGCGGAATGCGGAATGCGACTCCGTTTTCCACCGTTTTCGGGGCATTCCGCGTCCAGCCAAATCCTTGTTCCCGCGACGCGTTTTGCCCGTCGCCGTCGCGCGATTTGGCGCTGCCGCCGCGCTGTCGTTCGCCCACGCCGCGATCTTGACTTTCCCCGCGACCCGTGCGACGGCGTGCGCGCGTGCCGCCCGGGCCTGGCTCTACCCTTCCACCCCTCTCTCTCGCACCCAGCGGGACGCCCCATGCGGAGCGACAGAGGAGGACGGAGCGATGGGGCGAAAGAGAAACAGGCGGCGGCCGCGGTTCGTCGGGATGCGTGGCGACTGGGTGGCGCCCATCGGAAGCGCGCGCCGAGTCCACCGAGTCGACCGTCGAGGATCGTGGAATGTCGCAGCAACAGGAACCAACCGGAACACCGCGCGAGGTTCGAACCTCCGCGTCGCCGCCGCGGGCAAGGCGCAGCAAGGCGCAGCAAGGCGCGGGTATTCCAGCCGCGACATTTTTCATCGCCGCCGCCGGCTCCTTCTTCGACGTCCTCTGCTTCCTGATGAGCTTTCACGAAGGCGCCACGCCGCTAAGTACGCGGAGGGCCGATTTCCCCGATTCGCGCTGCACTTGCTCTGCAATCACAAATGAATTGCAATCGCTTCTGCAATGACCGGCAATCGCAATCGGGGCGCGGCACACACACTGCCGTGGCAGCGGTCGCCGAGGGCCCGTCCTGCAACCACGCCCACTCGGCCTGCTCACTGCTTCCGCGCGTCCTCGCTCTGTCTCTGTCGCACTCGTGGGGCGCCCCCTCCCGAGCAGTGGGTGCGAGAGAGACGGCCGACGCACTAATGAGGACCGCGAGGTGCACTGGGTGCAGCACTGGGTGCACTGGGGGGAAACGGGGCGCCGCTGCAGCTCAAGTCGACCGCCAGGCCGCCAGCCGTCGGGAAATGGAATGGCCCCCCAGGCCCCCAGGAACTGGAGCAGGGAAGGCAGTGTGGGCGGAGTGAGTGAGTGCATCAGCCCAGCCGTTGCGACGGATCGTTTTCATCGCCCCGTCTCTGTCGCCCCTACGTGTGGCGACGCAAGCGAGCGAGAGAGACAGAGCCGATGAACGCGGCAGCGGCGCAGCGGCAAGGAAAAGTGAACGCCGCGCCAAAGCGTTTGGCAGCGAGCTGTCAATTGGTGGCGCGTCCCCGGCTGCGCTAGCTGCGCTGTTCTGCGCGTTCTGGGTCGACGGCCAACATCGGCCCCCAATCTCTTGATCCAGCCATCGAGAAGTAGAACTGGGGGCCGTTCCATGGCCGCGGCAGCGCGGCCCGTCTCGGGGGGCGGGCGCGCGCTCCCACTGGAAGTGGATTTCGGCGGAGAAGCGCGAATCGCGAAGCGCCACCTGCCGAGCGACTCCGAGGAATCGAATCGTTCCGACGCTCTGTCGCTCTCGCACCTCGCAACCCTTGCGGCGCGCCCCGCGAGTGCGACTGAGACAGAAACCACTCTCTGGAATGAGTCTGCTGGAGCCGGAATGGGTGCTGTTCCGTGCAGCAGCGTAGCAAGCGTAGCACGCAACGGGGGGCAAGCCGGGGGCAGGCCGCCGAGCCGCAGAAGCTGAATATCGGCGACCGCTACCGCTTCGCGGTGGACGCCCGGATGCCGGCCTTGGCCGCCACTTTCGATTGTTGCTGAGCCCTCTGCGCGGCCCTGCCGGCGAAAAGGGTTGAAGGGAGAGGGGGGAGGGGGGCAGGCCGGCCAGGCGCACGGCCCATACGTGCGTCGGTAGGCCGGCAGCGCAGCGGCGCGCCGCGTCGTCCCGCCCCAGGAACCCATAGCTAACTGTACCTGAAGGTGGGGTTGGACGGTTGGACCCCCCTCTGCCCGCCCCCCTACGCCCCCCTTCCCCAGCGCCGGCCGGCAGGCCACGGCAGGCCACGGCAGGCCCCGCAAGGTGAGGCAGGTAGGGAGGGGCGGGGAAGGAGCAGCGGGAGGGCCCCTTTCCTCCGAGCCTACATTGGTTCAGTCAGCCTCCAGCCCCCGACGACACAGCGTGCAAGGATGTGCGCCAACGCCAGTGTCCGTTTGTGATTGTGTGTGTGTGTGTGAGTGAGTGTGTGTGCCGTGACGTGACAAGAAGAGCGGTGCGCCGTCAAGCCCCTGGATAAGCAATCGTTTTCGTAACCGCGCCGTCAGGTGAGTGTAGCGGTGTGCGGACGGAGACAAGTGCCTTCTAACTTGCGTATGCAAAATTCGGTCTGCGGCTTGCATGGCAGCCCTCTTGTGTCTATTGGGCGAATCGGGCGACCGGCAGGAGTCAGAGAAGTCCTTCTCGGCAGGCGAACTTTTTAGTTTCGCGCGTCGCGCTGCGGAACGCCTATGAACGCCACGATTTCGCCGGGTGCTTCTCCTGGCCACCGATCACCATCATCAGCGCAGCCGGCGCGCCGGACCCGCCCCGCCCCGCCGTGGCGCGCCATGCACTGCCCATGCCCAGGTTCAAGGTTGTTCCAGTTCCATGGCGTGGCAGGGCGTGTCGCGGCGCGGCGTGGCGCGGCAGGGCACGGCGCGGTGTCTCGGAACTGGAGCTCGCTAACGGTCCGCCCAATCAGGATGCTGGAGGCTAAAGGCGTGCCGGTGGCGTGCCCCTCGCCTGTCGAACGGACCGACACATGTCACGACCATGTCACGGCCATGTCACAACGCGTGCCGGACGCGTCGCGGCGACGCCGTCACCGGCATCACCGCGGTGTCATAACTGTAACGAGGCGACACTGCGAAGTGCACCGCGGCGTCACGGCGTCGGCAGCGATGTCCCTCGGGCCTCGCCAGCCTCGCCTGCCCGTTTCGTGTGCAGCCGCAGCGGTCAGCAGCGCGGCAGGTTCGCTGGCCCGCCCCCGCCCCCCGCCCCCACCCTCGACCCCCTGTCGCCCTGCGGCCGTGAAAAGTAAAATCAGGTAGAGACAGAGATTGAGAGTGTAGATCCTCACTTTTCCTTTCGGCGCGCATCCCATCGCACCGGCCGGGGTGTTGTTGTGAGTGTCGGAGCGGGGGTGGGGGTGGGGGTGGGAGTGGGTGGGGCGGCAGGCAACATCAAAGGCAGTCGGCTATTTTGTCAACGTTTGAAGTGCAACCTTCCCGAATCACTCCGCTGTGGCCCGGGGACAGAAATGAGTCCCGCAGGTAATACAACAATGGGAAACTAGAAAATTGCGATTCGGCGTGAGGAGGGACTACTTTTGGAGAGGTTACGCTAGGACGAGGTACCTGCCTCGCCGCCACGCCAAACCGCGCCCACGCCGCGCCCGACCGCACCGCGGCTGGCGACGCCACTCCGGAGAATAGAAAATGAAGGTGCACTTTCCATTATATCCTCGTCGGCGAGGCAGACGGGGCGACGGGCGGCGTGCCGCCGTGCCGCAAAACAGGTGCCAAGCAGGCAGCGGCGGGCAGAGGCAGCAAAGGCCCATTTGACGCGTGCCGCGCTTCGCAGTGCCTCGCGCGACGCGCTTTCCCGTCCGAGTCCGCCGTGTCTCCTCGGACGGGACGTGGTCGACGATACTCGGCCTCTCCCACGCCGGCGAACCATTTTGGTCCGATTTGGTCGCTCCAAAGTGTCACTGGGGCGCCTTTGTCGCCGCTCGGGGTTGTCTCGGAGTGGGCGGGGCGGGGCGGGGCGGGCGCCGGACCGGGACTCGCCTCGCCTTTGTCGTCGCTCCTCCCTCCATCACTCTCCATCACTGTCTATCAGCTGGGCCGGCGCCGACCGACCGTGCCCTGGCGGTGTCGATCCCGCCACACATCCTGGCGTCTGTGTCGTGTCCTTATCCGAGGGACGGCGAGATCGTCAAGGGACCGCAGGGCCGCGCTGGCCTCAAAAATGACGAGATGAGGAAAGGGCCTCGGAAAGGGCCGTGGTCGGGCTGGCTGGCTGGCTGGGAGTTAGAGGGACCGGCCCAGAGCCCGGAATGGGCTGGCTGGAGATTGCTGGTCTTCCTGCCCGGGCCCGGCTGGGCTCGGCTCGACGCGGCCAGGTATGCAGGGCTCGGCTGCGCTCGGCTCGTCCGCTCGGCTCACCTCGGCCTCCATAACGGTGCAGCGGCCTTCGGCCTTGGCCGTGGCCCTGGCCGTGGCCCTGTCGTGTGTGTCCCGCCTTGCCCGCCTTGCCATGGGCCGACGCCCCCCCCCCTTTCCCCCTCAGCCGGCGAGACCGGCATCGTCTGCTGCGACCCGCTCCGCTCGCTCCGCTGTTACGGGTTCCGGCTCGCCAAGTGCCACTCCATGGCCTCACACTGGACCGGACAGGACCCCGTCGTTGTCGCACATCACACAAGGAAACCCGCACCGATAACCAGCCGGGACGTCCAAACATCTCAAGCCTCACTCGTACTGAATTGGGCGATGTGTGGGCTTGAGCGAGGGAGAGGGGGGGGATAAACACGCCTCGATTGGCCAGCAGGGTAACGGCACGGGGTGAAAATCTCTGAAAACGGCCGTGGCAGCGTGGTGCCAGCCGCCACGCCCAGAGGCTGCTGTCAAAGCCAAGGAGTCCGCCAACGGGCACCGACTCGGGCACCGACGCCACCGACGGGCTGCCAGACATTTTAAAGCCTGCCAGCGCCGCTTCGCCGCTTCGCCGCTTTCCACCGCGATGACGTCCAGGCCGGCAGGCTGGCCGTAGGCTGGCCGCCGTGTCAACAGAGGTGACCCGGAATCCTGCGGCACGCGCTGCGCGAAGGCAGCGACGCGAAGGCTGCGCCCCGCCGAGAGAGAAAAGAATATTCACAAAGCATGATGGAAGGCTGGGCGCGCTGCGCGCCTGGCGCCGGCGAGGCAGACCGGCCTGTCGAGCACCGCTGCGCAGCGGTTGCGTACCGCCACGGCGCTCCATTACCATTACCATTACGGGCTAGACGTTCGGAGAGCAATCCATTGGTGGGGTCACACGTTCGGTTCGAGTCCCATTTAGCGACTCTGGAGCTCAAAACGCGTCTAGAGTTTTGGCCGCCGGCGCCGGTCTTCTGGCCCACTGTGCGGCCCGGCCTTCGCCTTGACTTTGGCCGGCGCGCGCGTCGAGGTCTCCCTGGTCTCCCTGCCTAGGCTCCCCGCAGGGAACGGGGCCGCGCCGAGGAAGAAGAGCGCCGCGTTCTAGTTGTCCGCTTGTCTGCTTCGGCATTATCGTGGGAGCGCGATAAGTGAGAGTTCTCGCCGCTGTCTCTTCGTTTCCGCCGCTTCCGCGTGGTCGTCGCCTTGTCTGCCTCGTCCCGCGGCCCGCGGCCCGTACAGTACCTGGTACTACACTGTGTTCTCCACGCCGCCGCCCTGCCGCCGCTCTTGTTGTTCTGGGGCATGTGAGCCGGGCAGCAGACTGATTCCGAGAGTCGTTTTCGTCGCTCCGTCTCTCTCGCTCTCATGGGGCGTCCCGCGTGGGTGCGAGAGAGACGGAGCGACTCTCGGAGTCAGTCTGCAGCAGGCGGGCCTCGGCAGCCGGCGCGACGACAGACTTCACACGTTTCCCTTCTAAATGGTTACTTTGGCCGCGTTGGGTGCTTCCACTGACCTGATTTCGGACGCCGAGTCCGCGCCGCGCCGCGCCACGCCGCGTGGCCGTGTGTGTCCGCCCCCGGCCGCCGTCCCTCTCGCTCACTCACACACACACACTCGCGAGCGCTCCGTATCACGAGCAGGGACTTTCTTCCACAGCGCCCGCCTCGATACATGACGACATTAAACTCATCCGCTTCGTCGTTGTTACTTTTGCCCATTTTTTAAAATCATTTTTTGCTTTGCAAAGCGACATGGTTTCCCGTAGCTGGGCCGGTCGTGACCGTCGGGTATTACATTCGCAACGCTTCCTTCCTTTTTCATATCTTTATTATCTCGGCGATATTCTCCGCGGCTTGGGCGCTGGACGCCTCGTTGGGCATGGTCATGGCGTGGTCATGGCGCGGCGCGACGAAACGCCCAACTTCGGGGCGCCTTCTTTCCCCTCCCCGCCCACGGACTATTTTTTGATACCTCACAGACTATTTTTGCTGTCTCAGAGACTATTTTTGAACAGGCTATTTTTTGATGAGACACAGTATTTTCGATGTTTCACAGAGTATTTTTGATATCCCTGCCTAGCCAAGAGATTCCCGTCGCGCTGTCTGCGCACACTCGTGAGGGCGTTCCATGAGGGTGCGAGAGAGACAGACGACCCCTCCAGTTCATTCGGCTGGCTGACCTGGCTGCCGGGCCTCCGCGGAGATTAGCCTGGGCACGCACACACCGCGCGCACACACACCGCACACCACACACGGCCCAAGGCGCGGCGCACGGCGCACGGGAGGCCAGGCGAGGTCAAGCTCCACTGCCCCCTGCAAACTGACTAAGCAGATAGGCGGTGCGATACTTCCAGGTCCCGCAAAGCCAATCCCGTACGAATCCCCTCCCTGGCCGCGCGTGCCGCGTAGCCGCGTAGCCGCGCACCGTGCGTTACCCTGCCGACCGTAGACTTTACCAGACTGTGCGCGGCACAGGGATTGCCCGCGGACAGGTTGCGGCCCGGTCCGGTCCGGCTTGCCGCCGCCAAGCGCGTCAAGCGCCACGCCGCCACGCGTCAGGCCCGGAATAGAGCAAGGACTTGCAGGGTAGGGCTCAAGGCCCGGGGGGAGGCAGGCTGCCCTTTCTGCGACACACACTGTGAATCGACGAGCCTGTGCGCTGTGTCCGTGTCCGGCATGGCCGGACTCGAGGTGTATAAAAAGGCGCTCTCGCGTGGCGCTGTTTTCAAATGAGGGGAATAAGGGCAGGCCGCGGTCCGCGCTCCGCCTTGCCGCCTTGCTGCATAGTGAGTGGCCGTTTGTTCCCCGCATCCTACATGCCCGCTGCTGTGCTGCTGCACTGCTGCTGCGGGGCGTGGCGGAACTGGCGAAGCTGGCGAAGCTGGCGAAGCGTGGCGCTCAGAGCGCCGCCTTCATTTCGTTTAACGGCCCTGCTGTGTACGCCCTGGAGGCCCTGCATGCGGCCGGTCCGGTTCCCCGTCCAGGCATGGTTCCATGGTCAACCTGGCCGGGGGCCTGCAGCTGTCAACCCCAAACAGGGTGCGACGTTCAAGTTCAAACCTAACACTTCTTGTTCAGTGTTGAGATTTTGTAGTGAGTCTCACTAATCTGTGCTCCTGCTTTGTTTCAGTTCGCCATGCGACTGACGTGGCAGTTGGCCGTGCTGGTGCTTAGCGCCGCGGTGGCCGCGGTGGGTGTCTTGGGCGCCCCCGGCCCCCCGCCCGACGATGGTCTCTTGGGACCCCCCGCGGACCAGCTCCCCATGGAGGCCAGGGACTCGGAGTTGGAACTGGAGGACGACCCCTCGCCCCCGCACTCCGCCGCCCTGCTGGGCCCCGCCACCATCCTCAACGGCGGCAAGCCTTTCTTCGCGGACAAGGACCCCGTGACGGGCCAGCTGGACCTGAGCGCCGCCAAGGTGGAGCCCGCCGAGCCGCCCCCGCAGGACGACTACGACTACGAGGAGCACGACGGCATCGACCGCAAGGACACCGCCGGCACGCGAGGACGCCCCAACGACCTGGACTCGCAGGGCGCCCTCAAGATCGTCACGCCCAACTTCCACGACTTCCTCAACCTGCCCGTCAAGTACTCGAGTGCGGGCGACAAGTACCCGCTCATCTCGAGCTCGTACGCCAACACCAAGGTGCAGGGCATGGGCGCCAGCAGCGCCAGCAGCAACAGCGCGTCTGCCGGCAGCATCAAGAACCACAAGCCGTACTCGCCGCCCTCCAGCACAGTGCCGGCCCCGCACTACTACACCCTGCCCACGACCACGGCCACCACCCCGGCACCCTTCACGGCGTCGACCACCACGGCCCGGACCACCCCTCGGACCACCACGACCACGACGACCACAACCACGCCGGCACCGACAACAGTGACTCGGCGACCGAGCGTGCCGCCCACCAGCGTCGCTACGACCCGCAGACCCACGCCCAAGCCCACCACGGCGTCGTCGTTCTGGTCGCTGCTGGAGTCCGAAGAGTACCCCGAACCTTCCGGCCCCTCCGGACCGGAGCCCGTGGAACCGCCCCAGTCTTCCTTCGGCATGAAGCCTCCCCGAGAGGAGGGCCCCTCCGTGGACTACGGGCCGGACTACAGCTACGACGACGAGTATGCCGCGCCGCCCCCGAGGCCACCCCAGGCGCCAGCACTCTCGCCTCGGCCGCAGAACTCCCACCAGCCCCCCGCCATGGGGCTGCTGACGACCGATGCGCCAGTTCCGGCTTCCAAGGCCACCACGCCGGCCTCTACGTCTACCTCGACAACCACCACCACGACCACCAAGGCCCCTACCACGACGTCAACAACCACCACGTCGACAACTACCACGACAGTGCGACCCACAACACGCCGACCTCAGCTATCCACGGTCATGATCCTGAAGCCGTTCAATCGAAAGCCCGTCGTGGTGACGGCCCAGTCATCTCCGAGCACTACCACTACCAGCACCAGCCCCGCCCCCACCTCGACGACCACCACGACGACCACGCCGGCGCCCACCAGCGCGGAGGCCTCCTCCACCACGAGCGCCGCACCCACGACGTCCAACGTGGTGCTGGTGCCAGAGCGCCCCAGTGCGGGGCCCGGCACCAGCAACAAGGTGGTCTTTGAGCAGGCGCCGCCGCGACAACCGTCTGCCCCCAACGCCGGCCCCGCTCAGCGCCCGCCTCCGGTCCGCCCCCAAAGCCCCTACCCAGGGCCACCGCGGCCGCAGCAGCAAGGCCCCATCGCCATGCCGCCCCCACTGCCTCCCCGCGACAGCCCCTACGGCATGGCGGCCAACCAGCCCTTCCGCCCCCTGTACGACCGGCGGCCCGGCCCGCCCCCGGGCTTCCTCCAGCAGGGCGCCCCCGTGCCGCCCCCCGGCCCTGTGCCGCCCCCCGCGGGCCTGCCCCCCTCCGGCTACGGTGATCTCATCACGGACGCGGGCGGCGACAACAACTACGTGTCCTTCTCTTTCCAGCCGCCGTCGCCGCAGCAGCTACGCCCCCCGCCAGGCCCGCCCCGCTTCCCCGGCGTGGAGCCGCCCCGACCCAACCCCCCGGGCCCCTTCCGTCAGCCGCCCCCCTCGCCGCCCCCGCGACCCACGGCAGTGCCCACTGCCCAGACGGCCCAGACGACCAGCACCACCGCCGCGGAGCGCGAGGGCGCCGTGCCCCCCGCCAACGACAAGCCCGAAAAGCAGCAGCAGACCACCAAGGTGCCGTCCACCACCAAGGCGCCGCCGCCGGCCAGCTCCACGAGCCGCTTCGTGTTCCCCGACGAGAAGCGCGACAAGAACGTCAACGAGCAGGAGCGCGACGCCGAGCGCGACGGCCTGGACACCAAGGAGATCGTGGTACACGGCTCCTTCCAGCACCCCAGCCAGAGGCCGCACGGCGCCGCGGTCCAGGGCCAGGGACAAGGCCAGGGCCAGGTCATGGACGCGCCGCCCCCGTTCCGCCGGCCGCCGCCGCAGACACCGCCCGCCGACATGATGCCGCCCTTCGCCTTGGACTCGGACCGCGAGGGTTCCGAGCAGCAGCCCGCCTACGAACTGCCACCCCCGCACAACGCGGCCGCCGCCAACGCAGCCGGCCCCGTGCCCGCCACCGACCTCATGCCTCCCGCGGACCCCGGCAAGATCCGAGGCCCGCCGCCTAGCACCGACTGGCCGCGACCGCACTGGGAGACGGTGCAGGGCCCCGCTCAGGGCCTCGGCCACAACGGACGCCCCAAGCAGCCGTACCCGCAAGGCCTCGGCCAGCAGGGCTTGCGGCCCAAGCTGGACACCATGCCGCCACCGCTAGGCGGTCCCGGCCCCGCCAACCCCAACCTCGGCCCCGGCCACCGCATTCTGCCGCCCGGCGGCGCCGTGCCTCCAGGCTACAAGGTGCACAAGCAGGACACGGGCCTGCCCAACATCCTGCCGCAGTTTCGGCCCAACGCCCGTCTCTCCGGACACCCCTCCGAGCAACAGCACGGCATGCAGCTCATGAGCCTCAAGCAGTACCCGCAACAGCACCAGCACCAGCAGCAGCACCAGCAACTACACCAGCCCATGCACCAGCCCATGCCGCAGAGGATGCCCCTCATGGAGCGTCCGGGTGAAGGCCGTCCGCTGCCACCGCACCACCTCGCCCCGCTGCTCAGAGTGAACCGCCACAACGAGGAGCTGCAGAACGACGCCCCCGCCCCCGCACAGGTGGAGCCCGAGTCGGCGCCGCCGCAGGGACTTCCCCCGCCCATGCAGCACCACTGGCCCAACGCCGCCAGGCCGCAGCCGCACAGACGGTCCGGGCCGCCGATGGCGCCACCGATGGGTCTCGACGCCCACCCCGGCCATCCCGGACACCCCGCGTCGCGACGCCGCGTCGCCACCCTGCAGATGATGCAGCAGCGCGGCGTGGGCCCCACTCACCGCGTGCTGTCTCGCGCCGACCTGCCCGCCAACGCGCCGCCCGGACCCGCCCCCGTCTTCCTCGTGTACCCCGTGAGCAACGCGGAGCGCGCGGAGCAGCCCGCCCTGGCAAGCCGCCCCGACAGCGAGCCCAACAAGCTGGACGACCTGCTGGAGCCGCTGTACGGCGCCTCGTCCAGAGGGGACGACCCCGTGCTCAAGCCGGCCAGGCAGCCCGCCAAGGAGCAGGCCAAGGAGGCCGCCAAGCCTCCGCGGGCTGACTTTCCATACGCCATCGAGCACCCAGCAGACATCGCGCTCGCTGCCGGCCCCGGCACCGCCGCCAGGTAAGCAAGACTGTCACTATCTCTTTTTCTTCCCGTCGGCCGTGGCGCGCTTTAGCGTAGCTACGTTGTGTGTCCTTCCCTGATTCCCCCTTGACGTGCAACTCTGTCCTGTCTCTCAGGCCGCCGCCTGCTGTTCCCGCTGTGGCGGACAAACGCCGCGACGACTTCCTGGACGCCCACGCCGACGGCGAGATCAACGTGATCCCGTACCTCCAGGACTATCTGCCCTTCGCCACCAAGCGGCCCCCGGCGGCAGCCACCCCTGCCAAATCCGCTGCACTGAGCCCCGGCGCTAGCAGCAGCGCCGTCACCGTGTCCAGCCAGGGCCAGGGTCCTCCGGCCCGCATCGTCCTGGGCTCCGGTACCTCCGCGCCGCCAGCTAGCCTCCAAGTAGCGCACGCGCAGCCCATCTCGGCCACGCTGCACACGGTCACGCCCACCCCCGTGGGGCTGGGGCCGCCCAGCCGCCACGAGACCGTCATCGGCGGCGCGTCGGGCGGCTCCGAGTTCACCGTCGGCGCCGTCATGCACACCCTCAGCAACCACAGGCATTCGGCGGACGAGGCGGCAGAGGCCGCGCCGTCTGGACCTCCATCGGGGACCCCCTCGGGGCCGCCTGTCCTGGATGACCACGGTTTTCAGGTGAGTCCTTGGTCCTCGGTCGCACTGGCCGGAAGACCGCGCGGCTTCAAGTTCCTAGGGGACTGTGGCGCCAAGTCCGAGAAATGCGTTTCCTGATAGCCTTGTCCGTGTCGCAGGCGCCCTTCCAGGCGAGCGTGAGCGTGGAGACTGCCCCGAGCGTGCCGGGCGGTGCCGCCGTCACGCCCGTCGAGGGCTGGAGCGTGCTGAGCGGCGCCATGCGCCCCGGCACGGTGGACAAGGCCGACATCCGCGACATCATCAAGGAGACCACGTCCACCGACTCGTCCTTCGACTTCGAGAACTTCAAGCCGCAGCTCTTCGGCGGCTTCAAGCCCATCCTGCACGAGGACGACGCAGGCCCGGCCGCCGCGGCGTCGGCCCCCTCCGCGGCGCCGGTGTCGTCCTCGTCCACCGCCGACGATGCCGCCGCCCCTGCCATCCACGCCGCGTCCACCGATCGTGAAGAGAGGCAGCTGACGATATCCGCGGCCCCCAAGGGAGCCGCTGCCACCGCCAGCTGAATCTCCTGAACCAGAAAAGTGCGAGTGCACGCGAACATTCCATTTCATTCTCGTCAGGAAGTAGTCTCGGTGGCGGGGGAGGGACGGGGAAGCCCCTGCGCCCCTGCCTCTGACCTACGTTGAGCCAGTGCAGGACAGTGCAGGGCCAATGCGAGTCGGCTGAGGCCTTAGTCCGGGGGTGTTCGGTTCAGGCCCGTGGCTGTGAGAGACTTGTCGAGCCGATGCACGCCTGCAGCCTGCACTGGGCTCATGACTGGACGCAATTTCAAGCCCGGTGTTGCCACCTTTTCATGCTACGAGCCAAAATCTTTGCAGACTGAACACTCATTGAGGGGTGGGATGAAGGCCTTCCGAGCATACCATCTAATCGGCAATGCATGTTATTCTGCGGCTTCTCCCCCTACTCCATGTGTTATTAGTTAACTTATTTATTTATTTAATCCTTCTTTAAAAATAAGATTGTTTGTATTCTCTCTTGAGATTTTGGTGTGAAGATGGCAACGTCGTCTGCAGTTGTGTCAGACCCTCCCTTCATGGTGGTGGTAATACTATTGGGGTAGCGGGGGCTCTGGCCACTGCACACATAAAGGGCTGCATACTGCATGCCAGAAGCTACTCTGTGATGTCGGTAGATGTAATGAAAGAATGTAGTTATGACCAAATAAGGACACATTCAGAAATGGCATTCAAAGTTTACTTCCCTGGACACAGGATATGTTGCCATATACAGCACATAAAAATATGTCAAGGGCTAGATTATTCTGTGAATACTGTTAAAGGGATTGCTCTATTGTAAATAAAAGTGTAACTAGTAAATGTTGATTGTCATTTAAGAAGGAGATGTATCAGAACAGCATGTGTAGATATATTACATCTCAGAATGCACCCACCATGATTTCAACTTTATGAATAAATCAAGGAATGATGACCTAATTTGAAGTGTATGATACAAAAAAAAGTTTGACTTTTAAAAATTATAAGCTTACATGTGTGTTTTTGGAATTTATTAACATCTAGTCAACATCCTACAAAATCTGCAAAATTTAATCACATCCATGATCCAAGTGGTCTTAAATATAAGGGAGATTACAAATAGCTGAAGCTTATGCTTAACTATAACAGTACAAAGAATGCAGAGAGCTTTTCACTGTTCTTTGCTAAACAGTCGTAAATCTAGTTTAACTTCAACTTCCCCAGTTTCTACCTCATGCAAAATCAATCGCTTAGAAATAGGCCCTGGAGTTTCTGAAGATGACTTCAAAATTTCAGAAACTCGAACTTCAGTGCGCCCTAAGAATTCTGCAATGAACAAATCTCAATCAAAACATGTTCACCATGATGCCAGCTGCCATTCAATTGAATATTCTTACCATCAGGGGTGAAGTGACCACGATCAAAGACAGTGATGCATAATCTGTCTTCTTGAAGGTCTTTAACAAGAAACTGCATTGATGCATTCCACTGAGGTGCAGGACCATTTGCAACAGCAGTGCGGTGCTCCTGCGATCCCATTGTGACTTTGCAAAATGCTTCACATTTTCCTAAAATACACAATCACATTTATTGTAAAGCAATGACAAAAAATTGAACAAAAATATTTTTTACTTCAATACAGAAAAGCAATATGATACATGCAAACTTTTGTAGTGCTTTCAACCCTGTACCTGAAGGCCTTACTAGAGCCATCTCATCCCCATGCAACACAGATATTAGAAGAGTTCCTTTGGGTGGTAGCTGGCGCACTGGAAATGGCATACATATTCATGCAATTATGGCACATACATCATGCTACGAAGAAGATAGAAAAAAGACAAAACAATGAAAAGAAAAAAGGGGTATGTTGAAGTAAGGCTGCGTTCCGTAGAAAAGCTTCAAGAAGAAAGTCAAGAAAAAAAAGAAAGAAAAACAGATGGTGCTGCAATATCTGGAGGGAACTGATATAAGTGCAAAGTGCAGAGCAAACAATGTAAGTTAACTTTCTTAATACCCTGAGTACCGTGCAAAGATTGTTCAGAGGCAAAAAATCAAGCAGCTCCTATCTTTTCCATGCTCAGATCTGTAAACAAATCTTACCCCCTGATGAATTTAGGTTTAAGCCGTTCATGACAACTGCTAAGATGCGTCCTACAGCGCCAAACTGAGCTTGTTCTGGGAGAGATTGTTTTATATAAAAACCAGTATTAAAAAAGTTTAAGAATGAAAGACTGTCTGTTAACTTCTACAGCCAGTGTCACTTACTGGATTGCTGTCTTCTTAAGTGACTTTGTTCATGTTCCATAAATTGACGCTTGGCTAAATCCAATTTCTTAAACCAAAGATTGCGCTCAGTGGTGCTAGGTGCTAGAAGAACGAGATTTGTACCAGCATCAATCAATTCCAGTTTAAGCTCTCTTCTCTCGGTGGCATCAACTGGTGGTTCTGTAGGTGAGATCTTTCCAGAGTTGTCAGCCACTTGGATATCACTCAATATTAGGGGCTAAAGATTAACAAACCAGACCAGATAAACCAATTTTTGTTGGATTGGCACAAAGAACATGCGTGAATGCAAATTTTGACATTTGAGAAGACAAACTGTCAGGACACAAACCTTTTTGTAGAGTTTAAATGAGACACTCATATTTTTTTCAAATGAAAATTGTTTCCCAGTAAGTGATTTTGAAGGCTTTGCTAACATAAGGAAATCAGTAAGAAGAAATCCCATCAACTCCTTACCACTTTTAGCCTGAGGGAGTTTAAGAAAAGGGCGATGTAAAGTTCATTTCTTTGAAACAACTACGTAACAACTGTGCTAACAGCTTGATGATATCACCTTTATGAGAACTCCATGATGAAGAAACTTCCTAGGCCCAAGTGAATTAGTGAGGGAGTTAAAGTCAATTTGTTCATTTAAGCCATCACATTGAACATTTCGCTGCAGCCACTCTAGGCGGTCTGAATTTTCTTTTTCCCGTACACCTTCATTAACCTGAAACGACAACAATCTTTCAGCCAGAAGCAAAAATTTAAAACAAGTCAATACTTTCAGTGCCAATAGTATTTTACCTGATTACATAATTCTTCTGCCTTTGATAAAGCTTCTTGAACATAAGAATGGTCTGGATGGTCTATACTTGTATAATGTAATATCTGTCAATAAGAAAAAAATCAACTCATTCTTTGCTATTGTTGATCACTAGCAAACCACTAGATCATTTCTTACCTTTTTAATAAGTAAAGGGTATTTGGTGATTCTCTGCATTGGCTTAATAAGAAATGAACTAAGAGGAAGGCCTTTTGTACGAGGGTCTCTCTGACATAATCGTGACACTTCACGGAAATCTTCACTATTTTCTTGAAGATCCTGTAGAGTAGACGCAGCTGTCAGCTGACATGAACAAAACCTCACGTAAACCTTCATTTTTGGCAGCTGTTGGAGCAATAAATCAATATTAGAATACGGAAAATAAGAAAAGTCCTTGTAATTTTTGCGCAGTATACATACATTTTCGCACAAAATGTCTCCAATCATTCTTATTACTCCACCAGAACTCATGTCTCTTCGAACTCTCAATGCTCTAAGAATAAAAATTGATTTTAAGAAATTGTCTGATAACAAAACCCATCCTATCGAAGTTTCTGTGTACAAACCTTAGAAACATGACATTGCAGACTATAATTTCTTTCCAATTAACAAAAACTTTTTGGAGTTGTTCTTTGCTGAGAATACCTCTCTGCATCAATGGGTTTTCAAATACCTGAAGGAACAAAATTAAATGGTGAAAGAAAATGATTTGACGCATATGTCTGCATGTTTGATTTAAAAAAAAATCAGTGTTCCTCACCTCATGTACAATTGACATATCATCAATGTAAGCTTGCTCGGTACCAATGAGTTCAGCTATACTATCTTGGCGTTTCCTCTCCACCCCACTTAAAAGGTTCATAGCTGTAACAAATAGAAACATGGCATAGCTGTAACTCCACTTGAGAATATGGAGGACACGCAATGATGTGGCTCACTAAGTTTTTTACCATCCTGGGACAGAATACACAAAAGTTACTAAATATCAATGAGGAAGCAAAAAACTTTCGTCAAAATCTCTAACGGAAAAACGGGCAGTTGCTTTTTTAATAGCATAATGGAAATAAAATTTTTAAAAATTACAGCAGCACTAACACACAAATTAGGGGAAACAAAAGAAAAGAAACTTTAGATGAAAAGCAAAGCAAGGGTAAGGATCACACAATTAAATGAAGCTTTCATAACTAACATAAGATGTTCTGCTTCTAAAACAAGCCAGGTATAAAAAAATAAAAATCAATATGCACTTTCATGCATAATTAACATAAACAAAGTAGTAGGCCAGAATCATATGCTTTCTAACAATTGTGGACTATTGCCTTCATCAGACTCTTTGACTTTCCCTTTCTTTCCACAGCGGGAAAATTAGATGAAACGAAATATCCAAATTTCTTGCTGAGCAGAGGACCACTAAAGATGTTGTATATTTATATAACTTAATTAAAAAGGAATGAAGCTTGCGCTCACACGTTAACATGCAACACTGGCAGGTGTCTACAAAATATATGTCTAATTTGAGGGTGTAAGAAAAGGGCTTGTTTACAAAAGAAAAACAAAAACAACTTATTACAGGGAAGCTACAAACAATTTTCTTGACCTTTTGTTGTACTTACATCATAACCATCATTCCCAACCTACACTTCATAACTTGGTCACAGAGATGAGGCCTGTAAGAAACTCATGAGACCACATAACATGTTTGTTTGTGGTTTTCACTTTTGCTCAGGGTGATGAAAGGGAACTTGAAAATGGAAACGGAGACAGAATGTCAATTGGGTTTATTGAGACGCATCACATGTGCCACACACATGCCACCAAGACTACAGTTGCAAATTCTTTCACTTGTTTACATGAGATGGAATGCAACCTTTACTAAAATCTATTAACATATTTTGCATAGAATAACTCACTTAAGCAATGGTCAAACTGTCAAAGACAAGAATACATTAGCTTCTGACCTGACACAGAAGAGAGAAGGAAAACTTCAGTATTAAGAAAGAAAAGAAAATCCCTTTGATGTCAACTTCAGTGGTAAAGGCATGAACCTTTGATAATTTTATTTATCCAGTGAAGTTACAAGACTACAAATTTCACCTAATTGATTACACAAAGCAACTTACATGCTTCAACCATTTCTTACATTTGCTACAAGTTTGTTGTAGTATATATTTGACTCCATAGCAGGTAAAGAACTAACTTTTAAGTGTTCATTAAAGCTCACCTCTTACAACCCTAAATGTAACATAAAGCTGATACCAACTGACATATCTCCTTTCTTCAAAATTTGGTGTGGTAGAAGCAGTATGAGGGGGTGATTCTTTCTATCTGGGAAAATATCATGCATACAACAATCATAAGACAATCTGAAACTGTAACATTTTAAATTCTTTAAAAATCTCTGACCTCAAAGGAAGAGCATAGTAACATTTTTGAAACCACGCACTTTTAAAAAGCTAAAATAAGTTAAAAAGTAAACAAAAATACTAGTCTCAGTTCATACTCTTTACATTGATTTACTATCTAGTATTAGAGAGGGGGAAAAGACAGAAATCAAAATAGAGAAAGATGAAATTGACAGGAATATCTTAACAGAATGCTTGGATTCACTTCAAAATTTAGTCGTTTCAATGTCAGATGTAAATTCATGGAAATAACTGCATTTCTAACCGGCACTTGAAACATAATGAGCATGAAATCTAGCAGTTAATGATGGCACTAATGCAGAAAAGCTTTAAAAAATATTTTATCACAAAATAAATAAACAAATGGCGCTGCACAACAAGCTGTAATCAATAACTACAGATAACAATCCAAGGGCAACTACAGTGAAAGTTGCTATGCACATAACTGATAGGAACTCAGCAGCAACAAATTATCTCTGAAAAATGATTGAAGGCCACAAACCTTGTACTAACCCTCACACTATACAAGAGGGGTAACAAAAATGCTACAAGAAAAATATATACAGATTCAAAATTTCAACTCAATATACATCTGATGATATAAAAAATAACAAGGTAAAGGTATATTATTAACAAAATACATACTGATGATTAAACAAAATCAACTAAGAAAAATCCTGGCAGATTGGGATAAAGTGGGAGGTGGGGGTTGTGAGTGATATGCTAAATGAATCTATCAATCTATTGGATAAGTGACAAACAATTCAGCGTACAAGCTCATATGATCAATGATGCACAGTACTATTCAGAGACTCTATAACACACCACCTTGCAACAAAACCCTGGCCTTTACTCAAATTAAAATTAATATACTGTAATTTGAATACAGGCCAGCAAGAACCGGAAACAAAATATTGCCTGCTCCACCACAAGAAACAGTAAAATTGTGGACTTTACAAAACAAGAGCAGGCAAAGTAATTAACAAATAATTAGCCTCACAAACATACACATCTATGAAACAGACTTCAGTAAGATACAGCAAAATAAAAACACTTCCTTCAACAACAATAACAAGTAACTCACAGGCAAATAAGTTTATCAATTCAATGTAGGCAGTAACAGAAATCATAGCATAGCCGCTTTACTAATTTAAGAGGAACAGATAGGATTTTATCTGAACCAGTTTACCTACAATTCAAATCAACAAACATTAAGAATTTGTGAATTGTCCAATAATTGGCAATAACAATTTTACTCTATTACTCCAGACAAGATTATTAATGTTCTTGAAATAGGACAAGTGTTCTCTGAAGCCGTGCATTTGCAACAATACACATGAGTTCACTGAGTATTTGAGAAACTACATGAAAAGACACAGAGCTTACTTGCGTAAAAGAACACATTCTGAAGACATCAACTAACATTTAAATAAAATTCAGCTGGAACGATTACCAGCCGACCATTACAAAAACGATTTTTAAACTCTCCTAATAATAGCAAGGTGAAGAGAGACTTGCAAATTGCTGAAAATAGCCTAAACACAAATGCCTTGATATCAAAAGTAACAATGCAAGACAAAGCACCAGTACATGCATGCTTTGACCAAAAGCAAAGAGTAGACAAATTAACACATTTGGAACAAAGAGACATCTACTAAAGCAGCTGCAGGCAGATATCGAACAGCAAATTTTCCAGCACAGGAAAAGGGCGAAGAGAAAGATTTCACCAGCTGATTGCTTTTAAAGTAACTGATACATGTTCTCAGGCTTAAATTTAAATGAAGGGTATACATATGAACACATGATACACAATACTATCATAATTTTCCTGCTAGGAAGGGTGTGGGCGAGAAACTGCTGCAGCCGCCATGCCACCCTTCAGGTGAGTCCCTCTGGTCAGCCCCTCTCAAATCCTATAAATCCACAACACAACACAAAAATGAAAGCATCAGGCTTCTTCCCATAAAAAAAGGTGGTTTGATGAAATAAACTGGCGTGATCTTCCAAGGAGATGATCTTCCTTCGCTATGAAAATCTATGTTAATCACAGAAAAGAGAAAGTTCTACTTACACAGAGGAGCCACGTAATTGCTGGGAAAGAGACCAGAGACACCATTAAGTTCGCCACGCCACCATGCTGCTTCCTCTTTGGCTAGGATAGTGATGGTGTCGTCCTTTTCAAAACTCAGTTCATCTTCATTTTGGGCAACATACTGATACAGGGCTATTACTTTTTCTGTAAAATAAATTGAAAATAATGATGACGGACTCTGAACAAAATAAGATTCATGAAAATTTAGTTTGCAGCAAGCATACCTAGTCCTGCACCTCCATCTCTGCACATTGGAGTGGGTGAGGGGGATGGGGAGGCAGCTGCTGATGTTACAGTTGTAGCAGGAGGTGTGTCTTGACCAGACTTTTTCTGAACTAATTTTACATAAGAAGCAGGGAACCATCCAACTTGACGCTTTTTGCCCTTTGCCTAGAAAACAAAGGATGATTCAGAGAAATTTTCAGATAAGCACCATTGAATCTCGATTTTTTAAAAAAATGCATCAATGTGTGCCAAGGACCCCACCTGCAGCTCCCCTTCCCACCAGCCAGTGTCAGTCTTCTTGCGAACCATAATAAGCTGACCTCGGTTCAAACTCAGTTGCTCTGTGCTCGTTGCCTTATAAGGTGCTAACACTGTTGCTATTTCAGGCTTTTTCCCTTTAGAGCCCTAAAAGAGAGAACAAATTCATGTAGCAATGAGGATAGCTGCTGGAAATTATTTGTTACAGGAAGGAACGCAGTTAATTTTACTTAAAATGTGTGTTAGAAAATCTAGTTACAGGAGTTATGTTGTCACAAGGCTCAGTTTACTGTTATACCTTCCCACATACACTTGCACTAACCAAACATAAGGTATAAACTTAACAGTGAAATTCAAATGAGCATGCACTTAAGACCAAAACATCTTATAGTACCTTAGGATCAGCATCCTCTTCAGCCTTTGACCCGCGCAAATAGAATGAAAAATACAGTCAACTACATAGCCAGTTTGAACAGTTGTGCACTACGCATTAAGTTAAAACAAACATGTGCATTACAAGAGCAATGGAAATTATATAAGGTCACAGTAATTTCTAGGCATTTTCTTTTCCTTTAGAGAATTCAGGAATTTTAGTGGACTGTAAATCATAAAAGATACCTCAAACTTTCATATAATTTCCAATGTACTTTTCAGGGAATATAACTACAAGTTAAAAATTAGCTATTGATTGCTTCATAAATGACATAAGTCCAAAATATGATAAGTTGGCTAAGTTCTAGGGCACTCCAAAAGTGCTCCAGATAATAATAGTTTGTTGTAAGCTAGAAAACGCTGCATAGCATTTAGGTGACATGGGATGTGCTAGGAATAAATTTTGCAAATCTGATCTGTGCATAAAGTGCAGAAATCCAAACAGACTCTATTACAAGCTGTGATATTGTCATGTGCTCTCTTTGAGCGTCTAAGAAAAATCTGTTTAAAATAGTGGAATTGTAACAAAAGGTAGAAAACCTAAGACAAGAACTACTCAAAAACAGAACTGAACACAGCTGTAAAATTTTGATCCCTAAGCACTTACCAGAGTTGATTGGTTGAGTGCTGCAAAGTCAGGAGTGGCTGGCTTCTCATGCTGAGGGAGTGACTGAGGGAGTACAGAAAAAAGATACAATACTAACAGTTCCGATTGAGTAAGTCTGAAGTAACAAACTGCCTTTCCTGCCAGGATTCACAATGACAAAGAAAGTTTGGAACAAACCTGCACTTCTGCTGCAGTTTTGGACATGGCCGCCATGACTTCTTCAGAAATATCTGAAACTGCGGGATGAGTAGTGGCAGCAGCTGCTGGCACTGATGTGGCAGTGCCTGCAGTGGACTGAAACACAACACACAAAAAAGAAGTTCAGCCATGCAAATTAGCAGTCACACTTTTGTTAGAATCGAAAACAGATGTAGTAAATTAGTTTCTGTTAGATCATCACCAAAACAACAAACAACAACTCACGTCAGTTTTTTGTACATAATTGGAGGGGAAAATGCCAGTTCGGTCACCAATGACACCTGTCCACCAATCACCATCCTTCTTGACCACAAGCATCATTTCACCTTGGCCAAAACTAAGATCACCAGGCTCTCCAGATTCGTATGGGTACATTGACATGTACCACTCTGGAATGATAAATAACCATTTAGTAAACAGTAGTAACTAAATTGTCAGTGCGCAGCGAAATTAACACAGCTTTACCTTGACCGTCAGCTGCAGGTGGCACTTGGGCTGCTGCAAGAGCAGGATCTGCCGCAGAGCCTGCATCACTAACATTCTCTGGGACTTCCGCAATACCCCTAAAACCAAGAAAACAAATGTCATACCAGAAATTGTACATTTAGACAATGCAACAAAATAAATTTGAGTCTCACTCAAGCCTTGCACTTGTGGCTGCTGCATCAATAGCTTCTGCAGATTCAGCAGGTGTGTCAATGGGCTCAACATAAGATTCAGGGAACCAGCCAGTGTGCCCTCGAATTTCTCCTGCCAACCACCCTGGCTCACCATTCTGAGTGTGTGGAACCTGCAGGCACAAAAACTTTGGTGTAATATGTTTCCACAGATATACAAAACAAGAGCAATCAAGAGCTACGCAGAGTGTTCAGCAAATTCCGCCAGTAACTAACCATGATAATGTCTCCTGGCTGGAAGGAAATTTCATCCTGATTGCGAGCTACAAACTCATACAGAGCCCGATATCTACAGAGGCCGCTCTCTGAAATAAAGAAGGAACCAAATTAAAGAAACAAACCGGAAAAATTGTAGAAGCAAAAGGAAGGCAGCTGCTCAACTCACGTGCAGGGACAGCAGCATCAGCTGCGGTGGATGAGTCATCATTCCATGAAGGAGCGGAATCCCACGATGAGTTACCCCACGCAGCATTTGCATCAAGTGGATCAACTTTCTTCATCTTGGACTTAATTTGAAGAACCTGTTAAAAATAAACAGAAAAATGAAGCAAAAATTTTCCCTTGAACACAAACCTAAACAGAAATAAACAATAACCAGGAGCGTACCTTTGATCTACGATCATCAAAAGTATTATAGAGAGTTTCACATTCATCTACCAGCTTTGAGAGTTCATTCTTGAGATCAGTAAGTTGAGTATTATTATTTTCCATGTCTTCCATCTTAGCTTCGACCTAAGAGTTGAATGAGGGAAAACATACATGTACAATAATGGGCCAGAAAACTTACATTGTTAATATAAAAATGGATAATATCATACCTCCTTTTCAAGATCTGCAATTCGGTCCCGCATCTGTTTTAAAGCAATTTGCTTGGCACTGGCAGCTTGAGCCAGAGCCTCTTTATTGTCCTCATCCTGAGCTTGGTTCATCTTATTTTTAGACTCAATACGAGCCTTTTCCTGACTCAACAATAAAAGTCGGTTATTCTGATCTTTCAGCTTGTGTTTTAGAGCTTGCATTTCACTCATTTGAGTATCACGTGTGCCCCGCATGCC
This sequence comes from Thrips palmi, assembly GCF_012932325.1. Classification (NCBI taxonomy): domain Eukaryota; kingdom Metazoa; phylum Arthropoda; class Insecta; order Thysanoptera; family Thripidae; genus Thrips; species Thrips palmi. Next base: position 4,644,067 of record NW_023144629.1, on the reverse strand, counting down.
ATCAATGGTAGTTTTAACAGAAGACACATTCATTCTTGTTTCACTTATCTTAGTGGTTAATTCCTTCACTTTTTCATTCTGAAAACCATTAAAATTAATGAACAAGGACTAATGACTTGCAATGAATGGCATTTGTAACTGTAATTACATACCAATTGAGAGAGATCAATGCCAAGTTTTTGGTTATGAGCCTTTAATGACAACACTTTTTCCTGCTCCTTTTGTCTAGCCTGTTGCAGTTCTTGACTGCGCTGCTTTTCCCATTCCTGTTGGCGCTGTCGCTCCATCTCCCGTCGTGCAGCCTCACGCTGCTCCAGCTGTGCTTTGCGCTGTTCTTCTTTTTCCTGCTCCATCTCTCTTTGGCGCTGCAACTGTCTTTCCATTTCTTCTTGACGTCGACGTTCTTGCTCAAGCCTAATAAAATTCAATTACAGATTGGTAATAGTAACAGGTTTGGCAAGTAGTGCCAGAACACACTACAAAAAGAACAAAAATAAGATACCTTATTTTTTCTCTCTTTTCTTGTTCTTCTCTCTCTTTTCGTTCTCTCTCTTCCTGCTCCTTACGTTGTATTTCTAACAGAGACTTGCGCCTGCGGTCAAGTTCTGCTTGGCCCTTTTCGAAGTTTTCTTTCCTCTTGTCTTCAAATGTAACTAGAGAGACCCAATAATTTGATTCACTCACAGGGTTCGACTCACTTTGAACAGTAGTAAGACCAAAAAGTAACCCACCTTGACTGATAAGAGTAGCTGCAGCATCTAGTTCAACGCCTTTATCTGACCCAGGTGTAACGACGGCACCAGAGCCAGGAACACTCCCTTGCCTCTGCCGCCTAAAAGATGGAGGAATCAGGTCAAGAGGGAGAGCTGCTGGTATTTTCTCTCCAGCCTTAGCCATATCACAAAGGTGCAAGGCTAAAACAAACTCTTCACATGAAAGACGCCCATCTGAATCCATGTCAGCCAAGCCCCTGAGAAAATTAAGGAAATCAATTACTGTGTCATGTTTAGTCAAAACGCAACACAAGGCCCAGTACATACCAAATAGATGCCAATACACGTTGGGGTACTCCAGTGCTAACCATAATATTCCTTGCTTGAGGTCCAGAGAGAAACCCTGAACGAGCTCGGTCTGTCGTGTTGAACAGCTGGGTGTATTTCAACTTCGACTGGTGAGGAACTGCCCATTCAATGTGTGGATAACCAAATCTGGGGGAAAAACCAGCAGTCAAATATGAGGTTGAACCAGAGCTTATTATGCGTTGTCGCTTATTAGATTAGTCACGACAGTCTTACCCAAGATCTACAGAACCCATTCGCTCTCCACTGTAACTGCCTGTTGCACTCCCTGGTGCTGAAAGAGAAAATTTTCAGTGAAGACAATTTGACAGTCAAAACAGGTAACCAAAAGCATGAGGGAACATGAAGAATGAATTGACATTACCACTTGTGGGTGTGCCAGTCAGAGATGGAGCCATTGGTTTGTTCAGGTCCAATGGGGCAACGGGAGTGACTCCTGACACAGGGGTGACCCCTGGCATTGGAGTCATTCCAGGGGCTGACGGAACAACTCCAGGAATCATTCCAGCCGGGGCTGCTGGCATGGCTGGCATGGCTTGAGGCATTGCTCCAGGGACGGCGGCTGGCAGTACACCGGGCACCATGGGCATAGCTAAAGTCCGTGTTTTAGACATTGATCACTCAGAGAGAAACATTGTCATGCTCAGAAACCAGACGTATACCAACCTGTCTGAGGCACGGTGCCCGGCATCATGAGTGGAACACCCGCTTGGGGAACGGGTGCACTCATGCTCATCGGTTGCGTTGTGATAGGAACAGCCCCTGCTTGGATGGGCATAACTGCTGGTTGCACCGGCATGACCCCTGGCTGCATGGGCATGACCCCTGGTTGCGCTGGGGCAGCAGGCATGCGAGGCAGTGTGCCCATGTTCGGTAGTGGTGGGATTGGAGGGGCAGTGACTGCTGCAATGGGTGCAGCCATAGGAGCTTGCATGGGAGCAGATACAGGAGCTGCTGCAGGTGCAACAGCTTGGGTGAGCGATTGAAGCAGAATCGGAGGCAGAACTTTTGGTATTTCAAAACCACGCAGCTTCAGGTTGATGAGTTTGCAAGCTATGCTGAATTCGTTTATATTCATTTTGCCATCTGCATCTGTGTCCGCTAGGCCCCTGTTTGAAAAGACAGAATGTAGGCATAGCCAAGACAAAGAACAAACACAGAATCCATATACCAAATTATACGAACCATATTTGTCCCAGAACCGCCGGAGGCAGCTGTGATTGAAGTAAGAATCCTTTAGCTTGGTCTCCAGTTACAATTCCGTTGATGGGATTAAGTGACATGAACTGCTCCGCGTATCGGGCACGTTCCCTTGGTTGCACCACCCAGGCTTCCATGCCACCTAAAATTTACACAGCATGATCAAAAAAATTCCCCAAAATTCCAAGAGTGCTCCTACATTGTTCAAATCAAATCACAATAATGCTCCATGCAAGGAAATAGGTGCAATAACCTGACTCACCTGGTACACCTGCCATTTTACTAAATCTGTAAAATTTAAAAAAATTAAGTGAGAATTGCCAAGAAGTAGCTTTGGTAAAGATAAGATATTTAGAGCCCTAAGTTGAGTTGTCAAAACCATGGATCAGAAAGCTATCATTACTCACTATAGATTGAAAAATCCACAATATAGTGTAAGGGGAAGCAAATACTTTAGCATAAACAAAATATTGATTAGTGACCCATAACCTGAATCACACGCAGGACGAACGGAAACGAATTTTCAGAAAGGGTTTGGGCAGGACAATAACACATGTACTTTCGTTCAAAGCGGTTACATCGATTGATGACATTGCCAGGGGCAGCAAGAGTCATAAAATTTTAAAAAATAAGTGAAGAAGATTTGACCCACCCCCTATGAGGAACAATCTCAGAAGGCAATCATTTTGAAGAGCGACAATCAAAGAATATGTTTCCTTACCAAACTAAAACTTTTGAGTCATAATCCGACAATGACAATACTTCGTTCAAATTTCTCGTCTTGAGAGTCAGTCGGAAAGGACACCGACAGACAGGTTCAATCCGACAGAGCAAGGTGTACTGTCACATTCATTCAACGAATCGGGGCGGGGCGAGGAGAGGGGGAGGTGCGGCGGGGGGTTGGCCGTCACTGGAGCACTACCAACACTTCAAAATAATTTTCAAAAACAAGCTAGTCTGGCACTTTGTTGAGTTAATAAGAGAAACAAGTTATTAATTTTAAGAATCAGTAACTAAATGGGAACTTGGTGAACTGGTTTTAACGAAACCTTTCGTGTGAATACATCGACCGACAAATTATTGGATTGTTGGTTTAATGTATGAACTTCCCTACGCGCGCGAAGTTCAAAACTAACTCTCCGTTTGCTTTATCTCACATTGTTGAGATCTAACAGGGGAATGACGAAACAATACTGCCAAGAAAAAGTGCTTTATTTGAATAAACAGAAGCTTTTGAAAAATCTTTCCCGAAAAAGCACAACTTTTGACCTCTTTTGAAAACCTTGATCGCTGCCTTGTGGCCGTATTTTCCTCTCTCTCCAGGGTGTCCACTACTTCCTGAGGACATGACCAGCTTTCGAACAGTACACAGATCAGGTCAAATATTTTTGTGTCACATCTGCGCCACCCGCGCCTTTATGAAGGACCTGATCTCGATTCAGCTTGAATCGTCTTGTTTTGTAAAACAAATTTTACTTTTGTTGTTGTGCTGGCAGCCATGATTGAAACAGTACTCTGAAAAATGATGGCGAATTTTTGTGTAACCTACATTTTAGTATTATTTATATAGTATTTTGTCCAATATTGCTTTGAATTGTGTGATAATGGCTCTAGGACCTAGTGCTCTGACTTCTGACATCAGCAGAAGAAATCCTCAAGATGAATATGAACTTATACAAAGGATCGGGAGTGGTACCTATGGGGACGTGTATAAGGTGCGGACGAACAATATCTTCTAGGCTATTATTGTCCTTATCCACTTAGACAGAGAATAAATTTATTTGAACGAAGCAAAACACGCTACTGAACATGTTTTAGACTGTGCTAGGGCTGTGCTATGTTAGTCTTATTCAACTGGCATTGTCCTGGCTGACTTCTGGGGAACGAACCTCCCTTATAAAAACTGTTCATTGTTCTGTTTTCAGCTTTGTCTATTTATCAGTTCTTTCTGAAAGCTTAAATATACTTGTTTCCTGTCTTATTCCTATTTCTTGTCTCGGCTGTTTTCTTTCATTAACTGTTAAACAAGCCCTGAGAGTCGTAATTGTAATACGCTTTGCAATTTCCTTGATGCGCTCTCACATTTATCATTTAATGTGGCAAAATTGTTTGGCGTTACTACAGTTAATATCTGAATGCTGCGAAGTATTAGAGATAAATTGCCGGTTAATTTTGTAATTATAAAATTTTAGTTTGTGAGATCCCATTAAACTATGCTTTCAGGCTAAGCAACTGTCCACAAATGATTATGCAGCAATCAAAGTCATAAAACTAGAACCAGGTAAGGGAACGTTTTATAAATGTTTGTTTAAATTGGTCATCTGCTAGGTCAAGAAGTATAGTTGGTCATTTCTATTTGTTTCCAGGGGATGACTTTGCTGTAATTCAGCAAGAAATTTTAATGATGAAAGATTGTAGGCATCCAAACATAATTGCGTACTTTGGCAGTTATCTTAGGAGAGACAAACTATGGATTTGTATGGAATTTTGTGGGGGAGGATCGCTACAAGATATTTACCACAGTGAGTACATCCTTCTGTGATCCCTTTAACTTTCAACTCTTGAAGTAGTATGTAGAATTATTTTTTTGATGCGCTGGGTTATGCTGCATTTCTGAATGTTCTGGGATTGTAAGTGTATTGTCTTGTGTGTTTGCGTGAAGATTGACATTACATGTTCCTGGTGACTGAAACGTATGTTGCTTTTTTTTTTCTCATGGAATTTCTTCTTTTCTCTTTCCCGTTTTTAGTCACAGGGCCACTTACTGAACTTCAGATAGCCTTCATGTGTAGAGAAACTCTCCACGGTTTGGCTTACCTTCATGGAATGGGTAAAATGCATAGGGATATTAAGGTAATTTTTTCTACTCATTGGATTACCATTTTGGTTGTGTGTCTACATTTGCACAGTTAAATTTTGACTATAGTGCTTGTCTTTTTGTATTAATTTTAACCTAACTGTCAAAGAGGCCACATGATCACCCCATTTCTGGTATTTCAGGGTGCCAATATTCTTCTAACAGAAGATGGAGATGTGAAACTTGCAGATTTTGGTGTGTCCGCCCAGATTACTGCAACAATAAATAAAAGGAAATCCTTCATTGGGACACCCTATTGGATGGCGCCTGAGGTAATTTTCCTCTCATTTGTGATAATAACTATATGCTACAGTAATAAGATAAATGTATAAGGGTTCATGCTCATTCTCATTTTGTAGGTTGCAGCTGTGGAGCGAAAGGGAGGATACAATCAGCTTTGTGACATTTGGGCAATTGGTATAACTGCCATAGAATTGGCTGAACTTCAGCCACCAATGTTTGATCTTCATCCCATGCGAGCATTATTTCTAATGAGCAAGTCAGGATTCAAACCGCCAGCATTGAAGGACCGAGACAAATGGAGTCCTACTTTTCACAGTTTTGTAAAGACTGCTCTTACTAAAAATCCAAAAAAGAGGCCAACTGCTGACAAATTATTACAGGTATTTCACTTCTCCTTCTTTTCTGTTTTAACTTTTTAGTTATTATGTTTGATTCATTCGTATTTATGATTGTGCCTTTGCAGCATGTGTTTTTCCAAAGTGACATGAGCAAGAGACTGGCTCTTGAACTACTTCAGAAAGTTAATAATCCATCTCACATGTTCTCAGACTTGGAAGTGGATGATGATGGAGTGAGTTTTCTTCCTGTCCTTGCGTTTCTTTACTACATATGAGCAAGCTTTGGTTTCTAGAATCTTATTATATTTTTTTCTTTCAGACTGTTCTCAATGTACCTCAAAGAATTGCATCAAGACACACAGCTCGTGCAAAACGAAGACTATCGTCACAACAAGGTATTGCCTATTCAAGGAAGCAAAATCTTCCTTGATTTTTTTCTCGCTCCACTGTCTTTTTTTTGTAGCTTCTTATATCCACCAGCAAATTTAGTAAAATTATTTTTGTACCTGTTAGGCGGGAATGCTGAGGGAGCCAACCAACAGCCATCATCATCTAGGTACCCTGATTGGGATGTGATTGATGTTTTAGATACTCTTGATGTAAGTTTAAAGGAAATAGTTTCCAAAAATTATCAACTTAATTCTACTTTTTAATATTGTGTAATAGAAATAACAATAATTACATGTTTCTAGAATGACCCTGACTGTGATACAAGTAATGAGTGGGCTAAAGGAAACATCTTTGAAAGCGGCAGTGAGAAGTAAGTATCAATATTCTACACTTCACATGGCATTCAATTATGTATGTTCCTCAGTTCGAGTTTAAATCATCTCATTTGAATCCATGGAGAATTTATCAGGCTAGAACCTTCCCTTTTGTAGATGAGTATTAGATCCCTCAATTAAGAGTCTAGTTTGTAAATTTTTGCTCAAGCATTTTAGAGAGCTCATACTCTTTACTGTGAAAGGTCCCTCTGATTTGCTTTTTGCTCTGATACGAAGAAAGCAAGATTACCATCCCTCTTTTCTGAAGCGCATGTATGTGGTCTTAGCTTGGTGCATGTAGGGGTTATCTCACGCCCACTTCTCTGAATCGTGGTGCTCTCTTGATGTGTACACGTTTATCAGCACTTCTTGGTGATGTGGATGCAGCGAAGCAACGCATGGGTACCCCAATACAAGCTTCATTTTTACCAAGCTTCCCACAAAAGCTTAAGTGCACAAACCTTTTCCAATCCAAAGTTTTTAGAAGATGTTCATTATTTTTCTGAACATATTAAACTCATTGTCAAATTTTTAAAGTACCTTGTATATTCATGCCCTTTCTAGATTAAGTTTGTCAATTTTTTTTAATGTTTATTCCTTAAATGTTTTAGAGTTGTAGGTGTCCTCTGTGACCATGTATTTGATAGGTAGTTGGTAATGGAACACTTGTCTTGATGAGTGTACTGCTTGCTTGCGGTGATTTTAAGTGGTGGATCGCTCTGACAGGATGACCTCTTCAGACCTGAAGTGTAGGATTCTGCTTGTGTGTGGAAGTGAGGAAGAATACAATTTAAGTGTCCCAAGCGTCATCTCAACACTCTACATCTTCATTTCTAGTTTACTTTTTTTTCTTTTCTTAAATGGTTTAGAGCATAGCTTTTCATTCAGGTCTTTGCTGTGTTAATTGTACAACAGTTGTGTCTCTTCGTACAGTACCTCTCTCATTTATCCTCCCCAACACTCCTCCCTATCCTCCGGCAGCTTGTCAAACAGGTGTGTTTATTCAATTATCATTGTTGTATTAGCCTTGTCTTTGCACATCTGGGCCGTTTTATGATGCGTGTGCATGTGAATTGTTGAAAAAAATACCCCCTGTTTATTTGGACGTTCGAAAGTTTGATGCTGTTGTCACCATAAATCTTGGCACTGCTGTGTCAGAAAGGAAATTATGGGTTTCCTTCCGCATCAACGTGCACTCTTTCAAGTGCACATTGCTAAGAAAATTGTTAAGCAAATCACAAAATGTTTTCAGCAGTGGAATATTATTTTGCCACGTAGCACCCTCTGTAGATCCAGCATGTTATGTAGATGTGAGCTCGGACTTGGATCCAGGCCAAAGTATTTCCATGGCAATTCTTACCCTGACTGTCACCTTAACTCTTTCGTCCTTTCATTTGCCTTGTTCATAACCCAATTGTCCTGACAAATATATGGTTGTATACCTAGGATCAGTAAGCGATTTGGAAGGGCTACAAACTTTGCAGAACATTATGCAGCTCCTTATCCAGCACCCTATGCAGCCCCTCATGCTGCAAATTATGCTGCAAATTACGCAGGACACTATTCAGAAATGCAACGTCATGGATGCATGTGTCGTAAGTCCTACCTTCCTTGCAGTGGTGCATCTTTCTTTCAAATGACTTTAAGGTACAAAAATTTCATTGACAGTGAGTGGTGTGTCTACTGACAGTTTGAAAGCGGTTATTCCCAAAGTTGTTACGATTGTAACATAACCAATGAAATAACATGCTTGAAGTGTCCAGAATTCTATGACTCTACTTAGGACATATTCTGATCCCTCTTGTTGTTTCACTAGCTGGATGGAGGTCAATCAGACTGTAGATGGATGAGCCCACTCTTCTTACTGCACTCTTCCTTGCTTTCAATATAATTGCACATGATGTGACCATGCGTGTGGCTTAGTTCTCTTAATTTTCTTGGGCTGATTTCATGAGTTGGTTGAAATGTATATAAAATCTTCAGTCTATTTCTGTTCTCATCTTTTCGTTTTTGAAGTGTTTCTAGTTGAGCTTTAGTAGATAACATTTGCTTTTGACATATTATTTGAAGTTCTTGTGTAAACTTCTGGCATAAGCATATGGTTAGTTAATATGTAGTGCATGTGCCTTTAACTGTTTTTTTTTCTGCATGCTCCTGACATCTTTAGTAATGGTTTTGTTATGCCAGGGATCACCATTTTAAAAATACAGTATTGGACTGAGTATGTGTAGAAATTTCTTTTGAGATGGATGGTGTGTTTTGCTATTGCTGTTTGTTCACTGAACTTACTATTTTGCCCATCCTTGTACATTATCACAAAGAGAAAAAAAAGTGATAAATCTTCTCTTATGCTCTATTTGTTACATTTATGTATACATCCCTCCTATTTTCTTTTGTTTCAACCATGGGTTTTGTTCCTGTTGCGCAGGACTTTGCTGCAGTACATAGATGAAGAACTTGTTATGAGGTAGTGTATGATATAGTTTTGTTAATTGTTGTTCATGTTATATGTATCATCAATGCACAAAACTTACCTATTCTTAAATTAAAGAGACATATAATAAACTAAGCATGATATCTTTAGGAGCAAATTCAATCAATTGGAAGACTAATAATGTACTTCCTCAACCACAAAAATATAGAAAAAAGTTGAAGTTTTGGAGCCTTTATATTTAAACAAAAAACTATAGATGTAGATTGTGCATGCAGGAGTTATGCATGTTTGGTTAAGAAGCATGTCAATTTATGTAGGCAGTTATTTTCAGACAGTAAAATCCAAATGATTTGTAGAGGACAAGGCTTTCAAATAGTCTTTGAAATTTTAAATTTATCAAGTCTCAATTTTTGATCTCAAGACTTCTGCTCCTCTGCCATTTGCATGCACATGCTCTATCTTCTGTTCCACTTTTGTCTTTTTCTCTCTTTCATTTTTTTTCTGTTCCAATTTTCTCTTTCTTACCCTATTGTTTTTGAGGCAAGCAAGGCATGTTTCTGCATATTCACTGAGTACATGCACTTATGGTCTTGTCCACTCATCTTTGTTTGTAGGGGGAACTCCCCGTACAAGCTGTCTGCACAGGATGAGCAGTTTTTTCTGCAGTAAGTAGTAGTAGTAAAACCAGGCTAAACAGGCAAAGTCCATTTACGACCCTTAGCCCTGTTCTGTCAGCCCAGCTTGTTGAGCTACTTCCTAACCATGTTCATTGACCTGCTTTGGGTAACTATTTCTGCGGTACATAGTTTCATTTAAGTTCAGATGTCAAAGTGTTATAGTCGCGTTGACATCTGCTGTCTCTTGGAGCTTGGTTTTCCTTTGGTTTTGATGTGTGCCATGCAGTTCAGCTGTTTTGGAGGTCATGACTCCGGTGTGGTTTGATGTGGTTCACCCTCTCTGTGTGTATGTATATGCATGTATGTGCCCAATCAATGTGTGTATGAGAAAGATGTAGTGTATCAAAAATAGCAGAGAACTTGCCATTTATATGAATAATCCTTACCTCTGTGCATTGCTCTCCTTTCATGTTGGTTTTGACACATTTGGATCATGTATGCCTTTTTTGTGTTTCAGAGCCACCCTACCCATGGGAGAGTCTTCAATGAGTGGCCAGTACAATCAAAATTTTGCCACATCAGGTAAGTTTGTGACGTGATACATTTTCAACTAATTATTTTTCATTTTTGTAATTTTTGTAGGGCCATTTAAAACAGGTATTCTTCTGGTATATAAAATTTTGTCTTATGCCTTCAGGCACAGGTGGATCCCCCCGCCGCCATAGCTCAGTGGATGAGATTCTAGGATTGACTGCTACTCTTACATTGAATGGACAACGGCAAAGATCTCTAAGTGACAGTAGAGCATCTGAGAATAAATCAGTCAATGGTAGGAAAGTTGTTGCAATTGCAAAGTTGCAAAGTTGTTACTGTTTTTTTTTTTTTTTTTTTTTTTTTTTTAAATTTAAGTAGTGGGAGATATATATTATTATATGATGGTAATTTAATGTGATGCTTCACTTAAAGGTGATGGGGATGCTTCTGGTGCCCCTGTTGAACCCGACCTGATCCCTCACACGCCCCCGGTTCCTCCTCGGCGGAGGGACAAAAAGAGGCATACACCTCCAAGACCAGCTAGCAATGGACTTCCTCCAACTCCTAAAGTGCACATGGGAGCCTGCTTTTCAAAGGTATGTGAATCTCAACGGCAGCACATGATGCATTTTCAAAGTTGCTGTTGTCTGTGACTGTGACAGTATTTCTTTCTCAGGTTTTCAACGGCTGTCCTTTAAGAATCCACTGCACTGCAAGTTGGATTCATCCAGACACCAGGGATCAGCACATTCTCATTGGTGCAGAGGAAGGCATTTATAACCTGAACCTCAATGAGTTGCATGAGACTGCTATTGATCAGTTGTATGCAAGGCGCACAACCTGGATGTATGTCATCAAGGATGTGCTTATGTCATTGTCAGGTAAGTAAGATCATCCTATCCTAGTAATTTTCCTGCCAACACCCATTCTTAGTTGACTCAATAACTGTTGTGATGTACATTGTTGCAGGCAAGACGCCACAACTTTATAGGCATGACCTTTTAGCTCTTCACGGAAAGCAGTCCCACAGATTTTCAATGCATGTTAATAAGATACCTGAGCGGCTGGTTCCGCGTAAATTTGCATTAACTACCAAAGTTCCAGACACTAAGGGTTGTTCACGTTGTTGTGTTGGACGGAATCCCTACAATGGTTACAAGTATCTGTGTGGGGCATCACCAACAGGCATATTTCTAATGCAGTGGTATGACCCACTTAACAAATTTATGCATTTAAAGGTAAGATTCTCATTGAGTAGTGGGTGGTTTTTATATTCACCCCATTGTCATCTTTTCCATGTCTTTGAATATCTTGTGTTCAGTTCTAACTGTAAACTTTAATTTTTAGCACTGTGAATGCCCGCTGCCCTCACCCTTGTCTGTTTTTGAGATGATAATCACCCCAGAAATGGAGTATCCTATGGTTTGTGTTAGTGTGAAGCGAGGGTATCAAACTGATCGACTCAAACTTGATCTTATCAACATGAACTCTGGGTCAAGTTGGTTCCATAGTGATGAACTTGAAGACATGGACGGAGCCGGTGAGTTCTCTTTTTAGGCTTTCACTTCAAGTTTTGAGATGCTTAAATGTTCTTGTGCTTTAAATTTGCAAGCAGGACACTTAAGTGTTTTTAAATACTAAAACTTTTCTTGTTTAAAATAAATTTTTAGCTACTGTGATCCCTAGACGGGAAAATGTGAAGGTTGTTCAACTCACACAGCTGGACAAAGACGCCATTCTTGTGTGTTATGATAGTAAGTTGCCACTTTTATTTCCTGTCTTTATTGTTTCTTTTACACTTTAATTCTTATTTTAAAATGCCCTGTTCAAATTTCAGGTACTGTAAAAATTGTGACGCTTGAAGGGAAATTACGTAATAGCAGAAAACAAGTTTCAGAACTTAACTTCAGTTTTCGTGTTCAATCAGTTGGTCAGTGTGCTCTACCAGCCATCTTTATTTTAGTGAAGTGCTATTGTTCTGTTCCAATCTGTTGAATGTATCTGTTTGTCTTTCAGTTTGTCTTCCAGACAGCGTGCTTGCATTCCACAAAAATGGAATGACTGGACGCAGTCTGAAAAATGGTGAAATCACTCAAGAAATCAATGACCTTAGCAGAGTTTATAGATTATTGGGGAGTGATAAGTACGTTGCTTTCTTTGGTGTGGGTGAATTTTGTTTACTTGTAATTTTACAACATTTTAACCTGTGGTCAAAATGTGTTTTAGGGCTGTGATGCTGGAAAGTCATTTAAGCAGTGATGTCTCAAGAGGAGGAACCCTGACTGAGCCAGAAGGAATGGACCTCTACATCCTTGCTGGACATGAAGCCAGCTACTGAAGGCAACGGTATTCTGTCTGTGCTCAACTCCTGAAGTGGATTGCACTCCAAGGTCAATAAGTGCAAAGAAGGGATCCCTCTCAGCAGAATTTGATCTGCTAATTTTTGTTTATGCCAAAGAATTGTACTTCTAGTACTTCTACTTTAGGAACTGATTGAGGGCTACTAACTTTTAGCTCATCAAAACTGTCTGCTCAAAAGAAGAAAGAAAGTATTATTATAAATTGACTGATAATTGTCTAGAAATTTTTCATTGTATCTGCGGCCTCAGTTGGTAGGCTTGTTGAACATTGGATGAAGGAAGTGCAAAATAATGTTTTGGGGGGAACTTTTGTGTTTGTAATATTTCCTCTATTGTTCAATGCAGTTTCCATAGATTTCTGCTCCTAGCATTCATTTATTTTCATGCAAGTCTAGATAAAGCTCAGGGATATAGTTTGTCATGATGCTGCAACTTCTAGTGTTCTATTTTCATACCATCACTTTGATGTTCCCATGCTACTTTTTCAAGAAATTGTCTTCCTGTCCTGAATGTTCCAATCTCAACAATGAATTTTGCTGTATTACTGTATCTGTTCAAGATTTAAGCATCAGCCTTCCTATTCCTAGTTCACTCCAGGGTGTAGGAGGGCAATGTGTAAAACACAACCAAATGCAGCATTTCATGAATTTTGATTGTATATACTTAGACAAGATCATTACTTTATTTTTGTTGAAAATGAAATTAAATAAATAAGCAACATTATAAATCTAGGATAGTGGAAAAGGTATTTCTCAAATTATTTGGGGGATTCTTTGAGCGATGGTGTAGCAGAACCCCTTAAAGATAGATACTTGTCTTGATGCTCAGTGTAAAGATTACTATAACATTTATTGTGAAGCAAATCTCATGATCCTCAAATCTTATTCTGGAAGAACTTTGCATAACAGTGAGTGCCATATTGGCTTCTTCCAAAAACATCCAACTTCTGCAACTATTATCTAACATATCTTATGATGGTATTGCTAACCTTATATTTTTTAGACTTTCTGTGCCTGTAGATATTGTATTATGTATGTGTGTTCAGTGATTGCTGATGTGACCCCAGGGTCAGGGAAGACCATAACATATTAGTGTCAACACATGTAATGTTTTTGACAAATTTTAGGCAATGGTAAACTTTTTAACATCACAACTTTTCATAAGGTAGCGTATTCCACAGTTCATTTTTTTATGGCTGTGTGCTTTTACTGTTAGCAGCACTGTGAATACACCAAACCAAAAAATTTAAAACTTTTCTTTTATCATGTGCTCTGCAATTGACCGACATGAGACTTTTCCTGCATTTATTGATGTATGCTTAGCAAGGATTAATCAAAGTATTGTATGGCAGTAACTATGCAACCCCATACATTCAATATGTATTATCAGTCTATTGTTGGTTGAGCTGCTGTGCAAGGTTCAGGGTGTTAACACCAGGAACCTAATGTAATATCCAAGTCCATGAATTGTTACATTGAATGGCATTTAAATATTCTATGACTTGTGTAGGGTCGTCTTCAAATTGCATTTGTCTCTTGAGCAGTCAACAATAGCCATTTGTGAACTTTCTCTCCTTTGTGCTCTTTGATTTTCCAGTTGTCATTCCACTTCTTTTATTGATGTCTTTTTCTTAGAACCCTTGTGTATTGTTTTTATTGCAGTATGTGCGTTTGTGAAGTTTTAAAATATGAACTGAAGACTGTTTGGTTAATTAAGCCTCCCATTTGAATCATTTGAAAGAAATTAAATGTACCTTCTTTACTACCGCTGTTATTCATTCCCCTAAATAAAACCATTTAATTATGCTAAGGGAAAAAAAACAAGGAAAGATGGGGTTTAAAGTAATGACCATTAGAGTTATAATTAAAATTTATATAATATTTAACTATAAAAGAAGCATCATTTCACTTTTGGGATTACACCTGAAATTACTTGATCACAGAACATGACGTCTTAAGAAAGGATTAAGACATTGTTTGACACAAATGCAGGAGTTACAGTTAAGCAACAGCTTCACAACCTTATATACAGAGTCAGAGGCAGGATTATCCTGCCCAAACAAGCAATTCTAAATATTAACAATAAAAACCTGGAGTCTGACACATGTACATCACCAACTGAGCTGCACTTCTTTATATACGGGTTCAGCAATATACAGTTAGTACATAGCCTCAATACCCATGGATGATTATGGTTGTTTTCCTGAATGTATTGTCTCAGACAGATTTGGACTTAACTAATTGGAATGGTTTAAAAAAGGAAATAAGTCGTTCAATAAATAGAGAAGTCAACGTACAGCCATAGGTAGAATGTGAAGACATAAAAACAAAGCAATGATATGAAAATGGCACTTTGAGTTGGTACCCAAACATACTTAACAGAAATTATCAAAAGTAGTATCTGATTGCATTATCAAACCCTTCTTTGTAAGGGGATCTGAAATTTTGACGTAAACAAGGCAGAAAGAAGCAAGGTTGAAAACAAAAAAGGGAGACGAACTATAAACAGATTTAGAAAAACCTTAAAGGAGCTCCATGAAATCAAGTATTTAAATAGGCCTCATATAACAGGATCACAGAAGACATACAAATTTCAGTCTGAAAGAGTGAGAATGTGCAATTTTTTTCGATTTCAGAGAATTAAACAGGAATTTTTCAAAATGTTTGTAGCAAGATAAACTTGAGCAATTTCATTACTCAGCCAATATTTAGAAAAATACATTTTCTCGTCTGATTCTGAAATGTTTAAGATTATATCATTCTTAACATCAGATCAATATCAATTAATTCATTAATTTTCTCTCTGGCAAAATAACTCCAGCAAAATTGTATCTGGAAGCATTGGAATCTTGCGACAGTTCTTCAAAGCAGCGGTCAAACTGCATTCTCCACGATTCCTATTCGTTTTGCAAACAACACATCAATGACATAACACAATCGATGCACACCAGTATAGTCCCAGGCCCATCGTCACTTTGGTCAGCACTTTCAGTCGATGTACTGAGCTAGCCAGCGGAAGCCCTCACCATACCCCTGGCGCTTGAGCACAGAGCACATAAACAACTCGAGGGGCCTGTCCCTCAGGTCGGCCCGGGCCACCTTGCCCTTGCCGGTCGTCTTGTTGTACAACTCGAAGTAGTGGCGCAGCTCATCCTCCGAGGCTGCGTTCGGCCTGTCGATCTTGTTGCCCAGGATCAACACGGGGCAGTTGCTCAGCTGTTCGTCTGTCAGCAGCCCATCCATCTCCTTCTTGCTCTCGACGAAGCGGTCCCGGTCGCAGGCGTCCACCAGGAACACGATCGCGTCCACGGCGGGGAAGTAGTCTCTCCAGACGCGGCGGGCTTGGTGATGACCGCCCAAGTCGAAGGTGGTGAAGCGCATGTTGCCGATAGAAAGCTCCTCGGATGTAGGGTGCAGAGTCGGGACGTGCTGTGCCAAGCGGTCATCCTTGAGCATGTGAAGCAGAGTTGTCTTACCAGCGTTGTCCAGCCCCAGGAACAACAGCTTGCCGGACTTCTTGTACAGGCCCAGGTAGCCCAGTACACCGGTAACCCAATCCCAGAGAAACATTGTCGAAGGGGTTGCGACGGAACTTGCGAACTTCCGAAGAAAAGGCCTCTTTTTTGACGTACGGAGACGCTGCCGTCTGCTTGGGCGAGGATACACAGACAGACGGCGCTCTGCCACTCGCTCAAATCCACGTCAGATTTCTGGCCACTGCCTTTGCCATATCCCACCGCCTTGTACACAAATACAGCCCGTGAATGAACCAATCAGCGCGTTGAGGGACGAGAGGCATGAGGGAGGACCAGGATTGCGAAGAGGCGGGACGTTCAAATGCTTCAAAAGGGAGAGACCACCGCATGGAGGCGCAAAAAAGCGCTTGCGATCTTCTTGAGTACCGAAAAGAACATAAAATCGTGGAAGGGAAAGAAATAATTCTCCTAAGATTCCTTATGAGCAGATGTTTATTTCAAACTCCCCCCCTCCCCCAAAAAAGCACAATTTATTGAAACAACAATATCCAAATGTAAAAGAAAAACATCACAGAACCTTCCAGTATCTTTCCTTTCTTTGAAAACTTGGTAACAGACTAAAATCCATTCTCTTTTCGAGAGGCAAGAAAATTATAACATGGAAAGAAAAGAGAGTGAGCGTGGGCAAATCCCCTCTGATATTGCAACCATGTAAATTGGAATGCTAAGGTACTAAGAAGGAGGCCTTTCACATTTAAAGAAACAGAACAACGTAAAATACACCAAAAAATAACCAACAATTAAAATAAAAATGTGGACATTGAAAACATATGTATTCCAGGACAAACAACCAAACTAGTTAAAGTTTAACAAAAAAAAAAAAAAAAACTTAATGACAGTGAAGGCGGAACCCTGCCTCTGAGCATTCGTACACTACACAATGCATGACAAAATCCTACACTCACAACTCCACTAGACTAGAGGTTAGTAATTCTAGTCGGATCACAGAAGTCTAATCAGTGCAAACCTAAGAGCTTCAATGCCACTTGATAGTTGAGAATACTTCCTCATCCAAAGGAACAATAACCTGACATTATTTCTGTCTTTTGCTTTCATTAAAAGTTCATCAGGTAGTTGTTTCAAAATGAAATAAATTACGTAACAGCACTCTGTACCATAATCAATCTTGTGGTCACATAGTTACTTCAAAATTGAGCCTTGTCAAACAAAACAAAAAACGTTCAGAGCAATGAGATCTCGACAGCATAAAAAACATGGATTTTTCTGAAGAATAGGATCAAATATTGTAAAAACACTATTTAATGTATGCAGGAAACTGTTAAACTAGTTAAAATGGAACAGTAGAGGAAAAGATCAATCAGACTTTTGGAAGATGGAATCATTAATTGTATCTTAAAAATAGACACCGGTAGACAAAATATGGAAGAGCAGCATTGCTTTGCACAACATTCCTATCAATACTGTTGACAGGTACACTAAAATCTTTCTTTTATACCTAAGTAGACATTTGCTAAAGTCAAATGTCCACATCTATGTGAGACTAGACCTCAGATATTCGGTATGAACTGAAAATCTCTTAAATTTACTATGCATTAGACTTACTTTTTACCAGGAACAATTCTGAGAAAAATGGGGATCAGAATACTCAAAATACAATTTTTTTTTTTTTGCATAGATCAGTAACTAATAAAAAAGAATATAAGTTATGGTTACAATTGTTACTAATGTAAACTGGACATCTTAGACACCAGTTTCTGTCCTATTACTAAGTGCTCTTTGTAGCAGTTTTTGGTTACCTCCTGAAGGATCTGGTGCATTCGTAGGGCCTAGTAAATCATCAACACTTGACGTAGTTTCTAAACGAGCTCCTGCTGTATGGACTAATGCATCATTTGCCTTTTGGGGAGTGGCTGCAATATTTGAATTGGCTTGTCTACTGGTATAGAGAATGGGCTCATAAGATTGTGCATTATCAAGGAGAATATTATTTGAGCCTGCTTGGAATCGCAAAGAACAGGGACGTGGGCCAGATGGTCTTGATTCTTTTTCTTTTTTATCAGTGGCTGGAGGGGAAGAAGAATTTGCAACTTGAGAGGAGTTTTTTACCGTTGTTGGACCTAAGCGTTTTTCACACTCAATGGAGTACATAAAGGAATCCATAGGATGAACTTCAACAGTATCTCCAGAAGCAAAAAGTTTTGTTTCTGGTAGTAATCTTGTCTGATTCAATTTTGAAGTTGGGTTATGCTGAAATTTGCTAAAATTCAGATCAGATTTGCCCCCATCTTTAGGTAGAGTCAGGTCACAGCCTGAATTGGCATCATTAGATTTTGTGCTTTCATTGGCCTTGATCATGATAGGGTTCAACATGTTATCCTGATTATTGGTAACTTTGCTTTTCATCTTCATTTTTTTGCTAGTGAGATTTTCTGAAGAAAACGTGTCAATCCTACTCCAACTGGAAACTAAAGGTGACCCTGCTGAACTTGGCATTACAGTGGAATTCACCCTGCATATACCAGGACTGTTATTAACTGAAACCTTGGGCATATTTATATCCTTTCTTGCAAATGACTGAGTTGTTTCATTACTTTGAGCAATAGTTTCACCATGCTGTAGTTTTTGCGAATCAGATAAATTAATACTCCAGTCATCCCAAATGCTGGCCTCAAAACTTTTGTTAATATTATTTAAGCAAGTTAACTTTTTAGAATCCATCCCTTCCTCTTCAGATTTGGTCGAGTAAACATTACTGGTAACTGAACTTCTGGGTGACTGTTTCGCACTAGAGCACTGAGAAATAGGAATCACTAAGGTAGACGGGTCATCTGCTAACGATACAAGAACCTGGCTGGCCTCCCCACTCCCTAGCAGCGATGATGAATATCGCAGATTCATTATTGCAGGACTACTAGGAGAGTTGCTCATCGGCATTTGACTTTCTGTTTGTGTACCAATATCAACCTGAAAATAGACAGAGGAATCATTATAATACTGTCGTCCAGAAAAAGGTAGGTGAGTCATAAAGCCAGACATACCTTCATCATGAGTGAGGGACAACAACAAGATGAGCAATGTTTCATTTGAAGTCTTTCTCGTTCTCTTTCCTCTAAAATTTTGGCAAGTATTGCAGCTGAGACAATGTCAACGGGTGGCTTTCCATCCCCTACTTCTTTCTCTTCATCACTCAGGTCTTTATCTAAAGGACAAATATGTGATTGCATCAGCAAAATTTTTGTACCTCACACAATTTATAATTACAAAATAACAAATGGGATAGTGACGAGTGATAACTCACCATTTGGTGTTTTGTTGACTGAATAAACCATTGCAGTAGGAGGAAAGGTAGGAATGGGCACCTTTATGGTTCTCCGTTCAACTTTTGGAGGAAGTCCATTACATTCCGATGGTCGTCGTTTGCTAGACATGTACGACCTCACTTTCTGTTGCAATTCAGTGGGCAACTGCAAAAGAACAAACCATAAATAAGAATGTAAAGATGAAGCATAAATGTTAAACAAAGAGCTACAGAGGTAAGACAACAGACCTGCTCAAATTTTTGAGGTACAAAGTTTGCAGGTTTACATTGAAGAAATTGAATTGCTAGGTTCAAATCATTTCTGTACCTCTCCTGAAAAAGATAAGTTATTTCATAGATGAATGTGTTGGGTATAATTTATTAATCAAGAAAAAGAATGTTCACATATGTTTCAGTCAATCAATGCATTGTGTCAGTGTAAAAGATACTTACATTTTCTTCCTGGTAACGATTAACATTAAAGCGAGCATCTACAAGTCTCTGTGTAAGACTTGCAACATCTCGCGTGAGAGCTCCTTTTTCACTTTCAAATTTATCAACAACTCTCAAAAGTTTATCTTCTAGCCCCTGATTTACTTTTTGCACTCTCTTATATGATTCATAAAGTCTGCAACGACAAATAAGGTAATCTTTATATGTAGGTTCATGCACAAGATGAACTTGCTATGAGAAATAAATGGTACCTTGAATATTTCTCTTGCCACGTCAACAGTTCCTCTGTAAGGGCTGCATATTCACCATCTGGAAATTTGTCTGCTTCTGACAGAAAGTTAGTTTCCATTGTAACAATGTGTCGATCTCGTTCCACTAGGCGTTGTTTCAGGTTTTCTATTTCAACATGTAAATGCAGGGTACCCTGATCACAGTTCCGACACTGGCAGCCACAATCCTGTAACAAAATTTCAAAAGATATAACTATACAACACATATGGCTACAAAATAGGAATGAGACATAATTGAGGATTCTTTGGTAGTTGATGCGATATGGATAAAGATATCAAAGGCAAGCAAACCATCTAAACTCAAAACAAAATTCAGGAAGTGAGAACATTCCACTCCCACTAGGATAAAATAACAGCTACGACTAACAGACTTTGAAAATTACATTGATTGTTCAAGTTACACAATTGAAACCATAAAATTTTCAACCCCTTTGACTAAAGAAGGAGGGGGGAGAAAAGGTAAGCTAAGCTATACTCACCTTGCACTGTTCAGCCATGGTAGGCCAACCAACAGCCTACAGACTTGTATCAGAAATATATCAACCAAACTGCTCATGTGCGTCTGATGTGAAACACTGACCAAAGTCAGTGTAACTCAGCAAATCTTGTACATCGTAACTGTTGAAAAAAAGAGTAAAAAAAAACAACAAAATAGAGCACATTTACAGCATATAAATTTTATAAGCTTATAGAGCAAATTTTTTAACATCAACTAAGCAGGGCATTAAGAATGGGAAGTTGTTGTGCCTGTCATTCATTCTACAGCATATTATAAGCATGCAATAATCAAGTTAGCGCACAAAAATAGGAATGGAACAGAGTTTTTGGTATTTTGCAACTCTAGTGAATCTTATTTCATCCCATGATGTTAGGCTGAAGTTGAATACAAATTGGCTGATCAGATAAAAATATTAACTTGAAATTAAATGATTGATGTTCAGTTCTGAGCAAAGGCTAAGAAATGCTAAAAAGATGATAAAGTACAAGCAACAATGTTACTTTACAATATGAGTAAGAAACCTGAGTATAAGGTGATTACCTGATAAGGTGAAAATCTCAGCTAATATTTGACAAGTCACCTGCAGTAACAGAAGAGAGTGAAAATCATTCATTAATTAAACACTGAAGTTTGACAGCATCTTATTAAGAAAACACCACTTTCAAAAGAATCTATACGGGGAGTGAATTGTTAAGATATTAAGGGTTGTATGGGCCTTAAAGAAACAAAGTAAGCAAATGTCCAAATATGGAACCACAACGACGTATGAACATTTTGACATTTGGATAGAGCAAAACAACATAACCCATCTTACTGTGCTTGAGTAAGATCCCCGAGGGATTGTGGCATTGAAACTAAGGAATGGGGCACAGTTACTCGAAACCCTTTAGACAGTTTACATTTGAAAGACAACTAAGCTATGATAATATGGACCGTTTATATTGAATTCAACGTGTCAGTCTTGTGTTATAGTACCCTATCCTTGGGCTTAGAGAGAGTGAGCAGAAGACACGATGTTCACTCAAGGTCAACGACGATACCTCGGGTACTTACGAGATAAAGGTTGAAAATATAAGGAACCAGTTATTCGGCAATGTAGAAAAACAAGGAAATCTTCATCGTTAATGTATCCGTGAATCACAAACACAGGAGTTTGCAGACGTCTGCAAGCAAGTTGAGAGAGGGAGAGGGGGGAGGTGACGCAGAAGACCCTTGGAAGCACAGGGGAGTCATGGGTATCGCGTCGATAGATAAATGCATATAGCTCAGCTGGATCTTATGTTTCATGTTAAAAAAGAAAAACCAGACCTCGTTTGTAACAACGAACAAAAGTTACAGGAAGATGCGCGTTAGGACAAAGCTTAAGTGTGATTACAAAAGTATCTAAAAATGCTGTTTTCTTTAATTCTCATACAAAGGTGGTTTCTAGCCTCGCAGCAGGTGTGCAATACATGCCGTTTCGGCTCGGCTTCCGACCAAACCTCCATCTTGAAGCCGTCTGTTCTCCCCTTAATATTCGTCAAGATGATCAGGATTTTATTAATTGACTCTAAGCCCTGGATTTCTTGGGGCCGATTTTCTGTTTTTCAATGAATGCGCACGTGGGGTTGTGATATTTTTGGAGACGACTTTCCTGAACAACTATTTCTTTTGGGGAGTGCTTGTTAGGGAGTGCTTCTAAAGTCACAGGCGCGGAGCTTCGCTTTTTTAGACGTTTGTGTGCCATTTAGTCGAATTATTCATGTTCTAATCAATAGGCCACTTCCTCAGTAGGAAATCTTTTCACTTTAATAGCCTTCAATTGAATTCTGGTAAGTCTGTTATGAATTATAAATTTGTTTCTTATTGTTGATTGGGTTATGTCTTGACACTGCCTCAAAAAGGTATATATTTATGAATAAATAGATTACACATGCTTTCCTGTACATCAACCTTTCCTGGTATAAGAGAATACAAGTATTTTTTGGGCTGTTGTAAGATGTATTTCTAAGTTTTACATACTGCCTGCATAAGGCATTGAGCGATAAACATTTTACCTTATCGCTTCCATTTTTATGTTTTGAAGTTAACAATACAGCAGTGTAACTTATTTGGAAGGGAAGCATGCATTAACTTAGCTTCATGCATCATTTTGGTCGGATCCATTTCTGGTATTGCCCATGCATTGTAATATTTTCTCTTCAGTTTATGATGGGCTCTTACGTATTTCTCTGAAGACTTTCCTGCACCTTATATTCATGGTGCTTTATATTCTAGAACTTTTGTTACTTTTGTTTATTGATTTTTTTTTTTTATTTGCCAGATTTTGTTGAATGGTTATGTCGTACCCTGGCAGGCCACCTATGGTCCCTGGCATTCCAATGCCAACCACCATGTCCATGCCTTATGTGCCCATAGGAGGTGAGTTGTTGTTATTGCTTCATCTGTCTCAAATCAAAACACTACTATCACTTGTGTACTTCTATTTACTCTAGACTTCTATTCAAGTGACAAACACTCAATTTATTGATCATAAATTTTAACTAGAACTGTTTCTCATTTTTTACAGGCCCTCCCTCTCATCTGATGCAGGTTCCTGTACCAATGCATCATGTAAGTTGGTAGTGGTACTTGCCACAATCAGTAGATTCATTGAGCAGGGTTCGCATAAAAATTACAAGAATTCCCCAAAAGTTCCTTAATTTTTTTCTCTATTAGTTTTGTGTTACTTCTTTGCCTCTAGGTTAATTTTACTTAGTAGCCTTATTAAACTTATGTGCAAGTTTTTGGTCTCCCCAAGAAATTTTCATTAATAGTGTTAATTTTTGCAAAAGCAGATGCTGGCTGGAGGTCCAATGCCTCCCATAGGTGGACCTCCCCTACGCAGCTTCCATCAGCCTCGCCAGCCTCAAATGCACCATCAAAATTCCTCTTCAAGCGCCTCACAAAGTGGCAACAGTGGGTCTCGATCTGATCGAGGCTCATATTCTAGTAAACGTAATGCAGAGCCTTCAGATGGTCCTCCAGTTACAGTCTTTGTGGGTAATATAACTGAAAAGGCTCCAGACGCAATGATTCGTCATATTCTGGCATCTTGTGGTGCAGTTCAATCGTGGAAAAGAGTTCAAGGTCTGTTTTGAATCTTCATAAGTAACCTGTGCTTTTAATACTATAGTCTTTTTTTATCACAAGAAATTAAATCTGTTTCAGCCTTTGGATTCTGTGAGTTTGCTGGTCCTGATTCAGCCCTTAGAGCCATTCGTCTTCTACATGATATGGAAGTTGGCAATAAAAAACTAGTGGTAAAAGTTGATGCTAAAACACAGACAGACCTTGACAAATACAAAGGTAAGCAGTTTTTTTGTGTTAATTTATTCATTGTTTTTTTTTTTTTAACTATTAGTAATATTATTACATACACTCCTTGTATACATTGTTTCTAGCTGAAAAGCGGGAGAAGGGGTCCAGTGGTTCTCCACTTCAAGATGAAGCAGCTGATGAAGATGATTACCTGAGCGAAGACATGCGCCAAATGGACAGACAAGCAATGGAAAGGATAAGGACCATCATCCATGAATTTGAACCTGATCTCAATAATTCCTCTCATGGAGGTTCTAAAGATCGATCAAGTAGGCTTAATAGCAGAGTAAAGTGACTGTTTCTGTAGCGTTAAACTAGTGCTTTCATTAAATGTGTTATTCGTTACAGTGAAAGATCGCGGTAAAATTTCTCGGACACAGGAAAAATTGTTAAAATTAAGTAGAGATGGAGCGGGTGAGGATGGGGACATTTCTCTTGTACGTATCTTGAAAACTGTTAGAGTTTCTCATATTACATGCATAATTTAAGCCTTTGACTTTATGTGACATTTCTATTACTTTCCAGAACTTAGATGATGCTGATATTGAGGAGGGGAAGAGAGACCTTATCACTAGAGAAATAGGAAAATTCAGAGAGACAATGAAGGTAAGCTAAAGCTTTTTAATGTCTAATTTCATTTCTTCCTTTCATTGTAATTGACTTGAGTAGTGTGGGATGGCTGATTTAAAATTCTTCAACTCTCTTTCATCATCTCCATTTGAATATCTTACTTTTAAAGGGAAGTCTTCTTAAATTCCACTTTGTTAAATTTTCTGGCCTTACTTCTCTCAATCTACTTTAACTTAAAGTGGATAAAGTTCTAAGCTATCTAGTCTTACAATTTTGTTACTTTGGTGACACGTGGATATTCCTTATAAACTATAGGGAGACGCAAATTGTTTGGGTTGCGGAAGGACCATCGCGCAGCTCGCTATTGTTTTGTGTCAGGATGGGTGAGTAGCTTGATCATCAGTTGGACAACGTGACCTCTTTGCTCTCCATGGCCTGGACTGTTATGACCTTTCTTAAGCATTTGTTTTTATACTAGTTAATTTGGCTATTCATCAAAGAGCATAACCCTTGTGCAATGTTTTCAAGTAAAACAATGTATGTTTATTTTTGTTATAGTAGTATTTTATACTAAGGATGATTTCAATCTGTGCGATTACTAAGAGAAAACATTTGTGGTGCACATCAGTCCAGGCCTAGTGTTCCCTTGCAAATTGAAATCAAATATGATTCCTTAATGGCCACCCCAATGTTCCCCTCATTCCATTTTTTTTTTTTTTTTTTTTTTTTTAAAGATCTTTGTGGTTGAATATAACACAAAAACTTAAATTCTAAAGACTTCAGTTCTTTTCTCTACTCTCAGTTTTGATACAAGATTGAAACTATGACCCTTGGTGTATCAATTAATTAATTTCAGTTTTTCACTCTGTTGGTCAGTTAGTGGAATTCCATTCTTAAACAATCATGTAATGTAACATTTTGTATCATGAGTTAATTATTAAATTTCTCTCAAACTGGTAATAGATCAGTTTAATATTTTCTCTGAATAGATGCTAATTTTTTTAGTTAAATAAACCTTCTCATGCATGGTTTAGTTCTTCCATGATCTCCACAGTTTGAAGGTTTTGAATGTTTTGAAGGTAACAGGTTACCAGAAGCATTCAGAACATGGCCGATTTCGTCTGACCTCCTTCATGCGCTGTTTCCATCTGTTTGGTATCGTTCTGATGGTCTGCTCTCTCAGTTACTTTCTTTTTTCTCTTAAAGCAAATGTTTCTATCCCAGTAATCTCAGGAAGTGCGAAGACTAGGTGTAGAGGGTGGAAGTGCTGCATTATATCACATGTTTACTATTCACACAGTCACTCTAACACTTGACCAATGCACTGCATTAGACTTAAATTATATACTTTTGAGACCTTCAATCTTTAAAAGAACTATAATTAACCAGTTAAGAAAACAAAAATGCCTGTAGCAGGAACTACTCTATTTAAGTTGCAAATCAATCTATTGCTTGCAATAATTCCTTGAAAATTGCCATGAAATCTGTCTTTTGTAGACTGTATTCTATATTCCAACTCTCTTTTTATAGACGTTCATTTCTTGGAAATCTGTTACTGCTCACTTCTGTTACATTTTGTCAATCAATTCTGACTTAATTTGCTCTATGGGTTATATATTAATCTTAAATATTAATTCTTACCTATGATGTGGGGGTAGTCTTCATTTGTTTAATTCATAATTTGTGTATTGGATTGAACAGGTTCAGTGAGATCAATTTTGAGCCTCTTTATGAGGAAATGGTTCTCGTTTACCACTGAACATGTTAAATTATTTTTCTGCTGGTTGTACGAAAGATGGCTATTGCAGGTCTTGTCATTGTACTTATTTGCTTTTGTATTGACGTCTGCTTTTCCTTCTTTTTTTCCATGCAATCCTGAAGCAAGAGGAAGAGAAGCTAATGGAACAGGATCGTAAGCGGAAGGAATATGAGGAGAAAATACGGGAAAGAGAACTGGACAGAGCCCAAGAACGTGAAAAGGAGAGGGCGGAAAGAGAAAAAGAACGAGAAAAGGAACGTGAACGTGAAAGGGAGAGGGACAGAGAGCGAGACCGTAAAGATGTGAAGGAAGACAAACGCAATTCTGTCTCTCCCATCAGATCTAGAAGTAGGGAACGTTTGATCCCTTCCCGTTCTCCACATAGCATTAGAGATGGTTCCAACCGGTCCAGGTCACACTCCAGAGAGGGTACCCGTGGAACTCGGAGTCAGTCTATTGAAAGCTCATATTCCAGTAAAAACAGCAAAACGAGGGAGAGGAGGCGTTCCCGTTCCAGGTAAGCCATTTTTGTTAGTCTGTTATCCTTTAGAATTTTTAAAGAGTCATTTGATGATATTACCTCCTGCCGGTTTCTCAAATCTTAGGTCTCACGACAGGGAACGAGAGCGTGAGCGCGAGAGGGAGCGCGAGCGTGAGCGAGAAAGAGAGCGGGAACGGGAGAGGGAGCGGGAGAGAGATCGAGAGCGCGAACGGGAGCGTGAGCGCGAAAGAGAGCGGGAGCGGGAGCGCGAGCGTGAGGTGCGGGAGAGGGAGCGTGACCGCGACCGAGAGCGAGAGCGGGAGCGTGAGGAACCAAGAAGACAAGGACAAGAGCGTGAATACGCTCGTGCTCGTGAGGAAGAGGATGAGGCCAAGGACAAGAAAAAGCTGGAGCGGAAGGCCAGGGAAAAGGAAGCACAATATCAAGAACGTCTCAGGAGTTGGGAGACAAGAGAAAGGAGAAAGATCAAGGACCTGGATAAGGAGCGAGAGAAAGATAGGCTGAAAGAAGAGGAGCGAGAAAAAGAAGCTAAGAAGCTGAAGGAATTTTTAGAGGACTATGATGATGAAAGAGACGATGTTAAATACTACAAGTAAGTGGGTTCCCTGTGATTTGTTTCATTTTAATCTTTTGTATGCATTTGTGACATGTGTGTTGGGTATCTGCAGAGGTCGGGAACTTCAACGAAGGCTTGCTGAGCGGCAAAAAGAAATTGAAGCTGATACCAGGGACAGGCAGAAAGAAAAAGACGAGCTGGAAGAGTTGAAGAGCAAAATATATGCAGAGGAGCATGTGGACCCTAGTGCTGAATTCGAGCGTGTAAGTGATTTAACTTTTGTTGACCTTGCCATTCTGACTCACTGTGACTGTGGGATCATTGTTGAGGTCTGTTGGTTTATTGTTGTGCCTGTCTGTGGAGACTTACTGGTAACCTAGCAACAGATTTGGCTTGGACTGACTGTTATTGTTTGTTTCCTTGCAGTTACGGAAAGAACACGAAGACCAGTACAAGCCGAAAATTATAATTGATGTCAACTTGGAAAACTTAAAGCAGCGAGAAAAAGAAAAAGAGAGGGAGAAACAGAAAGAAGCGGAACGAGAAATGGAAAGAGCAGCAAGGGAAAGAGAAAAGGAGCTGGATAGACAAGAGAGGGAACAAGAGCGGGTGCGAGATGGCACTGAACATCCCTCAAGTGACCATGAGCGGCGCAGAGGAAGTGACCATTCTGATAGCAAATCTCATAGTGAAGATGGCCACCATCACCACCATAGACACAAGCACCACCATCATCACCACCACCACCATAGACAAGGATCAATTGCGGCTGGACCTGCTAGTCCTACTCTCAGCTCCCCTGGTGATGATCACCAATATGATGATGGGCCTCCCGAAATGGATATTGATGATGAGCCGTTCAACCCTCCAGCCAGCAATGGATCTAACGGTGAGCAACTACACAGTATTTGTCCTTCTGAACGTGGTAATTTTTGCTACCTACTGACTTGTACTCTGGTAACTACAGCTCACAATGATTGGACATCTCCAGCTAAAATGGAATTCAAGAAGAAAGAAAAGAAGAAGATGGGTGTCAAGGAAGCCTTTAACACAGATGATGACGAGGACAGCAGTCTAGGATCAGGAAAGAAACGGAAGCTCATTCCATTGGGTAAGTCTGCTGGATTTACTCCATTACTGCTTTCTATCCTCCAGTTCATTAGAAACTAAGGTGCATTCTACTGCATGTTTAGATTATGGTGATGAAAAGAAGAAAACCAAAGATGACAAGAAAGATGAAAAGGATAAAGAAAAGGAAAAGAAGGATGAGCAAAACAAAATAGCTGAAGAAAAGAGGAAGCATATCAAATCCCTTATTGAAAAGATCCCAACTGAGAAACAAGCTCTATTTGGATATGAGCTTGACTGGTCCGCTGTTGATAATGTATGTATTATTCTAATACTGTGTTTGTTACTCCTCTGGGAAACTATAGATCGCTGACGTTATTTGTGATTTATTTGTAGACCTTAATGGAAAAGAGGATAAGACCCTGGATTAACAAGAAGATCATTGAGTATATAGGAGAACCGGAACCCACTCTAGTTGATTTTATTTGCTCAAAAGTTTTGGCAGGAAGTGCCCCACAAGGCATTCTGGATGATGTTCAAATGGTGTGTTGCGTTTAGACTCATTCATTTGTTTCTTTCCTGAAAAATAAGTTTCACTCATTTGGTTACAACTTTTCTTTTGCAGGTGCTTGATGAGGAAGCTGAGGTATTTGTTGTGAAAATGTGGCGACTTCTTATTTATGAAATAGAAGCAAAGAAACTGGGACTGGTTAAATGAGAATGGCTTCCCGGCTCTACGAGAGCCGATCGAAAAAATGCCAAGAAGGGAGACTCCCCTGAGTTTATTCCGTAACTCCGAGTCATCAATTAAGCATACATCAGACATTCTTCCTTCAGCTCTGTGACATCAGTGACATCTGTACAGCTCTGGAACAGACTTTGATGTTCTGATTCTGTACTGCAACTACATTGATAGCCTGGACCTCCCTGGAAATGTTGGACATATTCTGTGTGACTGTGAATTAGTCAATGCTTTAGTGAGAATCAAATGAACTCTACAGGAGACAGTCTCCTGGAATCACAGCTGGTAAAACTGCTGCATAATTGTAAGAGAAAATAAAATTTTCTACGCATTCTCTTATTGTTTCCCTGTGTCAGGGTACTCCTAGTACGTAATGACTTTCTTAGCCTTCAATGGTATTCATTCATGTATGTGATGTATGATACTTAAGTGAATAAATTGTATCTTGAGTATAGATAAATTATCTTCATATTCCGATCTCATTTGGAGGATCAATGTGACTGACAAGTGTAAATAACTCTATTATAGTATGGCGACCGGATTAGGAATTTAAGTCCATCTGTTTAGTTATCTACCTTTCAATAGAAAATCAATATTGTAGGATAGGAATACTTCCGAATTTTCACCAAAATAAACAGTTGACTAACAAAGGGTACGTTTAAAAATTTATTACCTTAGAAGTTGCTTTCTTTTTCTTCTTTTTTTAAGAAATTAACACAAGAATTATTGGGCAAATCAAGATCCCAGCTGATACTAATTAAAATAATTATATCATGGAATAGCAGCTTCCGAATCTCTGATTTGAACTAACTCACAAAAAAGTTTCAAAAGTTATTTTTCTGCTTTTTTTTTCATTATGTTTAAAACCTGGCTTGAATAATGAGAACTTACGAAAAAGCATTAACCTTAGGTTTTGGATCACAGAGTGATGGAAGATGAATTCATCCAAAACAAGTAAAATTTGATGTTGTACTTGTTTCTTTCTTAAAACATTCATACCCAATTCTTATTTGATTTCTGAAGTAGAGTTACGCCATGTGTGTAAACACACAAATACATGCACAGGATAAAGTATATACATTACAGTATATATCCCAGTATGTGAAACTTCAGATTACGATGTATTCAAGGATGCAAATCATCCATTTCAGTTAGTTTAACACAGATAAGCAAAAGGCTATTAACATGTGCATACACAATTTTCCTTCGTCAAGTCTTAATGAATCACAATTTTGATAAATATTGCAATAGCAACAACAGAACAATTTTCACTATGGTATTCAAAAAGACTCGTTTTGTTTGCCTTCAAAAATGGACTGTCACATTTAAAGCTCAACAACTTCTCATGATGCAATGCACATCACAAAAATACATAGATAAACTTTTGAGAAAAATTAATGCAATAAAATAAGATGCCAGATTTTATAAAAACTTTTGGCTTCTTCTTGCAGTTTGAAGAAATAAAAGTGGAGCAAACTTCCAAGGAATCTCATAATTTAAATCTTCATAAATAGGCTTTGACATCTTTTCTGGCTTGAGTTGACCAGCAACTACATTCATGAGGGTTTGTTGATTTCAAATGGTAAGAGTCACATCATACAAAGACAATTAACACAAACATATATTCAAACATACCTACACAACATTTTTGACATTCCTTTTGTCAAACAACACACAAATGTACAACACACTTAAATTATTTAATAGTACAGACCAGACATTAACAACCTAGAGAGTCATGGCTGGGTCTATTCCATTCTAACAAAGGTAACATTAACAACAACTTATAAGATGCCAGCACAGGACCAACATGGTTATAATCATTCATATAATTAAAAAAATGGCATCAAACTATAAATTCTCAACATATTGAAAATATTTGATCATTCAGTACTGTAATAAATATCATTTCATCTACACTGACTGAAACATTTAAAACTGCATGATAATCACACATACAAATTAAAATTCGAAGTACATTAAATAGGGTCAAAAGAATCTAAATTAAATGTATGAAAAAATGTTGTTGTTTTTTTTTTTAGCAATGAAACATTAACATTTCATGGTTCAAAATTGTCTCATCTAACACTCTTGTAAAGCAAATTAAAAAATGAAAATAAAAACAATGAACTGATGATTGGTAAACTGGCCCTGTACTTGCTGCCATCCCCACTTGGCTGGACGGAGCAAACAGAAGGAGCTTTGGTTATGGATTGAGGAACAGGAACAGCAACTTAGGCACGCAGCTTGCCTGATAACGAGTACTGTCATTTATCAGCGTCTCGACAATCTCCAGGCTTGTAGTCCAAGTGATATTGCCCTGAAGAGAAGGTGAGAAGCAACACAAATAAATAAGCTAGACATCTTGGAAGTAAAACAATAACTATAAACAAATAAAAAGTTAAACCCACCTTGCTGAGTTATTTCTTCAAAAGTTGATTCCTTGCAATCGGACCCCTGATGTCCTGGTCGGCCACAGTTGTAACACGATAGTTTTGGAGGAGGATGGGCGGGAGAAAACGCTACAATGGGTGCAGTTATGTATGGGTGAGTGGGTTGAGGGGGCTGATGAAAGGGGCTCCACATTTCTCCATTAGGTGGGAAGGGATATGCCGTACCTGAGGGAAGAAAGCTGCCAGACTGAAATCTATGAAATGCATGCATGGTTGTAAAGGGAGTGTGAGGTAGGAATGACGATACAGGAGGAGCAGGATATGGAACGCTACTAGGCAATCCAGTGGCACCAGACATGGCATACGGTGGGGGTTGATTGTTCATGTCTGATGGCACACCATTCATGGAGCTAACAGGATCTCTTCGGTTTTTATCAGCCATAGGGTGGCCTCGACCTCGTGGTATTGTGGGAATACCAGGTGGTGCTTTGCTCAGGCCTCGACTTCTACTGCAATAAAATTTATTCAAGTAAAGCCTTAAACATGGACAACTACTAAGGTGAGAACCTCAATAAATTAAGCACTTACCTATTAACTAGATTACGTTGAACTCCAGGAGGCTGGTTACCACAGCCCCGGGATCTATCGTCTATGACACGTTCCCCTTCATGTAGCCTATCGTCCCTGTTCTTGTCATCACTATTTGCAGAATTCCAAGATTCTGCTCCAGAATCTTTTCCAGAGTACCCTGCAAGTGATTCCATGCAATTACAACTGCCAAAAAATTTAATTACAGTGTGAAGGAGGCAGCAGCTCACCTCTATCTAAATGGTGATCACAAGGAACCTCTGAAATGTGAGGAAGTGACGGAGTTTCAGGTGGAGAGTGACTCCCACTTGAGCAATCAGAGGTGCTGCTGCTGTTAGAGCATGGCCTTCTACTGTCATCCTCCAACTGCAAGGCTCGAACTTGATTGGTTATTTGAAGATGTCGCTTGCTGCCTTTGTTAAATGAAGATCCATTACTTCCAATATTATTGATACTGTTTGGGTAAGAGGATGGCACCATGTAGGCATAATTTACAGTTCCTGGAGGGGGACCCTGCATTGAAGGAACTGCCTTGTTGTCAGAGGGATGATAGTGCCTACGTCTGGAAGACTGCTGGGATAAAAACAAAAGTTAGCTACCAAAATCCATAGGGATGAAACTCGGAATTACTTGCAATAAAATTCGAAAGGCTAACCTCATTGAGAAATGCAGCATCACTCCTATTTAAGCAATTAAGACCATTGGTAGGTGAGTGAAGCTTGCTAATAATTGAGCGTAGTTGCTGGATGGCACTTGTAGATAGACCAATGTCCTTGAGCTGATCATCACTCATGTACAGAAGCTAAAGAAATTGTGGGAAATTAGAAGCAAATAAAACACTCATTGATTCATACTTAAAGATAAGCAAATTGCACAAACAAAAATTCTATTTTTAAAAACATTACCTCATCTGGAGAATAGTCCTGAAGGTTAGCCTTATAATTAGGCATTTCACGAACTATTACTTCCTTGAGATTTTCCCCAGGAGGGCACCACTGCCCAGGGAACTTTGACACATGAGGAGATTGTGGATGTTGGCCAAAACTTCCAATGGACATGATTTGATTTGGATAATACTGAACTTGGTTAACGATAGTTGAGTTGGTTTTTGGAGAAGACAGTTGATGTTGACTTGTTGGGAACATATTGTGAGTAAGTTGATAAGGCTGCTGGGAAGACGGAGGCACTTGGGGTTGATTTGATGCAGGAAGATGGGATTGCTGTAATAGCTGGTGTGGATTATGTGACAGAGGACCAGAAGGCTTCATATTAGAAACCTGAAAGAACAAGAAATACCAACTTAAAACATCAACATAATGTCAAATATTTGAGGAATGATTTATACAATCAATACCTGTGCTTTAGGACCAGGCGGAGGAGTGTTTGCTGGAGAAACCGGCTGACTACCCAGGGCCTCTCCTTGCTCAGACTTGATGCTATTTTCTTTGGAAGTGATAGACACGGTTGTGGCACTTGGGGAAGAGCATGAAATTATGGGTTTTGAGGGTATAGAGCTGGGAGATGGTCCAGGGGGAGCAGATGATGTGACAGGCTTGATGTTGGACAGTGTGAGAGAAGCACCTGGTGGTGTCATAGTTGGTGCCATACTTGCAGGACACCCTAGAGGGGGACCAGGTATATGACTAACAATAGGTACCATCATACTGTAATGTGCATGTCCAGGATAAGACATGGCCATAGAATCAGATGGAACACACATCATCGGCCCAATGATATTTGGATGTCCCATGGAACCTTTTTGAATATCACCTGTAAATCCCATATGGCATTAATTTGATTCTTTGAATGAGAAGCATAAAACAACAAGTACAAGACTTACCTGAGGATGGCATCATACAGTGACTAGTGGAAGTTAATGGCAACCCTATACCCGGCCCTAGTCCAGGCCCAGGACCCACCATTAGGTTGGAAGTTACAGGAGAGGCTGTTAGGCCCACCGCAATCACAGAATGACCAGTTTCACCACTCAAATGGGAAGCACTCTCAGGTTGAATGTCACCAGGAGAAGGAGCCACAACAGTTGAGGCATTATGACCACACATGGAAGACACCATGACATGGGCTGGATTCAGACAAGTTGCCGATGCCTGATGCAGCGCAGAGGGTAAGACTGCACTTGTGTACACAGACCCTGACAGTACATGGCAAGTCAGCTGGTTAGCTTGTGAATTGACTGAGATTTGACTAGAACTGTCTTCAATGTTGTTTGAAGGAGAATCTTTGGGTTTGCATGGCGTTTCTGGTATGCAGTCCACTGATTTAGAGATCTGCCAACACGAAAGAAGCAACACTTGTAGATAAAATCACCATTGAAAGACATAATTGTAAAAATGTGGCACAAGAATAACAGCACTTTAAAAAGATAAAGCGCAGTTGTTCTTTGTAAAATACGGACAACAGCTTCGTTCAGTTTAATAAGCACTGAATACATTGTCAAATATAATTAAGATTCCTGATTAACTTTGCAACTAACCCTTGAAGTTGAGGTGATTCCATCTTCATTGGAATAAAGAATTTGTGACAGTCTGTTGTCCTCTTCTTGGAGACGAGAGAGGTGCGCAGCAAATTCTGTCTTCTGATGTAAGCTGAATGCAGGGTGCTTCACCGCAATGGTGTATAAAAGTAGCAGCTCATCGAGCAGTTTTTCAGCATATTCAGGTTCTGCTCGACAAACTTGACTCACATCACTAATGCAGAGTGCCGTTAAAGTATCATTCAGACAATTGGCACAGTCACTATTGCAGGACTTCAACAGGGACACATACAGGACTAGCTTTCTTCGAGTATTTTCATCCATTAAACTACGATACTGGGTTATATGGTTCACATTGTTTGCGTGACGTTCGTCCTCCCGCAATTCTATGAAATCGCGTTTACCTAGAAATTCAAGGCATGTGCCCAGGAAACGTAACTCGTAAGGCAGACACAAGTCTAACAAGCTACAAAGCAGATCAACCCGCTCATAGCTCCGAACATTCTTAAACTCGGAGAGCACATCGTTCTTTGCCAGCATTTTAATTCTGGTATCATTCAGCCTATCTATCACTTTGACTCAGGCAGAACTCCTCAAACTTCATGGAGAACTGAACTGAAAATGTAAGAAACCATCAGACCAACTGAAAATAGCAGTACCAACTGCAGCCGCCTCGCACACATGCGGACCACAGCGGTTTTCAAGGTTTCCGGACTAACTTAAGCGCCGGGCCAAATCATGGCCACAAATGTTTGAAAACTTGACAGCAAAACCGGGTCGACTAGATTGTTTCAAGGCGGAATAAACAGACAAGCGTCCTTCGAAATGCCTTGAAAGAGTTTCCTCAGTTTTTCTCGTATGTATGAGAAATCGACAATACCAATCATATATTTCTCATACATTGCAAGTTTGCGATTCAAAATTGCTTGCAGTATATAAACCTGCGAGGGAAGTCAAAGACACGGGCCGCGACAACGGCACGAAATTCGAAGACCATTCTCTGTTTTCTTGTCAGAGCGAGTCACCCCAAAAGGCTATTCGGCGGTGGGGGGCCGCCGGGATTCGAACCGCGGAACGCGCGGTTGGGTGCGATCCGCCGTGTCCCCGCCCACGCAACGCCTCGCGTGCCTCGCGCATCGCGCAAAGCCTCGCGGGGCTGGGGGAGGGGGAGGGGGAGGGGGAGGGGGAAGGGCCTGGGTGGATGGGGACGCCTCCGAGACGCTCCCAGGCAGTGGCGAAGCGCGCGGCCGCGAAGTCGCGAAGCGTAAGCCAATTTTAAGCCGTCATAGCCCTCCCCTCCCCTCCCCTTCCCCTCCCCTGCCGCGGGCCCGCTGGCCAAACTACGAATGGCCGAAGGCGCCCCTGTATGGCACTTGCATGGCACTTGGTGGCACACCAGTGACGTCCATTCATGATTCATGTGGGCGGTGGGCATGCACGCAGGACCCACTGGCAGGACTCGTGCCCGAGTGGCCGATAGGGCTGATGGGAAGGAGATAGAGGTGGGCACTCCGCCTGGCACTCCGCGGCGTCCAGTCCGCCTAGTCCACGGTCACGACCGGCGACATCATTCATTCTGCCCTTGGGTCGGGGGGTCGGGACAGTGCCTCCGAGCCTCCGCACTCCGCAGCGAAGACTCCCCGAACAGGGAAAGCCCGTTCATGACGAAACAACCGGCCGCGGCGCCGCGGCGAGCACGCATCATTCAGATCAAATCTATTGGGCGGAGTTTTACCCAAAGACTCGCAGTGCTCCGCAGGGGCCTCGTTTGAAATGTCTCGGACTTAAGGCAAGGCTGGGGCAGGCAGGCCGGCTCGGCGTGCAGCGCGGGAGCCGCGGGAGCGTGGCGATAAGCCGTTGGTCCACGACGTCCACGACGTCCGCGACGTCACGCTCTTATCGGCGGCCGAGTTCATCACGGCCTGCAGCGGCATGAGGCGGCGTGGAGCGGCGTGCGCCCTCGCATCCTGCCATCATCCTGCACGCCGCTGTCCTTCCTCCAAAGACAGCACGTACCGCGCCGCGGTGATCAGCTGAACCGGGAATACATTATCAGCCATCAGCAGCTCGCAAGACATCCTCGCCGCCGGCCGGCCCCGCCCCGCCCTGCTCCGCCACTCGTCCTGCCAACCTACTTTCACTGTTCCTGCCCCATACGGAGGCTTTGCACCTCGCCGCTAGACCCACCCCGCCCCGCCGAGCCCCGCCGAGCCCCGCCGAGCCCGCCCTGGCGTGACAGCCCTTGAACCACAGACGGGGACCCTGAGCGTTCGACGTTACGTCACGTGCGGCCCGGGGCGGACAGACGGACGGAAAGATAGGCAGACAGACAGGCACAGACAGACGCACGGCGCGCGCTCCGAGCGCTCGGAGGCAGTTCGCAAACTCTTTCGCCCATTCCACCCTCCGCCTCTCGAAGCGGGAATGAGCTCGCATTGCGGCCGCGAGGACCGAGGACTAAACGGCGTTACGTCCAGGGACTTGGACCGACCTCCCAACCCTGCCACTAGAGCCAGCACGGAGCCAGTACCAGAGCTGGACTGGGGCATAATTTGCTGACCGCGCGCGCCGCGCACCCTTACGTAAATGACCCGTTGGGGTGACCACGGCGAGCAGCGCCACCGCCGCCACCGCCGCCAGGCTCTAGTCCCCTCGTACGCTTTCGTTTCTGTCCGTATTTTTGTCGCGTCGGCCCAGCCAGCCATGGCCCAGCAGTGCGTCCTGCGTCCTTATCTTACTACGTAGTAAGACGTAACCACGCGTGGCGGGGCGTGGCGGGGCGTGGCGAGGCGTGGCGGGGCGGGGCGGGGCGGGGCGTGACTGGAGGACGGCGGCGGCGGAAGGAGTGGATAGCGGCCCGAGAGATGAATGAATAGAGAAATGGGAGCGGGGGCGGCGAATTATTGAACGTGCGTTTCTGCGTAAGGTGTTTACTGCGTACTGCGTTAGTCCGTTGGCCGGCGTTGGCCGGCGCGGGGATTCTGGTCCGTTTCCAGCGCCGCTCCACGCCGCCCCACGCGGAAACGGGAAGGAGCAGGAGGAGGAGGGAGGGAAGAAGAAGGGGACTTGTTTTGCAATGCATGGAGAGGCATTGCGAGAAGGCGCGAGCCGCGGCTACCGCTCGGGCCGGCCGGCCGGCCAGCCTCCAGCGTGCTACTGCAGGGCAGCCCAACGGGCAGCCGCCGGACCAGCTGGACCTGAGCAGCGGCCGCGTCGCCGCACAGCCTCTCTCGCTTACTCACACGGGGCGCGCCTTGAGTGCGAGAGAGACGGGTCACCACTCAAAGACTACGTGAAGTGACACCTTTGGGCTAGCCCAGCGTTTCTCAACCTTTTTCGGTTCGCGACCCCAAATTTGTAGCGAAAAATTTCCGCGACCCCCAGGAAAAATTTCGCGACCCCACGCGACCCCTCCTTTAGCATGCCTTTGATACAAAGTGCGATAATCCACCCAAGTTTGGAAGCAGTATTGCCGCAAAGTTGATCAAAACGGTCACAAATGTCTTTGAAAAATCGTGTTTTGGGCCGACTTTAAGCAGCCACTGCGTCTAATCCGAGGCGGTATATTGTCCTCCCTCAACGGGCAATTGGTCTTTGGACCTTCCTTTAGCATGCCTTTGTTACGGAGTGCGATTATCTGCCTTAGTTTGGGAGCAGTATTGCCGCAAAGTTGATCAATACACGATTTTTCAGACATTTGTGACCGTTTTGATCAACTTTGCGGCAATACTGCTCCCAAACTAAGGCAGATAATCGCACTCCGTAACAAAGGCATGCTAAAGGAAGGTCCAAAGACCAATTGCCCGTTGAGGGAGGACAATATACCGCCTCGGATTAGACGCAGTGGCTGCTTAAAGTCGACCCAAAACACGATTTTTCAAAGACATTTGTGACCGTTTTGATCAACTTTGCGGCAATACTGCTCCCAAACTAAGGCAGATAATCCCACTCCGTAACAAAGGCATGCTAAAGGAAGGTCCAAAGACCAATTGCCCGTTGAGGGAGGACGAAATACCTCATCGGATTAGACGCAGTGGCTGCTTAAAGTCGGCCCAGAACACGATTTTTCAAAGACATTTGTGACCGTTTTGATCAACTTTGCTGCAATACTGCTTCCAAACTTGGGTGGATTATCATCGCGCTTTGTATCAAAGGCATGCTAAAGGAGGGGTCCCGTGGGGTCGCGAAATTTTTCCTGGGGGTCGCGGAAATTTTTCGCTACAAATTTGGGGTCGCGAACCGAAAAAGGTTGAGAATCGCTGGGCTAGGCATCGTCTCGAGCGTGGACCAGTGGAACAGCGCCCGCGGGACTCCATGACGGTCCCCAGCCTCGAGGGCACTGGACACTGCTTGGGACAGCCCGGGCCGGTACAGCCTCCAGAACAGCCTGGGGCACCTCGCACACCTCGGATCCGCTGCCAGGGACCCGCACCGAGTGGACCGAGTGCAGGCTGGCGGCCGTAGCGATTGCCGGAGCAGGTCCCCGGACCCCCGGACCCCCGGATCCCCGGACTCGCCGCCGGAGCCATGCTGGAGCCATGCTGGAGCCGTGCCGGCGCCCTGGACCGAGATGTAATCGGGGAAGTGTGCCGGGCCGGGCCGGGCCGGGCCGGGCCTTCGCTATGGGCCTTAACTGCGCCTTAACTACGCCTCAACTGCGGCTCAGAGCTGCGCCCCTCCGCCGCGCCAGCCTTCGCGACTACGCCTTCGTCTGCGTTGCCTTCGCTAGAAAACCCGACCCATCATGCGCAGCACGCAGCGTCGCCATCGGGAAAGTGTGGCGGCCGCGCCGTGGAAAGCCAGTGGAAAGCCGCTGGGAAGCCACTGTAAGCCACTGGGGCAGCGGTCCGGGCAGGAGGCTGGCGGCTCAAGGTGTGCGGCCGTTTAGCGGTGGGAAGCCGGGAAGCTGGGAAGGGCGAAACGCTTGGCCGATCCACTTGGTCAAGAGGCGTGAAATAGAGCGTGCCCTGGAACCCCCTCCCAGCATGGACCAAGCAGGGCGCCGCCGTGGGTGCCGGTCGCACCGCGCGAAGAGATCTCGACGCTGGAGCGCGGCTTGAGGAGAAGACCCAAAGCATAACACATTCGCACTGCGCGAGAGGCAGAGCTATTTTTATTTGCCGTTTGCTACCCTCGAGGCGAAACGTGGCAGGAAGAAACGCCTCGCGTCGTCGTCAGCCTGCGAACTCGAGGGTAGACACCCCCGCCGAACAGCCCGGCGCGGCGCAGCGGCGGCGGCCTACCTCGCAGGCGACCCGGGCCGCCCCGCTGGTCGCAGACTCCCTCGTCCACGTGATCAACGTGATGCCCCATGCCCTTGCGGCAGCGCGGGGGGGTGTCTGGTGAAGCCCCTGGATGAAAACAAGAGTGCCAGGTGGGGGCGTGGCGGGGCGCGGCGGGGCGCGGTGGGCGGGGTGGGGCGGCTGTGGCGGGGCGGGTGGCCGGAGCGGGCTGGCCTCTCTGGGCTGGCGCAGGCTGGCGTAAGCGGTCCCGTACGGCGTCAGTCGCAACCCGGCCGGTTCGAAAGGAGTGCACAGGCTGCACCGGCATTGCCGTCGTCGTCGTGTCGCCGTCGTGTCGCCGTCGTGTCGTCGTCGCGCACCTGCCCTCGCCTCGCCGCGTCTCGCGCCGCGTCTCGCGTGCCGCCTGCCGGGGCTGCCGGGCCTTGCGGCCTTGCCAAAGCGGGCGTCGTGCGTCGCGTCACCGGTGCGTCGCCAACGAGGTCCGGATCTTGGATGCTGCAGCACGCATTCCCGCCCTGCCCCGCCCCCGGCCCCGCCAAGATGCCGCCCGGCGCGGGGGCGGTGCGGCCACCTTCGTCGCGGTGCTGACATGTACGTCAAGCGACGTCGGCGGCAGAGACGGCGGCCCGTGGGGGCGGCGACCTGCAGGGCCTGCAGCCGGGGGCGGCGCAGCTAGTGCAGCTAGCCTCGCCATGCGGCGGCTCAGCACGGACTGCCCCCGCCCCCGGCCGCGCCGCCCCCCGCCGGTGCTGCTGCCGCTGCTGCACGCGCTGCTGGTCCTCGCCGCCGCCGTGCTCGTGCTCGTCCTGGGGGCGGCCGCCGTCGTGGAGGGGCCGCCTCCGCCGCCCATCGGCCTGCACCTGCAGCGCGCCGTGCCCTCGGCCGCCGTCGCCAGAAGTAAGTGTCCGCGGCGTGGACATGCCCATATCACGCGAAAGGTTAGGCCGGCCTCAGGGACCCGGTGCGCCGCGGTGCACCCTGCTTCCTGGGGCGTCGCAGTGATTCCTCACATCGCCGCTCTCTGCTTCTCTCGCGTCCATTCGGCATGCCCCATGAGTGCGAGAGAGACAGAGCGGCGACGTGCGGGAATCAGTCGGCAGGGTGTTGCAGGGTTCCCACACCGGCCGCCGGTATTACACAATGCGAGAAGTGCTCATCGGCTGCCATTGTAACCACGTGGGGCGTGGCGGGGCGTGGCGGGGCGTGGCGGGGCGTGGCGGGGCGTGGCGTGTCCAGCCCGCCGTACCGGCCGCACTGACCCAATGCCGGTGCCCCGCGCCTCGCCAGCCTCGCCGCGCTGTCTGGCGGCACCGTGTGGTTTCCCTTCTCTTTCTCCCTTCCCGGCTGCCCCGGCCTGTGGCCTGCCCTGCCTTGCCCTGCCTTGCCCTGCCTTGCCCGCGCCTGATTACTCTTCGTCGTTGGATTGGGATTCGTTTCCGTCGTCCTTCCCGCCTGCCTCCCACTCCTTCATCGCGCGCCGTGCGCCGTGCGTGTGTTTGTGCGATTCATCCAGGGCAACGTAACCCGCCACAAAAAGAAGGTGGCGCGACGTCGGGACGCAACCGGCAAGGTGGGCACAGCCTCGGGCAGGGCGGCGCCCCACTGCAGGCCCAGAGGGGGTGGGTCAGTTGACTGATTTCGTCGCTCTGTCTCTCTCGCACTCATTGGGGCGCCCCGTGTGGGTGCGAGAGAGACAGGGCGACGAAAACGACTCCCGGAATCAGTCTGCAGGCAGCCTGGCCCGATGGAGTGGACCGAGCATTACAGTACACCGTAATTATCCGGCCGTTTTTGCCGCCGATGCTTGCGACACCCTCGCAGCGTCAGCCGCGGCCCGGCAGCCTCCAGTCCTCTGCCCGGCCCGGCCCAGCTCTGCCCGGCCCAGCTCTGCCCGGCCCAGCTCTGCCCGGCCCAGCTCTGCCCGGCCCAGCTCTGCCCGGCCCAGCTCTGCCCGGCCCAGCTCTGCCCGGCCCAGCTCTGCCCGGCCCGGGGCGGCCGCACCGGCCCAGTTCTCCGTTTTCATCAACTTCCCCTTCCCCGCGCCGCACAGCCGGCCCGCGGCCGCGGGGACACGCGTCGCGTAGCGTCGCTTTGACAGTGTATGCTGTTGTCCTTTCGCACACAGCGGCGGCCTTTTCTGGCCCTTTCTTGCCGCCGACTCAAGCTCGCCTCTGTGTCGACAGCGTCTCGTCGCTCTGTCTCCCTCGCACTCGCGGGGCGTCCCACACCGGTGCGCAGAGACGGCAGAGACACAGCAGTGCAGTGGAATCGGTGCGACTCCCTGACCAGCGCACGTCCTGGGCGTGAAGGAGGCGAAGGAGGGCGCGAAGAGCACACAGAGGATGGGCGGGGGAAGTCCGGCGCTACAACGCCCCGGCCGCCCCGGTCGGCCCGGCGTGAGGCAAGGCGAGCGCGAAACGCCGGCCGCCGCGGGGAGTCGAACGCGCGGTCGAGCCTCCAACAGCTCCGCTCTGTCGAGTTGGAGTGGTATCGCCGAAAGCGGCGCGCGATGGATCAGCAGGCCGCGCACGGCGCGCGCGTCGCCGGCAGCCTCCAGGGACGCGGGGAAAAGTGCCTGCGATGGACCTGCAGAGTGGCAGGCAGGCAGGCAGGCCAGGCCGTGTGCCCAACGTGCCTAACCAGCCCCGCGCGAGCGCGAATCCGGAGCGCGCGCTAGCTCACCTGTCGGCCTGTCGGCCTGCTCCAGTTCCAGAGGCACTTCCCCGCCGCGCCGCGCCGCCCCGCGCCCCCGCCGCCACGCCACGCCACGCCACGCCACGCCACGCCACGCCTGCCCTGGCCGTTGCCGGCGTCGGAGTCGCCGAGCCGCGTGTAGCCGGTATGGGAGGAACGGGCGGACCGGGCCGAGCATTTGGCGCGGGCAGGAACGGGCTGTGCAGCAGACTCATTCCGAGAGTCCTTTTCGTCTCGCTCGCACCTTTACGGAGCGCCCTACGAGTAGTGCGAACGAGACGAAAAGGACTCTCGGCTCCACTCTGCACCGGCGAGCCGAAGTGGCGCCAGTGGCGCCGGTGGCTGCACGGTCCACCCATCTGCCATTGTTTGTTTTGAATGCCTCCTCAAGCGCAGACGGCCCGACGCCACGACGGGGACGCCCCATGGCGTTGTTCGGGGCTCACGGCGCCCCGCTGCTGGCCATGCTGGCCATGCCTGCCACGCCTCTACGGCTTCCCCGATGCACGTGCCCCGCGCCGCGGATTTGGGTGCGCCGTCTCTCTCGCACCGCTGTGGGACGCCGACGCCCCGTGAGTGCGAGAGAGAGAATGCGCCGGGGGTGCAGTAAGGCGATTGCGGGCGAGGCTCGCGACGCTCGCGTGCCGGGGGACAGAGAGGGACGATAGGAAGCCGCCTTAGTCAGTCGCCCAACGTGTCGCTTTTAATCGAGAGCGATCAACGACCACGGCCGTCGTGGGTTCGAATCCAAGTATGCACATAATTTTTTTCGGCGATATTAAAGGTTTAAAATCGACAAAGTCGAATGTTTTTGTTTTCTATGATTGTGGCTTGTCGCCGAGCTGCCTTTCCCCGTTGAGATCGGAGTGATGAGGGTTGAGGTCGCCGTCGTGCCGTCGTGCCAGCCGTGCCGGTTTGGAGTTGGGTTCGCGCCGATTGACCGGATGACTGGTCGGGGGTTGACGGCTCGACGGCCGTGGCGGAGAAAGGGGCGGGGCCCCAGGTCGGACTCGGGTCAAGGCCGCCCCGACAGGGTCTCCGCCATGGCCGCGCTGGCCAAGGGCGCGGCGCGCGGTCCACGCCGCCACTGTGCCGGCCACTACACTGTAGAGGCCCGGGGCGCAGCGGGCGCAGGGCGCCTAGCTCGCCGGCTAGGCGGTCGCTCCGTCACGGTGCCGCCTAGAGACCGCGCCGCCGGACAGCGAGGCGGCGCGGCACTGTCGGGGCACTGTCAAGGTTGGGGAAATGGGTGGGCTCCTTTCTTCGCACCAGCGACAGGGTCGCCGCTTGGCCGCCGCGCCGCTGCACTGCCAGTAAAAACGCTCAAAACGCCTTTCTTTCTCTTTCTGCCGCAGCCGTGGAGCGGCTCGTCTCGCGATGGGCGCCGCTGGTGTGGCTGTCGCCGGGCGAGCGCTTCATGCCGGCCGGCGTGGAGGACTTCCTCAAGCACGTCACCCCCAGGGCCATGGTGGAGGGCCGCGGCGCCGGCAGGGTGGCCGGCCGGCCCAGCAGCCGCGCGGCCCGCGCGTCGACGCGCACCTCGCCGGGGACCTCGACGGGGGCCTCGCAGGCCGCCGCCAACGCCGTCCCGGCCATCCCCCAGGGGCCCAGGTCGGCCGCCTGGTACCTCGTGAGCAACGCAAGCGTCGGTGAGTCCCCGCTAATTAACAAAAAAGCGGTACCCATCACGGTATTTGAACCTGCGCCCTGCGACAGTCACGGCCATTAGACCCGTGGGCTTTCCCCGCGCTGACACACAAAGCCATACCCTAATTTCTTTCCTCTTCCTCCGTTCTTTTTTTCCAGAGGAGCTGCTGGGCAATTCGTCCTCCTTCTTGTACGGCCATGACCCGAGCCGCGGCCCCGTGCCGGTCTACGCCGTGGTCACGCTGTGTGACGAGCGTCGCCTTGGCCTCCGGGCCTGCGCGAGCTGCGCGAGCTCCGGGCCAGCGAGCGCGCCCGCAGCCGGGGCGGCAGGGGCCTCGGCCCGGAACGGCCGGAGCGCACCCCCGGAGCCAGCCCCGACGCCGTCCCCGACCGCCCCGACACCGAGGACGAGTAAGTAGCGGTGCCGGCGAAGGCCGCGGCCACGTGACGACCGCGTGACGACCGCGTGACGAGCGGTTGCGTGTGGCGCTAGGCACGCGTTTGTTTGGTATTCACGATGCACGCGTGCCTATGGCCAGGCCTGCCTACGGCCATGCACGCCGTCACTCCGCGGCCGCCGTGGCCGAGCGGCGCGCATCGAAAGTGAAAGGAA
This sequence comes from Thrips palmi, assembly GCF_012932325.1. Taxonomy (NCBI): domain Eukaryota; kingdom Metazoa; phylum Arthropoda; class Insecta; order Thysanoptera; family Thripidae; genus Thrips; species Thrips palmi. The sequence goes on along the minus strand of NW_023144629.1, from coordinate 4,599,397 downwards.
TCGGAGAGGCTCAGGTTCGGAATCTCGGCCGGGTTTCGTTTTCGTTTTGACGGAAGGGAGGGGGAGGAAGGCGGCCTGACGGCCACTTTGCGGCGTCCATGACTGCTCAGGCCGTCCCAGAATCCCAGGGACCGCCGGTGTGGATGTCTGAAGGGCCCGGGCCGTTGTCGTCCGAAGGACAGGGAGCGGGGCGCAGGGCGCCAGAAGGCGCCAGCGCGCACAATGGCCATGGCCCCCTCCCTTGTCCCTTCCTCACAATTAGTTGCATAAGCTATAAAAGCCCCCGATGCAGCTTGTTCACATTCTCCTGTCCAAATCGGTGAGATAATGCGCGAGCGCGGTGCAGCCCGGCCCGCTCGCCCGTGGTGGATTAGGCCAATCATCGGCGGGCGGGGGACGGGGCGGGGACGCGCGGCGTCTGCACGCTCGCGGCCGCGGGACAGGGACCGGCGGGGAGCTCTGTTACGAGTCATAAACCAGTTGTTGAGGGCAGTTTCATGGAACGCGTGGCGTGGCGCGGCGGGCACGGCGTGATGGGTGATGGTGTGCTCCACCTGCTGCGGGCTGGCGGGCCGGCGGGCCGCGCGGCGTGCCCCGCAGCCTGGAGCGCCGCTCACCGCTGCGGGCGTACAGTGTACCAGCGGCTACTCGCGACTCCGTCGTAACATTGACAGCCATTATGACATGACTCACGTCAGGCAGGGCCCCGCGCCCGCGCACAGGGCTGGCAAATCGCGATGGATGACATGTCACTGGCCGCCGGCGCCGGACACAAGACTATCTCCAGGGGTGTTCCCGGTATGACACACCACCACCATGTGTCTCGTGTCTCGCAGACTGCTGGACAACGAGGTGCCCTCCGGGCCGGCCGACGCCGAGCCTCTGCTGCACGTCACCTACTGGATGTTCTTCCCCTACAACGAGGGCAAGCCCGTCTGCGTGCTGGACCTGGGCCCGCTGGGGCCCTGGCCGCTGCCGCTGCTCTGGGGCTCGTGCATGGGCACGTGGCGGCGCTTCGGCGCGCACGTCGGCGACTGGGAGCACGTCAGTCTCTTCTTCTCGGTAAGGAAAGATCTTGGTTCAAATACCCGTTTGTGTCGTGTTTCTGTCATCACATTTCTGTGTGGTTCCGCAGAAGGAGAGCCACCCCGACGCCATGTACGTCTCGACGCACGAGGCGGGCGCGTTCTACCGCTGGTCCGGGGCGGCCCCGGGCGTGGCGGGGGCGACCCCGGGGCACCTGGTCCTGGAGCGCCAGGAGGTGCGGAAGGGCTCCGAGCTGCTGCAGCGCGCCTCCTTCCCGCTGATGGCCCGCCTGCACCGCGCCACCGGCCGCCCTGAGCTGTTCGCCGCGCAGGGCTCGCACGGGCTGTGGACGCGGCCCGGCTCGCACCGCTACGTGCGTGTGCCCCGCCTCTACGACCACAGCGGGTAAGGCCGCAGACAACCAGCACAGCATGTGGCACGGCCTAGGGCACGGCCAGCACAACGCGCAGCGGCGCAGTGGCACACTGGCCGCCAGCGCGCGCGGACTCGAGGGTAGGCTACCCTGCGCGACCGTCCTGTCGAGCGGGCTTGCCTACCCTCTGCTCGGCGGGCGCTGGCGGCCTGGTGGAGCGCTGAGGTCTGACTTGTCTCTCTCTCCCTCTAGCTACGGGGCGCCGTGGCGCACCTGGGAGCGCCTCGCCGTGCTGTACGAAGGCTCGCCGACGGCGGCGGGCTGGCTGCGCTTCCTGGGCCGCTGGGGTAACCCGCGGGCAGGCTGCCACCCCCTGTCCACGGCCATCTGCACGCAGGCCGACGGCCCCACCGGCATCCCCCTCAAGGGGCGACCTTTCTCGTGCCCCGCCCCCAACCCCGCCAAGGCCATGGCCAAGGCCGCCAAGGCGCGGCCCTCGCGCCGCCTCCCCGCCAAACCCCGGCGCTAGTCAGCCGTCTCGGGCGAAGCCAAGCCCCTCCCCTCCCAGTGTAGCTACGCCCCTGTCTCAGCATCAACGTGACTTTAAGACTGCCGAGGGTCAACGCGGACTGCATGAGGCGCAGCTCGCGCTGGCCCCATAGTGATTGATGTAGGAACGTCGGGTCGAGTAAATGAGAAACGTGTGTACTTGTTATAACTTTATTTATTATTGATGCAATAAAAGGAGCGCTTGTCGAAACAACGAGGAGGCACCTTAATGAAACACACACAATAGAAACAAACAAAAACAGAACAAGGACAAATAGGAAGAAGGACAAATAATAATGCCATGTAATTCCCTGTATCAAGCTCATTGTTTTCAGTTAGTATTTTCTGATTTCCACTGGAAGGGACACAATGCAAGAATTGATCCATCATCAGCACTTTATATCACAACTTAGAGTCAGTGAAATTGCCAAGCCAAATCTCTGCAGGTATTTGTTGTGAGTCAAAGATATTTTTGAACAAATCTTAAAGCTATGAAAGCCAGTATTTTATTTTAACCTTTTCTTGCCACTATATTATACACAACTTTTTCCATTCCACATAAAAAATTGACAAACATCGAGCAGCGTTCTCGTAGAGAGTAAGTACCGTTGCTCAAAATATCACCAAAAATTAAAAATCAAAATGATTTCCACATGGTAAAGACAACTAATCTAGAGACAATAGGAAGACAATTATGGATGCTCACGGGAGTGATGTCAAGATGTGATTATTTAAAAATATAAATGTAAATATGACTGGACTGAGTACTATCATGTAATATAACACTAAACATGATAGACAATGTTTCCCTTAAAAAGAGACTGTAGTTATTTTGATGGATTTTGAGATTCTGTTGTGTCTAAATTTGCAGGACGTAGGCAAAAAAGGTGAGCTACAAAAGAGGCACCAGCAACAACTTTGTATTATTGTCAATCAGTAAAAGCATTAAGTGACACAAAGAGAAAGGAACAATCCTCAAAAAATTCCTTTTCCACCTTTGAAAGGCAGTCTTAGACTGTTAACAGTAAATCAAATACTTCTACATCTGCACAGCTAAAATAGACCATGGTCCACACAAATCATTTTATATCATAGCAAAGACTACATAAACTTGATTTCTTGCTTGATCCCAACTCAATTTTGGGACTTGATTAAACTCTCTAATTTAACAACAAAGTGCGCACCTCTTACAAGAGTTCATTTATTGCTCAAATCCTATGACAGATCAGCCCCACCCATTAACATAACTTGAACGATTTACATTCCTTAACAACATACCTGAAACACATCAAAATAGCCGCACACACTATCATTCAGTTACCTCTTCTTTAATTGAGACTGGCACTTCATTCTTCTGTGATACAGGGGGTAGAACTTTTTCAATATTTACATACATATCTTTCAGGGTTTTCACATAAACCTCAGATTTCACCTGAAAAGAGTTAAAATCACCATGAAAAATAAGGGAAAGTGAGCTTGAAAAAATCAAATCACTTCCAGCTTTAAATATATAGAAACACAGTACCTGGACACTATTCAGGCTTTCAGTAGTGGAGGCAAGTTGATTTTTAAGCTGCTCTACTTTGATGGTGAGCTCTTTAACATTGTTAGAAGATAAATCAGCTGATTTTTTGGTGGAACCTAAATTTGAAACAATTTTTAAGATATAGTTTGATTTATATACATTGTATAATAACAAAACATTCCATATTCAATACATACCTAATTCTTCTCTTAAAGATATTAGCATATTTTCAGTATCTGCGCGAGCTTTTTCAGACCGCTTAAGCTGCTCTGTCAGTTTTTCAACATCCAACAGGCCACCCCTAAACATAACAAGTCCTGCAGGACCAAAAATATTATTTTATAATGGATTTGAATGCTACATGGTGCATTTATGAGAAAACCCAAAATTAAAAAGAAATTTCTTACCCTCTGGAGCATTTGACGACTCCTCACTTTTGTCTAATCTAGCCCGCTTGGAAGGAGGAGATCCACTATCATCATTGATAAATACAGGCAGAAGACTTCGGTTGCCAACCAGGGAAATTTCTAGATTAGCATCTAGATTAGTATTAGTATCAATAATCTCATCATCTGCAGGATTTTCTGATGTTCCATTTTCTTCTGGCTTAGGTTTGTCAGTCAAACGACGATAAAACAGGGCTTCCCTATTCTCACGAGAATCACGTGAGTCTTTGCTCAGGACAGCTTGAACCAGTCGTCGAACCTTTGGCAAAATGTGACATTCAAGTAAATTAAGAGAACTTGCAAAGCAAAATTTGTCAATAAGATAAATTAGGTATGGCTCACCTGTGCTCGAGAAAGGTTTAAACCTAAAGCATACATAAGCTCCTCAACATCTTTGTCCAAGATGTACCCACAGTGTGATTGATCAAAGTACACAAATGCTAGAAGCAGCTGTGGATTGATTGTCATCATTTTTTCCTTCTTCTTTTTGTCTCTATCTTTGCTTTCACGGTCTTTGCTTTCACGGTCTTTGTCTTTCTTGTCCTTGTCCTCCTTCTCATCTTTCTCCTTCTCATCTCTACTTCTTTTATCTCCATCCTGGAACATGAGAAGCAAATTAAAAAGGGGTCACTTTGGTGCTTGAGCAACACACCAAGCAAGAGATCAATATACCTGAGACGCATCTTGTTCACTGGTGTCATCTTCCATTTTTTCTAAATCTGTATCCTTTTCGGACTCTTCCTTTTCCTCTGAAGGCTCTTTGGAATCTTTCACACTCTTCTCTTTTTCTTCCTTTTCTTTCTTTTCTTTCTCTTCCTTTTTCTTACGCTCCTGCACAAATAGAAATTGTTCCAATCTCACAGTCAAACAATTACTCTTTATCAAACATCAGTTAAGAAGAAAACGCTGTAAGAGTTTGAACTTACCTTTTCTTTCTCTTCTTCCCTCACTTTTTCTGCAGCTTCATACAATGAGCGATAGATGCGGAAGCCAAAATCTCTCATCAGCATCTCATTAAACAGCTCCGCAAAGAGAGAAACTTCAAATGAATGTTCCTTTGTATCATCTTGGCGATAATCCAAAAGCAAGGAAAGAGACATAGTGACGCAATCAAATTTTCCTGACTTTGCAATGCGGTTTGGGTGAACAATCACATGTGGATTATCTGGCATTTCATATCTTTTCTCTAAAACCACCTTTTCTTTTTCTGCAAGCTTTCTCTTTTCTTCATCCTAAGAAAAGGCAAACACAAGCATGTGAATCACATCATTAGATATGTCAGCAACCAAATAATATGCAAATCATTACGGGATAATGTACCTCTTTCTTCTTGTTTTCGTCCTCCTCAACTTTCTCTCCAACTTTTTCCACTTCCTTTGGAACTTCTGGAACTACTTCTTCATGTCCTCCTTTCTCTTCAATGTCTTGCTCAGATTTCAAGGCCTTTTGAAGGCGAGCAAGCAGTTGGTTCTTGAGACCCTTAGGGCTCATACTGCGAGCTTCTAATTCTTCTCGTAATTCTGAAACCTGAAAAAAATTGATGATTCTAATTAAAATATCCAACCAAAAAAAAAAAGAACAAAAAACAATCATTTCGACACAAAAAGTCAACAAAATAATGCACAAGTTTTTACCTTCAAAGACTTAGCGTCTAGTCGATTCCAAGGAGTAGGCTCCCTCCTCATGACAGTGGTTTCATCACCATCCTGTATTATGTGCAGAATAAAAAGTTAGAAAGAAAAAAGTAAAGAATGGAAAAATAAACAAAACTTCTCAACTCGGACTCCAACATTCTCTTATGCAAACATTTTATTTTTGATAAAGAGAAAAAAGACAGTTAAGACAAAATGTTTGGCCACTGCTCTTACAGAAATTATAATAAAACCAGTGCTCCAAACAAATTGGTGCATAAAAATCTGCCATGAAATTAACGCGACTCCCACACTGTGCAAGCCCCAAACACCAACCCACAAGTGCAGATTGATTTCTATACTATGGGGCGAAGTAACTGTTTGAAATTCTTTGCTTTCTGAACATAGGACTTTCCAATGGTCCAAAACCCATTTATAGTGGGAAAGGAGGATATCAAGAATGAATTAGTTTACTATATGTATGTCAGTCAATAAGCATGGGCAAAAAGAGCAGGAGGAATGTTGAGAGAATGAGAAGGGAAAAACAAAAAAGAAAAAAAGGTGAGCAAAACAAACAAAAAAAAAATGGAAAAAAAAAATAAAAAAAAATGCCAAGTTGCTTGGAAGACTCCACTTATGGATCCAGCTTTCAGCAGATCCTGAAAGGTCTACCCACTCAGAGTATTCAGCCATTAGAAATGTCCTGAATAGCTGGATGCTAGACACCCTGGAAGCGATCTTGGAACAAATGATGCTGAATGAAATGCATTGCAAAGCCGGAGAGATATATGTCTCCAAATCCAAGCTAGTGATTGCTTCCAGTCCTGCCCTCCTTGCATAGTCGCTGCATGTTGCCACCACACTCTCACAGAGCAACCAGAGGGGGAGGGTTTGGGGCCCAGGATCCTGTAGTCACAAGGAGCGCAGGGAAGACACAACTTATGCTAGACTTAGACTATGATTGGTGAGAAGTCAATGCCTTTTCGTCAACGGTGGCTGCATCCTCATCGCAGTCGATCTGCAAGAGCGCCTTGAGCTTGCGATCCAGCTGCCGCTTGTAGTTGAGATGAAGCCCGTCCCACTCCAGCCTGGTTGGTACACAGCTCCAAACATCTGGCAGAAAGAGTACCACTGTCTCAACCCGCGCCGGCAGCAGCTTGCCTTTGTGAGTAGTCTCGCTCCGGCGGTAGTAAATCTCCAGGAAGCGGTACCTGTCACGAAAACGCCATTCTCAGGTTACTATGATGATCTCAAGGTTTGTTTCTCAGTCTCCCACACCTATCCGCGAAGATTTCAAGGAGACTCAGACGCAATCCTCTGGTGGCAGCAGATTGGTGAGACGAGAAGAAGTGTGCACTTTTCCTCACTGAAGCAAGTGTTTGGCTGTAAATTTTGTTTTTATCTTTTTTAAGGGTCTTTGCCTCTTTGAAGGACGGCCGTGAGAGCAATGAGTGCCACATTGGTAGATTGAATAGAGGCAGCCCAACTAAAGTCTTATTATATTAAAAAAATGAGGAAAGAGGCCAAACAAAAGATAAACATAAACAAAATGCAGTATCCCACAGCTTGGCACATGTCAGGTTTATGACTGTGCAGTATTCAAAATATCTTGTTCTATAGTAGCAGCTCTTAAGTAGTCTAAGAGATATGATAGCTCCCCACCTTCTTGGTAGGGAAGCCATTTGATAAAAAAGCAAACCAGAACCACCAACTATTCTACGGTACAGATTATACAAATGCGTTTGAAGTACTGATCGCAAGATTTAATGCAAAACTCATCACCCCAATAACCAAACAACAACTCTCCATGAATATAATACTCTAAATGATGGGGGGAATACAAACGGAATGATCCTATAATAACCAAGATGTTTAACAGGTACCCATAAAATCTATTCATAATATATTCATGACTTACCATTGTGTACATGTGGACAGATCAATACCAGTCAGGGCCTGGCAGTTCCTTATTGCTGTTCGAATCAAGACTTTGGGGTCCTTCTCAGGATTAGGACCATCTAGAGATGGGCTCCATGGTCCACCAATGGCCATGGTTTCGTTTTTACCACGGAGACCTACCAAAAAGTTAACAAGTCTAGTGGGATGGACAAAGTCACGGCCCTCTCCGTCTGATTCTGGGTCAATATCTTCACTCATTTGACAACACTTTTTAAGGAACTCTCCCATTTGTGGCATGCTCATGAGCATAACCTGAAAGAGATTAAATTATTTTGAGTTTCAATCTTGGTTTCAATTCGGCAAAACTTTACTCAAAAATTTAGTGTTCTTACCTTTGCTGAAAAAAGGTAATCTGCATCAGGGGGATCCAGCTGAGCAGTATTTTCAATGACCTGATCCGTATCACGATGCATAACATGGAAGGAGCAAGGCCTGTCCATTGTGAAGGGAGTGTTGGGGGGGAAGGCATCCACCCAGCGGAAGTTCGAAAGGAAAAAGTCAGAGGGAACATACATGTTGCTGTACCGCCGACGCAGCTCAAGAACATCAGCATCTGGGCTGCATGCACGAGGAAAGAAATCAACCACATGAACAACATTTCAAAAAATCAAGGTATCTTCTCAAGTTATTTAGTACTTACACATCTAGTGCAATTTTAGGAACATGAACCATATAGCGAGGAGCAGGGCGCACTCTGCGTTTTCTTGGACTTTTGCTCCTTTTGCGAACAGATGGACTCCTTGTAGAGCCCTTCTCTTTATCTTTGTCCCTCTCTCGCTCTCTTTCACGTTCCCTGTCTCGGTCACGTTCCCTTTCCCGATCTCTGTCCCTATTTTGAAGACACACAAAAGAACATTAATAGCTGAATAGAAGATAGAAGATTAAGTATTGTGTGACGATGCACCTACTTTGACCTGTCATTTGAGTCTCGTCTTCTCTTGCGATCATCGTCAACATCTCTGGTGTCAGTATCCCTTCGCGCGCGGTCACGTCGCGGGGAGCGCGATCGGGCAAAATTACCATGCCCAACATCATTATTACGTTCAACTGGAATGTAATAATTAAATTAAGTCAAATTACTGCAGTTGGTAATAAGTTTTCAATGAGCGCATGGGAGTGGATTAAAACCATGCATACCAGGGGCGGGAACTGCATTGTAGCTGGGGGCATCAGAAAAGCCTTTGCGTGCTGGAGGGCCCTGAGCACTCTGCCCTTGACCTTGCATTGGTAAGACCTGCAGTCTGGTAGCGTTCCACTTGAACGGCATGTTTGGATTGAAGGATGCTTCCACCAGGACTCTGTCACCAATATTAGGGTTTGAGCCCTTCACACAACAGCTGCAAAAGTAAACGGGTGAGGGTCGGCATGAAAGTACTTGAAGCAAACGCCTTCTACCGATTATAGTAAAACAAATTTACCTCATTTGAAAGAAGACATCTTCATCCACAAAGCCAAAGTTATCGTGGACTTTGGTAACAGTTCCTGTGAAGACCCTTTGCTTTGGAGGCTGTGTGGTGGGTGGCTGTTGACTTGGGGGCATTTGTTGAGTGACTGGAGGTGTTCCAAATGCTGATGAGTTTAATGCTCGAGGAACTGGATAGCTCACCGTATTTGACTGGCCATACAACTATTCAAGCAAATTGAAAAACAAAAATTAGAAATGATGAACTGTAGAGTATCTACTACCTCCGACAAAGCCTAATCGTCATACCTGAGCAGTATTTAAGCCAGGTAAGCCAACTGAAGATTGATTCAGAGGCATCATATTGTTGTTCTGGAAACCAAAAAAATTGATGATAGGGTATGATATGGAACTAACAGGAAAATACAAGAAATAAAGCGAAATCCTTACAGGAACCTGCTGCAGACTGATTGGTGGCTGGAAAACTGGTGATTGTTGTTGGTACATGACTTGTTGTCCAAGTTGGTTAATCATCTGAGACTGTATCTGCTGTTGAACCGATACATTGCTAACATCTATAATGCAAAGTAGAAAGAACAATGAATTGTCAAGTATTGCATTACTACCGGTTCTTCCTGACCAACTTGTTATTCTGATTAAAAAGTGGAAGAAATTTTAATCCATATTAATTACCTGTGCTGCGAGCCCAGGGTGGGTTCTTCGATGCAGAACCGTACTGAGACATTTTGATGAGATATTATTCTGTGGAGACCAGAGAAAAGGAAAAGAGTTACTCGTAAATCAAAACGGGTTACGGTTATGATTAACTCAGTAATAGTATCAGCGCTTCGCATGCAACTTAAGATAAACAACAATATTTGAAGTGTATTCAAAGGTACAAAGTACAGCGCCCAGCACACCGACAGCAGACGACAACGGCTTTCAGCGAATTGACACGGAATTGTTCCCGACAAGGCAGGAGGCTGAAGGGGCCGCTTGGGCTGCTTTAGCCGGAAGGAACAACGCAAAAAATGAGATATCAATGCTGGATGATACGTACAAACGTAAGGCGATGACGCGCGAAGTTGAAATCAATGAGTGAAATAAAATAGTGGACAAAATAGTCAGCTGTATAATGTCCTGAGTTATCAGAAGGTCCCCGTTTGATAGACCAAGCCGAGAGACCAACGCCGCTGAGGGCAAAATTTTCGGTTCCGAATAGCCACCATACCAAGAAGCCGAAAACAACTAAAATACCAGGACACGAAAAGTGGACCATTGTCAATCTCTCGAAACTTACCATTCACTAAAATGAAGCGCAAACACACTTATTTAACACAACAAACAAATTCTTGGTTCCTCGGCTCCTTGAAATTGCCTACATTCAGGGGACAACATACAGCGCTGCGCCACGGACCCGCGGGAACTACTGATATGGCGGGAGGTTTTGAACTTGGAACATATCAAAAAAGGTTTGGGAAGTAAATTTTGATCCGTATGATCTTAATTCTAATGAAGATGCTTCCCATGATAAAATATTGTGGCCTAAAGTGGATCCCAGGCACATAATTGACTACTTTTTGGTGTTCCCAAGAGCTCGGGTTGGGGTGGTCCGACTAAAGCTTTCTCGACATCTTTTATTTTAGACCTAATTTTTTTTCTTTAATTATTGATTGACTATTTCTTTGTTTTGTGATCACTGATCATGTTAACCTAATGTTTCATTAGAACTTCAATGTAACTTCTTCTTGAACAATTGAGTGAAAAACTTACTTATGCAGCTTTTTTCTTTGACTTTTTGTGCGCAAATGAAGTGAAAAACTAATATTCCCCACCTTCATTTAGAAATTGTTTTTATTAAATCTTAATATATACTAACAAATTGTTCACATGCTCGCCCTTACTATCACAGTTAAGAGAGAATTATGGCTGTAGTGTCGATTTCTTTATAAACTGTGATAAGGGCGAGCAAGTGAGCAATTTGTTAGTGTATATTAAGATTTAATTAATACAAACTTTGAACGAAGGTGAGAAACATCAATTTTTCTCTTCATTTGCGTACAAAAAGTGAAAGAAAAAAGCTGCATAAATAAGTTTTTCACTCAATTGTTCAAGAAGAAGTAACATTGCAGTTCTAATGAAACAGTAGGTTAACATGATCAGTGATCACAAAACATACAAAAGAAGTCAATCAATAATTCAAGAAAAAGCAGTAGGTCTAAAAAAAAAAAAGATGTCGAGAAAGCTTTAGTCGGACCACCCCAACCCGAGCTCTTGGGAACACCAAAAAGTAGTCAATTATGTGCCTGGGATCCACTTTAGGCCACAATATTTTATCATGGGAAGCATCTTCATTAGAATTAAGGTCATACAGATCAAAATTCACTTCCCAAACCTTTTTTGATATGTTCCAAGTTCAAAATCTCCCGCCATATCAGTAGTTCCCGCGGGTCCGTGAGGTAGCGCCACGGGTCGCCGATGTTAGCAGCAGGCCAGAGGAAGGTAGAATATGTTGATATCACTTTGATCTGTTTCTGTTCGTCGACTCACTGCCGGCCTGATCCACAATGCCAGCCAACACTCTCCAAAACCTAATTTTTTAAATAAAATTAAAAAATGGCGTTTTACGGAAGAGAAAATGTGGAAAACATCACCCACATAATAATTACGTCCATTTGCGAACTTTTGTCCCATCAGACAGAGAATATCAGTACAAAGTTAAAAACATCGTCTGCTCTAGGTCTTCTAGATGTCGAGGTAGATATTACCAACATAAGTACGTTAATTTGATTTTTTTCTATGAACTTCTTTTGATATAAAATAGATCCATCACTTTATTTACTTAAATTAAACAAAAGAAAAACTATTTTTCAATCTAGAAACCCCTTAACGTGTTGATATGTTAGTTACAAACTATTTATTAATGTTGTTGGTAGTTGGTACTTTTGATACTCAGCGGACATGACGTAATTGTTTATAAGCCGCCTGAAGCTTGAACGTCAAATTACGCTGTCATGACAACGGTTCTCGCCATTACCCCATTAGCCCTCGAAAAAATTCGACAGAAATAAACGTGTTTGATGCATCTGCGTAAATCTTTGTCGTACCCTCAGTAAGAACTTTCGACGTAAATAGGAATGCCTCCTTGCGCATCATAACTAGCTCGGCCTGACATTGGGTTTGTGTTTCAGATGGGCGAAACTTGGAAATATAAAAGAATTCACCACCGTCGGGAAGGACACTGTAGCAGTGGGATGTGGTTGCCACATACTGTTTTACTCCCTGGATGGGAATTTGGAGAGTGTGTACATTGCCAACAGCAAGCAGCGGGGCGACGGCGTGCAGTGTGTCACAGGCCACAGGACTGCCCCCATCTTTGCCTTGGCAGAAAAATGTATCAACCCTCGCATTCTAGTTTTTTCGCACCCCACTGTGGAGGGGCCAGTGTCAATATTACGAGGTAGTTGCGCTCCAAATCTTGCTCAAGCTGTACGAGGATGGGCAGCAAAGTAACTCTTTCCTTGTTTTTCGAAAGGTGGCACATCAGGAACTTACCTTGCAATGGTTTTTTCTGAAATGGAATTTTTGATAACACTCAGTGGAGTTCCAGACTTCACAATGATTGTGTGGTGTTGGAGAACAGGAGTTCAATTAGCTTGTAAAGAGACTGGAATTTTTAGCCCTGATCAGTATCTCAGGTAATTCCCTCTGTACTTGCCTAAAGTAAGCACATGCTCATAAAGTCATGTGGAAACTAAATAATTGTGCTGTACAGTTGCAGCTGGTGCTCTCCTACAGTTGTGAGTCATGTGGTCAAGGGTGAAAGCCGTCTGCAGCTTTGGGATATTAATGTATGTGCCAAGCTTTGCTGTTTGAACAGTCAAGAGGTGAAACTTCCAGATAAAGTTGTTCCTGTTGATGTCTCCTTCACAAATGATGGGGCATTATTTTTTGTTGATACTCTTGGGGATGTTTATGAGGCAAGTGATGTGGTCTTTGTGGTCTTTTTATCATTATTACTGTTGTCAATATTGAAATAAAAATATATTCAATGTAGGTTGATTTTGAAGAATTTGCTGCTGTTAGACGGATTTGCTCAGCTGCCCAACCCGAAAATCAATCGCTGTTAGAAGAAGATGAAACTAGGGGTTTGAATGGACTAGCAGAAAAGACTTGTGATGGCTTTGTTGATCCATGTATGACAATGAGCAAAGCAGGAGCTCTTATTTTTGGCCCATCACCTTCAATAAGGGTAAGCTTTCCCACTTTGATCTTCTCATAGAGATATCAAATAAATTTTTTTACTGACTTTTGTTTTTCAGCTGCATAAGCGCTTTGGAGACTGGTCTCTGGCATGGACAGTTGACTGCCCATCTCCTCTGTACCGACTTGTTTATCTCCCAGAACCAGATGCAATTCTAGCATGGACCATAAAGGTAAGACTTAAGTTTAAAAGGAAAAAAAAATTTAAAAATTTAATTTGTCCTTGCAATTTTAGGGTGAGCTTGTAATGATAGATGTTGGTAAGAACCCCAAAGTTACTCTTCTGAAGTACTATGGAACCAACAACATAGACATGGAACTTATTTACCCTGATGGAAACACAATTGTATCTGTGAACACAAATGATGAACTTCAAGTGTGGGACAAAGAAAATGGACGCTTGGTAACTTTTATTCCTTTCCTTGCTTTTATTTTTTTTTCCCCAATTTTTTCAATTTTACTTGCATTTTTTTTTTAATTCTTGCAGATGGGTGTTTTTGACATCCATGAAGCTGCTGAACAAAGCTTGCGTCCTGCTGCTAACTTCATTAGTATGAAAGCCAACCCTCACTATCCTTATGTTGGACTTGCTATGAGTGATGGTTTGTTGATACTTGTCAGTATTTTATACCCCTCATCACCATCAACGCTTGCAAAATTTTTATTGTGCGAAGAGGAGATATCATCAGTGTGTTTTGCACCAGCTGGTGATGTGTTGGTTGCCTTTACTGCAAAGACAGGTCAATTTTTCCTTATCCAGGTAAAAGCACTTACAACCCTCCAACAACTTCATTTACTGAGTTCCCCAAGACCACTCTTAATTCTGAACACTTTTATCAGGGCGTTCCAGGCCAGGAGATGCAAATTGTTTCTCACTTGGTGCTCAATCTTCCTGTCGTAGACTGTATTTTGTTGCCTGACGAACAACCAGTTCTAGCCATTTTATTTGCAAGTGAAATAAATAATTCTATTGGTAATGTTATCGCTTTATACACTCTGGAGGCTGATGGACTTCATCTGGACAGTGAGTCACAAATGGAGCACTTCTACACAAGGCTTGTAGTGAATGCCAGTAGTATGAACATTTGTTTTGGCTCTGTGCATTGCTCAAGGAACATTCACTTATTGGAGGTGAAGAGAAAGGTACAACAGTATATGTTTAATGCAGCTGAAGTAAATTTAAATAACAATTCAGTCATACTAAAATTTATTCACTGTAGGTAGGAGTCACCCTGAAGGGTATTGAATTGACAGGACACCAACTTCGATCAGTGTACATTTCTGGAAGAATTGAGTATGGACTATTAACATATGGAATGGATGGCATAGTTATTGCAAGACCCATGGGCTCCAAGCAACAATTCTACATAGTCCTGCCTCATCATCGTTCAGACTTTGGGACCCTTAAAGCTTTCCAGGATCCTAAAGGGGAGTTTGTCATATCATTGGGCAAGGATAAATCTCTGATTTGTTCAAAACTTAAGTAAGTTTCCCAAACAAGGTAAATTTTTACTGCAATATTTTTTCCACAAATATGTAAAAATCAGCATTTTAATTCAGACGGACAGCTAAGTATACACCAGGATCCACAGACCCAAGCCCAGAGATGGTAGAAAAATTTCAAGAACCAACCATTGGATTTTTCCCTGAAGGTACTGTTGAAAATTAAACAGTTTCATAATACAGCACTCCAACAGGGAAAAGGGTTAAATGAATTATTTCCAGGTGAGTACGCTGGTTTGACTTGGCTACAGTACAGAGAAAAATTACGCATAGCTCAGGAGGAGCGACAATACGCTGCGGAAAGGGCAAAAATCATGGAGGAGTTCCAAGACCTTCAGAGGAAGGTACAGCTATTCACTGTCATAAATTTAAATTCAGCTTCAAACAAAACAGTTTCAACACATTTCACAATAATAGGTGGTAGAAATGCTTGATGCTAATCAAAATGCATCACCAGAAGAACAGCTCCCTATCTCTGCATTTGATCTTGACAAGGATGCCCGAGAATCGGCCATGGAAGAAGGGCGTCAAGCCAGGGAAAGGCTGAAGGCTTATACCACAGCCAAAATCACTGTCTTGGAAGAGAAGAGTGCTCTTATTAGGGAACACTGTTGGGATCCAGTAACTGTAAAACCAACTAGCATAGAGGTACAGAATCTGCTTTTAAAAAAAATTGTAAATATTTTCTTTTGTTGTTGTAAGCACTAATGGTTTCCTCTAATATCAAATTTTAAGTCATTACAACATAACTATAGGGTAGACAATTATGCATTGCTACCCGAAAGCCAAGAAGAGCAACAGGCTCTAGAAATGGTTGTGGAAATAAGAAAAATGGAGATGAAGGCCTCAGCTATGGACTCATTTCATCCATGGGTATCAAAAACAGACAGGTAAGAAAACAGAGGAATGTGGAATCTTATGTGATAATTATATTTGGACAGGCCACTTGCTTATACTTTTCAATTTCATGATGTCAGTGAGATGGCCATGCAGTTAATGTCCAATCCAGCTTCTATTATCATTTCTGATGAAACCACTCGCCTGAAGCAAGCACTAGTAGAAGAACAGGGTTCCACTCCTGGAGACTCGGTTGAGCAAGAAGAAAGAGAGTCGGAATTTGTTATGTGCGGTTCATCAATTTACAACTTTATTCAGCCTTCACCATACCATATTTCTCAGTTTGAACTGAACACCTATTTGCAAACAGCACACTCCATTGTTCTCCTACAGGTAAATATTAAAATTAGATTAATACAGCTTCTGGCTGTAGATGCTTTGATCACTTTTAATATTGATTAGTGAACTTGAATTTTTAGAAAGATGTGAGGAGCCTGCAGGAATGCTTCAATGACAAATTTGCCATGACATATCAGGCTAAACAAAAAGAAATGAATACCATCAAGCAGCTGCATCAGAACTTGAGACATATTTTCAAAGAGCTTTGGCTTGCATGTTCTGGTAAGTCATCACAAGTAATTAATGTTTTAATCATAAGTTCTGAGTAACTGCAGAATGTTGTACCTTTCTAGTGGAGCATTCCGATCCTGATCCAATTGACCCAGACTGGACCCAGTTTGAAAAGCCAGAAATGATGTTGACTGTTGAAGACAAGGAAGTAAGATGCTCCTCTACAATTAGTTGTTTTAAATGAATTAATTTTTCCCCATTGTGACACCTTTTTATTGATTTTTGCAGGTGGGTATAGAGCCCTATATTTCTCCCAGTGAGCAAGCACTAAGACAGCAGCAGGCAGAAGAAGAGGAGAGAATTCGCCTTTTGCTACTTGCTGACAATTTCCGAGAACTAGCTTTGATAAAAATGATGGATGGTGTTCTAGAAATAAGACTGGAAGATGAGTTGAAGAAAGACATACCGAAGCCTAAATGTATGGTAAGCTCATTATCAGGTAGAAAAATTAACTTCTAAACTGTCACAGAAAAATAAAAATCACCTCTTTAACACAAATTACAGATTGAAAAAAATCCTGAAAATTTCACTGAAGATGATTTACGTGAAGTGAAAGCTTATGAGAACTTAGTAGTATGTCGAATGAATGAACGGCAGCAGTACCAAAACAGACTGATATCAGATTACAGAAGAGTGAAACGTTCTCTTAAGGTAAAATATAAGCTGAAAATTCTTTTAACATAGAACACCAGTAATCTTCTTTCATGGACTGTGTTGGTTTTCAGGATAGACTTAAGGTATTTGAAGATAAATTGTTGGACTTATTTAATATGAAGTTGCGGGTGGAAGCTAGCTGTACTCAACAAACATTGCGAATATTGAGGTCCCGCTTGTTAAATCCTAAGCGTAATGTTCTAGCCCAAAAGGAAGATGCTGCCAGGTAATAGTTCAGTTGCCAGGTGCGTTTTTCATACACATCTGCAATTCAACACTCACATAAATTAACACTCAATGAACAGAAATGCTATAATGGCAAATCAGAAGGCCTTGGCAGATGAGCAACTTCTAGTGGCACAGCTTCAAGAAGCTACTGCAGATTGCCGCGCCGCGTTCGACGCCCAAACCGCCAAAGACAAGGGACTGGACTTGAAATTCAAAAAAGAACTACCAGAGCTATCACCTATGATGGCAGAAGCCGCATTTCGCCTTTACAGGTATGGGCTCCTTTAGTGGGGCGTCAGTTGTACATAGAACAGGTTTGTAAATCATCTTTCCTTCAACAGGAAGCGGCCAAAAATCCAACTTAAAGCCCTGGTCTCAGCCACCCTGCTGAATGAGGTGGGAAGATGTGCAGTGGCCGGGAAGAAACCTTCTTACTTGCCTCCAGAGTGTTTGGAAGTCCTAAAAGGTATCGACTTTTTGGACAGTGCTTCAAACGCCCCACCTAACATGAACCCAGACACTTGGGCAAATGTCTGCCGCCTCCGCAGGCAGAGAATAGAGAGTGAATGGAAGGTACGCATTTCACTATCCAATTCTTATTTTAAGAAATGCAGAAATTTCTATCACAGAACAACATTTTCCAATGCAGATTAAAGCTCTTGCATTCCAAATAGCAGAGGCGGAAAATACTGTCAGCATATTCCAGAAAAGTGTCAAGGCGTTAAAAGAGCGTGACAAAGAGCTCCAAGCCAATTTAAGATCTGTACAAGAGGAGCAGTTACTATTTGAACATGATGTTGAGGTCAGAGCATCTCTGGTAAATGCCCTTTAAGTCGCAAAACAACCTTATTTGAATCTTCCTTTCCAGATACAATTAGCCATCAAGCAAGGACTAGTCGAAATCCCAACAACAGGTTCACTGAGTGATTATGATAATGCAATCCTCATAAACCGCAAGGACGTTGCTTATGTGAACCAAATAATTCAGGTTAACTTTCCCTCACACACTTGTACTTTTAGATTAGATTACTTTAAGGGCAGTAATGTACATTCACTGAAACAATCCTTTCAGGAAGCTGGCCACGAGAAATTAAGAGCTATGAGAGCTGCTTGTAAATTTAGGAGAAGTATTGTCTTTCAAGAATGGGAGCACCAGAAAGTCAGAATGCATATTGAGGACAAGGAGGATGAATTGAAAACTATTGAATCAGTCAAGGTAAACATTCCTGGTTGGACCACATGACCACAACCACCCCCACAACTATCACATGAAATAAAACATTGATCCCTTGCAGGTCATTAAAGAGCTGCAAGAGTGGCTTCATAAGAGACAGAAAGAAAGTCTGCCAGGAAGAGGAGTTCTGACACTTGACAAAGAAATGTCTCGGATTAGAGCAGTAAGTAACATTTTACCCGATAATGAAATGCCTCAACATGCAATAATCATATTTCTGGGTTCCAGGGGTTTGAAAGATACATAAAATTACTTGGTGAGGTGGTGACAAACTATGACAAAAAAATAGCCAGCAAAAACAGGTCCAACCGTCAAGTTGACAAAGCCATTACGGATATGAATGTAGAGGTAAATGAACTCCAGTTTGGAAGAGACCTGGACCAAGAAAAGAGCAGAAGGGAAAGCCAACGCAAGAGGTAAAAAAAAGGGGGTATTCCATCTCCAAGATCTGATGTGCAATTACTAACATCATCTCACTTACAGGATGGATGTGGTACTGTTGCGTACAAAGTTAATAAGAACTGTGCTGGACATCCACAAAGATATTTTACTGCTGGAGTCAGAGTTGGACAGCCTGAAACTGCGCACCTACCCCATACTAGAAAATGCGCACCGCAGAGTGCGAATGTGACAAGGAGTCGGAATAAGTTTATAAGATTATTGGATTTTAGAAATAAATTTTTTATTCACCACCACAATGAACAGCTTACTTAATTTACGATGTTTCCATGGCAGTGGATTCTTCGGAATATTTGCCCTTGTCCTTGCCCAGGGCAGCAAGACGGCCCTTCGATCTCCTCTCCAGGATGTTCTTCCTGTCCTTATCAATCTTCAGTTTGACGATAACGCACTGCAACAGAGAGGAGGTGTGAAAACAACTTGAAAGCACACAAGTTTTCATCACCAAAACGCCATGCACAGTTAGTAAGCCATGAAGGTGTCAGAGCCGTGATTAGTATCAGCAGACAGGACAGACAAGGCAGTTAGCTGACTGACAAGAGAACCCGGCCAGCAGCACCCACACCAAAGCCCAGAACTGCTTCAAAGAATGGATAAGCAGGATCATCACATGCACCCATGAACCGAATGAAACCAAAAAACACAAAGCGCAATTATGGGGGACACTAACCTTAGAGGGGTGAATACCAACGTAGACACTGGCGCCGTTGGCCTTTTCACGCTGGATTCTTTCAATGTAAACAACCCACTTCTTTCTGTAGCACTGGACAACCTTGCCAACTTGCTGACCCTTGTAGTGTCCTCTCACAACCTGGAAAACAAGGGCAAGGTTAATAACTCAATTGACAACACACTGAAAAGTGTCAATAAACTATAAAGGCAACTAAACAGAACGTCAGGGACCAGACCTACAGTAGGAGATTGAAGCGATAAAAGCAAATTATTTGACAGGAAAGGGGACCCTCACCTGGACTTCATCATCTTTCCTAATGGGCATTGACTTGACATTGTACTTCTGTCGGAGCTCCTTGGAGAGAGGGGTGGACATGAGCCGCCGCCTGATATGAGAGGGAGCGGTGAAGTGCCTCTTGCGGCTCTTCCTGCGCGAGGAGGACACGAATTTGTTGAGCTTCATTGTGATGAGGCTGAAACGAAATCGACATCATCATAGGTTAAAGAGCTGCATTGCGATACAAACTGCAGAGGTAAACAAGTCCACGAAAATCACATTCGGAGCGAGAGAAATGAGTGAAAGAAATACTAGGGACGAGACTGAAAGGGTTTTTAACGGAAAAACTAGGTTGCCATAAGCGCGGAAAAACAAGCAATACCGGTACGAAGCAGAACACCTAACCTCGAATTAACACATGATCATTTAACTTTATTGAAAACAAAACTGCGTGGGATTAAAAGTTCAGACGTTAAAAAATTCAAACGAAAGCCGGAGTTTTAAGTCTCAACGAATAGAACTAAAGGAGGAAAAAGGCGGAATGTTGCCGAGCCACATCAACACACGTTTACTGCGCCATCGGCATAGGACGAAATTATGAGATAAAGAGAACCCTTCAGAAGGTAGACGGATCGAGCGAAATGGCAAGGATTAAAGGACATACTCCGAAGTGATTTAACGTGAGTTTTTAATCATAATTAACAGATGGTGATGGATAAAATGATACTCACTCGCCTCACAACACAAGGGACCAAACAGTACAGACCGGAAAGGAATAAGAAGGAATAATTTTCATGCGGGAGATTCTTCTCCTTGTTCTTCTTTGGGTTGGTCCGTGTAGTGACCACGTGCAGCCAGTATCTTTTAGACAGCAAGATTTTTTTTTTCGTTTTTTTTTAGCTGGATAGAACTAACACTGTATCAAATGTGGATTTCCTAGTGAACAGCCCCGGTGCCTCAAAATATACGAAAATCGGCAAGATTGTCACCCCTGAATCATCTCTTCCCGAGAGCATCCCCCCTCCCACTCCCGTTGCTTGCTTCCCCCTCCCTTGCCTTGCCCTTCCCTCTCCGCGCGGCCTCCCGCTGACGTTTCAGTCGCCGGTTTTCTCTGAGCTCGCAGCGTCAGTCCGCCTTCGTCTCAGTGTTCCGAAAGTAATCGTGGAACGATTTCCCTTTTGATGTGAGTATGTGTGTTCAATGTCAACTTACCTCTAGTGTCAAATCGCGTTTAGGGCGGCATTTCCTTTTTTCCGATGCTGGTGTATAATTAGCAGAGGTGACCCCATTCGAAATTCCCTTTTCCCACGATTCCAGCTTGTTTGACAGGAGCGAGCTTTTATTTGACGCGTTTTTGTCGTGGAAGTGGCCGTGTTGATCTATTTTTAAGCCCCCTCGACGGCCTGGCGTGGCCGCATCCTGCAGCAGGCTTCGGGGCGTGCCGGCGTGCCGGGGTGCCGGTAGACCACCATGACGGTCGTCGCCACGCCCATGCTTTCCCACCGGTCTCGGAGCGGTGTTCCCAAGCCGTCGCGGCGCGCGTACCCAGTGTACCCGCACCGGCCGTACCCCTTTAGCAGTGTAGTGTCGGTGTGTTTGGGTGCGTCCATTTGACAGTTGCTGGTGTAGGCGTGGCCGGCCGGCTCGCTTATCTGTCCGGCCGGTGCAGGTCCCCGTCGGCGGCCAGCTGGTCCAGCTCGGCCTGTGCAGCCTTCGGGCGCTTTGGGACCACGGCCGTCTTCTCCAGCTCCAGATTCTAGCGTAGTGTAGGCCTGCCTGGCTTGCCGGCCGCGGCGCTGACATCACCGGCCGCGCCGTCCCAAGGCCTCGGCGTTCGTTGGTACGACATGACAGCGCGGGCCCCTCTCGCCGCTCTCGCCGCGTCCTCTTCACACCCGTCCGCCCCCTTCCGCGCCTCCACTCGTTTCCTCTCGCTTCCTCCGCCTCTTCCTCTGCTTCTGCCTGTGATTTTTGTCGGCGTGATCCACGCGGCCCCTTTGCCGGAATCGAGCTTGAAGCCGCGGAGCACCGCGGAGCGCGAGAGAAGGTGACTTCAGGTGAATGGAATTCTCGTCTTCCTTGGCGTGCCGTTCGTGCCGGCTAGCGCGCTGTCCGCGCCCGGCCTGCCCCCTCCAGCACTTGTCCCTCCACTCCTCCGTGTAGATTGGGCAGTTGGCCGTGCCGCCGTGCCGTCCCCTTCCGCAGTTTCGGCGGTTGGCTCAGTACCCCAGTGCCCGCCCCGCCGCCCCGCCCGTCGGTTGCTGGTCTGCTTCTCGACCTTTTTGCCCGCCAACTGAGAGAACTGAGCGAAGGGCCGCAGCGTGACACCTCTGTTCTTGTGTTCCAGCAGTTTCCTGTCGAGACCGAGCCAGCCGTAACCATGAGCGCCTACTACCCCACCCAGGTAAGCCACCCGCAGCCTTCCGCCGCCGAGACACCGCTATCTTGTCGCGCTTTGCTATCGTTTGTTTGCCCTCTGGCGAGAGTTACCGAGACGAGTACCACAGGGTGTGGAGTGCAGTGAGCAGACCGGAAGTTCCGTGTCTCGCAGAAGCTGTGGCATTTCTCAACGCGTGTCGGAGTTAGATACGGTTTTGTTTGTATCTCTTTTTGCCGTGCCCCGTGCGTGATTACGAACCACGCCCTGGCCTTTGGGACAGCCCGACGCCCTTGGCGGCCTTGGCCACGACAAGGGAGAGGCCCTGCTCGGGGTGGGCTGCGTGCGAAGGGTCGCCGCCACCGCTCGGCGCACTGGTGTGTAGTTTGGCCTTTTCGATCGCGGCCCTCTGCTGGGCGCCGCAGTGCGGGCCGGGGGCGTCCTTCATGGGCGTCGCCGCGTCGCCCTCCCTCGGCCCCCTCGCCCGATGCCACGGTTATCGACGCGCTGGGGGCCGCTAGGCCGGCCCAGCCCTACCCGGCGCGGGGAAGTACCTACCTCGACGCCACCGCGGGCAATTCACACCAAACAGCCGTGTGTTTGGCATTGGCCGTGTCGGCGTTTGACTTTGACGTTGCCGGTTGCCGTGGTGGCAGATTGGTCGGAAGCGCGCGGCGTGGCGTGTCTGGTGAATCAGGCACTTGTACAGTGGCGGTGGCGCGGTCCGCTGCCGCTTCTCGGTAGTCCCAGCCGGGCGGGCCGAGCCGAGACCCGGCGCGACGCCGTCACCGCAGCCACCGCGGCCAGCTGTCTGACGGACTCTGACTCACTCGTGACGTAACGCTTGGAGGCGTGCCCGCGCTGATTGGCTGCGTGCGCCGCGTGCAGTGTAGTGACCCTTTCCGCTTTCCTTTGCAGTGCACCCCCACCGTGTACCCCGCGGACCCCTTCGACGCGCAGGCGGACGCGCAGACGCTCCGCGACGCGATGAAGGGCTTCGGCACGGACGAGAAGGCCATCACCGACGTGCTGGGCCGCCGGTCCATCGTCCAGCGGCTGGAGATCGCCGAGGCCTTCAAGACCATGTTCGGCAAGGTAAGGCGTCTTTGTTTTCGGCTTTGTTTGATTACACTGTGGAGCGGTTCGGAAGGGCCGCGCGCTATGCGCTGGCGGTGGCGCCCGCCCGACCGCCCGGGGGAAGTCCTCGCCGGCGACCTGTTGCTTTCTCGGCGTGCACGCCGCGGCACGCCGTGCATGGGGGCGGGCCGCGTGGGCTGGCTGCGTCCGGGACGGCCGGGACGCCTAGCCTAGCTCTTCCCACGCGGCCCCGGATAGGCCGCCCATAGGCGGGGGGCGGGCCTAAGCCGCCTGGCCTATAAACGGGCCGGCGCCGGGCTGCGCGATGGGGGGCAACGCCGATCTGACCTGGAGAAGCCGGTCCGGCTGGCTGAGGGCCGAGGCGGCCAAGGACGGCCCCCTAACGGCGCGACCGGACATGGGTGGTGGAATGCGAAGGGCTCGTTCTTGTGCGCGAGGTTGAAGGCTTGTTGCGTCTAGGACCTGATCAAGGAGCTTAAGAGTGAGGTGAGCGGCAACTACGAGAAGGTGCTGGTGGCGCTGCTCACGCCGCTGCCCAACTACTACGCCAAGGAGCTGCACGACGCCATCTCCGGCCTGGGCACGGACGAGCAGGCCCTCGTCGAGGTGCTGACCACCCTGAGCAACTACGGCGTGCGGACGGTGGCGCAGGTCTACGAGAACAGTAAGTGCTGCCCGCGTCTTGCCGGCGCCGCGGGCCGCGCCCGGCCAACAGCGACGACGGACTGGACCGCCTTGGCCGGGCGCGCCCCGGGGGCCAGCGGGGCCGCGGGCTTCCGCCACTGTGACGTGTTACTGATGCGTGTGCGTGCGTGTGTGCGTGTTTTGGCCCTTTAGGACCTGGTCTCGGAGCTGAAATCTGAGCTCGGCGGCATTTTGGAGACGGTGATAGTGGCCTTGATGACCTCTCTCCCCGAGTACTATGCCAAGGAGCTGCACCACGCTATTTCCGGCCTGGGGACTGACGAGCAGGCTCTGATCGAGGTGCTCTGCACCCTGAGCAACTACGGCATCCAAACCGTGGCCGCCACTTACGAGAAGCGTGAGTGCCCGGTGTCCAGTCACTCGGCTCTAGCTTGTTTTCTAGACGCACTTCTCGCTGGTTCCGGGTCTCTCGAGGGGTCTTCCGTAAACGACTTGTCTGTTCATTTGCTGGTTTAATTCTGCATGGCGTTTCGAAATTCGTGTGCCTGGCCGTTCGAGCCGTATGCGGGCCTCACACATTTTGGAACGCCGCCCGCCTCCGCTTGACCGAAGTAAACGTCGTGGTTTTGGCGCCTTTTTGTAAACCGCGCTTTAAATGGAACGCCCTCCTAACGGTCTTTAACCCCTCGTCAACTGTAGCGCGGCGCACTGTCGGCACTTTTCTACATGGTCGATTCTGCGGAGTTGCGCCGACGGAGCACTTTTATATCGTACAGTAGTTTGTGTGCGGCCGCTGCCGAGTCGGCCTGCCGGCCGGGCTGCATGTGCGTAGTGGCACCACTGCAAATATTGGTCGCACTGCATCGAAGAATTGAAACTGCCTGCCTGACGAAGTTAAACTGTTCCTCTAATTGCATGCCATCAGATCGGCAGCTGTACTTCTCTCTAATCCTGACTCGTCCTGACTCCGCTTGGGCTCTCCCTCCTCCTCCTAACCCGTGTGTGAATGGCCGGTGCACGTTCTGCAGTGTGCTGACGCCGTCCTTCTGTTGCAGTGTACGAGCGGCCCCTGGAGAAGGACCTGAAGGGCGACACGTCGGGCAACTTCAAGAGGCTGCTCGTCTCCCTGTGCACTGTAAGTGGGACTGCGGCGATGACGGCCGTGCCTTCGCCTGGTAAAGACTGGCAATTGAGTGTGGCGTTGCTTCGCTTTCCAGGCCAACCGGGACGAGAACGCAGAGATCGACCCCGCTGCAGCCCAGGCCGACGCGGAGGCTCTGCTCAACGCTGGTGAGTGTCGCGGGTTCGAATCCCCGCCCCCCTTCTCGTTTTTCTCCGAGGCCAAATTTTTAACTTGTGTTAATTTTTTTTGTCGGCGTGCAGGTGAGAACCAGTGGGGCACGGACGAGTCGACGTTCAACATGATCCTGGCGTCGCGCAGCTACGCCCACCTGCGCCAGGTGTTCAAGGAGTACGAGAGGCTGGCCGACCACGACATCGAGAAGGCCATCAAGCGCGAGTTCGCCGGCAGCATGGAGGACGGCTTCCTGTCCATCGGTGAGGCCCGTCGGGAGGGAAGCCCGTTTCGGCCCTCTGTCTCTCTCGCACTCGTGGGACGTTCGGCAGGGGTGCGAGGGAGACGGCGAGGGAAGTCCCACTGACTCGCTCGTTCTGCTTGCAGTCAAGTGCGTCAAGGACAAGACGGCCTACTTCGCGGAGCGCCTGCACGACGCCATGGCGGGCGCCGGCACCAACGACGGCACCCTGATCCGCATCATCGTGGCGCGGTCCGAGATCGACCTGGGCGACGTCAAGGAGGCCTACTACCGCCTCTACGAGAAGACCCTCGAGGAGCGCATTGAGGTGGGCCGGGCTTGCGTCTTGCTGACGTCACTGTTTCGGTATTGTTCATTGTCACTGTGCTAATGCTGCTTTGCCTCGTTTGTTGCAGTCTGACTGCTCTGGTGACTACAAGAAGCTGCTCATCACCCTGGTCGCGTGAAGGGATAATGCACTGTCTTCGGGTGATGGCTGGATGTCGGGGCGAAGCTTTGAGTAGTGGTCTAGACCCCTCAGTGGACCCAGCCTCCAACATGATCTGTTTCGTGTAATTGCATAGGTTTTATGTACCTGTAACAAAGACTTCATTCCATTTTTATTCTCTCGTGTGCACTGGGAAAATTTGTAATTTTTTATTCGTGATGTTTGGGTTGAATTTCATTGCTTCATCACTTTGCAATCAATATATTTGAACTAGATCACTTCGAACTATTTTCACTATTTGTTTTTAAATGGGAAGATGTATGTCTTTATTTTCCTGCACTGCAACTGTTACAAATGGAATGTGTTTTAAATTAAATTTTGTTATTGTGCCCTAAATGTTAATTTATTACATTTGAGTTTTTTTTAAGAGCTTTGAATAAACTTATTTTTAAACGCCACAATTTGTTCTTTGTTGCCCTAATTTACCCCTATGCCCCTATTCTAGCGGCAGAATGTCTGTCTATGAAGTAACAACTCCCTCATGGTCTGTCCCACCATACCGGTTTCATGAACTGCAGACATTGAACGTCTAGTTTGTTTCTACACTCAGACCTCTAGAACGGCAAACTAGAAGTTCTTAGAAGTACTGCCATCTGGCCTCTGGCTTTCGTGTAGGTTGATCCTTGAGCGATGGAGTTCGAACTACGCGCCAGGTCGTTCGATTTGTCATACCAGATACCACCTGCATGAGAAATTGCTGGTGCGCTAAAAAACGTGCTCGATACTACAAGCCACAACATAACCTCTAGCGTGTTGTCCCGTCTCGTTGTCGTCACTTGACATTCACAAGCAGTATTTCGGACAGTAAAATCTTTGTGACACTGTCATGGCGAAAATCGGCGATGTTGTAAGTTTAGCCTACTTTCTGGTCTTATTGCGAGCTTCTCTCACCCTTGGGAAGTGCTCTGACACCTTATTATGCTGCAGGCCTTGCCTGTTTTGTTTCACATTCTGTTCAGACCCTTATCTCATGTTATTTGATTCCTACTGTTCCATTAGTTCTCATTGTTTTGGTACTAGAAATAGCTGGATAGAAGGATCCCACTCAATAGTTGTCAGGCTGCTTGTGCTGTGGTTTTGCGACTTGTCACTCTTGAGCGCTGCATTGCTTATGTCAATTTTCTTCATCGCCTGTTGTTCCAGGGTGCTGATGGGTTGATGCGAGGAGCCAGTGTTCTGTCAAGGCCGGCTGATGAATTCGGCAATGATGTAAGTTCTCAGTACTGAAGGGACACTCATTTTGGTTCGTTGTTATATTGCTTTATTAATCTTTTGATTTTATATTTTCTTCTATAGGAAACAGTGGAAGCGATGTGGGCAATGAAAGCATTCAAACATGCCGAAGTCTATTTCAATGTGAGAATCCTCTTTAGCACTCTTGTCATGTTTTGACAACGAAGCAAAGTACTTAAAATTGTGCCTTTCTTATTTTCAGCTGTTGTCTTCAGTCGACCCGAAATTGTTGAAGCTTACCCCCCAGGATGACAAAATTTACAAAGAATTTAGGAACAAATTTCCTGATTTGAAAGTAGATGTCATTATTGAGGATGAAATTAAAAGTGCAGCAGGCAAAGAGGTAATGCATCAATACTGTTCATGGATGTTTTGTAATGTCATGTAGTATCAATCTAAATCAATAATTTTTTTCAGTTGTGGCGTCCATTTTGTGAGCAATTCAAGGATGAGGTTGAAGACTATAGTTTTGGCACTCTCCTGCGACTGAATTGCAAAGATGAATTTTCTCAAGAAAACACTACACTCGTTCCCAGAATCCAATTCTATGCCATTGAAATTGCAAGAAACCGTGAGGGCTTAAATGATATACTTCGAGAGAAGTCGAGGAAAAAGGATTAGATTAGACCTGAAACAATAGTCACACTCCTTTCCAAATCAGAAATATTTATTAATCATAAATTCAACCTTATTTCCTGTTTTTAAATGAAAAGACCTATTATTTTTGTATATTATGGTATTTACTGGGTTCATTAAAGACATAAAATCATCAAGGTGTGTATCTTTTGGCTCCTTAAATGAAAAGTCCTTTCAGATAGACCACCACGCCGGGCAGTCATTCAAAAGTACCCGCGCCCTGCCTGCCCCCACCTCCCCTCCGCCCCCCACTTCCCCTCTTTGCTGCAAGTCAACTTCTCATACCTGACCTGTCACCGCGTAGCCTCGCTGTCTGCTCACCGTTACGCGAATGCGGACTGCGGCGTTTTCGTTCACAACCCTTTCGTTGAATCGTCTGCTAGCGTTTGCTCCGCTGGCTGCTGGCCGTCCCGTCCGCAGCGTTAGAAACACGATCTCGGTGTCGGCTGGGGCGTGGGTGCTATTTTTGTCATGTGAATCTGTGGAGTATTTTTAGACGGGGACGGTCTAATTTTAAAACAAATTTGGAACTGGTAGTCGGAACGATGGAGTAATATGGCCGACTTGGCGGATAAAATCGACGACTTGATATGTAGTTTTGAAGGTGGTGGTGATACAACAATGGATACAGTGGCTATGCTGATGTTTGGGTGGATGGTGTTCGGTCTGTTTGTGCTGGGGATCGGAAAATTCATTTACGCCAAGTATATTCGCGGCGGCAATTGGAAAGGAAGCAACGCCGTGCCGCCCGTAACCACAACCGCCAGTGTCATTGATGACCATTCGGTTAAAAGCACAACTGTCAAGGAGCTGAGAAGTGCTGTCTCTTCTGGTGGGGCTTATGTTCCTCCAACTCCCCCTGTACGCAAAAGAATTGGTTCGACGAAACGGGGATCGTCTGTTGGACCCGTCAAGAATGCTTCCAAGGTATCCCCTGTAACATTGCCTCCCCCAGCCACTGGTCCAGACCCAGAAGCTGTGCATTGGGTCAATCAGGTCTTTGCGTGGTTGCACTTGGACCCTGTAACGCTCAATGAGCTTCTTGGGGTGTGGGTGCAGTCCCTCAATGAATCGACAAGGAAATCTGTTGCTGAGGTGAGTGCAGATGTTGTGATCTTGTCAAGGCCTAGGTAGATTGGCGCAACATTCGCTTCGTTTTTATTTTGTTTCCTAATGTTTTAAGCGGCATTAAGTTAGAAATTTTTTTTATGGGTGGGTGGTTTCTTGTTCTTACATATGCAAAGTCTATTTCTGATCGTAATAACATGTTGTTTTTGTTGATCTACAGGCTGGAGTTGGAGTAGAGTTTGTTCGGATTCTGCCAGAGACACATGCTCCAACTCTCACCAACATCTTCGCTGAATGTGATTCTAGAGATGATATCGTAAGTAAATCTCAAGAAAATGTGTTCAAAGGAACCCCTAATTTTCCACATCTTATGACCGTAGTCTGTGTTTGCTAGAAAAACAACAAAAATAAAATATGAAAACAGAGCTGAAAACAAAAGTTTTTGACAGCATCAGATAAAAAAAAGGCAAGGAATGAAAAGAAAAGGTTTTTGTGGGGCTATTTTTAATTTGGAAGGTACTCCAACTTCTTCTAGACATCACTTGAAAGTTCAAAAGTGAAGGCTGTTCTCTGGTTCCTGGGAAAATTTCCCACACTAACAATGAGTGGACTTTGGTCCCCACTTTAAACTCATTAGAGGACCCACTCTGTTTGAGATTCTCTCTGTCTGTAGTTTGTCCAACAGATACTGATGACATTTTTAGACACATTTATCCTTAGTTAATTGAGATATTAAATGTGCAAGGTCAGAGGTGGTCTTTGTAAGGAAAGCCCGCAGGTCTGCAGGTCATGGGGCTATCATAGTACAGTCATTTTCTACTGATGCTCTTAACTTCAAGGTCGTCAATTATCTTGGTGAACTTTGAAAGACATGCTCTAAGTTGCTTAAAACTTTACAATTATGAATATTGGATTTCTTGATGTTTTATTTAATAACTCCTTTTTTCCTTCTTTTTTTTTTCCCCCTTAGACCATCACCTGCGATTGTGATGCCACTCCTGCATTACAACTTAAAGCTTTTCGTCAGAAGGGAGAGAAGGTGGAAGTATCCCATTATCGAGTGAATGTGAACAGATTCCGAGCACGATTGAACATTGTTTGTGTCACAGAAAAGCTTCTTGCTGATGTCAAATGCGATGGATGGCCAGAAGTAAGAAATTGATTAGGCTTTCACCTTGTACTCCTCAAATATATTGTCTGTTAAACCGTCTTTTTTTCCTCTGCTTTTAGATCAAAGTGTCCCTTGCCCCTGTTGGCAGCATAAAAAATAATTTGGATGAACAGCAGCTTCAAGACGTAATAATTGACATCATTGCCACAGCTTTGAGAATGTCAAATGTCCATCTGAACCTGGGCATGTATCCAGACTTCCCAAGGTTTGGTCGCCATCAGGTGCATCAGCCCGGCCTTTCTCTTCCTGTGCACTATGATAGCATGGTAAGAGTTGGCTTGTCTGTCCCATTTTTTAATCGCTGACTCTTTTCCTACTCTTAAAATATATTCTGTCCTTGTTTAGTTGACAGCACCTTACTCTGGCCCTGTTGCTGGTGGTAGAGCACCCGGGGGTCGCAGACTACTTGTTAAAGTCATCAAAGCTGTAGGCCTCGGTGCCAGGCAAGGTATAAAAGAAAATGGTGGCCTCTAATTGATTCTTAAACAAAATTTGAGTTGCTCATTGAACATTGTTTTGAAGCAGGTTGCCAGGAGCCGTATTGCGTGGTTGAAATGGACGAACCAGCTCAAAAGTACCAAACATCAGTGAAGAAAGATACTGACAGCCCTGTGTGGGATGAACACTTTCTCTTGTAAGACCAATGCACCATCTCAAACAACAATGATATTTTTTTGTTGTGAAATTGTCTACAATATCATTTTTTCCCTCCTAGTGACGTCTCTCCCAACACTGCAGAGCTGCTCTTTGAAGTCTATGACAGAGGAGGGCTCCCTCAGAACTCAGCGTCACGCACAGGCACTTTCATGGGGCTGGGCATCGTTGGCGTGGAGGAGCTCCTCATCAATCCCAGTCAGCGACAAGTGATATCATTACAATCACGGCCTTATGAAGGCGACCCCGTTTCAGGAACACTTACTGCTGAGGTAAGCCAGTCATCCCTTGTTCCATTTTGTTCAAATTTCTGAATCTTGTATGATTACCCCATTCAAATCAATCATTATCCCCCCATCTGTTCTCCAGTTCCTGTTCATTGAGGGAGCTGACATTCCTGCATTTGGAGGAACTCCATACAAACTCAAAGAAACTCTCAAGACCACTTCACCATCTGGAGCTGTTATCACAACCACCAAAACTGTGTTTGCTAATGCTGGAGGTGAGATTTATTTACAAGTTTCTGAAACATGTAATTAAGTAACCCTAAATGCTTTCTTTCAAACGTTTAAATTTAATGTAGATGCCTTTGTTCCAGAGCATCAACTGTCCAATGGTGGTGAACGTGTAACTGAATCAGCGTTGAAAGAGTTGGAGCTCAGGAACCGAGGACAACCTACGCAGACAGACAAAAGCACCCTGATTATCCATAGTGTTCAACGGGTAATGATACATGGAAAGTGTGCCAATGTTGGGTTTTTACTACTCTTCAATGATTTCTAATTTCTCTACCTTGTTTGTTTCTTTTCTCTTTGTAGCAAGGACCTCGTCAGCTTGTTAAGGTAGTGTAAAAATTAATTTTTATTCATAGGCAATTTTTGAGTATTTTTCAATGCATGTAGTGAATTAATGTGTGACTAACTTTAGAGGAAAGATCCTAAAATGAAATGAGAGACTCCTCTTGGGTCTACAGATCCTTCTCAATTAGAGACTTGTTATGAACGACGGTGCCTGTTACCGTGTTGTCACCAATTAGAGTCACACCACTCATTGGTGCGTGGTTCTGGCGCCGCCTGTGTGAAAACAGGCTGCAAAAAATAGTTTCAAACTTAAAACTAAAGGACATTATAGCCACAGATATAACTAATTTAGAAATTTCCTGCTGTAATAACATTCTTGGCTTTGTAGGTCTCAAAATTGTTACCTGTTGTTGGATTGACTTTTATATTGCTAGACTTTAAAATTAATCTTGTAATGCCTTTTCCATTGAGTCCTTCTCCCCAATTCTGGAATTTTGGAAGTAGGCTTTTTATTACCTTGGCTTTGTATTTCACTTAAATCCAAGGTCAAAGCAGTAATCTTTGTGCTCATTTTATGAGACAGGTTGAGTGTCTTGGTTTGCAGTTTGATGAAACAGCTATGTTGTGCCAGTGAGATTTCATTAACTTGCTACTTTCTTATGAGTGTGTCCTTGGCTTTTGACAAACAGGTAGAGCAAGGCAAAAATGGACGCTGGCATGAAGTGGATCAGGTACAGTGTATATTAATATTTGTTCATTCAATAAATCAGTGGGGCTTCCTCTTTTTTTTTTTAAATTTGTTGTCTCTTTTATTTATGCTTTGACTGAAGGGTTGAGTATAGTGAAAGGTTGCATGTAGATTCCACACTGACTTACACTCATCACTCTGCTTCTTCTTTCTGCCTAAGTCCTGTCTTTCTTTTTAATTTAAAAATATGTTATTTTGTTGAAATTTGTCAATTGGCTATTTTTCTCTCTGCAGAAACCATCTTTACCTTTGTTGAGAGGGCATACTGCATGATGCTTTCTTCTTTTTCTCGCCTTTATGCCAAAATAATTAAGCAAGTTACATTCTTCTGGTTCTCTTCTCACCTGTACCTCTTTTTTCGTTTTACAGTCTGGGTTCGGGCTGCAGTCTCCACAGCAAGTTGCTTTGCAGCAGCAACAGCAGCAGCAGCAGCTTCAACTGCAGCAGCAGCAACAGCAGCAACTCAACTCTACTCAACGTGTTGGGCCTGATGGTGACCACTTGACAGCAGAAGGTAGGCCACCTTACAAAGCAGAGTTTCGGCTTTGCTCACAAAGCACGCCAGCCAGAGAAAAAAGAACTTCCTCATTCACCTGTCGCGTTCATGTTCATCATCGTAGTTCTCTTGTCCATCCATATATATGAGTACCCACTGCTATAATAGACCCAACTGTCGACTATGTTTACACCTCACCTTTACTGCTATGCTTGTCAGAACGTGGTCGCAGTCGTAGAAAAAAGAGAGATTTTTTTGGCACCATCAAGAGGCGGTTAAATCGCTCTAAAGTTCGATCAAAATCAGTTGACCCTGGGGATCATGAAAACCGTGATCAATCTCCTAGTGCTCTAAGTCGATCAATATCAGCTGATCGTGCACATGATGGGTCTCAACATTCATCAGGTATGTTGTAGTGGTTGTGTGTGCTAGTGCCTTTTGCTTTTCATTCTGATGTAACTTATCTTTTTATTTTAAATGGCCAATGCTAGATAAAGCCAAAATGTGAAGCTTTTCACTGTCCTTTAGGATGTATAGCCCACTTTTCACTGTTACATTTCCCATGGGCTTTTTTTCTAGAGGTAGTTGCATCATGTCTTGGCTTCAACTATTGTAGTAAATCCTTATGATTGGGTTTGTTTAAACTTAAGTTTAAAAAGTGTGCTGCTGTATTTTTCTCAACAAACTTCTGCTGTGACTTTTAGGTTACTTGACTGTCCCTGGCCTCCGAGCTGATTCGACCCGTTCAAGTTTGAGTGAAGCTTCTGGTATAAGTGGTGCATCTACTCGTACATACATCAATGAAGCATCAAATCTTGTTTTGGAGACTCTTGAAAATGGCATCCACAAGTAAGAGTCACACTTTATGGAAACTTTTGATGTACACTGCTATGGTTCATTACCTATTTTCCTATCACTTTTAGGTACTACTTGGTTCCACTGTCATTAGCTCAGAAAACCAAGTGGAAGAAGAAGGGGACAAAGCTTCACATTTTCAATGACCACACCTTTATTGCCAAACATCTCACTGGGTAAGAATCCTGCTGGAAAAACTTAATTTTTCACATGGGCATTTTTTTAAAGTCCAACATTGTTCAACAGTAATTATTTCATGGTTTCTATGCTTGGTTACAGAGGAACTGTTTGTCAGATATGTGCCAAGACTGTGGCCCGCCGCATTGGTAAACAAGGTTACGAATGCAGAGACTGTCTGCTCAAGTGCCACAAGCAATGCCATGTCAAAGTAGATACGACATGCCCCAACTCAAACATCCAAAACATTGAACTGTAAGTAAATCGTCAAACCCTAATTACCTTCTTTTATCCTAGCATAAGGGCTGTCATCTTACGCGGATTTCTTTCTTTGTCTTGCTGTTATCTTTCTAATTTTTCTTCCACGCTGCCTGGACTTTTTGAAATGCAGTCAGAGGTATCCAATCCTAAGGTGTCTAGTGTTTGCAGACAAGCAAGCTGCAATTTTATTCTCTCTTATTATATACAACATGGACATTTCATGATTCATTATATTTTTTTTTTCTTTGCAGTTACATGCAAAGCTTTCATATTGAATATCATGAAATGTCCAGCACTGTTAATCAATTTTCCATTACCTTAGTGTACTTTTGTTATTATGACATTGATTGAATGAATTGGTCGTAATGGATGGTTTTTATTTCCTCCATGCTGGTCGCTCCTCCCTGTTCTGAGTGAATAACCGTTGGTAAGCAGTACAAAATTCGTGTAGATTAACATGCATTGTGTGAAGCTGATTGTGATTTGTGAACAGTAGAGTAAGAACCAGCTCAAATCTGTCTGAAGTTTGCTGTGCTTGCTTTAGAATCCAACTTTTTAACATCCAGGTGCACACCTTTTCATAAATACTCATTAATGTCTTGTTAGTTTAACATAGGAAGTAGGTTTCTGTTTTTATCTGTTCTCACCCCGATTACTCTTCTTTCATCCCCTCTCTTTCTGTCTTTCTCCCTTTCCCCCTCTTCTTCCGTTTTTCTTGAAAATTTAAAACCTAACTCTATTTTGACTTACTCATCCTCATCAAACTACACCATAAGACTACTGCATATGTGTACCATACCCTGTCATTTTTAATTTATATTTTGTGTTCTACTGTGGCTTTGCTTTCAGTTGTTACTGTGGTGTCTTGTCTTGCCCCAGTAGTCTGATAATTGGTTTCCCTTGTCTGATTTCAGCTGCCACATGTCGGTGCAGAGTCCTCAACTGATTCGTCAAGTTCTAACAAGACAAAGCAGCAGGAAGCTAAAGAAGAATAATTAAGTCATCATCATCCTCATCGAAATAACATTTCTCAGTTTATGCGCATTGTAATTTGTTTCTCTGTGATTTTATTGCTGATTTCTTCACAAACTTTTCCTAATTATTTGAACTGATTTTCTTTATTTCTGCTGCTCATTTTTGACATTCATTCATTTTATTATTAGTCGATGAAGACACTTAGGAAACTTCAAAAGTGAAGGGTTTTTTTTTCGGCTGAAGGAATACTGGATACAATGTTCACTCTATTGAGTTGATTTAAAAAGAAGCAGGATAGGAGTCTCTTATAATTTGTAAGTGAAAAGGACTATAGTGTCCATTAGTCTCATTTTTCTTTTTATCATTCTAGAAACGCATGTTTCTTTTTAAATGATCTGATACTGGGAGGTTTCAACTATCTCTCATTTAGTTTGCAGCTCTTTGCTGTCTAAAATACCTACCATAATGACATTTCCACATGACATGACCTTGTTTTTTTCTTTACAAAGCACAAGAAAAAGGTGCCATTTTAAAAAGATTAAGATGCTCTTAGCTTTGATTAGTTGCTCTGCTCACTGTTTTGTACTTAGACCTTTCTCCTAACATTGAAGATTTGTATAATTCTTAAGCCTTGACATTGTGATTTATCTGAGACTGAAATGCCAGATAAACTGTTTAATTCCAAAAAAAACATACGAACTTATGGCAAACTGATAAAGGAAGCATTTTTCCTCTTAGAACGCCTTGCTTCAGGGCCTTTGTTAAGCCAAATTTTAATCTTAATAATGTTGTATAACTTTGTTTGTGAGTAAACTGACACCTAGGAACATCTTTTAAAGCATAGCAAAATGTTTTCAGACATCTGGCTTTTTCAGTTTGGCCAGATTGGTACCCCCATAATCTAGAGCAGTCTGATTTTCATGTACTTAATCTCTAATGTGCTCTGTACTGTAATAAGGCAACTTAATGAATAGCAATGTTTCAATTGTCTTAAGTTAGGATTTGTTGCTTCATCCTAACTCATACTTACAACGATACTTATTCATTGTTTCCCAGTTTCTTATTTTGTTTTGAAAGAAATGGTCCACACCATGACGAGCAACGAAATATGACGTTGGAAGTACTGGGACTTTATCGCAGTGCAACTATGAACATTACGGTAGTGCGTAATAGCCCTGTCTGTTCTTCAAATGATAACTTAATAGTACATGGTACAATATATGATATTAATGTTTCTGTTATTTTTTGTTAACTTCATGTTTTGTTGTGCATCAGTTATGATCTTATTTATTTGTTAACTGCCTCAATGTTTTGAAAGATATGTGCCTTTTTCTCATTTCATTTTATTTTTTTCAATTTTACTATTGTAGTACTTGCTAGCTGATAATATTAGCTACCATGACATGAATATTCATAATTCTTCAAAATCTTTGAATGCAAAGGTGTTGCATTTTATCTTGCTGTCTTTCAAGGCATCAGTTACCTCATTCTTTTATTTTATTAAGGGTAATAATGATTTTATCCTATTGCTTGTTCTGTGAAGTCTCTGCATCCTTTCTCCACACATGACATAGAAAGAAGGATGGAAGAGACGGAATCATCGCAACGTCAATGGTTCAATAAAATTATGGTGTTTGTTTGGGTTTAGTTCCCTCTTTTAAAATGTTAAATTTGTATTAGCAATAGACAATCTTCAATGTGAAAAATGTATTTAAAAAAAGAGTGTTTCAACTGTTGGTTATTGTTAACATTTCTCTTTACTTTAAAATTGGTAATGTTTAAGTGCGGTGTGGTGTTTTTTTTTTCCAGTTTATCAATTGTTATGTGATGTTCCATGTGTTAATAACGTTCGAGTGAAAGAAATTCAAATGCACTTGTTCATAATTAAGTAACAAGGTTGATATTGTAGAAGAAACGTCAGTTTCATGTATCCCTTCATGTGATAAACATAAGTACCTCTGAAGAATACCACATCAGCATCGAATTCTCTTGTGATGCTC
Source organism: Thrips palmi (assembly GCF_012932325.1). Lineage (NCBI taxonomy): Eukaryota > Metazoa > Arthropoda > Insecta > Thysanoptera > Thripidae > Thrips > Thrips palmi. The sequence goes on along the minus strand of NW_023144629.1, from coordinate 4,562,492 downwards.
TTAGTTTCAATGAACTTATGTATCATGTACCACTCGATTTTCTTGCTCTTGATTTTGCACTATTACCTACAGGAGGGTCTTTACCTAATGTTTTGTACATTCTCTTCTGTTTTGTTGATTACTGTTCTTGTGTTGGGCCAAATAGTTAGTTAATGAAATGCATTAGTTGTTACATTCGTTTAATTTGATGTTTGTTTATTAAAATGTTATTGAAATATGTTTTAAGGGAATGCATGAAGGGAAAAGAATATACTATGGGATTTGGTGAATTAATGACTCCAGATTGTGTAAGAATGATGATTTGGCCCCATCACATTGCTGCTTATGGCCCCATGGCTCTGCCATATGCATTTTTCATGTAATTTGCTGTTGTATCGATGTTGCCAATGGCCTGATATCGGTGAACGAGTTTCAGTCACAAATATATTATTGATGTGTGCTACTCCATGTATTGTGTTTTCTATTGCTGGCATTGCTTGTTCCCCTCAACTTCTAACATCTAGGTGAGATATTTAATTTATTGTTGGAAGTAGATCTGTGCGATAAACAGAACAATTGATGGAAATATAATCCATGTGCATATGTAAATTTGGGCTTTCCCTCTCACTTACTTGGGACCTGTGTCTCTTTCATTGTTCATTTGCTTTTGTGGTGCTTTATGTTCCAACTAAATACTAGTCAGAACTATGTGGTGTATGTAAATATAAGGGTGGTAATGGTTTGTGTCAACACCAGCTTTTCTTTCCGTTATGAAATATATTCATAAACCATTTATCTCTTCTCTTGTTCTTTTCCCCTTTTTAAATCTTCCTTTCACCTAAATACAGATGTTAGCGCAAGTAATCCTGCAAAAACTCATGCTTTTATTCGAGCAAATACTGAAAATGTACAAAGTTGACTTGGGTCACATTTCTCTCTAGTCGACACTAGTCTAAATCTATAACTACAATATCACAAAGTAAAGCAAAACTAGACAGCTAGAATAATCTTTGAAACCAACGCACGGTCCGTAGTGCCGCTAGTTCTGTTGACCACCCAAAGCGGCCCGTGCAAATGAAAAACAAAAAAAAAAAAAAAAGGTTTCAAAAGTCGAGCTGCGTGAAAATATCCTCGGGGTCAGGCGTCCCGCGCCAAAAGTCGTCCCTAAAGCTGCTGAAGCCCACCGGGCGCTCGCCGCTCGCCAGCAGCCTGAACTTCTCCAACTCGGAGCTCAGCTCCGCGTCCTCCTGCAGTTCCGCCTCCAGTCTCGCATCGCGAATCTCCTTGAGGATGGTCACCTGCGAATGGGGGCACGGGGAATGGCATGACAGTGTGGTGGCGGCGTGGCGGCGCACTGGTCCAGCCGGGCCAGCCGGGCGACTGAAGCTTACCTCCTCGTCCACGTGGTCCGCCCCCAGGGCGCTGAGCCGCACCCTGGGCCCCACGTCGGGCACCATCGGCACCATCCCCGACGCTGGCCTTTTCCTCCTGTCCGCATGCCCGCAGAGGGTGCGCGTCCTGGCCGCGGGCCTGGGGGCCGCGGGGGCGGGGGCGGTGTCGGCGGACGAGCAGCTGTACGACGCCCACGTGTCCGAGTCCGCGCACGACGCGAACAGCTGGTTGACGGCCTCCTGCGCCTCGGACAGCCTCGGGGAGGGCGGCCCGAGGGGCGGCCGCGGCGGCACACTGGTCCTGACCGGCGCGCGGCCGCCGCCGTGGCCTGGGTGACCTGGGTCCCTGGGGGGCAGCTGGTGGAACGGCAGCGGCGGCCGGGGGTGTGGGCTGGAGGGGCTGGAGGGGCTGGGGTTGCGGGCGGTCGGCAACGCGGCCGACCCCGTCCACGACGCGCTTAGCTCGGCCGAGGGGAAGCCCTTGATGCCGTCCAGCTGGGGGTTGATCATGACACTGGAAGCCTGCAGGCCGAACCTGCCCAGCACCTGCGCCGAAAAATCGAAAAACACAGTAACAAAGCGGCCTTTCCTGGCGCCTGGCGGACGGTGGAGTGGCGGTCACCGCGCGCTTGCCTGCGAGAGGTAGAACTGCTTCTCGCTGTCGGCCAGGGTGTCCCAGGCGGCGGACACAGTGGCCTTTAACTTGGTCTTGGAGGTGTCGGGGTAGAGCCAGTGGTACAGGGTGCGCGTCCGCTTGCTGAACAGCGACTTGGCCGCCTTCACCACCTCGTCCTGCCTCTCGTCGGCGAGGGGCAGTTTCGGGTTCTGGGTCGGGCTGCAGCGCGGCTCGCGCGACCTGGCCATCGCCGTCGCCACGGCGGCGGCGGCAACGCAGCCTTGCGCCTGCATGGACCGGAGGAAAGCACGACAATGGTAAAACACGTCGAGACGATGACGCGGACACGCGCCACCCTGCCTCGCGGCAGCCACCACACTGCCAACGCACCGGCGGCGGGGTGGGGTGGGTCTGGGCCTCGATGGAGGCGAGCGCGTCCTCGATGCTGTCGAAGGTGATGCGCTCCGAGGCGCTGGCCTCGTCCTGGCGACATGTCCGCACCTCCACCTCGACCACCTCGTCGTCCAGGTCCACGGTCTCCACGGCCTGCAGGTTGGGGCACAGGGCCGCCACGTTGCTGCCGCCGCTGCCGCCGCGCTGCTGGGGCTGCGCGTCAAAGCCTACAATCATTCCGGGGTGTTGAGGCACTGCTTGAGACTCCGCTTCCAGCCCTCCAGCCACGCCACCTGATGCATGTCCTGCTGCAGGTCCTGCGGCGCGCACGACCGCCGGATCTCGCTGGGGCTCTTGAACTGCACCCGGATCCCGGGCTCGGGCTGGCCCATCGCGCGGTGGCGCGGGCGCGAAGGCCGATGCCGCGGCAGAGGCGCGGACAGGTACTGCGACGACGAGGACGGGGCCGAGGCCGGCGAGGCGACCGCCATGGAGCGCAGGTCGATCTCCGGTCCGTACGGCAGGGTCCAGTTGTACAGCGGGTACTCGGGCGGCAGCGCGGCGTACGAGTCCTCCGGGAGCAGCGAGTCCTTGGCGGGGAAGACCAGTTAGGGAGCGGCCGCTTTACTTTTTAGATGGCATTTGCGATCTTTTCAGCCTGTTGACACTTCCGCCGCGAAATGCGCTGTGGCTGTCGTGAGCAAAGTGACGCCCTCGGGAGGCCGGCCTAACCTGGATGGTGTACTGCTGGTACGTGGGGAACGCGGACAGCGCGGGCAGCACCATGTCCGGCGTCACCTCGGACGAGAAGGCGTCCCCCAGGGACGGCGTCGGTGCGCTGCTGTCGGGGTACAGGTCCTCGCACACGTTGACGAGGGCGGGGGTCAAGGGCCAGGCGCAGCCGGGGCCGTGCTGGCCGTGGTGGTGGCGCGGCGCGGACAGGTCCCAGGGCCCCGGGGGCCACGCGGCGTACGTGGTGCCGGTGGCAGCGGCAGAGGGGCGCGGCGTCCTGGCCATGCTGTGGGGGCCGTGGGGGCCGTCGCTGTCCATCAGGATAAACTCGTCATCGCGGAGCTGGGGCTGGGCGCGCGGAGTGGCGGACGGGGCTCGTCCTCTTCCGGGTCGCCGCCCTCTACAAAAGCCGCGGTGGGCGGCACTGCTCCTGACAGTGGGGCCACCCGGCGAAGAGTGCTAAGCTGTCCGCGCCTGCGGTCCCGTCCGCTGGGTCCGCCGCGGAGCCACGCGGAGCCGAGGCCGCCGACGGAGGGGATGCGCGTAACAATGAACCAGTGCACCTGCAGAGGCGCGCGCCGCCACACCGCCACGCTGCCGCCTCTGCCTCGCCCCTCGCCCCTCGCCCAGACGAGCCTATGAGGCAGGCCTAGGATTTTAAAATTTCCTTCGAGATTCTCGATCCGCTTGATACAATTTCACACAGCAGAGCACCCCCCGCAGGTGTCCGAAGACAGTCAAAACTTTTGCACGAGTGCTAGCAGACTAGCACACGCCGGTAAGGGGGCGGGCCAGGAGGTGATGCGGAGCGCGGAGCCCGGTCGGACACTAACCTAGACAAATAGACGGAGAGGCAGTTCGGACGAGGCGGCCCTCAGCCCGACGAGGAGGTGGCCGCCTCGCTGGCGCAGGACGCGGGCCTCGCAGGAAGGCATTAGTGCCCGAGCAGCTCGCGGAGCTCGCAGAACCGGACCAGAGTGGACGTACCCCGCGCCGCGGGCCCCCTCGGTAGCGCGGAGTAGCGACAGCACGCGGCGCCATGGGCATGGCACTGCCCGCGAGTCTGCAATTCTATAGCATTTATTTTCTCCAAATTCGTGCGAAAACATGACTTGTCATTTTTCGCGGAAGAGCGGTTCCGGTTCGGCCAGCGAGATGAATGAATGGATGAATCACGCGGACCAGAGTCAGCGGAACACCTGTTGCGTTCGGGCGCGCCAGGAGGTGCACGACGCCGTCCTCGAGGACGCCCTGGACGACGCCCTGGACGAGGGGTCCTCTGGGTTGGCTGCCTCTCCGCGCATCACTGCTCATGTACGCCTCAGAGGATTCACGCCTCTCGAACAATCAAGGCGGCAAGCCGTGCCGCGGCCGTGCCTTGCCTACTGCCGCGGCGGGGCGGGGCCCGGCGGGGCGCGGCGCTTTGGCGGGGTCCCAGGTGCTCCTTTCAAGGTCCGGCAAGACGTCCGGCCCGGCCGCCTTGTGACGAGAGCGAGGGAGACGGACGCTGGTGGGTTGGGGGTCCCGCGGGTCCTGGAGGAGGCAGAGTCAAGCCGAGCCGGGCGGAGGGAGAGAGACAGGTGTCTCGCTCCGCCGCGCTGACTCGGGCTTTGCGCAGGCGGTACAGGTAGGTCGGCCGGTGCTTGTTGGGCCCTCTGGGGCCTCTGGGCCGCGCGGGAGAGATCGGCCCCCTCCGCGGCCCTCCCCCTCCCCTCCCCCGGCCCCGGCACGGAAAGACGGCGCGTCGCTCCGCGCTCCGCCTCTGTCCGCGTCCGGCGGGTTCGCGTCCCGTCGCCGCTCCGCCGCTGCAGTCTGCATCCGACCGCCGCGCCGCGAGCAGCATCAAGGTAGCCGTCGTGTCGCTGGTGGCGCCGTGCCGCCCACCCCGTGTCCGCGACGCGCCACCTGTGTGCCGAAGGACGCGACGCGCGTCCTGCGTCGCGTGCCACCGTGCGAGGGCACGGCCTTCGCGTCGTCCGGGCCGGTCGCCACGGGACGGAGTGACGTGCCGAACGTAAAAGTGCGCCAAAAGTCAGTGATCCGTAGGGAGAGCGGTGCTGTTTGAGTTTTGGCGGCAGGGTCAGAGGTCGCCGTCGATCCTGGATCGGACCCGAGGGGCAGTGCCCGTGCCCGCGACCGGCAGTCGTGTGATACAGTGATTCAAGTGGACGAGGGCGACAGCCTTGCGATCGCAGCAGAGAGACAGAGAGACCCACACCACGGGACTGCCGGCGGCGGGGGCGGGCTGGCCCAGGGCGGTCCTGGATTGTCCTGGGCTGTCCGACGCGGTCGCCTCACTTAAAACACCCCACGCCCCAACAGTGACACAAGACGTGAAAGTGGGGGATTCGGCCCGGGCAGCACCAAAGTTGAAACTAAAACTTGTGTTTCCACAAAATCTATTTTTTTCCTAGTTGTTTATCGATGGCCCGTCAAGTGTCACATTTCCGAGTGCTTTTGTCAGGCTGGGCTCGTAAAATGCAAAGCAGTTGGCGCCGCGGCGGGCGGGGCGGGGCGGGGCGGGGCGGGGCGAGGCCGGCGTGGGCGTGGTGGAGGCGGTGGAGGCCGACCGCGGAGGTCCGATGCCGATGGCCGCGGTCCAGATCGTGGAGGCCTTGGAGGCCACGTCCGCGTCGTTACCGTCGTTACGCCGGACAGCGTTTCCGAACCGCCATTCGGCGTCGCTCTGTCTCGCTCTGTCTCGCTCGCACCGATGGCGCGTTCCGTAGGGGTGCGAGAGAGACGGGAGCGACGCAAGCTGGACGCAAGCACCCCCCTAACGACGCCCTAACGAGGCAGCGAGGCAGCGCGGCAGCGTCACCGCCTCGCGTCGCCTCGCGTCGCCCTTCCGAGTTCTCCGAGTTCCGAGAAGCAAAGTGAATAAGCAAACGCGCTCCGGTTCTCGCGATGCGCCCGAAGGGCCCGGAGCCGCTCCAAGCCGATCGCCGTGCCGCGGCAAAAACGAGAAAAAGCGACGTCGGCGGCGGCATGGCGGGCACGGCGCATGGCGGCGGCGTGCGAGCGGCCGTAACTGCACGCGACCTTCGTCGAGTTGCGTGGGTCCTGCGCCGGACCGCCGGTCCGCCGCACGTAGTAGAAAGCGCCGATGTTCGCTCCAGTTGCTTGTTGCGCTCGGGGACGTCGCTGAGGCGCTCCGCGCGCCGAGCACGCCGTCGACGACAGCGGGGCGCGGAGTCCTGGGCGGTTCAGGGGCGCGTGCTTTTGACCCAGGGGCGGGTTCAGTTGGGCGGGTCGGCCGCTTACCTCACCGCCGCACGTTCCACAGGAGCAGCAGCCTTCATCGGCGCGTGCGGGGGTGGACCTACCTGGACCTACCTGGGCGGCTGGAGGCACATCGAGATCGGAATCGGCAATCGGCCGTCCCTCTGGAGCGGCGGTCCTGGTGAGTGCCGCGGCCTGCGAGAGGCCTGCGAGAAGCCCGCGGGCCGAGGAGGGAGGGGGGGATATTGTTTCAAAGTGGAGCATGACTTGAATCGAAAACGAGTGGTTGTCATCGTCGGCCGCGTGCCCGCCGGTTCGCCACGCATATAGCGCGGGGCTTAGCTCCCGTGGCCCGGCCGTGCCCTGCCGCCCTGCCGGCACGACCGTCGTGTTCCGTTGAGATACGCGGCTTTTGCGCCTGACAGTTCCCCGTTCCGCTGTCGGTCTTCGGCCGGAGCCTTGAGGCAAAGCGTGGGGCCGCGTGGGGCCGCGTGGGGCCCGCAGAGGGCGAGGCACGCCATGGCGCGGCCCTACTGAACCCTGACCGCGGCCCCGGGTCACGAGTCGGGTTAGGGGCAAGGAACCAAGGAACGCCACTCCAGTCCACGTCGCCCGCCAGGCCCCCAGCCCGCCAGCCCGCCACACGCTGCCTTTGCCTTTCCCCGCCCTTCTGTGCTCCGCTCGCTGGAGCCCTGCAGCCTCACCGGAGTGGGCCCCGCGTCGCCCCACGTCGCCCCGCGACTCGCGAGTTAGGACTTTCACTTTTTTCACGGAGTGCCTCCCCCCCCCATTTATTTCTGTGCTGCATCCTGCTCTTCTTGTCCCACGCCGGCGCCGCGCCGCTGCATGTCATGTGCGCCTCCAGCCGCCAGGCCGAGCACCGGGCCGCCGGTCCCACGGTCCGCGATGCGGCGTCGGCCGGAGCCTGGCCGCGGCAGCGATGGCGAAAATCAGCCATTTCTAGATTAGGTTCCTCTCCCACGAGAGTCTCTCGGCAAAAAAAACTAAATGAGGAGGGAGCCCCACTGTAGGGCCAATCGGTTGGCGCTGACGGACTGCAGGGCGGCGGCAGAGAGTGGAGAGCGCGCTGTAAGTAAGTCGTTGGCCCCCGGCCGGCCGGCCAACTCGGCCCGACTCGCACACTCGTTGCCGACAGCGAGCGGCAGCAGCGTCCATCCAGTAATGACCGCAGCAAATTGAAGCGCGTTTTAGAATAATTGGGAACGCCACGCCCTGCCACCCCGCCCCGCTCCACCGCCGAGATGTGGCCAAGATGATGCGGTTGTTGTTGTTGTTGCGCGGGTGGAGTCGTTGACATCCATCCTGTCTGAGGCGCGGCGTTGTGAGGCAAGCAGAGGCAAGCAGGATGCTTGGGAAACGGAGACAAGAGACACCGAGCCGTTGTGCGGTATCGGACGGTCGGGAAGAAAAGAAGCGCCTCTTTTCGAATTTTGTTCATTTCGACCAACTTTGCTGCAATACCGCTCCCAAACTAAGGTGGCCAATCGCACTCCGTAGCAAAGGGGTTCTAAAGGAAGGCCCAAAGAGTACCCACCCGTTGAGGGAGAACGATTTGGCGCCTTAGATTAGATGCAGTGGCTGCCTAAAGTCAGGCCAAACGATGATTTCTACACATTTGTTACCGTTCCGACAAACTTTGCTGCAATACCGCTCCCAAACTAAGGTGGCCAATCGCACTCCGTAACAAAGAGGTTCTAAAGGAAGGCCCAAAGAATACCCATCCGTTGAGGGAGAACGATTTGGCGCCTTAGATTAGATGCAGTGGCTGCCTAAAGTCAGGCCAAACGATGATTTCTACACATTTGTTACCGTTTCGACAAACTTTGCTGCAATACCGCTCCCAAACTAAGGTGGCCAATCGCACTCCGTAACAAAGGGGTTCTAAAGGAAGGCCCAAAGAGTACCCACCCGTTGAGGGAGAACGATTTGGCGCCTTAGATTAGATGCAGTGGCTGCCTAAAGTCAGGCCAAACGATGATTTCTACACATTTGTTACCGTTTCGACAAACTTTGCTGCAATACCGCTCCCAAACTAAGGTGGCCAATCGCACTCCGTAACAAAGGGGTTCTAAAGGAAGGCCCAAAGAGTACCCACCCGTTGAGGGAGAACGATTTGGCGCCTTAGATTAGATGCAGTGGCTGCCTAAAGTCAGGCCAAACGATGATTTCTACACATTTGTTACCGTTTCGACAAACTTTGCTGCAATACCGCTCCCAAACTAAGGTGGCCAATCGCACTCCGTAACAAAGGGGTTCTAAAGGAAGGCCCAAAGAGTACCCACCCGTTGAGGGAGAACGATTTGGCGGCTTAGATTAGATGCAGTGGCTGCCTAAAGTCAGGCCAAACGATGATTTCTACACATTTGTTACCGTTTCGACAAACTTTGCTGCAATACCGCTCCCAAACTAAGGTGGCCAATCGCACTCCGTAACAAAGGGGTTCTAAAGGAAGGCCCAAAGAGTACCCACCCGTTGAGGGAGAACGATTTGGCGGCTTAGATTAGATGCAGTGGCTGCCTAAAGTCAGGCCAAACGATGATTTCTACACATTTGTTACCGTTTCGACAAACTTTGCTGCAATACCGCTCCCAAACTAAGGTGGCCAATCGCACTCCGTAACAAAGGGGTTCTAAAGGAAGGCCCAAAGAGTACCCACCCGTTGAGGGAGAACGATTTGGCGGCTTAGATTAGATGCAGTGGCTGCCTAAAGTCAGGCCAAACGATGATTTCTATACATTTGTTACCGTTTCGACAAACTTTGCGGCAACTCTGCTCCCAAACCGATATTAATCCAATATTCACACAAAGTCTTATGTGCTCAAGGGCCCTTCACTTCATGACGTCTAAAGTTACCCGGCCGTCCCAAGTTACAGAGTGCGTCCATCGGACGAATACGACGCTTGCCCGTCTTAGTGTGTGTATGTGTGTATAGGTGTGTGTGTGTGTGTGCGCGCGCGCGCGCGTCGCCGTCGCCGTCCTCGTCGCGCTCTCGCCCTCGCAACTGGAGCGAAGAGCCTGCCCGCCTTGCCTGCTTGTCCAGGCCGCCGCAGTCCGCTCCTCGCAGTCCATCCACCCGTTGATGCTTCTGCCTATCCGCCCGTCAGCCTGTCCGTCTGTCCGCCCGTCCGTCTGTCGAGCTGCTGTAAACGTCTGAGAACCCGCACAGCGCCTGATGCGCAGGCACCCCGGTGCGCAGGGCTGGCTGGCGGGCTTGCCTACCCCGCCGCCTGGGCGCCTGCGAGGGTTGGGTAGGCACCCCGGTGCGCACCGCTGGCTGGCGGGCCTGCCTACCCTCCACGGCGTTCTGCTCGTGAGACGTAACCGACGGTAACAGAGGACAGGCAGAGACCGACGGCCCGCGTCTCTGCACAGGTGCGGCGGTCGCGCAGCGCGCAGCCTCCCCGGCGCGCGTGGCAGTGTGGTGGCGGTCGGCGGTTGCCCAATGGGCCTGACGCGGCGTGGCGTGCCGTGGCGTGGCCCGGAGTCCGGAGCAGCCTGGCGCTCTGATCGGTGGGATCGCCAGACCAGCCGCCCAGCCGGTCAGGTGGTGCGTGTTGTCGCGCCGTGGCGGGTCCGTCCAGGTGGGCGGGGCGGGGCGGGGCGGGGCGGGGTCATGCGTTCGCGCCCAGACGCGCGGGCGGAACGAATACACCGCGACGGAGGGGCGGCCCGTAAACGGTGACGTAACGAATTCCACCCAAAAGTAAACAAAGAAAAAAAAATATCGCAATTGTAAAGCAATCAGCTCGACCTTGACGTCTTGTTTTTATTTTCACCTAAAAAAAATAAAATAATGAGATTGGAAAAAAGTTGGTCCGGCGGTGACCGTGGGCCGCACCGCCAGTCTGCTGCGCTTATGGCGTGTGAGATTGCCATCTCTATGCGGCGCTATGCGGCCTGGCCCGTGTGTCTACCCGCGCTGTCTGTCTGTCTGTCTGTCTGTCTGTCGCCGCAATTTTGAAAGCATCGCCGCATGGAATTGGAAGCGTCGTGTCGTGTGTTGTAAGGCCGCGGTCGGGAGACGAGCACCTCGCCGGCCGCCTGGCCGCGCCTGGCAGACAGACAGTGAGACAGACAGACGTGCTTTACATCTGCCGGCGGCTAGCCGGCGAGCTGTGCGGCGCCTCTCCGCGGCCCGCCTCGTAGTCGTGGGGTCGCGCTGGTGGCGCTCTCGCACCGGATGCGGCTGGCCCGTCCGGCCGTGCGAAAACACCGCTTGTGTCTTCCCTGGTCTCCCTGCTGGGAGACCGGGCCCAGAGGCCCGGCCGTCCGATGGCCCCTGGCCCATCGCTCTGCATGCGGAGCGGCCGGTGCGGCTTCCCGCGGGCTTCCTGTGGGAGTTTCCAAAGGGAAAGCCCGAACGCTTTCGGGCTTTCGGACCTGCAGGCTTTCTGCCGCACCTTGGTGGCGACGGCGACGACAACGCACCGCCGCTTTTTACCGGAAACTCGCCCCCTTTTTGTCGTCCCGCCGTGGTTTCGGTTTCACTTTTCGGAGCGAACCGCGCACCGCATCTTCCGGCGGTCCGCGGTCCGCGGGGCGCGACAGCACCGGTCTTCTGGCCCACTGTGAGGCGGGCGGCTCCACCACACCCTGTAGACGCGCACGCCGTCGGCCTGGCCGTCGGAATGCCTGTCCTACTGGACGGCCACTCTGGTGGACCCTGTGGCCGACTGGACCGTTTCGTCGCCTTGTCTTTGTCGCACTCGCGGGGCTTGTCGCCGGGGCGCGAGAGAGACAGAGCGACGCAGCGATCCCTCGGACTGAGGCGGCCGTGGGGCTGTGGCCACTGGCGAGCTACCATGTAAGGCACGCATCGCTAGCGCGAGCAGCGCGAGGGAGACGGCTGGCCGGCCGGACAGACCAGGCTGGCGGCCCTGGCAGGCAGGCGGGCAGCCCGAGCTGGCGGCGCACAGACGTCGCACAAACGAGTGCATGCCGCTCGTTGAGAAAGGGCTGCCATGGGCTGCCATGGGCTGCGATTGCATGGACGTCGTTGCGATCGGTTGCGATGCCTGATGGGCCCGATGCCCTCGTCGATCGGCATCGGCTGGCGTCGCCAGATCGGGAGGGAACGACCAACGGCCCGATCGGGCCAAAAGGTTCTCTGCGAAAAAAACGGGTGGAGGGGAGGAGTCTGGCCGGGGAAATCCATCTCGCTCTTAGCACGGGTGCGCTGTCGGTCGTGAGCACACACACTCACACACACACACACACACACACACACACTCTCACCGAGACGGGAAGTACTGCAAACACACGGGGCGTCACGGCCGCCGGGCTGCAGGCGGCTGCAGGCCTGTCACAGGCCCTGGGTCGTGGGTTCGAATACCGCCGCCGTCGCTCGGCGACCCTTTCAAGGGGTTCCGGCCGGCGGGCGTGGCAGTGGCGTGGCGCTGCTGGCGGTTGAATGGGCCGTTCTCGGCGGTGATGGCTTTGTTGATGGCGTCCGGGAGCAGGTGACGCGGCGACGACGCCCGGTGACTCGGCCGCTTCCGTGGCGCTCCGTGTGGGTGTACGAGTGTGACACACTGTGTGACGACGGCCACGGTGGGCACGGCACAAGTGGGACAAAGACGGACGGAAGCATTCGGGTAAAGGTGCGGCGGCGGCGTGAGGTGGCGGGCCAGGCCTCTTACACCGGAAAAGAACAAGAACGAAAGCGAATTAAAAAGGCGGGGTGGGGCGGGCCGCGCCGAAATTCGTAACCTAAACCACGAGTCTGAAGCGGCGAAACGTTCGCCGATTTTTCGCATCAGGAAATGTGACAGTGGAAGTATGCCGGGAAATAGATGGGCGTTGGCGTGGCCTGGGTCATGCGAAGGCTGCCTGGAGGCCTGGAGGCGTGTGGGTGCACGAGGTGAACGAACCGGGCCGTGCTTTGCGGACGGTCCCCGCGGCCTTTTGGCGGAGCGCGAAGCGAGAAGCACTGCCGCCAAGCCGCGCCAAGCCTCCGAGTGACGCGAGCGACGCGAAACCGTACGGGGCTTGTGGTCCGCCCACCGCGCAACCCACACGCGCGTGCCAGCATGGTGCCAGCCGACACGCACAACAGCCCGGCAGCCCCTGCAGACCGGCGGACAGACGCGCGCAGCTGCAGCAGCGGGCATAACTAGCTGCGCGCGTGGCTGCCTGTGCTCGAATCCGCGGGCGCTTCAGCTGCCCGTGAAAAATCCTGGGGCCAAATCTGGAGGAACAGAAAGTTTTTTGGAGGGGCATTGTTGTGGTGCGCTGTATTGAAAGTCAGTCTGTCGCCCTGCCCTGCCGTGCCTTCCGAGACCGCGGCGCGTCGCGGACATGGCGTGGCGGTGCGGCGGTGCGAAGGGAGGGGGAAGGCCACGGGCTGACTTTGGCCGTGAGTGAGTGGGTGCCACTCTGCTGCGCTGATGCCATGTGTGACTGCATGCATCAGATTCTCCCCCCACAAAAAAAATCTCATTCAACGAACGTTAATGAAAGCAGATGATCCGTCGCGTTTCACAACTGCTGCGATAGCCGAGAGGTTGGAGACGTGGGATCGAGGTACCGCAGGCCGGCGTTCGAATACCAGCGTCACAAAAGTTTTTTCGACTTGCTATCCTAAGGGTGGCGGTTCGAGGCCATGAGAGCGGAGCCGTGTGCAACAGGCCCACATGCCGGAGGTTCGACTCCTAAAATATTTCCATTTAATTTTACTGCCTCACCCAGTGCGGTTCAAACCCGTAAACGTGAGCCCACACCGAGCATGGGACGTGGTGGTCCAGGGAGTAGAGGCGTCGGTTCCCAGCGCTAGGGTCGGCGGTTCGACTCCCCCAACTTCTTGCGAAATTTTGACCGGGTCGGTCGAGTCCTGTTGCGTCAAGAACCCACCTCACGCCGATCCCCTCATCATGGGCCGTGGTGGCCGAGAGCGTAAAGTCGTGTGATCCCGATGGCGGGGTCCGGGGATCGAATCCCATCATTTCATTACATTTTTCGACCGCCTTCCTCCCAGTGCAACTCAAACCCGTCGTCCAACACGCTGCCAGACGTACAAGCGTGATAGCGTAGTGGTCAGAGTCACATTCACCTGGCCACTCCGCTGTGGGTGTCTAAAAAGCAATCCGCTTCGGCGGGTTGGCCTCGGCACTGGAGCGATGGAGTATTTGATCCATCAATCCAGACCACCCGGTGTGTGGTTGCGGGTGGTGCCTCCTTGACTTGTCGGGGAGGCGATGATAAGTCCTTTGAAGCTGGCCTAAAACGCTGTATGTTCGGTACGGGAGCGCCGGACAGTGGGGGTACCATGGGGTACACAACCAACCCTACGAAAACAAGAAGCTCCCACCAAACCTCTTCTCTGTCTGAGTCTCTCTCTGTCTCTCTGTCGTCTCACTCTACGTCCCGCCCCTCTAAGAGCTTCGTACTGGGTGCTCCCACCCAGCTGCCTGAGCTTTGGGGTCCTACTGGGTCCCCCGGCGAACGCTTAGGGTCGCTGACGGGATTAACCCCAGGTACCTGATAGCACCGGTTCCCATCCCGAACACCGAAGTAAAGCAGGAGGCCTCCCCATTAAGACTGGGGAGGGGGTGTAGAGTTCAAATTTTTTCTTTTCCCTTTCAAATTTCTCGGTTAATACTCGTTTGGTTTCCTTATACGGGGTAGTATTTCGAAATTTTTTCGTGACCCCAAGGTTGAGAACCGCTGACCTAGGTATTGACTGTCGCTCTCTTTGTCTCCGCAGACCATGGCCGCCAGGTGGAGCGCCACCAAGGCGCTGGCGTCCTTGTGTGTTTTCTGGATCGCGTCGGTCTCCGCCGTTGATGCTGCTGGGTAAGTTGGCCCCGTCAATCGGCCGCCGTCCACTGCACAGCAAACGAGTCGCCCTCGAACCTCCCCGTCCCTCCTGTCCCTTCCAGCACCTACACGATCGTGGCCCCGCGCGTCATCCGGCCCAACACGGACTTCAGCGTGGCCGTGACCACGCAGGGCACGGGGCAGCCCACCAGCGTCACCCTGGAGGTGTCCGGGCGCCAGGACTCAGGCGGCAGCATCAGCCAGCGCGTGCTGCAGACCATCATGGTGGAGCCCTACTCCACCAGGACGGCGAGGCTCGAGGTAGGGCGGGGGCAGCTTGGAATACCAAATAACTCTTGAATTTCTTTTTAAAAATGTTAATTACATTGGTTTTCGTGCCTGCAGATCCCCGACCTGGGCTCCGGCCACTACCGCCTCACGGCGCGCGGCCAGGGCGGCGTCAACTTCGAGAACGCCACCGACCTGCAGTACGTGCACAAGAGCTACTCGGTGTTCATCCAGACGGACAAGGCCATCTACAAGCCCGGCCACACCGTGCAGTTCCGTGTGCTGGCGCTCAACGCCAACCTCAAGCCCAGCGTCACCCTGCCCCTCGACATCTTCATCTCGGTATGAACGGGTCCCATCACTCGGCAAAGAGAACCTAATGGCTTTTCGTGGTTTCGGCTTGGTAATGCTGCCTCCACTCGTGCATGAATGAAACTGGTGCTGCAGGACGGCAAGGGCCACCGCGTCAAGGAGTGGAAGCGAGTGCCGCTGACGCGCGGCGTGTTCTCCGGCGAGCTGCCGCTGTCCGAGTCCCCCGTCCTGGGTGACTGGAACATCACCGCCGCCATCCAGGACCAGATGTTCACCGAGAACTTCCAGGTGGCCGAGTACGTCCTCCCCAACTTCGAGGTGACGGCGGACGTGCCCGACTTCACCACCTACAAGGAGGGCAAGATCGCGGCCATCATCCGCGCACGGTACGTGAGGGCCACACCCCGGAGAGGGTCTCGTCGCTGTCCCCGGCGCGCCTTTGACGGCGTCCTTGTGCCTGTCCGCAGGTACACGTACGGGAAGCCGGTCCGCGGCGAGGCCACGGTCACGGCCTACCCCACCTACATCTCGGACATCCTGCAGCCCATCTTTCAGCCGCCCGTGCGCAAAGTGGTGCCCATCGACGGCAAGGCGGCCGTCGAGTTCGACCTGGAGAAGGAGCTCAAGTAAGTGCCAGACAGCAACTGGAGAACCACGCGGGGCGACGCGCGTGTACTCTACCCTCACTTTCCTTCCAGGCTCCAGGGCGACTTCACTCGCGATCTGCAGCTCGATGTGACCGTGGAGGAGGCGCACACGCTGCGCCGCCAGAACATCACCAAGCACATCACCGTGCACAAGTACAAGTACACCCTGGAGCTCATCAGGTCCTCCAAGTACTTCAAGCCCGGCCTCAAGTACTCCGCGTGGGTAAGTACCCCGGCCTCTCGTGCTTATCCTCGGCTGCGTGACGTGGGACTTGACGGCGTTGGCGCTGCTGCAGGTGAAGGTGGCGCACCACGACGGCACCCCGGTGCAGGACGACATCAACCCCGTCACCTTCCGCTACGGCTACACGTGGGACACGGACAAGTACACGTCCTTCGAGAGGCCGCTGCCCAGGTCCGGCATCGTCAAGGTCGACTTCTTCCCGCCGTCCGACGCCGTCACCCTGGGCATTGAGGTGGGTCGGGGGCTGCGGCGTTGGCGCCAGCGATTACCCCGCGCGCTCATCGGAACCTTTTAATCACGTCCTTGGCTCGTAACGCGTAACCACCTTGTTGTCGAGCAGGCGCGGTACCTGGACCTGACCGAGTGGTTCTCCACCATCGACGCCGCGCTGTCACCCAGCTCGTCCTTCGTGCAGGCCGTGCTCGTCACGCAGAACCCCAAGGTACGTCGGCGACTACCGGGACGGCCGACCTCGGCGAGTAGTATGCATGGGTCAAAGTCATGGGCCGCCATTTTGGCTCCCCCACCGTCGCCCCGATGACTGACTGCGCCGTTGCAGGTGAACGAGGACGTGGAGATCGAGGTGAACAGCACGTCCCCGCTGTCGCACCTGTCGTACCAGGTGATGGGGCGCGGCGACATCGTGGTGGCGCACTCCATCCCGCTGGCCGGCCAGCGCTCCACCACCTTCCGCTTCCTGGCCACGCACCCCATGGCGCCCAATGCGCGCGTGCTCATCCACTCCGTGCTGGAGACGGGCGAGGTGGTGGCCGACGTGCTAGACGTGGAGCTGGAGGGGCTGCTGCAGAACTTCGTGGACCTGTCGCTCAACCCCACCACGACGGAGCCCGGGCGCGACGTGGAGCTCCGGCTGCAGACGCGCCCCAACTCGTACATCGGCATCCTGGCGGTGGACCAGAGCGTGCTGGTGTTGCGCGACGGCAACGACATCACCGAGGCGGACATCAAGGAGGAGCTGCGGTCCTACAGTCCAGACCCCGCCACGCACGAGGCGTTGCTGGGGGTAGAGCCCGCGTTGCCGCGGGGCCGCGCTCTTCGCCTGCGCCGCCGCGCTCCGGGATGGCGCCCCGGCTCCGCCACCGCGCAGGAGGTGTTCGATGTGAGTCGATTTCTCGAAGCCACAACATCCTGGAGAATGTAGTTCACTTATGGGTTGACAATTTTAAAACCTTGTTTTCAGAACGCGGGAACGGTCATCCTGACGAACGGTCTTGTCATGGAGTCCATGAGAGTCGGTAAGTCAAGCCTGCATAGTACAGTGATAACCTTTATTAAAACTCTCAGGAAATCGCAAAAATGTGGAAGACTATTGTTTTGTAATTAATCTCTTATCTCAAGCCGTACGGATGTCACAAGACAAAAACTGTGATTAATTCGCTTGGTTAACCCAACGCACACCTTTTACTTCTGCAGCCGAGGCAGAAACAACTGTCAATCTGCACACGTTAACCAAATTAATCAAAAGATAATCTGTGTTACTAATCTCTGTAATGTCATGTACATTCGCCTAGTCGCCTTCCAGGTGTCGGCTCAGGTAAGGCCCTTGCCAACCGCTGAAGGGCTGCTAGGTTTCTCATATCTCTGCTGAGCTTTTCATCGCCGCGCGGGGATTCCGCTGGGGGCGGTTGGCTTGGCGGTCACAGACTAAAAACAACGGTTGTGTGAACGTGCGGTTGTTCGGGTTTGTGCCCCAGAGTACTACAGCCGCGGCCTGCCGTCCCCGGTGCTGGACTCTGACTCGGGCAGCCCCTTCGCGTCCATTAGCGCCGCCCCGGACGCCACCGCGGACGCCACGAAGACCAGGAGACACTTCCCGGAGACGTGGCTGTGGGAGCAAGTGCAGGACTCAGGGTAGGCAACGATCAGGTGCCCCAAAAAAGACATTGACGTTGGAGGAGTGGGTTCCCTGGGCACCCCTGAACCAATGTAGACTGACTCCCCCAGAGCCACAGGCGAGACGACATCCGATTCCACCCCCGGATACCCCCTCCCTGCACGTCCCGCGCGGCCCCGCATTGCTTGTGCCCCAACTTCTCGCCTGATGACTACATCGGCTGCATGCTTGGTGGTTGGACGAGGTCGGGAAGTTTCGCTTATCTTTTTTTTGTAACACTAAGCACCGCTTGGTACGAGGACGCGAATCATGTTTGCGAATGAGGATGCATTAACGTGAATCGCTCTGGAAGGCTGGGCCAGGCTGGGCCAGCCCGCCATCGGGTGACCGCGTCGCTGTGTCGCTGTGCCCGTGTCCCCGACGCACGCCGCCACTATTACGTTATTCGTGCCATCCCGGCCATTCTGGCCGTTCTGGCGAAGGTCGGCCATCCGGCCAAGCCTTTGGCGCGCGGGTAAAACCGGGAGCACGAGCACAACAACAATAACTAGACCGGCGCCAACATCAACGACGACGTGCTTGTTGCTGCGCAGTTCACGAGGACGACCCCCTCCGCGCCCAGAACCGCGCCCTGCACCGCTCCTTCCCGGTGCCAGGGCTGCCCGTCGTCAAGCCCGACCTGGGCCCCGCCGTGGCCTACCTGCCCGCCACCAGGCCGCCCCTCGCCGGGCCCTACGCGTTCTCGCGAATCCCGCCTCCCGTCTGGAACCACCCCAAGGTCTTCCTCACCAAGCCCCCGGCACCCACCTGGCTCTTCACCAATGTCTCGTCCGGGTACGCACGGAGTGCACGGAGTGAATGATTTGAGGGGGCGTCCACAAATTCGACTGTTTTATTTATTTTTGAGAGAGTTTTTGACTGTGTCATTTGTGGACGGCCCCGGAATGAACGAGAAAAAGGAGTGAGTACGAATGAATCAGTGAATCGTGGAAGGCATGAACTGGGCGAAAGCATTTTTAACGGAGTGAATGAACAGATGAACTGCGGAAGGCATGAACTGGGGAATGAATGACTTGGTTATGCTTGCGAAAAACACTTGCCCTTCACTGTAGCAGTCCCCTGCTTCACCCTCCGGCCCCGCCCGGCCCTGTCCACTAGTCGCCACGCCCTCTCGCTACGCCTGCCCCCGCTGGCCGCCTCGCTTGACCGAGCTTTCGTTGTCGTGCAGGTCTGACGGCCGCGCCACCATCAAGAGGGCCGTGCCCGACTCCATCACGTCCTGGGTCGTCACGGCCTTCTCCGTGGACCCGCTATACGGCCTGGGGCTCACCCCGCAGCCTAGCAAGGTGAGCACGGCGCCGTCCTCCTCGTGCAGGCCCTGCAGGCCCTGACTCACCCCCACCCTCTCTCCCCCCAGCTGACCGTCTTCCGGCCCTTCTTCGTGTCCGTGGACCTGCCCTACTCCGTGATCCGCGGCGAGGTGGTGTCCATCCCCATCGTCGTGTTCAACTACATGGGCCAGGACGTGCGCACGGACGTGACCCTGGAGCACGCCGGCGACTTGGAGTTCGCCGAGGTGTCCAACGAGATCAACGCCGAGCCCGCGCCGAGTGAGTTCGACATCCTCCTTGCTGGCGCGCGAGCGTGGTGCTTCCCCCTCGGGGCTCGGCGTGGCCTGGCGTGGCCTGGCGTGGCCTCGGGGCGCGAGAGATGCTGCCCGCAGCTCCCCCACCACAAGAAGGCCGGGACAGTGCTGCCGTGTGGGCGTCCGCAGCGCGTTTGGCCCACCCGGCCCGTACGTCGGCGAGGAGGTGGCGCCTCGCGGCCTCGCCGCGCGACTCGTTGCAGTATCGATCCGCCATCCGCCCTTCGCGCGGGCGGTGCCACGCCGTGCCACGCCGTGCCACGCCTTGCCGGGGCGCGGGGTTGCCGCCGCCGCCGCCGCCGACTTCCCGCCAAGAATTCAAAACCCACGTGCAATGTCCCGAACGCTCCTCCCCGTGGCGATGCCAGCCTTGCTTGTCTCACTGACTCACTGCTCTGCCTCCGTCCGCAGAGCTGGAGCTGTACCGCCGCAAGAAGGTGACGGTGCGCGCGCAGGACGCCGCCATGGTGTCCTTCATGGTGATCCCCAGGGAGCTGGGCTACGTCACCATCAAGGTGCAGGCCACGTCGGAGCGCGCCAGCGACATCATCGAGCGCAGACTCCTCGTCAAGGTGCGTATTTTCAATTGTTTTGGTGTGTTTTTCTTCAGTTCTTAGTTCTTCAGCGCGAAATTTGAATCGGAAAACACTGCGATGGAGTGTCGGACCGCGGTGCGTCTGACTGGCGCGTGCCGCCCCGCGTGCCGCCCCCTGGAGTGGAGGCAGTGCCTCTGACCGGCGAGGCGGCGGCGCGGCGGCGCGGCCCCGGGGGCGCCTTCGTGCGTCCCTTTTCCGTAGGGCGCCGAGGACATGACGCAGGGCGTCGCCATGGCGTCGCCCCGCACCGCGGCCGGCCCTCGGCCCTGCGGCCCTGACGCGCACAACGCGCCTAGAGTTACCTCCTTGGTTCGAGCTTGGTGTGCGGGGGCGTTTTTCCGCGCGCGCCGCCACCAGGGGCACACGCGGCCGCGGAGGTGGCGACGGCCCTTCGCGTCCCTTCGCCGGGGAGACGGCCCGGCGAAAGGGCTTGGCCCGGCCTGGCGCCGTGTTGCCAAGCGTGGCCGCCGGGTGGGGGTAGGGGTGCCGCTAGGGGTGCCGCTGGGGGCGGCGCTCCGAGGTTGCGACTCCGCGTCGGGGGGTGGCGCTTGGTGGCGCTCCCTCGGTGCGGAAGGGTTTGGCTCCACGTCCATGACGCCCTTGTGCAGCCCGAGGGTGAGACGGTGTTCCGCAACAAGGCCATCCTCGTGGACCTCCGCAACAGCAACTCGTTCAAGACGAACGTCACCCTGCACGTGCCCAAGTACATCGTGCCCGGCTCGGAGCGCATAGAGGTGTCCGCCGTCGGTGAGTATCTCTCTCTTCTCGCTCTTCTGGCCATGCCGGCCATGCCACCGGGCTGCATTCTCATTGGTCGACGCGTGCCGCAGGCGACATCCTGGGCCCCAGCATCCCCAACCTGGACTCCCTCATCAGGATGCCCCACGGCTGTGGCGAGCAGAACATGCTGAACTTCGTGCCCAACGTCGTCATCCTGGACTACCTCAAGGTAAAAAAATCGCTAAAACCTAAAGTTACATTAAGGCAACAACCTGCTGACTTTGGTCATTGCGCTTGTCAATAACCGACCCGTGCTTCGCCAGAACTCTCGCCAGCTGAGCCAGGCCGTGGAGAGCCGGGCGCGCGCCTACATGGAGAAGGGCTACCAGCAGGAGCTCACGTACCGCCACAAGGACGGCTCCTTCAGCGCCTTCGGCGAGACCGACCCCAGCGGCAGCACCTGGCTGACGGCCTTCGTGGCGCGGGCCTTCCGCCAGGGCCAGGCCTACATCCCGCTGGAGGAGCGCGTCATCGACGAGGCCCTGCAGTGGCTGGCCGAGCACCAGGCCACCAACGGCAGCTTCCCCGAGGAGGGCAAGGTCATCCACTCCGACATGCAGGGCGGCGCCGGCAGGGGGCTCGCCCTCACCGCCTACGTGCTCACCACGTTCCTCTACAACCAGGTACAGTACTCTTGAAGAGAGAGGCCGGCGCTGTCCCGATCCGCTGCTGACCGTCCCGCTTTGCAGCAATTCACGTCCAAGTACCGCAACACCATCAACAAGGCCGTGGACTACCTGGTGAGGAACATCGGTGGCGTGGAGGACCCGTACGCCATCGCCGTCACGACGTACGCCCTGCACCTGGCGCTGCACCCCACCAAGGAGGCCGCCTTCAACCTGCTCGAGTCCAAGGCCCAGTCCAACAGTACGTCCCACTCCACTCATTTCCCGACTTCCCCGAGGGTGTTTGTGAGTAACTGTGTTCTTCTTTGACTGCGCGCCCCAGGCGAGCACAAGTGGTGGAACAAGACGGTGCCCGCCGGGCAGGAGCGCAACCCGTGGTACACGCGGCCCAACTCGCTGGCGGTGGAGATGACGTCGTACGCGATGCTGACGTACTTGCAGCGCGGGCTGGTCAACGAGGCCATCCCCATCATGCACTGGCTGGTAGCGCAGAGGAACGCCAACGGCGGCTTCGTCAGCACCCAGGTGCGTACTTCGGCCGCGCCTCCCACACTGCGAACGACGCCAGGAACGATCTAACCGCGCTTGCCGTCCCGCAGGACACGGTGCTGGGCATGCAGGCGCTGGCCAGCCTCCTGGAACGCATCTCCGCGCCGCCGGGCAACGTGGTGGTCACCTTCTCGTACCGCGCCGCCGCCGGCCAGACCTCCAGCATCAGCATCAACCGCGTCAACTCGATGATCCTGCAGAAGCAGGAGGTGCCGCGCGGGGTGCGCGAGGTGGAGATCAGCGCCACGGGCAGCGGCGTCGCCCTGGTGCAGGTGTCCTACGCCTACAACGTCAACGTCACCGCGGCCTGGCCCCTCTTCACGCTCGACCCGCAGGTGGACAAGAACTCGGACAGCAACCACCTGCAGCTGTCGATTTGCGCCGGGTAAGTCCGCCAAAGATAGCAACCATACGACAAGATGGCGGCCCGCGACTATGGGCCACCCTTACTACTGGCAGCACTCGAACCTGGAACCTGTGTTGCCGGCAGCTTCGTGCCTACGCCCGCGGCCAACGAGAGCAACATGGCGGTGATGGAGGTGTCGCTGCCTTCGGGCTTCACCGTGGACCGCGACGCCCTGCCCAGCCTGGAGCAGTCGCAGCACGTCCGCCGCGTGGAGACCAAGGAGCAGGACACCGTCGTGGTGCTCTACTTCGACAAGGTACGAAAACGTCAAGGTGTGGTGTGGGATTCGAACCCGGGCCAGCTACTGACGGGGGACGTTTTTTGCCTGCAGATGGTGCGCAAGGAGTACTGCCCGACGGTGTCTGCGTTCCGCACCCACAAAGTGGCTCGGCAGCGGCCCGTGCCCGTCACCGTCTTCGACTACTACGACCAGTGTAAGCACTCGCCAGTCGGCGCGTCAAACTAGTTCCCAACGGTGTTTCGACTGTCGCTTTCTCCTTGTTTCGGCAGCGAGGCGCGCGCGGGCGTTCTACGAGCCGCGGGTGGCCACCCTGTGCGACATCTGCGAGGGCGAGGACTGCGGCGCGTCGTGCTCCTCGAGGAGGGACCCCCGCACCGGCGAGCGGCTCACGGACGACGGCGGCTCCGAGCCCGGGGCGTCCGCCGTGGCCGCGCCCTCCTTCCTGGGGACCTTGCTGGCCTGCGTGGGGGCCGCCGTCGTCGGACGGGCGCTCGCCGTCTGAGCGACCCGCAGCAGCAGCGGGGACGTCAACTAGACGATCTCGAACCGTCAGAAAAAAAATAGGGAAATGAGTGAAACTCTTCATAGAGATCACCCTCCCAGAAAAGGAGCCAAGATTAAGCGACACTGGCTCCTCCTTGAAAGCACTGTGGTCTTTGCCAAGAGAACTGTGAAAAAATCGTGCGTCCCTTTTGTCGTCTTAGGGCGCGTGTGTGTGCGTATGTTGGAATGCGTGTTTGCGTGAGTGTGTGTATGCTTGCATTTTTGTTTGAATGTGTTAGTGTGTGTGTGTTTTGCCAGCTAGAAAGGGAGGACTTTCGTGTTTAGTTTAGATTAAGTTAAACGTGTTCTGGTCATTAACAATGTTATACATCTTGTACAGGTACTGAGAAAAAGACGAGTTAAGTGTAAGGAAGGCGCAAGTGACTAGTGACTCTATGATGAGCAATCGCATTATTTTGTTATTCTTGTCCCATCACAATTGACTAACCTCGCAGCAGTCACCGTTGTCAAAAAGCGTACTTATCCCAACCTGTCTGCCTTTGTTATAATTGAACTTGTAAAATATCATTTTTGACTGTTTTGTGAGCTTTCTGCAATGCGGCTTGAACATCAAGGAGACTGCCTCTTTTCCCCAGCAGCGTATTAACCAGTCATGAACGTATTAACCAGGCTGTGATTTCATTCCCAGTGTAGGCGCAGATATAGCCCACACCGTCACACCTCCGTATTATTGTGTGATAAATGTGATGCAATAAGTATACATTTTTAAGTTTTTCACATTAGAGTATTTAATTGTTAGAGAGGCGTTCTCTCAGGGAACAGTTCGGGACTGAAGTAAGGGTGCAGGCTTGTCTTGCCTGGCTGTGGACGCCTCGCGGCGCCGTGGCAGGTAGGCAGCCCAACGTACTCCATTCCAGTGTACCGAGCATGCCCGGGCATTTTTCATGAAGCAAGTGTACCAGCTGTGCTTAGGCGAGTTCTGTCGTTATTTTACGCCTTTTGGGAAACACCAGCTTGCCGACGTGCAATCACTGCATCCAAAAACGAAACAAAAAAAAAAAAACTGTAAACGGCCCGCATTTTGTTCCCTTTACGATACGAACTTAACCGTTGAAGTGTATCGCACTTTCGTGTTATCCCCAGAGAGGACAGGTCAGCCAGTGGGCGTCTAGCAGGGTAGTTTGGAAAAATTGTGACTTTTGTGTGACTTTAGTCGGATTGGCCGTCGTGTTCTCTCCGGGTGTGTTTATGAGTGTGCTTCCTCCACGAGCGGGGGAAGAATATTCTGTAAATAAAGAGGATGAATTTAATCAGCAACGCCTCGAGTTTTAATTTCACACCCGAATCCCCATTTCGAAGGGCGAAGAGCATCATAGTGGTCAGAAACGAGAAAAATACTTAAATAAGATGAAGGGTGCGCCTTAGAAAACACGTAAGAAGCTAGAGATCATAATTTACATTTAATTTCACTCTCTGATAGTTTCTTTCTTACAAGTTACACGACAGCACTCTTACTCACGCACACACGCACACACACTCACACACGGACAGACACAGGCACACATTTCGCATAAGCTCAGTAAACATCCCCAGATGGGACGCTGCAGGGCAGGGCGGCTGGACGGAACGCGAATAGGGTGCCAGAGACGCAGCCAAACCCCGAGGACGGACGTTTGGCTGCGTTCCTCGCACCACTGCCGCGCTTGCTGCACTTGGAGCACGCCGACAGGCACGCCGACAGGCACGCCTACAGGATCCACGGCCTGAGCAGCTTGCCGCCGTCGCGGGCGTACTCCTCCCTGGAGAGGCACATCTCCTGCACGCCGCTCGAGTTGGCCAGGACGCAGGCGCCCAGGTACGCGGCGTGGTAGCGGTACGGCGACGCGTGTACCTGTAAGCACCAAACAATAAGGTTGGCAGGAAAACAAAAACGCAGGGTACCGGCGGGTATTCGAACCCGGGACTTGGGGACCCTACCTTGGGCTGCGCCGCGGGGGGCAGCAGGGCGGCTAGCTCCTCCCGGAGTCGCTCCGCGAAGCCCGGCAGCATGGTGAGCCCCCCGGCCAGGAACACGCTCCTGGCCATGGTCTTGCGGGCGTCCATGCTGCACTCCTGGATGGCCTTGTACACCATGCGGTGCACGCCGGGGTGGTCCAGCCCCCAGGCCTGCGGGTGGAACAGCCCCTCTGGCGCCTGGAAGCGGCCGGCGTCCAGCGTCAGCGTCCTGGAGCACGCCGGGGAGAGCAGGTTAAGGCACACATACACCCAGAAATAGGCCACACTCCGAGTCCTGAATTACGCACTCCATGGTGGGCTCCTTGTCGCCGGAGAAGAACTCGCTGACGCTGACCGAGGCGGCCAGCTCGGTGGGGTCGCGCTGGGCGCGCTTGAGGTCGGCGCGGTAGCTGGCCGAGACGTAGCACAGCTTCTCCAGCGCGTACCGCGGCAGCAGGGCCTCGGCCACCGTGCTCAGCGACACCGGCGGCGCGCGCTGCAGCAGGAAGCGGCGGACGTGGCCCGACATCTCTTCGCCGCCGTAGGGCACGCGGGACACGCCGCCCTCCACGATGTAGCCTGTCGGCCAGGTCAGCGGACGGCCACGTTAGTCCAAGTCAGCGGCAGAAATCGAAGCACACACACACACACATGCACACTTACCGTCCATGATGGGCACCACGTCGGTGCGCTCGCCGACGTCCACCACCACGCCGCTGGCCGCGTTGTAGGCGTAGAGCGCGAGGACGGTCTGGTGGGACAGCAGCACGGAGCGCACGCCGAAGCGGTCGAACAGGTCGGCCACGAGGCGGGACTGGGTGGCGGCGTCCAGGGTCCTGGGGACGCTCAGCACCACGCCGTAGTCGCGGGGGTCCACGGACAGGGACTGGAAGACGACGCGCAGGATGCCGGACACCGCGGCCAGGTCCATCGTGTGCTGAGGGCAGAAAAAGCAGACGCCCCCGCGGGGTTTTGAACCGGAGACCGAGCGAAGGCGAGTCCATTGCTGTGCAAGTGGGTCATCTCTGACGGCGCAGAGGGAAAGAAGCAGGCTGATGGCGCGGTGGCGTGCCCGGCCCGGTGCCCGGCGTGGGTGCCTCGCGGCAAAGGAGCGCGGCCTTTGGGGGCAGTGCCAGGTGCTGCGTGCGGCGTGCATGTGTCGCGAGCCTCTCCCTCTCGCGGCGTCCCACGGCACGGCCGCCTTGCCGCGCTCGCTTTGCCGTGGGACTGTTCCGTGCGAACGCCTGGCTCCCACGAACGCGGTACGCGGTACGCAGGATTCAGGAAGTGAGTACCTTGTTGATGCGCTCGGTGGGGCGGATGGGGTAGCCCAGGTTGCTGTGCGCCCGGACGCCCGGCTGCAGCGCCGCGTTGCCGTACACCTTGTCGCCGGCGGAGGCCACCCCCAGGCTGGCCGCCAGGCCGCGCCGGCTGGCACTGATCGCGGGGAAGAACACCTGGGGCAGGGACGCTGCAACGAGACGCAAACGGGGGTTCAAACACCAGCAGTTCATGCCCTCTTCGACGCCGGGAACTTTGAGGAGACACTGACGTTGCGTGCAGAGGATGCCCGCGCGGACGGAGCGGCTGCCCAGGTCCACGACGATGCTGTCGCGCAGCAGGGCGGGCGCCCGCGGCATCGGCCAGGGCTGCACGTAGGTGGAGGAGAAGTCCTCCACGGTGTGCGTCTGGAGCGCGCGCACCCAGCGGTCCGTCTCCTGGGGCGTGTTGGCGCGCACCACCAAGTAGTGGCCCATCTGCAGGCAGAGCGAGAGAGACAGTAGGAACGCTGTCCAGGACAAACAACTAAACAGCTGCGAACAAAACCAAGGACTTACCCTGTCGTCGATTCCTATGACGGGCACTGTGGCCGGGTTCTGCAAGCAAGACACACGACAAATAAAAATACGTACAATTGCGCACCGAGCTGGTGAGCGCCGCACCACTGACTCACCCTGTCCTGCGCGGTGATGACCATGGACTCGAAGGGCTCCACCAGGCCGCCCATCAGCTGGGTTACGTCCATGGGCTTCTCGCTGTGCTTGCCCTGCCGACGGAAACTCAGAGTCAGGCCTGTCCCTCCGTCAACCCGCCGGCCAGCTCGGCGTCAAGTCGCGCACTCACCGCGTAGCAGTACAGGAAGCCGTCCTTGGCGCGGAAGTAGCACCGCTTCCACGCGTTCCAGAACGTCGCCTTGGTGCGGCCGCTGGGCAGCCGCTCCAGGAAGCCCTCCACGTTGACCCTGTCCACGGGCCGCGGCTTGTCGCGCAGGGGCTCGGGCACGGAGTACAGCGCGGCCACCAGCGCCGACTGCAACCAGGATCACGTCAGCGACGAAGCGGACGGCGGACTCGGGGAACTTGGAGGGTGGGGAACTTACCGGGTCCCACTGACTGGTGGTCCGTCGCGACTCCTGGGGTCTGTCGTCATCGGGGAGCTGGTCCACGATGGAAGGGATGTCCTGCATGCTGCTGGTGGTCGACGAGTCCCGAAGGTCGTCCCTGGACGACGCCCGGAGGTCCGCGACGGAGCCGCCGTTGCTGGAGGCAGGCGTGCCCATGGGCGTGCCGACGGCGTCCTTGTCCACGCTGCCGCCGCGACCGCTGCGGAGGCCGCCGGCGCTGGCCGCCTTCCTCAGGACGGGGTGGTGCACGCCGCCGTTGACGTTGGCGCGGATCTCGTCGGCGAGCGTGACGGGCACCGCGTTGATGATGTTGTTGACCTCCTCCATGGTGGCGCTGGACCGCCGCGACGACCGCTTGCCGCTGCCATCGGCCGACGCCGCCCCCGCGATGATGCTGTCCAGGAAGCTGCGCCTGCTTGCGTTGCTGCCGCTGGCTACCTTGTTGTTGACGTTGTTGTTGTTGTTGCTGTTGCTCTTGGTGGCGGCTGGCGTGGGGTTGTTGTTGACGGGGCTGGCGGTGTAGTTGTTGTAGCTGGAGGCGTTTGTGCTGTAGGCCTTACTGCTAGCTTTGTTGTCGCTGCTGCTGGAGCTGTAGGCCTTTTTGTTGTTGTTGTTGTTGTTGATACCGTTGTAGTTGGCAGCGGTGCTGGCGGCGTGCGCCTTGTTGCCGGCGCCTGTGTTGTTGCTGTTGACGGGCTGTGACACGGTCTTGCGCAGGGCGTTCTTCACGGCGGTGGTGCTTCCGAAGCCGTACGACGAGCTCTGGCTGGCGGTCGACGTGGGCCTCGCGGTCCGTGCTGCCCCTCCCACCGGCCCTGCGGGTGCCACCCCCTCGCCGGCCGGCCGGCGCTGCGCCTCGAAGTGCCCCAGTAGGTCGCGGACGGACTTGTGCTGGTGCTTGGGCTGCTGGTAGTGCTCCTCGTCCTGCTGCATGTGCTGCCGCACCTGCTGCTGCACCCGCGCCAGTCGCTCCGGCGTGGCCTGCCGACAAGACAGAGAGACGCTCTTAAGGCTTTGCTTACACACCGACGAGAAGGACGCACATTCATACCATTGCCGTCACAAAGGAGCCCGCTGTGTTTGCTTCCCGGCTGGCTACGGCGCGAGCTAACTAACCTCAGCCAACGCCGCGCGGCCGAGCCGCAGAGCGCGGCCCCCAGTCTGGCCCCTGGCCGCCGGATTAACCTACGCCGACCTTATCTTCTGCTTATCACTCCGCGCATCCGCCCTAGGCGGGCCTAGGCGGGCCTAGGCATCCCCACTGACTGTACCTCGATCTCCTCCATGACGCCCTGGACGCCTGCCTGCCTGCTCCACCCTGCGCGCTGCGCGGTCGCCAGCCACCTGTCCCGGCAGGGCGGCAGGGCGGCAGTGCGACGCCGAAAAGGCGGCGACGGCGCCGTACGCGCCAAACTGCTTACCTCAGCACACCCACGCCCCTCAGCGCGCCGACCTCGGCGCCGACTCGCTGACTCCGGCAGAAATTGTCGCACCGGGCCGCCAAAGTGGCGGGCGACGCTGAACCGGCGTCGCGTCGTCGCCGTCGTCGCGGTGGACAACGCCCGTCCGCGGCTCAATCAATGGCGCCTGGGCCTCTGTCATGGTGGCCGTGGAGGGGGTGGGGTGGGGGCACTATCAGCTCCCGCGGCGCGTCACGGACAGTAACACCTGCTCACCTGCAGCGCTATTTGCCCAGCAGGGGGTATTCCCGCCGGTACCGTCGGTACGGTCGGTCACACGGCCCAGGGCGTTGCCAGTGACACATGCCCGCGCGGGCTGATGATTCCGGACAGTGCTTTTGTCGCCCTGTCTCTCTCGCTCTCAGCCTGCGCGTAGTGGTGCGAGAGAGACGGAGCGACGAGGCACTGCGCGGGATCAGCGTGCATGGCCCCATGTGTGTCACAGGCCTCTGATAAATACCAGGCCCCTCTCTGTCTCTCACCGCGTCCCTCTCCCCGTCTCCCTTGCACTCGTGACGGCGCCGCGCCGCGTCCCACTCGCGCCTTTCTCCCCGACAGACGGCACTGGCGCTGATAGCGGCCGAACGGGTCTCCGAAAAAAACCTAGCCCGGCAAAAAGGAGGAAACTTGTCGATTTGAACCCACCTGCTGGAGATCGGGGCTGTACGACGTCCTGGTGGCGGCGGCCGGCGGCCGGGCCGCAGTCCACTCGGTGCCGACGTCATTGAGGCCCGAGTCCCTGGAGCCCTTGCCGTAGTCCCGGGCGTCCCTGGCGTCCGTCTTGGCCGTGACGGCCACCACGGACGGCGACGTCGTGACCGCGCCGGCGACGCCGCCTGCGACACCAAGACAGCACGGCGGCGACATTAGCACCACGACGACAGCGACTCCACATGCGGACGGCGCAAAGCACAGGCGGTGGGACTGCTTCCGGGGCACACGCCCAGGCACGCCTGCAAAGCCTGCAAAGCACACCTAGCTGGCGTCACTTTTTGATGCGCTAGGAAACGGATGGCGCTATGGGCTACACTGTCACAACGCCCCATCGGCAAACACAAGCTGTCTTGACGTCTCGCCCAATCTGTAAACGTGAGGAAAACACACTAATCTCTGACAAGCCGGCAGAGGAAGGTGGGGCGGGGCCGGTCTAGGCGGGGCGGGGCGGGGCGGGGCCGAGGCCCAATCAAAACACGGCATCGGTTGGCCTGAAAGCGTCTAGAGGGTCTGGAGGTTCTGGAGGCAGGCGATTCGGAATCTGACAGGACAGCGGTGGACTACGGACTTCACTACAAGGCACGCGGTACCGTTCACGGCGCGAGGAGCGCGAGGCGAGGCGGCGGAACTAACCGAAAAAGCGGCAGAGGGACGCCGGCCGGATCGGGATTGGGGGAGAATTAGCATTTTTCAGAGACGGAGACAGGAGGAATCCAGAAAAGGACACGAGAAGAGAGTCGTACTCACAGGCCGCCTGCTGCGACAGACTCAGGGCGTAGATGGCGTGCAGCATCCTGGCGGTTATCTCTGGCGTTTAGGTGAGCTGCACCCACACGCCCACACGCACGGCGCACGCGCGAGGCGCAGGAAGGATGCAGGCGAGAGAAAAAGTGGCAGATTGAGAAAACGGCGTCATGCAGTGACTGCGCTCGCTGCCCTGGCGCGCCGGGCGCGGACGGGGCTGGGTAGGCAACCGGCAGGGTGGCGCGCACGGCTGCGCCACGGGCCTGCCTACCCCCACGGCGCTCGCCCGGCCGAAAACCAGATAAGCAACTCACCCTGGCGGCCCCGGCGGCGCGGTGCCTGCACTGCCTGCACCCGGCCGACGGCTGCACGGACTGTACCTGCACTGGCTGCCGGGCCGGCTAACCTCGCCGACAGCGGCCCAAGAGCCTGCCGGGGGGCACGGCCACGGCGGCCACGGCTGCGCGAGCACTCATGCCGCCGGAAGTAGCAGCTCGGGCAGAAATAATAGAAATTACGGCCGCAACGGGAGCGGAGAGGCGTCAGGGAGGCGTCGGGCCGCCAGCAGGCAGGACACTAATTGGGATGCACTGAGGCACTGAGCTCCGCGACGGCGGCGCGACGGCGACGCGGCGAGTGATGCTGGGTCACGCCGACGGTCCTCGCCGAGGACCGAGGATGCGCGCGCACCTCGGCAGGCGTCACGTGCGCGTCGAGGCGGCCCAGCGGCGCCGCGGTGCAGCCAGCACACCGCGATAAGGTAAGGCAACGCCAGGTAAGGCCGGGGAAGGGAAGGATGTCACAGAAATAGGCGCGCGGGTTTCTTGACCCAACTCGGTCTTTCTCTCCTTTCTTTGCATTATTGTTGCGAGACGGCGAGGGCGTTGCGGCATCGCGGGGCCCTCGGCGGGGTCCGTTGCCCGTTCGGTGGGAAGCCGCAGGAAGGATGTTTTAGGGAACGGGGGCCGTGCGTGTTGGACGAGGACCTCCCTGCGGTGTCCCTGCGACGTCACGCGCCGGCCGGACTGTCCCCGTCGTGCGACCGGCGTCACCGCAAGCCGCAACCCGACGTCGACGTCGAATATTATGCGACGTGTGGGTTGCTTTGTGTGTCTGCGTCGTGTCACTTACCTCTGATCCTGGCGAGCAGGCCGCTCAGTCCGCTAGCGGGCCGCTGGCTGAGGCCGGTTGTGGTCGTGATGGAGCGCGCCAGGGAGCTGGCCGCCGACGTGCACGAGGAGCCCCTGCCGGAGGACCCCGACGAGGACCGCGCCGACGAGGACTCGGTCTCCTCCAGGATGACGCCGAGGCCTGCCAGGGCAATGGGGAATGTTCGATGAGACCGGACTGTGCGGGGTGGAGACCCAAGTGTCAGGGGCCGGCGTTTAAGTCCCGGTCTCTCAAGTCGATGAAATGCATTGGACAGGAGTAATGCTCTCGGCCCAAAGAAAGCGGGGCTCTCCGAACGCGCCCACCGCGGCCCGCCGCCCTCGCCGTCGTTCAGCCCAGCGTTCCGTTCCGCATACCTCGGCGAACTTTATCACCTGCCGCCCCTGCACGGGCCCCACCCCGTGGGCCACCCAGCGAGCCCAGGGAAAACAAAAGGCGGTTCCCGCTGGCGGCGTGGACCGTGGCCCCCACGCGGGCCGCTCAAATCGGGTCCGCGACACGGCGACTGGAAGGTGTAAGCAGCGCGGAGTCCTAGCTGTCCTGGCGGGGGCGGAGGCAGGAAGGCTGTCCGCTGGGGCACGCGGCACGCGGCACGCGGCACGCACATAACACCCTCATTCATGAGTGGGAAACGAGGGAAGAAGGGCGGTCGCTGTCATTGTTGTTGGTCCAGGCTGCGGCGAAGGAGAAGGGGGAAGGGGAACGAGGAAGTGGAAAAGGGGGAGGGGGAGTCCCAGGTTTCAGGAACACAGTACCACCGGCTAACGGTCTGGCCGAGCGCGGAGCGGCAAGGAGCGGCGCGCTGCTCCCGGCATGCCGCGGCATGGCGGCACGCGCCCTGGCGGCCACCAGGCGAAGCTCGCTGTGCCCCACGACGCGTAGCGCGGAGCGTGGAGTGGACTTTGGCGGCCGCCCGGCGAAAGGCGAGCCCACCAGGCGCGCGCCGTCGGCGTCAGAGTGCCGCGGTGGACGCCCTCCGCCAGGGTGCACTGGTTCAACACCCTCTCGGTGTTGCCGCAGTCACGCGACCCATTTCCCGCCCCGTGACGTCGCCGCCGTCACCGGTCCCTGGCAGTGTACCATCCGCGCCGTATCATCCGGCGCGTTTGGAGGCCGCCGTCGGTGTCCGACTGGGCGAATGCCGAATGGGAATGCCGGCCGAGGCAGGCCGAGGCAGGCCGAGTGGGACTGGTTCCGGTCGCTGCGGGTCCGCTGACGCTGACGGCCGCGGGCGCGCCGCCGAGAAGGGCGTAACTCCGCGCCGGGGTGCGGCAGTTGGGGCGTTCTGGCGGTCCGGCGAGGCCTTCCCGCAGACCGAATTGAGCCACTAAGGCGCCGTGCCAGGACGCCCGGCAGACCGATGCCGAGAGTCATTCTGCCTCTCTCGCACTCATGGGGCGCCCCCGACAGGTGCGAGAGAGGCAGAAAGCGACTCTCGGAATCGGTCTGCGGGACGGGGACAGGGTCGCGGCCGTGCCGGACCGAGGGCCATCGGGCGTCATTGGGCCTTGAGGCTCGCCTTGAGGCGGGGCCGTGACTCCGTGACCCGTCGGGGGCGCTACCGGCTGCCAGGCGCTACTGACCCACAAACGGAAAAATGACGGCGCGACGCCCAAAAGCCACACCGCCGGCAGCCAGGGCAGCCGGCCGGGTGCATAATACCGAAGAAGTAGGGCGGGGCGCGCGCTTTTAGCTTTTGGAGTGAGTGGAGTGGAGAAAGCCACTCAGGAGTGAGGAAGCATTCTGACCGGAGCACTACTACACACTCCAGTACCTACA
This sequence comes from Thrips palmi, assembly GCF_012932325.1. Taxonomy (NCBI): domain Eukaryota; kingdom Metazoa; phylum Arthropoda; class Insecta; order Thysanoptera; family Thripidae; genus Thrips; species Thrips palmi. The sequence continues at coordinate 4,529,424 of NW_023144629.1, read as the reverse complement.
GCCTGCAAGCTGCCGGGCTGCCTGGCTGCCAGTCGTCTCACGGTGATGCTTTCCTACAGTGTTGCGCCCGCCCGGCCCGGCCGAACCGCAGCACCGTGGATGCCTTTACGATGCCGGCCCGGCCGCCCACGCGATGAGCAATCGCCGTGTCAGTGCGGTCCACCGGGTCCACCACACTGCCGACGCAGCCATCCTTCATGCAGACTCTGATTTCCGGGTCCGACCGTCACTTTGTTTATCCCGGCGAAGGGGGGAAGGTGGGGGGAGCGACGCGGTTCGCGGCTGGACGGGCAACCTATTCCGCTAACTGCAACGGTCGTCGACCGGCCGACCGACCGACCGAGCGAGTGGCCTGCGGGAGGCGGACATCACCACCACACCTCACCACCGCCTGAGGGGCAGCCGTGGGGCAGCCAGCGAGCCTCGCCTCACACCCGCCCCGCCCCGCCCCGTGGTGTGGCCGGCACAAGACTTCATTGTTCCGCCGGTTGTCCCACTGCCTTCGCCCCAACGCCCATTATTCCGACCTCACCGGCGAGCCGGCGAGTGAGAGTGCACGAAGTGGGCCTTCCCCGCCTCCCCGCGGCGCGGGGCAGGGGCAGGGCGTGGCCCGGGCGTGGCCGTCCGGGGCGTGGGTGGCTGCGCGCGTCCACTTCGCACGGCGTCTCACGGCGCCTGATGACCTGATGGGCCGGCACCTCCGGCACCAGCCTCCATTCATTTGTTGCACGCGGTGCGTACTACTCGAATTAGCGTTAGCGTAATTACCGGAGGGAAAAGAAAAAAGCGCGCAGACTTCTCGAAGACGGTCAGTGCGTATCTCTCGTTGTCGATCTCATTATGGTGTATCCATCTGCAGCGATGATTTAATTTTTTTCGCGCCCGCAAACGCAGCAGCAGCAGCAACAGCCACAACAACAGCAACGGACGATACGGAAACAACGAAGCCAACAACACGGCGCTGGAGGGAAACTTCAACTTTTCATACAAAACGGCTCGCGCGATGCCGGCATGGGCGGTGGAGCATGGAGCCGGGGGATCGTTTCGTCGCTCTGTCTCGCTCGCACCCCCGCGGAACGCCCCAACGCCCCACGAGTGCGACAGAGACGGAGAGCGTCGAAGAGGGAACGCAACAAGTGCAGCGCCGCGGCCGCGCCGGTCGCGACTCACTGACCACACGCAACCGGGATAACCACCCCTCCACCCCACCCGCGCAAAAAAAAAATTAATAAACGACAAGTTTGGTCAGATTCTGGATGCCCGGTGTGAGTTGAAAAGTAATCGGTGTGAATTGAAGGACTTTGGATGCTCTTTGGATGGCTTGGGTTGCCTTTAGGACGGACTGTGCGTGCAAGCTCCTAGAGCGCGTTGAACTGGGAATTCCCTCCCTCCCACCCCCGCCGAGTAGAGGCCTGCGGCGGGCGGGTATCCAATACCCGTGAAGCCTATAACTTTGAAGTAAATGGACCGAAACGCACAGAAGTTTGAGAGGCGCTGATCCAATCATAAAACTATGTTCATGCGAAATCTGGAATGTTTTTGACAGCAACCAACGAAGTTATAGGCTTCACGGGTATTGAATACCCGCCCGCCGCAGGCCTCTACCGCCGAGCAGGTCGCCGTCGTGCCCGTGCTGCGGGGGCTGCGGGGGCTCCTCCCTGCACCGCCCGCGGCCCTTCGGCCTGGCCTGGCCTGGTCCGCGGACTCTGGAGGCATCGGGTGACCTTTCGTCCTGCAAACCGGCAAGCGCGAGGGCAACCGGCGCGGGAGAAAGGCGAGACTGGGACTGCAGCGCGGCGGCGGCGGAGGAGGCGGCGTTCGAGAGGGTCCTCCCTCTCACCGCTTTCAGAGTGCAGCGGGCGGGGCGCGGCGGCGGCGAAATATCAAAGTGGAAGCCAACAACGCCTGCCCGGCCGCGGGCCGCGGGCCGCGCGAGGACTGCGGTAGCGTCCGAGACCACGGCGCTGCGCTGTGCGCGGAATCCTTGGATTTCCCCGCTCGGCCGCGTCACGGTTGGCCGCCCTGCCTCGCGTTCGCGTCCACGTCCGCGCGCGCCCGGCCATCGCAGTGACACCGAGCGACGCGACACCCAGGCCGGCCAACCAACCGGACGAGGCGCACTCACTCACTCACTCGCACTCTGCGCATACACGGCACGGAACAGCGTACCTGTCGCGTCCACAAGGCCGGCGAATGTTGTTTTCGTTTTTCTTTTCCTTTTTTTCCCGCCGTCGTCTCTGTTTACCAGCCTGATTGCACGGCGCTCTGCCCGGCCGTGCCTGCCTCGCGAGTGCGGCGCTCGAGCCCCGCCTAATTACGGTGCCGTCCCTCCGTCCGTCTCTCTCGCACTCGCGCGCCGGCTCGGAGGAGTGAGAGAGACAGAGCGACGGCTCGCCGCGCGCTGCGCGGAATCGCTCTGCCTCGTGCAAATAGGCAGATCTGGCGACCGGCGGGGCGCTTGCCTCTTTGACTCACACCGTTAGCCACCGCCTAACCTAACCTAACCTAACCCTTTTTCGGCAACTATCTTTGGAATGAGCCCGCATACTACCCCGTATAAGGAAACCAAACGAGTATTAACCGAGAAATTTGAAAGGGAAAAGAAAAAATTTGAACTCTACACCCCCTCCCCAGTCTTAATGGGGAGGCCTCCTGCTTTACTTCGGTGTTCGGGATGGGAACCGGTGCTATCAGGTACCTGGGGTTAATCCCGTCAGCGACCCTAAGCGTTCGCCGGGGGACCCAGTAGGACCCCAAAGCTCAGGCAGCTGGGTGAGAGCACCCAGTACGAAGCTCTTAGAGGGGCGGGACGTAGAGTGAGACGACAGAGAGACAGAGAGAGACTCAGACAGAGAAGAGGTTTGGTGGGAGCTTCTTGTTTTCGTAGGGTTGGTTGTGTACCCCATGGTACCCCCACTGTCCGGCGCTCCCGTACCGAACATACAGCGTTTTAGGCCAGCTTCAAAGGACTTATCATCGCCTCCCCGACAAGTCAAGGAGGCACCACCCGCAACCACACACCGGGTGGTCTGGATTGATGGATCAAATACTCCATCGCTCCAGTGCCGAGGCCAACCCGCCGAAGCGGATTGCTTTTTAGACACCCACAGCGGAGTGGCCAGGTGAATGTGACTCTGACCACTACGCTATCACGCTTGTACGTCTGGCAGCGTGTTGGACGACGGGTTTGAGTTGCACTGGGAGGAAGGCGGTCGAAAAATGTAATGAAATGATGGGATTTGATCCCCGGACCCCGCCATCGGGATCACACGACTTTACGTTCTCGGCCACCACGGCCCATGATGAGGGGACCGGCGTGAGGTGGGTTCTTGACGCAACAGGACTCGACCGACCCGGTCAAAATTTCGCAAGAAGTTGGGGGAGTCGAACCGCCGACCCCAGTACTGAGGACCGACGCCTCTACTCCCTGGACCACCACGTCCCATGCTCGGAGTGGGCTCACGTTTACGGGTTTGAACCGCACTGGGTGAGGCAGTAAAATTAAATGGAAATATTTTAGGAGTCGAACCTCCGGCATGTGGGCCTGTTGCACACGGCTCCGCTCTCATGGCCTCGAACCACCACCCTTAGGATAGCAAGTCGAAAAAACTTTTGTGACGCTGGTATTCGAACGCCGGCTTGCGGTAACTCGATCCCACGTCTCTAACCTCTCGGCTATCACAGCAGTTGTGTAACACGATGGATCATCTGCTTTGATTAACGTTCGTTGAATGAGATTTTTTTCGCCAAGATCATTTCTTCCTCCTAAATTAAGCTAAGCTAACCCAGCCCGGCCCTCCGTTTGCTGCCGTGGCCCCTCGCGCCTCGCGCACGCACTCCATCGGCGTGTCGGCCCCGCGGTGCTGGCGGTGCTAGCGTAGCTGGAGGTGCTGGCGGTGGCCCCGGGCCCGGCGGGTGCCTCTACCTCGCGTGCGCGCACGCCAGCTCGACGCCGGCCGTCAGCTACCGGACCCACCGCGCGCTGCCGCTCGCGCGCCACGTCAAGGCGGGCGCAATGCTGGACGCGTAACTTCCTGTGCTAACAGGCCGCCGCCTCCGTCCGCACCGTCTGCACGCGGACCGGGCCGCGACGGTGAACGGAGACGGAGACGGCCAGTTACGAGGGAATTCCTGATTTGAGGGGCAGAGGCGGCCAGAACGACGAGCGGACGCCGGTCGGCGTGCTGCTCGGCCGGCTTTAGAGCCTTTAGAGCCTCCAGAGCGAGCAGCGGACGGACACTGGACCCATTTCGCGTTTAAATGCCGCCGCAGCGGGCTTTGCAGTGCGATTCCGGTCGATTCGCTTGCGTCGCTCTGTCTCTCTCGCGCTCACGGGCTGTTCCGTACGGGTGCGAGAGAGACAGCGACGAAACGCTGAGCGGAATCGGTCCGCGGTGGGCAGTGCCTTGTGGAGAAACGGGCCGCAGGACACGGAGTGGGACTCTGCAGGACCTTCGCGCCAGGATGTGCAGCAGGTTGGTTCGATCCAGCGTTTCGTCGTTGCGTCTCTCTCGCGCCCCTACGGATCGCTCGCGAGTGCGAGAGAGACAGAGCGACGAGAGCAACGTCCGGAAGCAGCCTACTGTAAAGTGTGCAGGCAGGACTCGGCGGGGAAACGGCGGCCGAACACACAGGGCGACCCCGCCTGCCCCTCGGTCGATTTCTGTTCTGATTTCACTTGCGCAACTTCCCGCCGCCGCTCCTGAGCCAGCCCCAGCCTCGGCGGCGCGGCTTTTGTCGATCCCGCGCGGAACCGCGAGCAGCTCGGCCGGACAATGTGCAGTTCGGCTGCGCCTTGGCCGCGCGGTCGGCGGTTGCGTCGGGCGGTGCGGTGCGCGATCGGGCGCCTCCACCGCCAGCCTCGCCCAGCCTCACCACCAACGACCACAACGACCACATTCTTTTCTTCGCGGGCACCCGCGCGTCGGGGGCACCCGCGAGCCGCGACCACCCCAGCAGCCCGACTGTCTCTCTCGCACCCCTGCTCGTCAGGCCCGCAGAGAGAGACGGCGAGCGGCGGAGCGCGTTGTTCGGAATGAGTGTGGCGTTGCGGGGTGTTGCCGCTGTCGGGCCCTTTCACTTACACCCTTCCGATCTCGTCCTCGACCTCTCGGCTTGGTCGGCCTCGGCCAATGTCATTGGCTTAGAAGGCCTCCGCGGGGCCGCCGGGGCGTCAAGCGGACTCCAGTCGGCCCTACCTCACGCATGATAATGAACACTCATCTGCATATCAGCGGACCGCGGCACCGCGGCGTGGCCTGCCTTGCCCCGCTATCGACCCACACCAGCAGTCAATCAGCGAGGACAGGCTAACAGCAGAGCGGCAACGGGAATCGTGTGTTCTGGATTCGGGCGTGGCTTCGAGCCCCGGCCGCGGCGTCGCGTTTTCTTTAAAATAAATTTTCATAATCGTTTTGAGGCGCATGCTGCCCACGCTGGCTCCTATCCCCGGTGCAGCGGCCAGCACTGCCAGCACGGCTGGCACTGCACTGCGGTGCAGAGGACGCGTGAGACTTGGCACTGGGAGCGTGTCCGCTCCACTTGGCGTCGTGTTTACAAGGCTTGTCGCACTCGCACTGCGTACTGGGTGTCACACTCGTCGACGGCCTGCCTCCCGTTTTGCAGTGCAGTGCTCTAGGGCTGGCCTGCAGTCTGCGGCAGCCAGTCTCGCCACTGCGGACTGCGGCCTGAGGCCCCAAGGCGCCGCCAGGCAACACGCCACACTCACGTGTGCAGTGTTTACACCGAGAGCCGCACCGCCACCGAGGCCGCGACGCCGCGTAACGGTCCCGGGTTCTAGTACCAGCACATTTATTTTTTGCCTCGGTGGCCACGCTGACGGCCTGACGGCGTACGCACCTCCTGACGACGGAGGGGTGCTGGTGGCCGGCGTGGACGTGGGCAGGTTGGCGTACTCCTGCGGCTGGTGGTGGCTGTCCTTGAGCACGAGGCGCTGGGGCACGTCGTACGTGGGGGCCTCCTCCACGGCGGGCACGTTGGCGTACACCTGGCCGTCGTCGTCCTCGGCCTCGTCCTGGCGGTGCAGCAGCAGGTTGGAGTAGGCCGGCGGCTCGAAGACCACGTTCTCGTACACGCCGCCGCGCTCCTCATCATCGTCCTCGTCGTCTTCGTCATCGTGGACGTTCTCGTAGAGAGGCGCCTCGGTGCACGAGCCGTACTCGTCGGTGGAGTCGTCGTCCTCCTCGTCCTCGTCGTCCTCGTACAGGCCGAGGCGCGCGGCGTGCGCGGGGGGCGGCGGCCCGCGGTACAGCAGCCCACCGCTGCGTCCGGAGAGCCCCGTCAGCCCGCTGCTGGACAACATGGCGACACCGGGACGCAGCGCGGCGCGGGGCGGCGCGGGGCGGCACGCAGGATCACAGCGCGACAGGGACTCGACGCGGCGGGCGCAACGGGCGCGGCGCGGCACACACGGGTACCTCCAGGACCCTCGGCGGCCTGACTGACTGCCTGGCCGCGGCCGCAGAGCGCAGAGCCGAGCCGTCCGGGACTCCAGGACCGCTGCACGCCGCTTCCTTCCTCGCGCCCCTCCGGCCCCTCCTGCCCGCCCCCCTGCGGTACCCTGCGGCCTGCACGTTGCCCTGCCTGCCCCCCTCACCTGGCCGGCTGGAGGCAGTCAAGCGCCAGGACCGCGCCGGCCGGCCAGGCCATGCAGTACTCGGAGGAAAGGAACTCCAACACCGTGCCCCCCCCTCTCTCTCTCTTACTCGCGGTCGGCGTTGCCACAATGCGGGCCGAGTTCGCGGGGAAGGGCAGGGAAGGGTACACTGTTATTCCTGGGTGTTCAATAACTAAGCGCCTTAAGGCGTTTGCCTCAAAAACCTAGACGCCTTGATGCGCTTAGTTACTCAACGCCTAAGGCGTTTAGTTACTCAACGCCTAAGGCGTTGAATTACAAGACACCTTTGCTTGGCCTGTACCCACCACAACAGCAGTGGGAGTACTAATGCAATACAAGCTGCCTCTTTCCATTGCATCAAGGCGTCTAACTACTATACGCCTTCCAAGGCGTTTAACTGCTAGACACCTTGGAGGTGTGCAGAGGCTGAACAGCTTGACTGTCTTTGAATACAGCCATGCCATCCCTTGTTTGAACCAAGGTGTTTAGCAGCTACGCACCTTTGAAGGTGTCTTACCATTAAACGCCTTGCAAGGCGCGCAGCAGTTAAACACCTTGACACAATGGGCCAGGGCAGCCTGCACTGCTAATGTATGCATGGAGATTTGTCCATATTTTTCCATTTGTTTTAATAATCTACACATACCTGTCAAAAATTAGTTTATGATGCTGAGTTGTCAATATCCAATTAAGGATGGAGACGGCTGTTGTCAATACGTGTGACCAAACCGCAGAATGTTTTTGTCAACGAATAGCAGTCATCACTTACTATTGTCCTAAAATTAACTTGAGTCTTATTGTTGGTTGCAAAGTAAATTAACACAAAGGCGGCAATATAAATTTGGCCTTGAAGGAAAGAAGCACAAATATAAGTCCTTTTCTCCATTGTGAAGAATCCACAATGGACCAGGCGCTGGTGAGGTTGGGCTGCCCCAGTAGATTCAGAGGGTCGGCCTAATGAGTGTAAGTTGGGGTACCCGTGGCGCCACCATGCGGCGGTGCTAAGAAGCTCTGTAGCCAACCTACTAAACATTAAGACACACTAAGAATTGAGATGTTTGAAAAAAATTGAGACGTTTTGAGCTGCAGAATTTTTTTTGCCTTTTTTCTGACAATTATTAAGCCATTCTCTAGTCACATTTGAGTTGTTTATTTTGCTAATTTGAGGAAACGTAAGAACAAAATGATTGTGTGTGAAGTTTGGCAGCGGGCCCCGAGCAGACGAAAATAACCCTACTTAACGTACGAATTGTCAAGCAATTATTCGATCGAGGCAACAGTATTTTTTGTAAATGTGGTATTGTCAAGACCGGCGATAACATACTTCGTCATATTTCAAATAAATAACTTAGTGAACAAGCCTGACTTTTGTCACAGCCATGGTCACAAATACCATAAACAACACCCCGATCACGGGACAGCTTCCTAGCCCCTCCGCATGGTGGCGTCGTGTCGTCCCCTGCGAGTGTAGGCACAAAGCAGGCTCGTACCGACCCTCTGAATGGAGACATTTTCAGAGTTTAGAGGCGTGTCAACATATGTGACGCAATGTCACATCCCCTTCGTTCGATTCGATTCATGATTTCACTGCCACGAGGCGCTCAAATTCGTGTGCAACAGTCTAAAAACGAAATAAACCGAGCCAAGAAGCACACACGAACTCGCACGTAAACATTTGCGACGCAACAAACAAAATGCTGCCAACCTATGAAATGAAAAGACAAGAACGAAAAAAAAAAAACAGACGTTCTTTTCATTTCATAGGTTGGCAGCATTTTGTTTGTTGCGTCGCAAATGTTTACGTGCGAGTTCGTGTGTGCTTCTTGGCTCGGTTTATTTCGTTTTTAGACTGTTGCACACGAATTTGAGCGCCTCGTGGCAGTGAAATCATGAATCGAATCGAACGAAGGGGATGTGACATTGCGTCACATATGTTGACACGCCTCTAAACTCTGAAAATGTCTCCATTCAGAGGGTCGGTACGAGCCTGCTTTGTGCCTACACTCGCAGGGGACGACACGACGCCACCATGCGGAGGGGCTAGGAAGCTGTCCCGTGATCGGGGTGTTGTTTATGGTATTTGTGACCATGGCTGTGACAAAAGTCAGGCTTGTTCACTAAGTTATTTATTTGAAATATGACGAAGTATGTTATCGCCGGTCTTGACAATACCACATTTACAAAAAATACTGTTGCCTCGATCGAATAATTGCTTGACAATTCGTACGTTAAGTAGGGTTATTTTCGTCTGCTCGGGGCCCGCTGCCAAACTTCACACACAATCATTTTGTTCTTACGTTTCCTCAAATTAGCAAAATAAACAACTCAAATGTGACTAGAGAATGGCTTAATAATTGTCAGAAAAAAGGCAAAAAAAATTCTGCAGCTCAAAACGTCTCAATTTTTTTCAAACATCTCAATTCTTAGTGTGTCTTAATGTTTAGTAGGTTGGCTACAGAGCTTCTTAGCACCGCCGCATGGTGGCGCCACGGGTACCCCAACTTACACTCATTAGGCCGACCCTCTGAATCTACTGGGGCAGCCCAACCTCACCAGCGCCTGGTCCATTGTGGATTCTTCACAATGGAGAAAAGGACTTATATTTGTGCTTCTTTCCTTCAAGGCCAAATTTATATTGCTGCCTTTGTGTTAATTTACTTTGCAACCAACAATAAGACTCAAGTTAATTTTAGGACAATAGAAAGTGACGACTGCTATTCATTGACAAAAACATTCTGCGGTTTGGTCACACGTATTGACAACACCCGTCTCCATCCTTAATTGGATATTGACAACTCAGCATCATAAACTAATTTTTGACAGGTATGTGTAGATTATTAAAACAAATGGAAAAATATGGACAAATCTCCATGCATACATTAGCAGTGCAGGCTGCCCTGGCCCATTGTGTCAAGGTGTTTAACTGCTGCGCGCCTTGCAAGGCGTTTAATGGTAAGACACCTTCAAAGGTGCGTAGCTGCTAAACACCTTGGTTCAAACAAGGGATGGCATGGCTGTATTCAAAGACAGTCAAGCTGTTCAGCCTCTGCACACCTCCAAGGTGTCTAGCAGTTAAACGCCTTGGAAGGCGTATAGTAGTTAGACGCCTTGAGGCAATGGAAAGAGGCAGCTTGTATTGCATTAGTACTCCCACTGCTGTTGTGGTGGGTACAGGCCAAGCAAAGGTGTCTTGTAATTCAACGCCTTAGGCGTTGAGTAACTAAACGCCTTAGGCGTTGAGTAACTAAGCGCATCAAGGCGTCTAGGTTTTTGAGGCAAACGCCTTAAGGCGCTTAGTTATTGAACACCCAGGAATAACAGTGTACCCCGCCGGTACCCCCCGCTCCCCCCGCCCCACGTCAGGTGGTGGTTCCCTTGGTTGCCGGCCGCCACCGGCCGCACTGCAGCACCCGCCCCTACCCGCCCCCCGCCGCGCCGGCTGTTGCACCGGGCCGCCCGCTCATGTGTGTGTGTGTGTTGATCCGTTACATGACGGAATGGTGGCCTACACTGCAGGCGCTCGCCCGGATCTGGAGGACCTCGCCGTGTGCGTTGAGTTGCCTACCTGTCGGGCGGTGACCCAAACTCTACCCTTTAGGGTTCTAGAACGACAATGATAGGTATTTGAAATGAGGTCCGCGTTTCACAATGGAACAACATCAAAAATATATTTTTTCAAACAGTTCAGAGCAGTTACAAACTAGTACATTGTTTTGATCAGACATTAGAGAAATACTACAGTAAGTAAACTGGCATATCAGAGAGGGACATCATTCTCCAGATGTGAGTAGAGATGGGAAAAAAAGTGGTGCGGGAGTGGCATGTGCAAAGAGGAATATCCAACTAATATCACAAATGCCTACAAGTAAAGAGATGCCCTTATCACAATGTATTTGTAAAGTAATTAAACATAATTAAAATTATTTTACATAGAATTTAAATGGAAACAGAAAAGAGTTACAGTAAGAAAAATAGAGAAAATCACAATCACAGAGGCTTTGGAAGAAGTTAATACTTGCATACAATACAAATTGTGGCACAGTCACATTGAGTTTTAGACAGGTAATATAGAAAACAATAAAATTAACATAGAAAAGAAGAGAAAGCAACAAAAATGATGGCAAAAATATAAGGAGATTCTAAGGAACTTTTTTTAAAAGTCTATACAAACAAATAAAAGATCCAACGACAGTATAAAATTTCAGTATAGATATCCTTTGGTGACATATAACATTTGTGCACAATGTCTTTAGAGTTCTGAATGTTTGTTAGTAATTCGCTTAGACAAGTAGTCATGCAATTTTTCAACTTTCCTTGCATGCTTTTTGATGGTTTCCTCCATTAACTCTTCTCCATCACTTTTGTGGCCTATAACTTTCTTGTCCCCATGACGCTGTTGTCCCAGGGCAGCCTCAGCCTGAAGATGCCTCAATTTCAGTAAGCGGTTTTCATAATGAAGTAGCTCAGTCTGAAAATAGAAATATATTTAGTCCAATTTTTCTTTGTTTAGTGTCCTGATAACCAAACAATCCATCATTACTCACCTTCAATGATGCCAATTCATCTGCTGAGAAATTGGATTCTACAGCAATACGCCAAAGTCCCTGCACCTTTGGTTCAACAAAATCTTGACTTTTAGGTCCTTTAGAGGCAATTCTGTTGAGGCGATCATAACTATCCTTTAAATCTCGATGATGAGTTCTATGAGGAAAGACATGGAACAAACATAGGAGAAAATTAATGTGTTTCATTGAGGATCTTTAGCTTTACTGATGAACAATTGTTACCTCAATTCATTTGCTTTCGCTGTAGGGTCTTTATTGATTTCCTCCACAGACGCAATTTCGTTGAACTTATCATGAGTTTCATCAACAGTATCTAAAAATGAGAGGGTAATAATAATAAAAATGTTACAATTTGAAAATTAAATCTCAAGGGAAATATTTTGGGTTTCATCAGAGTCCAACTCACTTTCAGCATCATCCTGTGGGTTGCGCTTCTCAACCTCACTAAGAAGCGAGTAAAATTGGTCCAGTTTATCTTGATGGTGTTGGAACTCCTCTTTCAAGGCTTGAAGCTCCTCAGCTGCAAGAGGTAGTTCATTAGACATAATCTCAAAGCCGAAAGTTGAGTTTCCATTAAGCATTGAAAGCCAACTTACCAGAGAATCCAGCATGTTCTGCTTTGTCCCACAATTTGTTCAATTTCTTGTCCTTGAATAGTTTTTTAGTCAAATTGTCGTCGGAGGCTTGGTTGAAGGGCTTGTGGAGCCTATACTTTGAGGGATCATTGACATCTTCAAAATGCTCAAGGAGATCATAAGAACTCATAATACCTATGATAAAACATACAAATTGTAAGGTGGAACATAACGGGAAAGCGAACCATTCAAGAAACATAGACTTACCAGTTAGCCTTTTCCTCATGTCTGCCTCCATCATGCCATCTTTATCCTTCCCCTCAGACTTCACCTTCTTGAACGTGAGCTCTTCCTTATCGTGAATCTTAAGCTCGCTGAAGAGTGATTTCAGCTTAGGTTCCGTCAGCCTCTGCAAAGTAAAAGTCACACGTAACACAGTGATGACCGAAAACTAGCTGGAGTGGTAGAAAGAAAATGAGAAACAGAAAAGGGACTGACCAACTGGGCTTTGCTCCAAAGCATGTTCAATTTGGCCATCCGGAATGGTTTCTCGAGCTTCCTGAAGTCTGACACTTCGCCAAAAATGGACTCCTTGGGGGGAGTGAGGTCCTTCTTGGAAGGCTTGGCTGCCTTCCCCGGCTTGCTCTTGTCGGCCTCGTTCGCCTTGGCCGAGTACTTGTTGTGGGCGTGGCAGTACACCGCAAGCAGTGCCAGGAGGCACAGAGTACTCAGCAGTCGCCCTCGCCCCATCTTGCCGGCTCCGCGTTCAGGTTAGCTACGCGCAGAATACTTCTCAGCTCCTGTAAACCAAGAAAACCGACCACAGTCAAAGAAAGGACTCCTACACTTTGAGTAAAGCCGGCCGCAGACGAGGTGGACGCGTTACACACGAGAGAGATCAACGCACCGAACGGAATCAAGGCAAATATCAAGATGAGACGCCTATCACTGCAGGCAATAACAACATTCATTCATTTTCTGCACACGACGACATCATCACACGGTCACGTGGTTTCAGCTTCAGCAGGGTATGAAAAATTAGGCTGGCGCCAAACGCGCGCGTAGTTGCGGCTCCTGCCGGTGGGGGGCAGCACTGTGCACCGGGGCCTGGCGCTGGTGGCGCGCTGATTCAAAAGGACCAGAGACCACTACACTGTAGAGAGAGTTAGTTTGGGCGCAGCCTGCAGTGATCGACCAAAGTCAGTCCTCATTTCAGTCATTCTTGGACGTTTTGGCGAACTTTGCGCTCACTTTGCATCTAAACTTATGTGGCCATTCGTGTGCCCTGTTCTCAGGGAAGGCCCAAAGACCACTGCACTGTGGAGGTGATCGACCAAGGCCAGTCTATTCCGCAAGTTTCAGGCCTTCGTTGACGTTTTTGCAAAGTTTTCGACTCCACTTCTCCCTCCCACCTCCTCTCCTCCCGCCGCGCCGCGGCACGCCGCTGGCTTGATGGCTTGCCTTTGGCTTGCCTGGCTTTGCGCAAAACTCAAAACAAACAGCCGGCAGCCCGACTGAAAGGCTTTTGATCCAGCTGCAGCGGGAGTTGAGTTGAGCCGCCGGCCGCACCGCCGCACCGCCGCGCCTCGCCGTCCGCAGAGCGGTTCCGAACAGGGCCTCCGTCGCTCTGTCTCTCTCGCGCTCCTACGGGACGCCCCTTGAGTGCGACAAGGACAGAACCGTGTTCGGAATCGGCCAGCCGGAGTGATCGTCCGCGTCGACAAATTGACTCGTCTATTACCTGGCTTTCTGGCTCCCCTCCCCCTCCCCCCTCCACCCAGCCATTGTGTGCGGCGACCGGCGACGACGGCGACCCCACCAGCCAGCATGCAGGCAGCGCATCCCTCGGGAACCGGTTGCCCTGCCTGCCCTGCCCCGCCGATCTCCGCCACTTTAGCCCCGCAACGCTGTCAACATCAGACACCCAGAAACCACCCGTCCGAGGGCGAAGCGCGAAGGCGAGGGGTGGCAGGGTGCCTCGCCCCGCGCACCCCGCCCCGCCCCGCCCCGCCCCGCGCTCTGCCATGCGGCGAGCACAACAAAATGGTCGCAGTGATATTGAAAGGAATCTGCAGCCATGTCGGTGATCTGACACGCTCTTTGACAAAGTGACGCTCGGCGAGCTCGGCCGGGGATGGGGAGGGGATGCTCGCAGGGGGTGGGTATACTGTTCCGAGAGACAAACACGCACCTCTTCATCTTGATGCCGCCGGAAAGGAAAATACCAGACTTCTGATTACATTCCAGATAGACTTAATGAGGAGCGGGAAAGAGAGAGCTGTGTGTGATCCTTGGGCGTGGAAGCAGCCCTTGTCTCGCAGCGCGGTTCCGCCCCGTCGTCGCCGAGGTGTCTGCGGGTTCGAATACCGGCCACGCCGTTGTGAATGTGTCTTGTTGTTGCTGTTTTTGCTATTTTTGTGGCGCGTGCGTGTGGCAGTCTTTAGCGCCTCGTCTCAGTCTTTTGTTTTATCGGCTTAGGTGTAAGCGACACGCCGGGGGCGGGGCGGTGAAGGCTCTCATTAGGTAAGCCACCGGTACGCCCCGTCGAGGGCCAAGACGACCAGGACGCGGAGGGACTCGTCGGGCGGCGTGCAGGAGGCAAGGGCTCATTGTGGTCAGAGCCATACAGGCCTTGTTTATCTCAACAGGCAATCGACTTGGGTGCCTCTCTCTCTCTCCCTCTCTCTCTCTCTCTCCCTCTTTCTCCCTCTCTCTCTCATTTCTCTCTCGCCGTGCCTTGCCCCCACCTCCTGGACAAAGCACACATTTTCCACTCTGTTACCCCTCATGAGCTGAGGAGTCATTGTGTCGTGCCGAGAGATTCCGAACATCACTTTCGTCGCCCCGTCTCTCTCGCACTCACGGGGCGTCCCGCGCGGGTGCGAGAGAGACGGTCCGCTGTCCGGAATCCGTCTGCAGCCGATGCAAGTAAGCTCGCTGGAGCCGACGCTAGCTGGAGAAGCTGGAGCCGAGCCGGACTGCAGGGATGGAGAGACCAAGCCTCTCAACGATCGGTATAAAAGTTTATTTATCGAGTTTTCTAGCTAAAATTAAATTTACAAAAAGGGCTCTACGCCCTCTGGGCAAGGGCGGCCACCAGGAGCACCAAGGAGAGGAGAGTGGTGGTCGACGCCGCCACGAAGGAGGCCCCGTTCGGCTTGGCCGTCGAGGGGTTGGGGCCGGGGCCGGGCTGGCCGGTGGGGCGTGCCGAGGTGGGGCCGGGCTGGCCCGTGGGGCGTGCCGAGGTGGGGCCGGGGTTGGAGGTTGGGGGATGGGAGGTGGTGGGGCCGGCGGGCGGGTGGGTGTTCGTCTCCAGGTAGATGTAGGCGGCCACCTTCTCGTAGTTGCTGCGGTACCAGCCGTTGTGCAGCCGGTCCTCGATGATGGACAGCGAGCCCTGGATGTTGGCGTACTCGGCGCGGCCCGAGAAGGTGGAGCGCACCCACTGCTGCACCTCGCTCAGCTCGGCGTCGTTGCGGATCGTGCCGATGATGGAAGTCAAGACCATGGCCAGGCTTTCGGTGTCACCAAAGCTGCGCAAGCGAAAGAAACCGACAAAAAACATATATCACTTTCAATTTTTTTTTTAAATATAATTTTCAAGTGAGCTTTTGTTGCACTTACAAGGTGTCTATCTTCTGCCAGTTGCCCTTGACGAAGTCCAGCAGGGCGCGGCGGTGGTCGGGCTGCTGCGTGATGATGGAGTCGAACAGGTCGTACAGGTCGGACTTGTCCTGCTCCTTGGCTTTCGTCTTGGACAGCAGCTCGGGGATCAGCCTGAGGAAACACCGCCTTGTCAAAGTGCGCCTCAACCACACCAGTGTGGCGCTATCACACTGTCTCTTCCGCGCTGACGACCCGTGAGTGCGACAGAGGCAGACAACTCACCCCGTGGTCGAGACGAGTTTCTGGCTCGGGGCGCAGGCGAGGGCGGTGGCCATGTCGCTTCGCGTCGTTCCAGTAGCAGACTGCCACAGCTGCTTCACGTTGGCGAAGACGGTGTCGTCGGTGGTTTTGAGGCCGTAGCACAGCACGGCGCGGGCCATGTCCACGTGGGGGCTGCGACGCGAGAGAGGGGTGAGGTTATGTGAGGTTATGTGAGGTTAGGTGAGGTTAGGTGAGGTTAGGTGAGGCCTCAGAGCGTCGAACCTCGCTGCATGGCGGCGTGGCCGTGACTTACAGGACGCTGTTGGCGAAAAGATCCTTGAGCATGGTGGCCGCCTCAGCGAGGCAATCGGCGTTGCCGCTGGCGCAGGCGTAGGGCGCCACGAAGTAGCGCAGGTGGCGGGTGTTGTGGTCGTCGGTCTCCTTGACCTTCAGGCCGACCTTCTCGAACGTGGACGCGGTGACCTTGTCCAAGATAATCTGAACAGAGGGCATGACTTTGCAAGACTTTTTTTCTCGCAGTGTCTATGCGTTAGTTGGCACGTACTGTACCTTGAACGACGAGTAGACGTCGGTGTTGGCGAGCTCGTTAGCCAGGGTGCTGATGACGCGGAAGCCGGCCAGCCACACGGCCGAGTTCTGCGTGTCCTTGAGGGTCTGCAGGGCCTTGACGGTCTCGGTCCAGTCCAGCTTGTCGGTCTGCGCCAAGCCCAGGACGTCACTCAAGTACTGCGCGCGCGTCGCTCCGTCCAGCACAGCCTCGTTCTGGGAGTCCAAGAGCGCGGCCAGGATGCGGCCCCTGGAGGCGTCGTCGTACTGCACGCGGTAGTAGCCTGCCGACACAAAGCGGTCAGGGAAGCCTCAGGAAGTGCCTCTCGACAGGCTCCTCTCGCGTGCCGGACCCCGGACGCACCTGTCTGCTGGGGGTTGATGATGACCCACTGCGCGCTATCGTCGTCGACGTCGATGTCGATGCTGACGCTGTCCTTGTCGGGCGTGAGCCAGGCGACGGTCTTGACGGCGGACAGGTCGGCGGACTTGGAGGTGATGACTGTCACGGGGATGTACCACTTGTTGCTGGTCTTGGACGTGGACGACGCGGAGCGCAGCTGCTGCTGCGACAGGGTGCACTTCTTGGCCCTGAAGTCGCACGAGGCCGTGACGACGGGCGCGCCCGGCTGCTCAGTCCAGCTCCTCGCCACCGCGGGGAAGTCCACGTTGTCGGGCAGCGACACCGTGTCGGGGGTCTTGTCGTTGGCGGCCGCGGCCTCGGCGGCCAGCGCGCGGAAGAGCTTCTCGGGGGTGCCGTTCATGAACATGCTGCGCACGATCGCGGGGCGTTTGGGTTATTTGTCGACCTTTTTCGAATTACTTGGCCGTAAGGGCGTGACTCACTTGGTGGCCAGGTAGCGCGAGAGGCCCTTCTGGAAGACGGCCGGGGTGAGGATGTGCTGGAACATGCGGAGGACGGTGCCGCCTGCAGGAAGCAAAGAAACCGTCAGGCAATTCTAAAAACAAATCTACCACTTTGGTTATCGATTTTGTGTCCAATCTAGTCGCCGTAAAAGGCTTCCCTCGACGCCCTAGTATTCTTAAGACCCTACTCTTTCATGCCCTGTGTCGGGAAGACGTTGACCACAACGATTTTGGCTTTGACCGCAACGATTTTCCGACCAAGTTTGTCAAAAAGTGGTCATATCTCGGAAATTTGCTGATTATGCTGACTTTGGGTGGCCACTGTGTCCAATCTAGTTGCCGTAAAAGGCTTCCCTCGACGCCCTAGTATTCTTAAGACCCTACTCTTTCATGCCCTGTGTCGGGATGACGTTGACCACAACGATTTTGGCTTTGACCGCAACGATTTTCCGCCCAAGTTGGTCAAAAAGTGGTGGAATCTCGGAAATTTGTTGATTTTGCTGACTTTGGGCGGCCACTGTGTCCAATCTAGTCGCCGTAAAAGGCCTCCCTCGACGTCCTAGTATTCTTAAGACACTACTCTTTCATGCCCTGTGTCGGGAAGACGTTGACCACAACGATTTTGGCTTTGACCGCAACGATTTTCCGACCAAGTTGGTCAAAAAGTGGTTGAATCTCGGAAATTTGCTGATTTTGCTGACTTTGGGCGGCCACTGTGTCCAATCTAGTCGCCGTAAAAGGCCTCCCTCGACGTCCTAGTATTCTTAATACACTACTCTTTCATGCCCTGTGTCGGGAAGACGTTGACCACAACGATTTTGGCTTTGACCGCAACGATTTTCCGACCAAGTTGGTCAAAAAGTGGTCGTATCTCGGAAATTTGCTGATTTTGCTGACTTTGGGTGTCCACTGTGTCCAATCTAGTCGCCGTAAAAGGCCTCCCTCGACGTCCTAGTATTCTTTAGACCCTACTCTTTCATGCCCTGTATTGGGAAGGCTATTGACCGCAACTAGTTTGGGAGCGGTAGCCTGACTAAGTTGGTCATGAAGGGTAAAAACGATGATCGGGGGCCTTTTGCGTTCTTATCCGCTGGGGCCTTTTGGGGCCAGTCCGAGCCTGGATTTTCCCCACGACGCTCACCCTTGGAGTAGGAGATGCGGTCGAACTTGGCCTCGATCTCGGCGGGGCTGGAGACGGGGCTGCTCATGGCGTGCTGGGTGTCGATCAGGTCGTTGTTGAAGGCCACCTGGGCGTACGTGGTGATGGCCTTCTCGATCAGCTTCATGTCGGGGTTGATCTGCAAACGGATTGTTTTGGTTTGTTGACGCGTTCGTCACGCACTGCGTCGTGTTGGGCAGGGTTAGTCCAGGCGCACCTTGTCGCAGATGAAGTTCTCGAAGAAGGTGGCGAAGCCCTCGTTGAGCCAGGTGTTGGACCACCAGTCCATGGTGACCAGGTTGCCGGTCCACTGGTGGGACAGCTCGTGGCAGATGATTGTCGAGATCGTCTGCTCGTAGGACACGTCCGTGTTCTCCGTCTTGATGAGGTACGGCTCCCTGTCAGTGTGCACGGACCACGGCCACTTTTAGCAACTTGCAGAACGTTTGCCACCGCGCGGCGCAGCCTGTGCTTGTACCTGTAGGTGACGAGGCCCCAGTTCTCCATGGCGCCGGCGCTGAAGTCGGGGATGGCGAACTGGTCCGTCTTGGGCATGACGTAGGCGATGCCGGTGTACTCGGCGAGCTGCTTCAGGGCCTCCTGGCCCACCTGCTGACTGATGGTGGCACCCGCGACGATGTCCTTGCGCGCCCACGTGTTGAAGGTCTCGTCGGCGTTGGACACCTTCTCGAAGTCGGACACCACCCACGCCAGCAGGTACGTGGACATGGGGACGGTGGACTTGAAGACGGTCGTCTGGGTCCTGTCGTCGGAACTGGAAACCAGTGGCCGTTAGTCGATCTGAGTGCTCGCTCTGCGTGCTGTGGCTTAGAATGGCAGGTGGGGTAGGTACCTGGTACTCAGCAGCGGCATGTTGGACCGAACACCGTAGCCCTTGTCGTGCGTGATCTGGATGTCGAAGCGTGCCTTGAGGCTGGGCTCGTCGAAGCAGGGGAACGCCTTCCTGGCGTTGATGGACTCGAACTGCGTCGTGGCCAAGTAGCGCGTGGTGCCGTCCGACGTGACGTAGCTGGACTTGTAGAAGCCGCTGAGGTCCCCGAGGAGGTCCGACGAGAAGGACGAGAAGGAGAGCGTGTAGTGCGCGTTCTTCTGCAGTGGGGCGGCCAGGGTGACGGTCACGGTGCTGTACTGGCTGTTCCGCTCCACCTTGCTGACCGCGACGGTGCTGTGGTCCGCGGCCTCCACCCTCACGCTGTCCTCGGGCAAACCGAGGTTGTCGGCGGCGTGCAGCACGATGGTGTCCGTGTCGGCCAGCACGTTCAGCGAGATGCTCACGGACCCCGTGAAGCTGAGGACCGTCATGTCCACGGTCAGGGCGAGCTACGGAGGGCAGCGAGAGGTTAGGGAAGTGCACAGGCAACGTGTTTCTGTTCGCGTTGGAAGCAAGCGCTTGCCTGGTAGCGCGTGGGCACCACGTTCTGGGGCAGGCGGTAGGGGTCGGCGTCGGCGCGGACGGCCTTCACGGCGGCCTTGGGCGCGGGGCTGTAGCGCCGCGGCGGCGCGGGGTCGACCTGCACCCCGGCGGGCAGCCCCAGCAGCTTCTCGGCGTCGTCCTGGATCCGTCCGGCGGGGGGCAGTACGAGGCGGGGGGCCGGTCCAGGGCCGAGCGCCGAGCCCCGCACCAGGGCGGCCGTCGCCACCAGCACCAGCAAGCCGCACCACTGCACCATGGCTGTTTCTAAAAAAAAATATAAAAAATTGAGTAAGGAGAAAAGAATTCGAAAAAAAGGGTGGGTGAACAGTGCGTAGGCGTTTTCCCTCCGGCCGGCTATCTTTCATCCGCTTGCGAAGATAGTGTGCTGGTACTCGGTACTCGGGTGGAGGATCGAGATTGTGCCACTCACGCGCCGGTGTCGCACTGTCGCACACGTCAAAGCGTTCCGAACCTGTGCTCCCTCGACAGAAAAAGTCACTCCGCCCGGCGTTTGAGCAAAGCCCGCTAATGCCAACTTAACCAAACAAAAAAAGGTCGACAGCTCTGTCTGTATCTCCTAAATGGTGCGCGTTTGTACAAGTGTCTGGCACTGAGTGTGACAAAGTATAAGGAAATTGAATTTGAAACACAAGTTACTTCGTGCGTATAGCGCTCGTGGTCCTCACTGTTGACGAGCTTCCACCACCGACAGACGAATTTCGGAAGTGAAGTCATTCCCTCGTCAAATGGGCCCGTTGCCGCGCTTACCTGAGCTAACCTAACCTAACCTAACCGACAGGCGAAGTTCGGAAGTGAAGCCGTTCTTTCGTCAAATGGGCCCGTTGCCGCGCTTACCTGAGCTGACGGACGCCGCGGACGCCGCCAGTCGAATGGGGCGACGCGGCGACGCACCGACGCGAGACAGACGCTAATTGTTGTTATCGGCGTCGTCGCGCAATTGCCGCGCTATCTCCCGCGATTACTGACAGACGCGGCAAATCAGCGCCCCGCCCCGCGTCGCCGTGCATCGCCCCAGTAGCCCAGATGATGAGCCATATCGACTAAATGGTGCGTGGAATATTTTGAAATCTCGAGTGGGCCAATAAAACGCAGTGTCAGTGCCGGGGCGTATGCACTTGTCGGTCTATGACGTGGTTGCCATTGCCTAGGGGAATACACGAAGCCATTTCCTCATCTTTTTTCCCTGAAGGCGCTGCTCAAGGAACAGGAAAAAGGCACGACGTGAAAGGATGCCACCACCAAGTTTATCCCGCCCAGTGACGCCCGAAAGCCGCTGAACTCTTATCATCAGACCAAGTATTATTGCTTTTTGAGAAATTGGATTCTCGAAATTCTATCAACTTTGGCAACTGTCGTCACAAGGGCGCACGTGCCACGCGTTTACGTCAAGACCGTCAAGATGATTCAGTCCTATTTCGACCGGTGCTTGGGGTAGTGCGCAGAGTTTCCCGACTTTTTTGTTTTCGCGCCTCCCGGACAGCGTCATGCAGGCCACTGCACCGCTAAAGTATTCCCGGCGCTGATTGATTGGTAATCTTATCTCAAACTTCGCCACAAGTGCCGATGGCTTTTCCGGCCCCGAGGCGGAAAGTCCGAAGGTCTGGGCCGCGGTTGCCAGGGTAGGCCCTCCTCTTCGCGCCCATTAAGTCAGTCCGATTCAAGTCTTTCTTTTGAAATATAACGAATCCTTTAGGAGCGACCGGGCGAGCGAGAGAGAGAGAGAGAGGAAGAGAGAAAGAGAGAGAGAGCGCGCGCGTCCCCTCGCTCCGCGGGCTCCGCGTCCATCGGCCGCTTCGAGGAGCTCTTGAGCGCGGTAACAGTTTCGCTGGTGTCACCGGCGCGACTGCGACAGCTGCTCCCTCCCCTTTCCTCCGGAGGCTCTCCACGGTGTAGCAATAAAGTGAAACGAGATCCATTCATTTGGCTCACTTACACTAACAGCAGCGGTTAGCACTTGACGCTCCGAGTGCGCCGCTGCTGCGCTGCATCGGCGGGACGGCGTCGTCGACGGCGCGGTCCAGCGCGGACACGGCCTGCATCGGCTGCCCGGCGAGCGTGGACCCCGACGAGAGCACCTTTGAGTCTGCAGAGTGCTGCTGCGATGCGAGGCCGCTCCACGGCTCAGCCCCTGTGACGGAGGCGGTAGCCTAACCCGACCGCCGGCGTGTGCGCCGTGTTGCCTACCCCGCGGCTCTGCCGCCCTGCTGCCGCTTCCTCCGGCGCGGCCTGGCGCTCCGGATTACCCCCGCCGTGAACAAGAGCCTCCAGTTTATCGTCCATCGGCCTGGGGCTGGGGGCCGACACGGCCGCGCAGCAGCCTTACTTTATTTTTAGCTGTTTTCAGGCACGGCTTTTCGTTTTGCTTTTTCCCGCCAACGCCGGGGAGGCGGCGGCAGAGGCGCGCCCTCGGCCGCCGGATAACACAAATCCGACTTCCCCGGTCGCGAGCCGCCGCCTCGCTCTGTCTCTCTCGCACTCGAGGCGCGGCCCGCAAGGGTGCGAGAGAGACAGACTGCTTGAGCCGGACTCGAATTGCAGCGGCCTACAATGGGCCGCTCAGGCGGCTGGCCGGGGTCGTTGGACTCGGCGCTGGCTTCTCTCGCCCCCGGCGCTAGGACCGTACGCGCGGCGGCCCGGAGGCGTTCCCGGAAAAACGCTGCCTTTTCCGGGACGTGTCCGGCGAAACAAACACGAACGCAAACGGGCGGCGTCGTCGGGAGCGACTTCGCGGCTTCCAAGTACTCGGTGAGTCAAGTGCTTCGTAATCAAAGCGGCGCGTCGAACGCCGCCCTGGCTTGGCTGGCTTGGTATCTGGGTACCTGGGTACCTGGCGACGTAGAGCGATAAAGGCGAGGGCCGCGCCCTGGGCCGACTCAGAGGCCCGCCTCGCCCGATCAGACGGACCAAACATTTTCAAAACGCAAACTTTATCAATCAAGCAAACGAAAGTAATCAGAATTTTGACTGGCCTGTTTCTTTTCCTGCTTATGTTTTGTTGTGCGCCGGCGGCGTCTGTGAGGCGCCAGGGAAACGGAACGGAATGGAAACGGTTGTACAAATGCTGGTCCGCCTGAGCTGGTGCGGCGCGCACGCACACAGCCACACATTCACACACACACTGCACGGCCACAGCTTTTCGCCATTGTGGTGGGCCTGTGACGCGCTCCGTGCACTCCGTGCCGCACCCTGCGCACACTCATTCCGAAACGGTCGCTCCGTCTCTCTCGCACCCTCAGGGGACGCCCCGTGCGTGCGAGAGAGACGGAGCGATCGCTTTCGGCCAGGAGGTCGAATTAGCCGGGGGATGTAAGCGAGATGGGGCAGTCGATAGCGCCAGCCTGGCCCGGCCTGCCCGGCCTGCCCGCGGCACCGACACTGACCAGATCATCTTTCGGTTTGGCCGACTTTGTTTCGCCCCCATTCTTTACGTTCGCGGTTGCGGCCGAAAAATAAATCGTAACAAAATAGAACAACGCCGTGGCGATCATTGTGGCTTTATTAGTGGCGCGGTCCCTCTGAGGTGAGGCGCGCGCGGGAACGTCCGATGACCCCGTAAAAATTAAAAAAAATCAATTTTAAAGGCCGCGGTGGTGTTTGAACCCCAATAACCGAGGATTGCATTCGACCCTCGGTCCGCTCTGCTGCTCTGCTGCCCATGCCCTGGCTATGCCCATCGGCCTGAAGGCAAAGTTGAACGCACCCAGCCGACTTATTCGCTCCGTCTCTGTCGCGCCTACAGGGGACGCCCCGTGAGTGCGAGGGAGACAGAGCGACGAAGACGACTCTCTGGCTTTGCGGCCTTTGCAGCCTTTGCAGGCACCCCGTCCTGGGCCTTCCCGGCCTCCTCGCCCATTGTCGGAGGGAGGTGAAGATTTTCCGGCTGGTTTGCCTAATCACTGCAACAATGCCGCCAGCTCTGCTCCGAGGCAGGCCGGCCGTGCTGGCCGCGCTGGCCTTGCCCGAGACTATTTACTCCATGTTGCCTTGTTTAGTTACCGTGGCTTTGTGAACCTCGCCTCGGCCTAGCTTCACTTGGTTCTTTAGCCCCCCCCCCTCCCCCCCGAGGATCATCCCCGACGCCAGCCGCATCGCCGTCCTCCTCGCACCCCCACAGGGCCCGCGAGGCCGCGCCGGCGGTGCGAGAGAGACAGCCGCGTTGGCTCGGCGACGCGGCGACGCGACGCGACCTGTTTTTATTATGAGGAAAGTGCACGCAGCCAACTAAAGAAGCCATTGAGTGAGTCAGTCAGTCAGGCCGTCAGTCAGTCGGGGAATCGGGCGGGTTCAGAGAGGCAGAGCGTGGCAGAGCGTGGCAGAGCGACGCAGCCGCGAGCGCAGGGGCGGCAGTTGCGGGGTTGTTGGCCGCCAGTCCCACACTGCACGCCGCGCCGCCGCGGCGGTGTGCCTGTGTGTGTGCGTGCGTGCGGGTTCGGGGGGCGCGCGGGGGGAGAGCCTCGAGGCGGTGGAGGGATGGCGGAGGGATGGGCTGCCTTTTCGATATGAAGTCACCGTCGACTCCAGCGCGACCCTCTTCTTCGCCTTCGCCCGGATTGCCTTGGAGTCGGCGAGGCTTGGCCCTACACTGTGCGCTGCCTGTAGCCTGCTGGCCCCGGGGGTTGTTTGTTGTGTGTAATCATGTGCGGGCACCCCGGCCGTCGTCGTCCTCTCCGCGCCGAGTCCGAGGAATGCGAGTGGAATTCGGCGAGCCCCTCGAGAGGCCGTCAAGGAGGTCGTCAACGAGGTCGTCGCGACGCACGGACCTCGAGGCTGCCGAGGCTCACACGCCCGGATCCCGAGCCGCGGTGTGAAAAGTGCAGCGACGGGACGGGGAGAGCGGCATCGCCGAAAGTTACGTTCTTGGAGGGTAACGCCCGCTGGTGGAGAAATCCTCGCCCAAAGTGTTGCGCCCTTGGCAATGTCGCTGCCCGGCCGGCCCTGCCATTGTGCCGCATTTAGCCGTCCGGGTTGTTTGCGGAACTATCGGCGGCGACCTTCCTTTGTCTCTCGGGCCGCGCGACACCCCGAGCACCCCGAGCACCCCCACCAGCGGATGCAGCGGGCCGTGCCGCCGTGCCGCGGCCGGGCCAGCAGGTCCAGACCCCTCTCCCTTCACCTTGCCCTCCCGCCCCGCCCCGCCGCGGGGGGCCTGATCCCCGCCGCGGCCCGCCCGGGCCCACCAGGACCCACCAGGACCCACCCACCCCCCGCGGCACCGGCTCCACCACCGCCCGGCACATATTGATCCTCGCTTCCTCGCGCGGCCCCCGCCACCCCCGCGGCCCCCGCCACCCCACGCGGCGAGCGGCCACGCCGGCCCGGCAGGCAGTCAAGCCCCGGTCCTCAGCGCAGCGCCGCCGGCCCGCGCTCCGCCGCCCGACGCCGCCGCGACGCCCCCGGAGCCGGCACCGCGTCGTGGCGTCCTGGCGTGGCCGTCCGGGTCCGAGGCCTAGCAGTGCCGTGGCGCCGACGCGCTGCCCGACGTGCCCCCCGCGCCGTCGGCCGCCCCCGGGACGCCGACCGCGTGCGGCGCGGCTCGCCGGACGCGCCTCGCGGCCCCCGCGGCCTGCCCTGGTGCCCCTGGTGCCCCTGGAGACCGGGGACGCCGCCGCCGACGAGGCCAGCATGCTGGCGCCGGGGCTGCGGCGGCAGTGCTGCCTCTGCAAGTCCACTAGGAGCACGTAAGTGGCGCGGACTCGCAAGCCGCGGATTCGCGATCCGGGATTTGGGTCAGGAGGGGGCGCTTCCGGGTTGCCGAAACAGGAAAAGGACCGGGGAGGGGAGGGGCAGGGCAGGGGTGCAGGGTGCCCCACGGCGAGGCGCAGGGCCCAGGGCGCGCCAGGGCCGAGACACGGCCGAAAGTCAAGACGCGGTGGGATAGTCTTGGGAAGCGCGCGCCACTGTATCCACACACCGCCCCTTTGTTCGAAGCAGCGAAGCAGGAAGAGGGTGCAGCGAGGTCCGTTTCGCTACCTTTCCCTTCCCTGTAACGTTTCCCGGCCGCAGCAACAACAGCGCCGAAGAGCCAAAGACAAAGGGGATGCTTTGGTGCCTCGCAACGCGGTGCAGCGACGCAGCCTCAGCCGCGCGGTCGAGCGGCACTCGCTGGAGTGTCCCATTCTGGAGTAGCCAATGGCTTTGTAGCTCCCGGCAGCCCCGGCCAGGCGGTTTGAGGTTAAGGGTCGACTCCAGCACCCCTCCCCCCTCCCGCTCCGGCCGCCACCCCTCCGTCGGCACCCCTGCCTCTCCAGCACCCCCACCCCCCGAGCTACCCCCAGCCATGGCCCGGTAACCCAGTGACGACGCGCGGGCCGGCCGGGGCCAGCGGGCCAGCCAGCCTCGTGGGCCGATCCTCGCGGCAGTAAGCTATTGAGCCGGGCCATCACGGGGGTGGGAGTGGGACGGGACGTGTACTGACTGAAGATAGAGAAAGATAGAGCACCGGTTAGGTTAGGTCTGCCGTTCTAAACTTTTTTCCGGCTGGCGACCCAATTTATTCATAGTGTCAAGTCCTTTCATTTGTCGGACTTTATATACTCGTTTTGCGTCTGAATGAGAAGGTGATGATTAAATCCGACAAGGACACATGTTAAATCTTAAATTTAATAGTATAAAACGATATAAATTTGTTTCAGCCTACTAGGCGAAAGATATACTATAATAAGAATACATTGGCTCAAAAATATGTTTATCATATTTAATAAAAATATAACTGACGAGAAATGGCGTCATTGCAAGACGGAGAAAGTCTTTAAATCACTTCTAAAAGACATGAAACTTGCGTGCAGGCCAGAGACGCGCGATATTGTCAGTCATAAACATTAACAAAAATATACACGCAGCAGCTTCACTCGGCTTTCGATCCATCCTAGCATTCTGATAAGAGCGCTAAATACGTATTTTTTAAAATCACAGACAACGAGTACACAAATATAACAGTCAGTAGCATAAACACTTTCTTTAAAAACACCGCACTGTGAATTTAGCGGGGACGAGGAAAATCATTACATTTTACAATCCAAGGCCTGCGGTTCCACGAAGCGGCCAAGAAAATCGATAACAACATTCTTCAGCGAAAAGTCCCCGCAAAATCAAGTCATGAAATGGATGGCGGGCGCTTAAACGCCACCTGGAAAAGGAGACATTCTTTGGCATGCAACTGAGAGTGTAGTTGGCACTCCTGGGGGCGATGAGCGTCCTCAGCGGCGCGCTCAGGGCCAGGGCGTCAGGGCTCGCTGTTGGAGTACATGTTGCAAATGATGCCCTGGATGGGGATGCTGCCGATGGTCCTACGGAAGAACAGGTCCTCGATGGCGTTGGCGGGGACCTTCCGGAGCTCGGGCAGCAGGAGGAGCAGCTTGCCGAAGCGGCAGGGCTGGTCGGGCCGGGCGGCCGACGTGTACTTGCTGAGCATGAGCTGGGCCTGGTCCTGCAGCGCGGCCACGGCGGGGACGTCCACCAAGGGTCCGCGTTCCACGGCTGCAAAACAGAAACAGAATTCGTCAGTGGGCGTCAGATTAGCGGAGCGCGTAGCGCGACGCGAACTCCACGGTGGGCTAGCCGGGTTCAAATCCCAGACTTTACTCACCTGTTTTGAAGAGGACGATGGCGCGCAGGCACGAGTACTCGTGCGCGTCGACGGCCAGCGCGGCGAACTTGGCCAGGGTGTCCTGCAGGACGAGGCGGTAGTCCTCGTGGCCGCGGAGCGCGTCCTGGCCGAGCGGCAGCGCGAACTGCGCGGCGGCGAGGACGAGCAGCTCGCTCCAGGACTCCTGCAGCAGGAGGAGCTGGTCGCGGAGGCTGAGCCCCGTGAAGGCGGGCACGCCGCGCGCCCACTGCACGTTCAGGAACAGCAGACGGGCCGCCGCCTCGCAGACCGTCTCGGGCAGGGGCAGCGAGGGCACGGCTGGCGGAGGCGGCGGCGGGCTGCGACTCGACGGCTCGGGGCTGCCGTCGCGGACGCCGCCGAGGCCGAGAAGCTGCAGCTGCAGCCAGACGGTGTTCTGCGGGAAGACAACAAGGCCGTTAGCATGGACTCGTTAGCAACGAGGTGGCCGTCGTCGCGCTGGTCGTGGACTCACCTTGGCCGCCTGGGCGTGGGGGTACTGCAGGCCGGCGTGCAGGCGGGGGTGCAGCGGGCCTCCGGGGGCCGGCGGCAGTTGCTGCATGGACGGGGGCGGCGGCGACGCGCCGTGGCTGCTGCCGGTGCCGCTCGTGTCCTCGCTGCGGGGGCTCAGCTTGGGCATGGCCAGGTTGAGGGCGGGGCCGGCGTGGTGCAGCGGTGACGCGTGCGGCGACCCGACGGGCGACGACGGCGAGGTTCGCTGGTGCTGCGGCGGCACGGACATGGGCATCAGGCCGCCCAGCCCGCCGCCCAGCGACATCGGCGGCCCCAGGGGCAGCATGGGCATGCCGTGGTGGGGCATGGCGTCCTTGAGGTACAGCGCCATCTGCCGGCGCAGCGTCGAGTTGCGCGGGCCTCGCTCGTGCTGCACGGCTGTGGCGGGAAGGAGAGGTCAGTCCTGGCTTCGAGTTCGAGGAAGGGGAAAGGCAACCGCATTCGCGGAAAGAGACACTCACCATCCCTGTTCATGCCCGCCTCGACGCACTTCCTCAGCCTGCAGGCGCGGCACTGGTTGCGGTGGGTCTTGTCCACCACGCAGCTGCCCTCGGACTTGGCCTTGCACACGTACTGCCTGTTCCGCCGGATCGACCGCTGCAAATGCAAGTTCGTGGGTTCAAATACCGGCTCTACGTTTTTTACTGCTTTATTTTTGTAAGCGCGGTTGAAAATGTAGTGTTCTCACCTTGAAGAAGCCGGCGCAGCCGTCGCAAGCGAAGATGCCGTAGTGTTTCCCCGACGAGTGGTCCCGGCACACCTTGCAGGGGATGTCGTACAGGATGCGGCCTGGAACACACAGAGAGGCGCCGCCGCGGTTAGACTGGGAAAGCAGAGACATTATCGGCTTTTGGCCGCGACATGTGCGCGTTGACGGGTACGCGGTGGTGGTCGCGGGTGGCAGACGACACACTGCCGCGACAGCTTGCCGCGCCGTTCCGGCCCCGGCCGCTCCCACGCGAGTCCATGTCAACCCCCTGCACCCTCGTCGCGGAGGTCACGCGAGGACTCGTCACCCACTCCACTCGTTTTTTACTGCGTACTGGTTTTTCAAACAAGTGCATGTCTAACGTCTAGGGAATGCTCGGCCGCATGGCCTGGGGCGGCCTTGCCGGCCTTGCCGGCCTGGGGGGTCCAGCACCATCCAGCACCGGGCCGCCGAGGCGGAGGACGGAAGCGACCGCCCCGCATCGCACGGCCACGTATGAATAACAAGCGAAAAAAAAAAGAAAGTTGGAGTGCCTCTCGGCTAGTCAGCGTCGCCAGGAGTACCAACTTCCTTCCTGCCATCCAAAAATTCAGAAAAAAATGTCCCTTGCGGAAAGTAAGGCGGGGGTGGGGGGGGGGGGAGATCGTCCGCGATTTATGCATAAACGCGAACAAAGCACAAAGCCAGGCGGTCCAATTACTCCACTCCGAAATGAGCATCGCCCCCTCGCGGCCTCAGTGCCACCTGTCCGCTTCCGGTGCCGAGTCGGCTTCCGGTGTGGCGGCGCGGCCACGTCGCTGCCGTGGCTGTGCCAGTGTGCCTCCGCGCGGTGACGCGTTTTTACTCGGGGCCGCGCGGGGGATGGAGAAGTTCGCGGTCCAGCGGCGGAAAAGTGAACAGCGAGGTGCTGCGTGCGCCGCACTGTAGGACGCCACACTGTAGGACGCCGCACTGTCGGACGCCGTGCCGCCCCAGGCCCAGGCCGCCCTGGGGGTCCACTTGGCGCTCTCGGTGCACTCGGTCGCGGCGCGGGGGGTGGCGGGCAGGGCGGCGTCGCGCAGGGGCGTTACCTGGAGGGGTGGTGGCGTGTGAATGCGCGCGAATGCACCGCCACGGCTGGTTCCGAGCGCGTCGCTCTGTCTCCCTCGCACCCCTTCCGGCGCGCCCCGCGAGTGCGAGAGAGACAGAGACAAGGCCCGCCATGCGGGATGCGTGGCGACCAGGTTAATTAGCTGGGGGTGAGCATCCCAACAGATTTGCCATGCGGGAGGGGTTGGGGTGGGGGAGGCCGCGCCGCACCGCGCCGCACCCTCGTGGGAGTGGCCGCGACGCCGCGACACACGACCGCGATGCCACGACCGTGGAGCAGCACCCGCGCAGTGACAACCCTTTTTTTCGCAGAGTAGCCATCAGCGCTGGAACCCTTTTGCACCTCGCTGCCAAGGCCGGAGCGCAATGCCCCGCAAATGTAAGGCAGAGGCCCCGGAGAGGGTCGAGTAGGCACGCCTTGAGGCACGCCGTCAGACAATGTCCCGTTGGCCGTTGCTGGCAGCCTGGCAGCCAAGGTCGCAGTGCTAGCTGTGCTGTCCACCCGTTCCCCAACAAGTGTTTGTTGTGCCGCGGACCGCTTTCGGGCTTTCAGTGGAGCGGCCCCTCAATAACCTCGCAAATTATGTTTTAGTCCGACGGCCGCGCCGCGCCACGCCACGCCGGCGGACGGGTTGGCCTGCTCCTGCTTTTATGGCGGCTGTCGGCTGCGGCTGGACCGGCAGACTGATTCCGAGAGTCGTCATCGTCCCTCTGTCTCTCTCGTGGATGCACGCGACGCCCCATGAGTGTGAGAGAGACAGAGCGATGAAAACGACTCTCGGAATCAGTCGCAGCAGCGCAGCGCAGCGCGCAGCCCCCGCCCGACTCGGCGCGCCCCCACCGCCCCTGCCAGTGGCCCGGCTGTGCTCGGCTCGGCTCGGCTCGGCTCGGCTCGGCTAGGTAGGGCAGGGATTAGCAGTCCGTCCCGAACGTCACTGCCACTACACTGCCTGATGAGTCTGCGACGTCTCTGAGTCTCTGAGGCGTGCCGCTGCGTGCCGCCTGCACTGGAAGGGAAGGTGACACTGTTAAAAAGTCAACAAGGCGATCGGTGAGCTGAGGCCAGCTTCAGACTACAGTGTAGCTAAAGCGCCGCGGTCCTCACTGAGCCCCCCCACCCCCCTGCTGAGTTTCCCCGACGGACCTAAATAGTACGAAACTGTTGGTACGTAATTTAGTGCACTGGCTGGCACACGCGTAGAGCGAGGAATATCGCACTCGTTGTCGTTGACACTGCTAAATGGGGTACCTGGGCCGGGCCTCGGCTTTTGGCTCGGCGTGTACCGGGTCGCGTGGGCAGGGGCAGGGGCAGGCCTCCAATAAAGCCGCTCGCCGCTTTGCCAAAAGCGCTGCAGACTCCCTTTGCGAGTCCGTGTCGTGTCCGCCTGATGTCCGCCCCGCCCCGACTGCCCTAACGGAACCCACCAGACAACGACGACAACGGCAGTCGAGTCAGAAAGCCGAAGCCGCCGGCCAGGACGCTCCGCGATGCTCGGATGGGGTGAGAGAGAGCGAGAGAGGCAGCTGTCAAAACGAGGATGCCCGGCCGTCCCGCTATGCTCTGCTCTGCTCCCTTTGCTTCACTTCTCCTTTCGCGACTCCGTCACTCCGTCAGTCTCCGAACAAAACGACAAGACGACAAGGCGGCCACAGGAAAGAAAATGCAAAGGTTTATAATCCGGCAGGCTGGTTGTTAGTGGAATCTCTAGCTTTCTCATCCGAGTGATTCAGAAGCCAGGCTGCGGTGCGGCGAATTTGGAGCAAAAGAGCAGTGCAACTTCAAATAAGTTTACATAAATGTCCTAACCTGAAACATTTTCTCAAAGGCGTGGGTTCAAATCCGGCCACCCCTTTCGCACCCCTTTCCCATTTACTGAGAATAAGCTCGAATCGCCAAATGCATGGTACCTGTTTTAAAAATTCTTCGCCGTCCTTTACAGCACCCTACACAGCTGTCAATCCCGAGAGGAAGCAATGGAAACGGAACAAAAATACAAGGAGTGTAATTTGAAATGTCGCTTTGAAAATCTAGTATCCGCAGTGAGCGGTGAAAATGACTTTTCCAGCGTCGATTGACGGGGTCGGTCTTTATTCAACCGGCGGGCACTTTTCGCGGCTAGAATCACTACAAACATTCAGAGGCACTACTCACTGGAGGTCGGTGTCAGCTTCTCCTGCTGCTGCGGGGGCGGCTGGTGGTGCGGGTGCAGCCTCAGGTCCATGAGGTGGGGCGGCGGGGCGCTCTGGACTTGCTGCATCTCGCTGGCGTACGCTGGCGGAGTATCCAATCGAACAAACACTTTGGCACACACACACACACACGCGCGGTCACGGAACACTCGCCGAGGGGCTGTGGTGGCTCCCCTGCGTGCGGGTCTCTGCGGCGAGGTTCGCGAGGACGGCGACGGCCGAGACGAGACGGGGGTCCGGCCTGGGCGGCGTCCTGAGTCGGAGTGCCATGGCGAAGCGAGGACGGCGAGGATGCAGGAGGAGGCAGCCCCCTAGCCGAGCCGGCGGGGCTGGCCGCCAGCCTCGTCAGTCCGGGCTGCGGGGAGCGAGCGCGGCGCTGCCATTGGCTGCCGGTGGAGGCTCCACCCCCTGGCGCGGTCCTCCGTCCCCGGCGGACGACGCGGACGACAGCCGCCGCGGCTTTCAACGCCAACAACGCCAAGTGCGTGCCCGCGGACCGGCTGGCCCGGCTGGGCTCGACGGCCGCGTCGCTCCACTCGGCCCGGTGTCTATTATGCTGTTGATCTGGATCTGCTTGTGGAGATAACTGGTGCGGTGGTGCGCCGATGTCAACGCACCCCCTGCCACCGCCGCCGCCGAGTCCATCGGAAAAAAGTGAGCGTGTGTCGCGGGGGTGTAATGTCGCCGATGACGAGGGCCGCGGGTAATGGATTGGCCTCGTGCAGCACCCCTGGACCCTGGCCGCCGTCAAGTAGGGCCACCGTCGCCAAGCCCACGATGGTCTTGGCGGCGGTTCGCCGTTCCTGCGCTTTCAGCGGGCCGACGTCGGAACCACCCTCGCGGCGGCGATCATCCCTCGAAGCTTGTCCAGCGCCTCTGAACTCGCCTTCAAGTGATCCGCTGCATGCAGGCGGCAGGACGCTGCTCCTAATGATCTACTTCTGGCGCCGCGCGTCCGTCGGCCGCCATCCTCTCAAAGAGACCGGCCCACAGTGGGCCAGCCACAGGGCCGGCTCGGCTAAAGCTCGCCTAAAAATGCGGCCAGGGCCAGGGCGCTGCCTGGGCAGGGCGCGGCTCAAACCTCGCAGGGGATTTGTCTTCGGCATTATTAGTGAAGTCGAGTCGGCTCCACCCAAGCGGCGCGGCGCGGCTCGGCCGGGTCATTGTTTGTGCGGTTGACAGGGGCGGCGGCGGCAAGCGCTGCAGGCTGAGTTCGAACAGCGTCGCCCTGTCTCTCTCGCACTCACGGGCCGGCCCGTAGGGGTGCGAGAGAGACAGACGCCCTTCGGCCTCATCCTTCAATGCGACGAGCTCAGGGGGTGTGAGCGGGGCGGCGGCGCGGGGGTTTGCGGGTAGCCGACACACTGCCATCCGCCAGGAGAGGGGGAGGGGGTGGCGTCCGCGCACCGCCGCACCGCGCTTCGTACTTTTAATCCCGTCTTTGTCCTCGTTGTCACATGCAGATGAGGTGCCCTACGGTGTAGTACCCTAGTTGTGCATCTCCGCACTCCCCGCGCCCGCCACGCCCGCCGCCACACTGGACGACAAATGATCCGCACTTTCCACTAATTTCGTCGCCCCGCTTCGCCTTCTTCCTTTTGTCAGCCGATTCCGAATAAACGTTTGGTCGCTCTGTCTCTCTCGCACGCACGGGGCGCCCCCATGAGAGCGAGAGAGACAGAGCGAGACCCTCCGGAATCATACGGCTGTCCACCTTTTCGGCGTCGACGGGCTGACGGGCCCCGCACTGCAAAATGCACAGTGTACACACCTCTAATGCGCTTTTGGTCCTTTGGTCTTTTGGGTGCGCGCAGCCGGCCGGCGTGCTCCACATTTACACGGCGGCGACTTCGTGTTCTTCGACGAAAGTGGAGCACTCTTGTTGTCTTCACGGAACGGCGTCGTCCTCCCCGACGTCCTGCTCCTCCTCGGCGTCCTCGGCGTCCTCGGCCAGGCTCCGGATTATCCCGGGGCACAAAGGAGGGAGGGGGGTTGGGGGTCGAGGAGGAGAAAAGGACGCGAGCAGGCGGCTTTTGACGGGGTGTCGTGACGTTACCGATGGCGTCGTCGGGTCGACGATGGGAAAAAAATAAATGAGTAAAATAAAGCATTGATTGATTTGGGATCGTTAATGCAGCAGCAGCCGAGTAGGCTGTGAACAGCCCCCTGGTCCGAGTGCGCCGCGCCCGCGGCCATATGGTCCACCCGCACCGCGAGCACCGCGAGCACCGCGACCACGGCGCGCCTAAACGATACCTGTCCGCCGTGGGAGCCGCTGCCCGGCCTGGCCGTGGCGAGCCGCGCCGCCACCCCTTGGCCTGCGGGGGTGGTTTGCTTTGGGCCGGCCGCGCCATATGGAGGCAGCGGGCAGGGCGGCAGGGCGGCACCAGGATGACATCGCCTGACGCACCTTCCCGATTTCCAGCGGGGGAGTGCGGCCGGCACGCAACGCGTAGTGCTGGCAGTGGTTGCCGGCCGCCGCAGCGTGGGCGGCGTGGGAGGGGAGGCACAGGGGATGATACTGATGGCGCGGGGGAATGGGGAAATTAGGACTAATAGGTGGTGCCTCTGTCTCTGTCTCTGTGGTGGGGCCGGGAGCAAAGTATTCCCACGGCCATCAGCCGATCCGATACGTAGTATCGGTTTCGTTCCCCCTGAAACAGATATTCGTCAAAACAGCTGACGCGTCATGATTTGTGTTTGCAGTATTTTGAAGAAATCTTAAAATGTTTTGTTGGTTGTTGCAGGCACCGTCGCGCTACCGTGGTGGTGGTCCAGACCCCGGAGCCGGCGCGGAAGCCGTGGCGGATGGCGCGGACTCGCACGGCGCCGCCGCCGAAGCGGCTCATGATGTCGGACGGGCGGCCGTGGACGGCGCCGGCGTCGTCGGAGGGGGCCGTCGACGAGGCGTCGTCGCCGCCCTCGCCGGCGCGGCGGCCGTACCACTGCGCGTCGTGCGGCCGTGCCTTCCGCTACGCCTGCAACCTGCGCGCGCACATGGCCGCGCACGCCCGCGCCCCCGTCGCCGCCTTCTCGTGCCCCGAGTGCCGCGCCGCCTTCCCGCACGCCTACCAGCTCACCGACCACCTCCGCGAGCACGCCCTGCTGCAGCAGCAAGTCCAGCTGCAGGAGCAGGTGGCCCGGCAGATGGAGGAGCAGATGCTGCTGCAGCAGCAGCTCGAGGAGCAGTTCATGATCCAGCAGGCGTACATCACGCAGACGGCCTTCGGGGCCAGGTAAGGGGAAAAGGCGACGCTCTGTCGGCGTTTTCGCGTTTTCATGGGAAAGCGGCGCACCGCGCCCCTCGGCTCCCCTCGAGTGGGGTGCTCCTCGCAAAGTTTCCGCCCGCGAGTTTTAGCGGATAATCGGGTGGAAATTAACAAGGATTCGCTTTCGCCTCAAGTGGTGCGCGCTCGAGGTGTGCAGGAAGTGGGCGAACGCAGCGAACGCTTTGGCGGCTCGCGGACGGAAACCTTTGCGGGGGCGGCCGGGGCGGCCGGGGCGGGAGAGTGAGTGTTGTTGTTGTGGTCTGTTACAACAAGCAAGGCCTCCCCCACACCTGCCGGCACTCGGCGGGCATTCGCGCGGACGATGGGTGCGCCGCCGTGCGCCGTGATGCGCCTCCAACTTGTTGGACCACTGCTTCTTGTTCTAAGCGCGCCCCGCGCCCCGCGTGTGTTGCAGCCTGGGGCTGGGCTGGGGCGCCATGGCCCCGGTGGCGCCCACGCCGATCCGCTGCGTGTGCCTGGAGTGCGGGCGCGAGTTCCTGCAGCGCAGCGCGCTCCGGCAGCACATGAAGGAGCACGAGACGAAGCACAACAAGGAGAGTCCGCGCCGCATCCGCAAGTGGCCGAAGATGCCGCCGCCGCCGCCGCCCGAGCCGTCCACGTCGCCGACGGCGTTCTTCCGCTGCGGCTGCGGCGCGGCCTTCGACACGCCGCAGGCCCTGCACGAGCACCGCGCCGTGCACGTCCGCAAGAAACCTTTCCGCTGCAGCCAGTGCCCCGCCGACTTCAGCAACCCCTGGAACCTCGCGCGGCACTACAAGGAGCACCTGCGCCACCTGTGCGTGCTCAGCCTCAGCGACCTGCGCTGCCACGTGTGCAACGAGAACTTCCGGTCGGACGAGGTGGAGCTGCGGCGCCACCGCGCGCTGCACAAGGACGTGCGCTTCTGCAAGTGCCGGTGCGGCGCCACGTTCCGGTCGGGCTGGGACTGGGAGCAGCACGTCATCACGTGCACCACGCCGCCGGCCGCATGACAGTGGCCGCCGAGGCCCAAGTGCCTCGCCCGGCCCGGCCACGCCGGCCACGCCGCCGCCGGCCACGCCACCGCCGTCGCCGAGGGTGCGCTGCGCGCCGCGGCCGTCCGCATGCTGGACCGCGTGCCCGGCGGCGCCGCGGCCGCCGCGGTCGTGGGCACGCGCGTCACCATGGCGGCGTCCTGGGTGCGTCGCGTGTGGGCCACCGTGCGCCGCCACTGGGACGGCGCCTGGGGCGCGCTGTGCGACCGCGTGCTGGAGCTGCCCGAGGTGTGGTCGTGGACGGGGCCCTACGAACCGCTGCAGCAACCCGCGCCGGCCGCCAGCCACGCCAACGTCCACTCGCACTCGCACAGCCACGGCCACAGCCACGGCCACAGCCACAACCACAGCCACGGCCACAGCCACCGAGTGGCGCCCGGCTGTGCCCAGCAGAAGCAGCTCTCGGAGCAGACCATCGCCCTGGTGCGCGCCAACCACCACTCCAAGAGCGCGTAGGAACTTACCCCGAAAAGACTTGCAGCCCCTTAAAATGTCGCTCCAAAATGCATACGTACTGTATTTTGTGCCAAAAAGAAGCTGGTGGTGTAACTTCGGTGCCCGCGCGATAGGGTTGGGATGGTTGGCGTTTCAGACTGATGCCGCGAACCGCAGGCCAATGACTGTATACGAAATACAAAATAATACTCGCTAGTACCGGAAAAGTATTCTAAGCATACATACTCCCCAAACCCAAAAATAGCGAACAAAAGAATTTTTTCTTTTTTCGGAGCAATGGGATATGCGGCGTTTGATTACAATTGTGGTGTGAAAACGGCACAAAATTAGTTGATGAGCGAGTCAAGACTTGACCCGGGAAATTAATTGGGAATTTTAAGTCGTAGACTTTATAAAAATTTGAGACGTAAATCGTCACTTTTTACAGAGAGGTTTGTTTCTTGAAATTGAGATAGCCTACAATCAAAATGTGTAAATCAAATGTTTCTCACGACTGTAGTTGACAATCCTGTTTTCTAGACATGTAATTGTTAGATGAAAATAATTGATACAAAAATAAATGAATGGGTGTTGTCCATGGTAGACGCCTTTATTTCTTAAGTGTTTTTTTTCCTTCCCATTCGTTGCATAATATGCGAGAGTTAGTCTCGTCGGAATCCTCGTCAACAGCTCCTGCGCGTTTTGAAAGTCCCTTTCGTTCCCACTCCATGTCTCTCAGGCAGAAAAAAAAGCACACACAGACACGGCGACGTTATAAAGTGCCCCCACCCCCAACGCATTGTCGCTCCACAATACGGGCCCACCTGCGGCCCTGCAGACACTGGGGCCTACACTGGGCCCTGCCAGCCAGCGCACTGTAGAGGCCTGCACTTGCTGCTGGTACATTGACGGCAACAACCCCCACCCCCTGAAGGCCCTGAAGCAGCAAGCAGCCCTCAAGTCAGCATCCAACATGTGTGCGTCGCTGGAACACATATCGAGTTTCCTATAAAGCCCGGCCGGGGCCGTCGACATCAGACATCACCGCTTCGCCACCTCGCTACTACACTCGCAGCCAAAGGCGCAGGCAGGCAAGCCCGCAAGGCAAGGCAGGGGCAGCTCGTTGGAGTCCATACGCCATCGCGCGGGCGGATCCAAAAACTGCACAACGGAATGAATGTAAACCGAGACCGCCTTTACAGTGGGCATTCACTGCGTGGGACGACGACGGGCCGTCGGGGGGCGTCCGCAAACCACCAAATCCACAAAACACAGTTTTCAAAAAATTATTAAAAATTGTAAAAGAGGAGGGGGCCGGATTGAACATCAGCGGCCTAAAAGAGGCACCCGAGAAATCGTGTGTGTTTCCCGAGTGATTTCCCGGAAAAACCGTGGGGAGGTGGCGGAGCGGAGCCCCGGGCCCTCACCGCTCAGGGCCGGCCCCAACCCCAGGCCGGAGGGCCCGGAGGGTCGTTGAAGTGAGCGACTCGCTTGTGTAAGAGGAGTCAGGGCATCCGGGGGCAACGCGGAGCAACGCCAGCAACGCGCGAACAAGACGATGCTATCGGCCAAACAAAAGGGCACACAGCAGCACACCGATTCCGAGAGTCGTTCTCGTCGCTCTGTCTCTCTCGCACCCATTGGGACGTCCCCCTACACAGTAAATCCAAAACCCAGTTTCTGGGGCGTTTTTGACCAAAATCCGGGGAGAAATGAATCTGTTTCAAGGTGCCACAGCCCTCGGGGCGCGTGCCGCAGCCTCCGAGAGCACCGTGACAGTTATTGAACAGCCATCCTACCAGAAACTGGGGCGTCCACCCCGAGTTCCGCGGCAAACCTGCATGATTTGGTGGCAATGGCGCACGGCTTCAGTTTGAAAAGTTACCGGTATCTTTATACCCCGATTTCTGGTTTTTTTCTACGTTTTGATGCCCCAGAAACTGGGTTTTGGATTTACTGTGTATAGGTGCGAGAGAGACAGAGACACTGTGTGAAAAAACCACAGTGAATCCCGTTAATTTTTTTGCCGGGATTTACTGTAGTTAAGAACACAGGATCTACTGTGCCTGGCGACAGTATTTACTGTACCTGGTACAGGATATTCCGTACTCCACTCCTGTGGTACAGTAAATCCCGTACAAAGTACAGTAGATCCTGTCAAAAAAGTACAGTAAATCCTGTACTCTGAACTACAGTGACAGCTGTACTTATCACTACAGGATTTACTGTGATTTTTTCCCAGAGTGGAGACTCTCGGAATCAGTCGGCAGGCAGCAGCCTGACGACGGCGACGTCACCTGCGCGGGGGCGGACGGGGCGGGGCGGCCACGTCGCCGATGACATCCAGAGCGCTCTGAACTAACTCCCGAGTCCATACCGGATCCGGTCTTTTATCTGCCCGGGAGGGTGGTTGGGGGAAGGGGGGGGGATGTGTGCTTTTCTAGCCGCAACGGACTCATCCAGGGACACCGGAAGCTCCATCTTGGCTGCGCAGTGGCAGTGGCTCTCACGACCCCCGCCGCGCCCCGCCCCGCCCCTGCTTGTGATGTCACGGCGGCTCGGTACGCCCATCGCCCCGCCCCGCCCAGGACGCTCCCTGTCTTTTGGGGTGCTCCGCTGCTCTCATTCAGCGAAGACACTCATTCATGGGGAGGACGAGGATGAGGCCCTCTAGGAATAACAACCAAACTGGTTTCGGCTTCGCTGCTGCACGCCCGGAGGTGCGTTTGCTGCCAAAAGGTCGGAACCGTTGTCTCATTGCCAGGAAATATACTCTGACCAGAAAACGAAGAGTCCTGGGTTCTCGCGGTCGAGGGCTACCTGCAATGCTAGCCTTATAATTTTCGTGCTCCCTTGAGGGGCGTCATGAGTGTTCTTTCCTTCTGGCGGGGCTGCCATGTACGACCAAGCAGCACCTCCATGATGTGATTGTGGTTTGGTTGAGCCGTTGGGTTGAGCCCCGCTGCCGCCCGCGCAACACCAGCCCCCTCCACCGCACAGTCTGCGGACGCCTGGCTGCTGCGTCGACTGCGTCGCTGCCCCCACCCCCGCGCCGGCCCAGGCCCCTCCCCCATTTCCCCAGGGGGGCCTCTAGGCCTCTTCCTGCTGCTCGGCCATCATGGCCACCATGGCCACCATGAGACGCAGGACTCCCGTCGCTCTCGCACTCTCGGGGCGCAAAATCAACAAATTTCCGAGATTCGACCACTTTTTGACCAACTTGGTCGGAAAACCGTTGCGGTCAAAGCCAAAATCGTTGTGGTCAACGTCTTCCCGACACAGGGCATGAAAGAGTAGGGTCTTAAGAATACCAGGGCGTCGAGGGAGGCCTTTTACGGCGACTATATTGGACGCAGTGGCCGCCCAAAGTCAGCAAAATCAGCAAATTTCCGAGATTCGACCACTTTTTGACCAACTTGGTCGGAAAACCGTTGCGGTCAAAGCCAAAATCGTTGTGGTCAACGTCTTCCCGATGTAGGGCATGAAAGAGTAGGGTCTTAAGAATACTAGGACGTCGAGGGAGGCCTTTTGCGGCGACTAGAATAGACACAGTGGCCACCCAAAGTCAGCAAAATCAGCAAATTTCCGAGATTCGACCACTTTTTGACCAACTTGGTCGGAAAATCGTTGCGGTCAAAGCCAAAATCGTTGTGGTCAACGTCTTTCCGACACAGGGCATGTAAGAGTAGGGTCTTAAGAATGCTTGGGCGTCGAGGGAGGCCGTTGGGCGCAACTAGATCGGACGCAGTGGCCGTCCAAATTCAGCAAAAACGGCTACTTTCGGAAATTCAATCACTTTTTGACCAACTTTGTGACGTTACTGGTCCCAAACCCGAAGGCCCCGGCAGATTTTTATGCCTGCCGCTGCCCTGGCCAGCCCGAGCCTGCGCTCCTTCGTGGACTTTTCGGAGAGACGTCCGTTGTGTCTCCAAACTGGTCCGCTTGTTTTCCGTGCGCGCGTCGACAGAACGACAAAGGGAGGGACGCTGTGTCCAAAACGGAGCCGAGTCCGACCGAAGACGACAAAGTCCGCCGCAAAGCATCGCAAAGCATCGCAAAGCCGGAAACAATGAATTGCCTGGCGCCTTCGCCTTTCTGACCGCACCTTTCGGGCGGTGGCGCCTGTCCCCTCGTCCTCTCCGGCATCGCCGCGCCACATCTCGAGCACACCTTCCCTCACTCCGAATCGCGGTTTCTACACCCAGTTTCTCTCTCTCTCGCTCTCCAGGGGGCTTCCCGTATGGGTGCGAGAGAGGCAGAGCGAGAAGAAACCGTGCGGAAGCGCTCTTCTGAAAGCCGCACTAAGGCGTCGCCCACATCAAAGGCCGCAGACAAACACGCTAAAGTAGACTAATCTGCTGCTCTTCGGCGATACGAAGCGCAGCGAAGCAGGCGAAGCGAGGGTGGCTACAGAAAGAAAGAATGGAAGGGG
This sequence comes from Thrips palmi, assembly GCF_012932325.1. Taxonomy (NCBI): domain Eukaryota; kingdom Metazoa; phylum Arthropoda; class Insecta; order Thysanoptera; family Thripidae; genus Thrips; species Thrips palmi. The sequence goes on along the minus strand of NW_023144629.1, from coordinate 4,488,457 downwards.
AAAAAAAAGCAGAGAAGTTTCCTGCGAATTGCCGTGAAAACGACTCGGCAGTCACTCGCAGCCTCGCTGCCCGGAACTCGGGGCGAAGGCGAAACCTGAGCCCTCTGTGTCCCGCAGCCCCGCCAGGCCGCCAGGCCCATGTTCGGGCAGGCTCCGTGTTCGGGTATGGGTTGGCGACCCTGAGGGCCCCGAAGGCCCTGCCTGACATGCCCTTCAACGTCTTGTCTGCGCGCGGACACCTCCCCGCTGACGGGGCCAGGGTGGGGTACAGGATGGGGGCGCAGCCAAGGTGGGGCTAAAAGTGGGGCCGTTGAGGGCGATGGCGGCGGCAGAGGGGTTGGGGTAGGTTAGGGCAGTGGTTCTCAACCTTAGGGTCGCGACCCCAAGTGGGGTCGCGAAAAAATTTTAAGGGGTCGCCGCGAGGTAGCTGGGGTTGTGTTTTGGGCCGATTTTAAGCAGCCACTGCGTCTGATCCGAGGCGGGCATTTTGCTCCCTCAACCGGCAATTGGTCTTTGAACCTTCCTTTAGCATGCCTTTGTTACGGAGTGTGATTATCAGTCTTAGTTTGGGAGCAGTATTGTCTCAAAGTTGGCCGAAACGGTCAGAAATGTCTTTGAAAAATCGTGTTTTGGGCCTATTTTAAGCAGCCACTGCGTCTGACCCGAGGCGGTATTTCGTCCTCCTTCAACGGGCAATTGGTCTTTGGACCTTCTTTTAGCATGCCTTTGTTACGGAGTGTGATTATCAGTCTTAGTTTGGGAGCAGTATTGTCTCAAAGTTGGCCGAAACGCTCAGAAATGTCTTTGAAAAATCGTTGTGCCTGTTTTTGTCAACTTTGAGACAATACTGCTCCCAAACTAAGACTGATAATCGCATTCCGTAACAGAGGCATGCTAAAGGAAGGTCCAAAGAACAATTGCCCGTTGAGGGAGCAAAATGCCCGCCTCGGATCAGACGCAGTGGCTGCTTAAAATCGACCCAAAACATGATTTTTTAAAGACATTTCTGAGCGTTTTGGCCAACTTTGAGACAATACTGCTCCCAAACTAAGACTGATAATCGCACTCCGTAACAGAGGCATGCTAAAGGAAGGTCCAAAGACCAATTGCCCGTTGAGGGAGCAAAATGCCCGCCTCGGATCAGACGCAGTGGCATGCTAAAGGAGGGGTCCCGTGGGGTCGCGAAACTTTTCCTGGGGGTCGCGGAAATTTTTGGCTACAAATTTGGGGTCGCGAGCCGAGAAAGGTTGAGAACCGCTGGGTTAGGGGGTTCATCGGGGGCGGGAGGAACCCGGCCTCGGCGCGCCCCGGCGTGTCAGCACGGTGACAGGAGGCCCCCATACGTCCGCACCAACATTATCATTTCCAAATAAAGACCCGGCCAAAGCCTTTGCCTCCGCCGAGCCGTACGCCACGCCACTGCCACGCCAGCGTGCATGAAAAAGAGGCAAGGTAAACTCACTCGCATGGGACCCATTTGAAAAGACCTGGCGGCACACACACACACACACACACACAACGACCGTACAACGAACCGAGGCGCACACACACACACACACGCGCGTTCGTACACAGGTTCTCCAGGAAGTCGGATTGAAAGAAGATGAGGCGTGTGTATTATTATCTGCGCTCGAATCGGGCATCGGGCGGTGCGGCGGGTTCTTGTTTCGCTCATCCACCCCTTGGGCTTGCCGAGCCGTGCCGTGCCGTGCCTTTGTCTGCCCGGCCCGACCGGCAAGAAGGCGTAAGTCTCATCCATTCATTCACCTGAAGCACATCCAGAAGCCAGCCAGCCAGCCGACCGGAGGTGGGCGGAGCCGCGGACGTCGGTACGGCACGACGGCTTGCACGGCCACGGCACGGCACGGCGGCCCCGAGTGGCGGACATGGCACAAAGCGGCAGCGTGAGCACGCCGTCGGCGGCCGTCGTCGCAATCACTGTCAACTGCCAAGGCAGTGCCAAGGCTGCCAAGCGAGCAAGAGTTGGAGAGGTGCATCGCCACTTCCTGCAGGGCGACGACGGGCTGCTCCTTTGCTGTCTTTCCCACGGACAACCGTTGCGTCCCATGCCTTCCATGGCAGCGCATGGCCACCACTGCACTGAGGGATGTAGAAATAAGAAGAAGCGAAATGGGCGATCTGAGGTTGCATGCATCGGTCGCCCGAAGTCAGCCCAAAGGAATTTTCCGACATTTGTCGACTTCCATGAAGCATATTCCCACCCAGTAACAACAAAAGAGCTCAGGACGGATTGGTTTATTTGGCAAATTGAAGACTTCAACTTTAGCAGCTGCAGCAATGTGGTACTTTAGCTTTGGCGTCTCAAAGAAATCTAATTCTTAAAATTCTTTAAACTAGACAGGGAAATCCCAGCGGCTGCCAAGCTAAAATAACCTACGACAAAAAAAAAAAAAAAATACATTCAAGCCTATCTAACCTAGAGTGACAAGAGCTGCTTAAGCAGTTTGTCTTCACCGATGCACCTGTACAGAAGTGGCTACCAAGGCCATTGGGCGCGTCGATGTTGGTCGTATAGACACGTTTCACGTTTCGCACACACACACGAGTGAGGCACAAGCACACGGGGAAATACAATGACATGGCGGCCGAAAGGCCGAGGGAAGGTCTCATCCGTACGAGTACCGACCGCTCATCGAACTGCTGGACCGAGACATCGATAGCTGGCTGGGGGAACGCTTCACCGACTGGATCTTCTTGAGCAATATCTAAGTGAAAAAAACAAAAATGTTTTGTTAGCGTCACTCGCTTTTTCGAATATCAGTGCGGGTTTGCAGCAGAATGGCGGCTTCACCTGGTTGTCGCGCTCGATGTCCTTGCCGCGGCGCGCGCGGTTGACGGCGTGGCTGCAGCGGTGCGCGGCCGTGGGCGCGGGGGAGGCCCTGCCAGCCCTGCCCAGGCTGGGGGGCTGCGCGGGGGGCTGCGCGGGGCCGAACATGGGCTGGCGGGCGCGCTGGCTGACGATGCGTCGCAGCAGCAGCTCGTTCTCGCGCTGGATGCGCCGCGCGTCGTCGTTGGAGAAGGACATGTTGAGCCGACGCGACCGGCCGGGCACGCCGGGCCGGCCGGACGCCATCACGGGCAGCGACCCCGTCGAGCTGGGAAGGAGGCAAGGACTGCTTATCCTGGAGGTAGGCAACCCGGCCAGGGCCACGCCAAGCGGGACGCCGACACCACAAGGGGAAACTCCGCGAACCTACCTGGGAGGGCGGGCGCGGCGTAGGGCCTTCTTGATGGCGTCCATGGTGTACGCGTCCTCCGGGTCGCTGTCGCCGGCGGAGTCTCCCCTGGCCATGCTGGAGACGGCCGTCATGGAGGACACGGTCATCGAAGACAGGGCCCGGTGCGGCTTGTGGCTCACGGTGAGGCTCAGCTCCTGTATGCCGAAGGTCGCGTCCGCGTCCACGGCCTCCTCCACGTCCTCGACGGCGTCCTCCGCGCTGTCGTCATCGCTATCGTCCGAGTCCTCCGACGAGGACGGCGAGGATGACGTGCTGGGTGAGCTTGTCGTCGAGGCCTCGGGGACGCTGGTGCGGGGAGGCGCCGCTTCGCCCAGGATGCCGTTGACCGGGACGGCGTCACTGGCTGGTTCTGTGTCCTCGGCGTCCTTGGCCACGCGCTCGTCCTGGGAGGAGGGAGAGCCCAATCAGTGGTTAAAGGCAGGCAACCCAACCAGCACGCCGGGCGGACGGGGTGCCTACCTCCCCGGCGGCCTACCTGGGAAGGGCTGGCCGCGGCAGACGCGGCTAGGGGTGGGGTGGGGGGTGCACCCCGTCCAGCATCTGCACTTGCTTGCTGCTGCTCCGAGCTCGTCACCCGCGCGACCACCACATCATCCTCTGCGTGTTCTGCAGAAACCTGTAGCAAAGCAAAGCAATACCGCTGACATTTAAAAAAATGTTCGGGGTAAACATAACCTAATATTGTTCGCGTTGTTCCCGCCCACTTGGCTCCGGCACCCCTAGAGTCCTAAGTGAAGTCCACGACGATCGTTCAACGGCAATGCCACGCACCTCCCTGTGGTCTTCCTTCGCGGCTTCCTTGACGGCGTCCTTTCCGCGGGGTCGAGACGGTCGGGACGCCCCCCGATGTCGCCTGGGGTCGGCCTGCCGGGCCTGCCGCCCTCGTTGAGTGAGGAAGCCAACGAAGCAGAGGAAGACAGTCCACTGCTGCCACTGCTGCTGCTGTCGATGGGGGTGGGGCCCCCGACGAGCGTCGGCGACGGTACGTTCCCGTCGTCCAAGTCCAAGCCGCGGTCGGCGTCCGAGTCCCCGAGCCGAGTCCGGGAGTCCCCTGCCCCCCGCTGGCTCCACGAGGGCGTTGTCGGCGCGGAGGGCGCATCGTCGAAGAAGTCGAAGTCGATTTCGCGTTCACAGTCGACGCGCAGCTTGTACAGGGAGTCCGGGAACACCCTGGACGAGGCCAAGTCGGTCGACATGCTGGCCTGGTGGACGTGGCGGCGCCGCCACCGCGCCTCTCGGCGTTCACATCGGTTCTCACTTCACGCCCGGGCGGCCTGGGCCTTGGCCTGGCGCAGGTGCTTGAGGTCCTTCCCGCGGCGAAGGTGCGCGCCCACCATCGCGCACCCTACGCACGGTTTCTCGAGGTGCGCCCCGAAGAGGACCGCGTCCACGTCTCGACCGAAACGACATCAACGCCCCTCGACACTCGACGTTTCCGTCACCCGTCACCACTGTCCCTTCGTCCTTCGTCTCGTCGCAACTCCGTTGTTTGTTTGTGTCCGCACTACGTCGGTCTCCATGGCAACACGCGATTCGCCGAGTTTGAATTTCCCTCTCTGCCTCTGCGGCGCGCTGCGGCGGTGCGGCGGGCGAGGCAAAAGTGCCCCACAGCGCGGAAATACTCAATGAAATGACCGTATGACAATCTGAGAGGCAATTCCAAAGAAAATTAACGCCATATTCATTCATTCGAAGATGGGGTTGTCCACAAAAGGCGCGTGTTTCCCTCCTAAACGGCTCGCCGAGTCACGGTTTCTCATACCCAGCAGAAGAAAACTAGACCAGAAGACAAAAACAAGTGAAGTTGGGCTCCCAAAAGAAACAACCACAAATCTGAACAACAAGGTGGAGCAGGAACTAAAGTATTTCCTCATAATGTGAAGCTGTTGTTAATCTGTATGAACCGCTCCTTCGGTCGGTTTCCTTTAGTTACTGAACTAATGCATTTACAATGGTAAGTCGGCGTCGCTCGTTCTTCGAAAAGCGGCTTCCCCCGTGCCATTAACCTATGACTGTATTTGATGTCATATGTTTATGAATTGGAATGGCTCGTAATTCTCACCTCTGATGCACATTTGGGGAAGACGCCTTTTCTTTTTCAAATCACAGTAGTTCAACTTTACAGTAATAAATCAAAATGTGATGTGTTCAGTTTTAACTTACTCTGCTAAGCTTAACTCACACTTGTTTCCTAATTTCCTGTTAAAGGTATTCACAATTTAAAATTATCTCCTAAAAGTTTAAATCAGTTTGTATTAAAATTTTAACCCTGAAACTCGAAGACTTTTTCAATTCTATCAAGTTTGGAGCCTTCTAAACATAACCTCCTAATTTTTGACAGCCTATACCATTTGTAAGTGTTTATTTCTATTCTTCCAGGGTGCTAATGTATCCCAACTGGAGAGGGATATAGGAGCGGACCAGTTCCCTCCGAATGAACATTTCTTCGGACTAGTCAATGTAAGTACTTCTTAACTTTTCAGTACACTGTGTACCTGTCAGTCTTCTAACATCTCTTTCATTGCAGTTTGGAAATACATGCTACAGTAACTCAGTTCTTCAAGCACTATATTTCTGCAAACCATTTAGAGAAAAAATTTTGGAATACAAAGCAAGAAATAAAAGAACAAAAGAAACATTATTAACATGCTTAGCAGATTTGTTCTACAGCATAGCAACTCAAAAGAAAAAAGTAGGATCTATTGCACCCAAAAAATTTATAGCAAGACTGCGTAAGGAAAAAGGTATGCATGCCTTAATTGTACTCTGCCTTTTTCTTCAGACTGGCACCGCTGTTGGTGTCAAATCTCTTTTCTTGTTTATGATTTTTTTTTTCTTTATTTCAGTTGAATTTGATAACTACATGCAACAAGATGCTCATGAATTTCTAAATTTCCTTATCAATCACATAAATGAGATAATATTAGGTAAGTTTCAAAAACTTGTTTGGTACTTTATTAGTAATGTGTTCAGGGAGAGACTATTGGTCTGATATAGTAGTTAAGTTGAAAATTGACAGTTGTGTTTCTTCCCATCTACAGCTGAAAGACCTCAGAATTCCAATAGCAGGCACAAATCTGGTAATGGTGATTCTGTTAGTTCACAAAGTGAACCAACATGGGTTCATGAAATATTTCAAGGAATTTTGACAAGTGAAACTAGATGTCTAAATTGTGAAGCTGTGGGTACCTCTGAAACCTTTCTTGATTTAAATGGATAAAGGACTATGCTTAATACTTGACTTGTATTGCTCCTCAGGTCAGTTCCAAAGATGAGGATTTCTTTGACTTGCAAGTGGATATTGACCAAAATACTAGCATCACACACTGCTTAAAGTGCTTCAGTAGCACTGAAACATTATGGGGTGACAACAAATTTAAGTGTGACAATTGTGTTAGTTACCAGGAAGCTCAGGTTAGTTAAAAGTATTGAAAATAATTATCCTTTACTGTTTTCAAATGTATTAACCGTTATTATTTTTCATACTTTGTTTCTGTAGAAGAGAATGCGAGTAAAAAGATTACCAATGATCCTAGCATTACATCTGAAGAGGTTCAAATATATGGAACAGTACAATAGACACATAAAAGTATCTCATAGGGTGGTTTTTCCATTAGAGCTGCGTCTTTTTAACACCGTAAGTTATCAATGCTGGTGCTGTGTGTTGGTTCCAACTACCAAAGACTAACAGAAAGTTGTTTTTTTACAGTCCGATGATGCTGTTAATCCAGATCGCTTATATGATTTAGTTGCTGTTGTAATTCACTGTGGAAGTGGTCCAAATCGTGGCCACTACATCAGTATTGTCAAAAGCCATGGCTTCTGGTTGCTCTTTGATGATGACATGGTTGATGTAAGTTGGTTGTAACACAGTTATTATTCTGTTCAAGCTGCATATAATCATATTGTGTCTTGATGTTCCTCACAGAAAATTGACTCCTCAGCAATAGAAGACTTCTACGGATTAACGTCTGACATCCAAAAGTCCTCTGAAACAGGATACATTCTGTTCTACCAGTCAAGGGATGTGCTTCCCTGACATAGACCAAATCTACAGAAAATAATAGATAATATTTGTTGAGTTTCATTGTTAAGAAATTTATTTATGACTGGTAGCTAAACATTCCTTCAATTGAGCTTTAAGTTTTTTGTCATCAATTCATGGAGTCCAATATTTGGGGGATTTAATTGTTGCATTGCCTTATGCACAAACATAAATCCACAGAAAAAAAAATTGCCTGAAATTAGCTAAGGACTCAAGGGCTTATTGGAAGACATCCATTGTTGGTGACTACTGTTCCATCGTTAGCATATTGCTAAAAAGCAATATTTTTTAAGGCTGTGGTCCCTGTTAGTTGCCATAAATAAGGTATGAGCCATGAGAGTGAATTTCCAAAGGCTTGCTGTAGTAAGCTGTAAACCTTGCACTTTCATGTGTTGGAAGTTGATTGCTTCTTTGACCTGAAACGTAACTCAATGCTGCCTTTGTATGATTTCTTGCTTGTTGAAGTGTTGTGAAATTTTAAAGTGGGCTTAAGTGTAAGACTCTGTTAATGATCAGCAACGGTTGCAAGTTTTGTTCTTTGACGATGAAAAACACATGTTCGGTTTGGCTGGAGCTTTTTGCTGTACCGTACTTCGAGTTTCCTTTCTGTATTTTCTGTTTTGTAGTCCATGAGCTTAGGTCTTCCAATTGTGCTCTTTGATAACGTCTTTTTATTGACATTAGTGGATTTTGTTCTTAAAAGTTGGTAATAATAATCCTCTCCTCTGTAGTTTTTCTAAAATGTTATGTTTTTTAAAAAAATAAAGTAAATAGGAAGTTATAAAAATTCTGTTAGCAATAACACGCTACATATCGATTGCCTCATCTAAGTACTGTTTGCCCTCTCCTCAGTAGTTCTGACATTATTGATGATTTTTTTTTCTCTTTTGTATCCTTCTATGGAGTCATGTTTAGTTCTTCCCATTGCTGAGTAATGCTATTTGGATGACCTTGACTCAGAGACCATTGAGAACAGCACCTTCATGTATGTCATCATTGCATTTTATTGTCCTTGTAAAGGTGCTTTCATAATGGACATGCCAGTTCTCAGGCCTAAATAATTATACAATCAGATGTCTTTCCTAATTTTTTGCAGTTTTCACAATGCCAGAACCAGAGGATTTGTGATGTATTTTTTAGGATTGCCATAGAAGAAGTTTTTGAGTGCTATAAATGCCATCAGAGTACATGGACAGAAAGTGTGGACGTTTCAGTTCAGGTTTTCTAAATAGATCCTAAATTACTGTTCTGCAAAAGTGCCTTTGCTGTTGTTAGGTGGTGTTTTGATAGAATTTGCAGAAAGTTCCAATTTCTTATGGTTGATCTTTTACTTTATTTTATGTCAGACATGAATGAGTCTTGCATTCATGGAACTCTCCTTCATGGCATTTTAATACCAAGTCTCACATCCACTCTGGGCTTTTTCATTTCGTAAAAAAAAACAAAAAAAAAACATTGTCTTCACTAACAAGCTGAAGTTTTATATTTGGTTTTAATAGTACGGCAATAAAATCCTGGGGGTGTTTGTGTGAAACAAATTTAGAAAGACAGTTTTGCAAAACTGTAGGTCTCATTGGTAGTTAACCACTGGTTTGGTAGGATCTACAGTTTTGCACAACTGTTCTAGTCTTAAGTACCAGTTAACTTTGAACTGTTTGAGGCTGTTAGTTGTTCAATGCCTCCAGTTGGCTGAGCCCAGCTCTGTGTATGGTGCACATTCATGTGATATAATCACTCCGCATGTGTCAGTTTCAGACTAAGAACCCACTTTCTTTGACTTTCAGTAGTAATAATCAGGGGAGAAATGAATAAGGCTGATTTAAAACTGATGCTCTTGTTTCAGAATGTAAGTAGAAAGTATTATTTAAAAAATGTTTTGAAAAATCAAATAAAAATGTCTGGGTCTTAAAGGAGCTGTAGTACGTATTTGATTTCCTCTGATTGCGTGATTATAAGCATTCATTGCCTTTATAGAAAAGGTACTTGTACTTATTCCCTAAATTTTGTTCATCAGTAATACCGATTTATGCCTAGTGCAGCCATTGTTAAGCCTAATTAAAATATCAAGGAAAAGAAATTTGGTATGAAATGAAACTGCTGTGTGAATGAGTCCCTTATGTTGTTCCAGTAACCTTGATTGCCATGCTCAACTCCTTAACACCTCTAGTGTTCATTCATGAAATGTGGACTTGACTTACTAGGATTTAAAGTTAGCTACTCTGTTACCTTCTGATAAGAATTTATTTGATGTGTTGAGTCTGATCAATGTTTTATGTCATCTCCTACACACTTGTGCTGGTATAGATCACAATCATGGACTTTCCTTTCTTTTTCAATTTACATATGTACTGAAATGAAGATATTTGATATTTACATTTACTGAAGTTCAATAATAATAATAAATTGTTTTACAAACCCTTACAAACAGTCTTAAATTGTATTAACATATTCTAAATGCACAATTTAGTCACAATATTGACACAACTGATACCAGTCTCACATGTTCTTATTCCGAGCTTCTTCCTAATGCCTGCCCCACCGCATTCATTTCAGCTTTAGACAATGGATTCAACATCAATCCTGGAACTGGGCTTGTATGCTCAAGGTCTCGGAGGGCATTAACCTTCACCTTCAAGTCGCTTCGTAGCTTGTTCACCTCTACATCCAGGCGAACTTGATCTGAAAACCCAAAGCAAATAAAAAGATGTGACTTCATCGAGATCTCAGATGGCAGACAAGATTGACCAAATAAACTGAAGATTCAGGATGTTACCATTATTTAAAATGTTGGATACTTTCTTGATGGGCATTTTAACAAGAAGTGGCCCAACAGTTATCCATGCTGTTGAATTGTCCAGCCTTTGAACTGCTCGTATTGCTTCACGGTTTTGATTTCTTTGCTTGTCTAGGGCGACAATTTCTTCGCGGTCACTTAAAATTTCTTGAGCTTTCTCTTCAATTTGAGTTAGGTGTAGAAGTGACTTTCCTGGATTCTCCATAATGTTAAAAAACTGCAAAACAGAAAAAGAAAACTAATGGTTAATTCTCTAGGTTAAAATTTCAACTTATAAAATTAAATTTTCTTTTGGCCGGAAAAGGTATTTAGAGCAAAAAGTAGTGCCAATGAAAAGAAAAAAAAAATGAGCCAGAAACTGTATTGTTATTTCATTAAGATCTAGTTTTAGATAGATGCACTTTAGCAAGACCAAAATCCACAATACCTTGATGAGCAGTGGGTGCGATTTTACTTCAGCTCAATTCCCTTCGCAAAGCAGCTTCTAACAATTTTTCTTTACGAATTTGTCGCTTCAGCTGTGATTTATTTTGATGACTACTTGAATGCTCTCCTTGTGAGGGATTCCTAGCAACAGCTTTTGTATCATTGGACTGAAAGTGAGTGATACGCGCCTGTCCTTTCGATGCCCCAAGTCCTTTGCGATCTCTCTTGAGAACTGTTTTTGGGGGAAGCTTCATTCCGCTGCCAGATGGGCCAAGGCCTTTCTCTCCATCCCAGCCATTTTTCAACATGAGCTGATAACCGCGATTATTTCCCGGAATGCTATAGAACGTCTTGCAACCTTTAGAGCAACGACTCAACTGATGGATTGTAGACGTAAGGTGCTTTTTTTTCCTAGATTCTTCAATTATGACATTGCAATCATCACAGAATTCAAAATTCAATTCTGAATTTGCAACTTTTTCATTTTTAAGTGGTTCTGGCTGCAACGCAGGTTTTTCAGGACTAAAGTTCCTTATTAACTGTATCACATTAAGGTGGCCTTTCTTTCGAGCAAGTGAGATACATGATTGCCCACCTTTGTCTCGAACCCCCACATTGGCCCCTGAAAGGAGCAATAGTTCCACAATTTCAATCGCTCCTGCACAAGCCGCAACCATCAGCGGAGACCAACCAAATTGGTCAACAGCATTGACTAGACTGGCATCTGAATTGATGGCGTCTTCGACTTTGTCATAGGCACTGGACTCCACGTACCTCATCAGTGAGCTGAGAGAAACTGGAGGTTTAGGTTTGACGGACACTGAAGCGGAAGCGCTTTGATGTCGTAACTTGGGGGCAAGAGGTGCGGTTGAATCCAATTCTCCACATTCAGTGGATGCCACTTTCCTCCTGGCGTCTGACCGTCTCTGACGTGACGTAAACGCAGTCTGGACGATTTCTTCGTAGGCTTGACGTGCGTCATTGCCTTTAAGAGCCCCAGTGCTCCCTGTGCAAACGCTACCCTCAACCTCAACCTCAACCTCCTTGCAGCTGCCCCTCACAAACTCCTTCCATCCGGGAAGGCTGCCTGAGTGGGACATGGCGACATGGCCACGGGCGGACGCGGACACGCCCCAAGATTAACACTTACATAAATTGCCTATTGTATAACCGAGCGGAGAACCAGCGGTTTAAATACGTTCACACTCCTCAGTCCTTTATGTTTTCGTTGCTCCTTTCGAATGAATGTGTGTTTGTGTGAATGTGAATGTCAATGTATTCATCTCTGAGGCTAGGTTGCGTAGTATGAGAAACGTTACGGTACACTACGAGCAGAAAGAAACCATCCCATCACATAACCTCCCATTACCTGAAGTAGTTTCGTGGTTTCTGTCGTTCCTAATTAAAGCATTGAAGCACGTCAATCATGCTGTCCCAAGTGAAAAGAAGGTTTGTTTTGAATGTGTCATATGATGTTTCAGGGTCTATAATCACTATCTTCCTGGAACCGTGAAGCTACCATCCCAATGAAGATGCTGGATGTTCCTCTTTAAAATGTTTTCTTTCTTTGTCAACAAGCTACGGCACGGCACAAGGGTAGCCACTTGAACTTTTATTTTTTTCACTTAACAATGTTTTATTTTTTTGTTTATTTTAACAGGTTGCTCCATCCAGTATTCTTGGAGAACGCATTCCTTTCTCCTTCAGTCGCTCGGTTCTCATCCAAGAAGGGCCCAAAGGAGCCATTTGTGTCTGCTCAAGTATCAAAATCAGATCGCAAAAACGGCGAAGAGGATGTTCTCGAGGAATTTTTTAATAGGAACCTGCTCCCAAAGAAACCTAGAAATAAAACTTCTGATGAGTATTCGGAAGTTTTCGATGCAGTCCTTGATGCCACATTCGGCAAAAAAACGAGGAAGCAGGTGTCATCAAAAGCTAAGCCAGGGCAATTAAGTATGTTGATTTAAACCTAAACAAGTAAATAGCTCATTCAAGAAAACTAAAAATTAATGCAATAAATTTTAATTTTAACAGATATACAAATGGCAAAAGCAGCACACAGTGTTGCAGACTTGGCTGGTTCAAAGAAAACAGAAGTTCTGGGGGACATTATGGACAAATTAAACTCTGTCTTTCCGGGAATGGATAACCATACGAAAGGAAAGAGACAACCCTCTGGGAAGTTTAAGAATCAAGGTCCTCAGCGATTCGCAACCTCTTTCAGTGATGAAGATAATGTGGAGGACATTGTTGGAATGGCAGTTGCACAGAAAGGGCCTAGGCAGAGACCAAAATCAGAAGAAGGCTTCAGTAAAAGGGACAGGAAAAATGCTGTTGGAGAGGACACTGCAGTTGCCGCTGATGAATGTGATGCTGTCAATATGGCTTTTTCGGGTGGAGGATTTAACATGCTGTCAAGTGATGTGTAAGTTTTTCCCAGCCCAATGATCTCCTATACTGTAGAAGAAAAGAAAAAAATGTAAATAATGTATCTTTCTCTCCACTAGCAAGGTGCAGCCACGATTTATTGGGCAACGCTTTACAACCGTAGACCAATTGTTAAAATCTCAGAAACCTCTTGGAATTTTCACCTCAAATCTTTCCGAAAGTTCATCTTTGACCCTGTGGAAAAAGTTTGAAGAAGCTCGGCTTCAGGGTTGCACAAGATTTGATCCTTTGAATTGGTTTGACCAGTGTATTGTGTGGACTGAAGAAGGAAAGCTCTGGCATTTTCCCATTGATAATGAACAAGGTAATGGTCCTACGCTTGTCGACACATATCTATCTGTCCACAGAGATATCAATAAACTTTTTTAATAAATGTATTCCATCTCTATCATCTAGGTATGGATAAAGAGGCTGAAGTTGACTTCTCAGAACATATATTCCTAGATCATCACGCTGAGCCATGGTGCCCCAAGGAGGGGCCAATCAAATATTTTATGGAGTTGGTTTTAGTTGGCCTAAGTAAAAACCCATATTTGACAGTTCAGGAGAAGATAGAGACAATTGACTGGTACCGGGAATATTTCATGAAAAATAAGCCACTTCTGGAAGAGATCAATGTTTTTGGATCTTCTGAAAACCCCATTGATGTAGAAGGAAAGATATCGTGAGCTTCTATTATCAAGTTAACAAAAAATTATGTTGCATTATATCAATGTTTAATCATATTCCTCCTGCCTTAAGTTATTTGTTTAAAATAAAAATTGTATGATTTTGAGTTTGCTCATGGGTAATCTGCTATTTGCCACTTGTGATGTGAATTTTCAAAATAAATTTTTCTAAGTCCGAGTTTATTTTACCATTTTATTCACAATCAGTATATTCCTCAAATTCAACCACCAACATGTCAACATAATTTCTTTTTCATAAAATGCCATGCTAACACTGACGCCCATTCAATTTCTGAAGGAAACAAAAGAGGCTTTGGAATTCTAGCTTACATCAATTTTAGTTCACCTGTACATAAATTACGTACTGATTCATACAGGTAGACATGCAGGGCGTGAGCATCAGTTTTTACCTGTAATCACAAGTTAAAATCCACTCCCTATTTTTGGTATTTTCTATAAAAGCGCTTCTTCTAGTCTGCCCAAGTAGCACCTAAATGTAACTCCAAAAAAAAAAAATTCTTATTAGAAGAAAACAACAGGCATATGGTAACTATGATTTCTAACATGGTTTTTGGACACCTGTCAGACTTGTCCATGCGACTTGAAACCCTCCCGTTCATAGGAGATGCTAAACACGTTTAAATTAATAGTCGATTATTAAATATCGAAAAGAGAGAACGAGGGCCCGAGCGAGGGAGGCGTCCGAGTCCCGCGGCGCCTCGGTCTGGTTCAGTCCCTTGTAGTGTAGGCGCAGCCGAGCTAGGCGTAGCCCATGTGGTACATGTCCCCCAGCAGGCGAGTGATGGGGATCTCCCCGATGGTCTCGCGGAAGAACAGCTGCTCCACGGTGGCCTGGCGGACGGAGCGCAGGCTGGGCACTAGCAGCAGCAGCCGGCCGAAGCGCGTGGGCTGCCGCGGGTACCTGGTGCGCACGTAGTCGCTGAGGATGCACTGCGCCTGGTCCTGGAGCATCTCCACGGGCTGGGAGTCGCACAGCTCCCCCGTCTCTGCAGCCAAAGAGAAAGCAACAACGAAAGCGTCATGGCAAAGTTTTTAGCGGCGTGGTGGCTCAGTGAGAGCTAGGGAAGGCCCACCCACCCGGCGTGAAGAGGATGACGGCCTTCATGCAGCCGCACTCGCTCACGTCCGGGGACAGCTGCCGGAAGCGGGACATGATCTCCACGATGGTCTTGAGCTCGGCGGCGGTCACCTCGTCCTGCGGCAGCCGGTCCCGGGCCTGCGGGGACTCGAGCAGCGCGGACAGGTCCCAGGGGATGGACCACTGCGCCAGGTGCAGCAGGAACAGCTCCTTCCACGACTCCTGCAGCAGCAGCAGCTGCAACCGAGAGGGGCGGGGTAGGGCGTGAAGGCGGGGCGGGCTCGTCCGGGGAATGGCTTTCCCTTCGCTTCGCCTTTCCAGTGGCTCACCTGGTCCTTCTTGGACAGCGTCTGGAAGGGGGCGAGCGACCGCACCCACTGCACGGCCATGAACAGCAGGCGGGCGGTGGTCTCCTGCGCCAACGCAAACACAGCCGCGTCAGCACAAAGAACAACGCCTCCATTTTTAAATCGGGGCCAACCGCCCCCGCCCCCTCTCTTTGTTCCTCGAGGGGCGTGGCATGGCGCGGCGGGGGCGGCGCGGGGGCGGGGTGCCGCGGGCGGCGGGGAGGGTGGCGCAGCAGCAGCGTCGCTCCCATTGGCTGCGCCGCGTCGACCAATCAAGAAGCCAAGCCGCCCCGCCGCCGCGCCGCGCCGAGCCGCGCCGAGCAGCGTCGGAGATGACGCCGCCGCCCAGCCTTCTCACCGACGCTCTGTCTCTCTCGCACGCATGCGGCATGCCGTGCGTCCCGTGGGGGTGCGAGAGAGACAGAGCGACGGAACGATCCTCCCGCACCAGGCTGCTGCAGGCGCCGCCTCCGCTTCTTGGCGGCGGCACGACGGGGACGTGGGGGGCGGGGAGGCGTGTCGGGGAGGTGGAGCCACACTCGCGTTTATGAAAATGCAGCTCGGTGGGGAAAGCAAGAACCAAAGGCGTACCTGCAGGACCTCCCACGTGGGGGTGAGGACGATGGGCAGGGTGGCGGCCTGCTGCAGCAGCACCCTGTCCTCGGAGAGCTTGGCGCCCCACAGCAGCTCCTGCAAGCAGACGGAAGGGAAGGACTCGTCAGTGGGGCCCAGTGGGCAGAGAGGTTAGAAGTCACTGGGGCCAGGATCGGTTTCCCCATTGTCTCGTCTAATCATCCCGTCTCCTCGGTGTTTTCTGCATCGCGGATTAGCGGCCGAGTCCCCGAAGTCGAGGCCGACCGGGCGCGCGCTGCAAAGCTACACCCGGGTGGGACGCGCAGTCATCCGTGAGGAGGCCGAGAAGGGTGTGGATGTCGCCGACGTCGACGCCAGGCGCGGCAGTGCTGGCGGCACCCACGACCCTGCGCTGGCACGCCGGCACGCCGCGGTGGCGTGGTGGCAGGCGCCACATTTGGCGCGCCTTCCCACAACACGGCGCGCAGTGGCGCGGCCCGGCCTGCAGTCGGGAAGGGACACGACACGGCCGGCCGGGCGGGCGGCAAGCCCGCGCAGGCAGCAGTCAGCAGTCTGTCCGATTCTCAGAGGGATCTGTGATCTCTGGCACCGAGAGAGGGCTCGGCTCGCCCTTCCTGTTGCTACATCAGCCCTTCTAATCCGGCCAGCCCTTTTGCCTTGGTGCCGTACAGCCGTACCGCTCCCCACCCTCCGTCCTCGGACCCTGTGGTGGGTGGACCCTGCCAGGGCTCGCCAGGCCTCGCCAGGCCATGGCCCTGCATGCAGTGGGCTGGCCGGGCCGGGCCGCAGGGAGGGTGCCACGATGATGCCACTCGGAGGCCTATAATCGTCACAAAACACGCCGCCCTCCCTGACCTCCCCTCCCTCTCTCTCTCTCGCTCTCCGCAGGGCAAGGACGACACCGACTCACGGGCGTTGCTGCCCACAGCGAAACGCGCAGCGTCGCGCGGGAAAGCGCTTTCCCGCGATGCCGTCGATGTATTTGTTATTTGTTCCGCTTTCCTGTTTGCGTTTCCCTCCCTTCCGGACTTTTGGGCGCGAAAACGGAGGGCAGATGGAGAGAGAGAGAGCCTTACCGCCTGACACGAGGGCGCGCGTGTGTGTGTTCTGCGCGGACACCGATCTTCCTTCCTTCCCGAAACAAAAATAAAAGATAGACAGGCGAGGGGGAAGTAATAATAAAATAAAAGAGGGGGAGCTTTACGTTTGGTGTCCGCGCGTCCGCTGGCAGTGTGTCCGCGGAGCGTCCGCGTCCGCGCGCTCCCTTCCACGCTTCCACCCTCCTGCCTCCCTGACTGAGAGGCTGGAGGCTGGGTGCCGCTGGGTGCCGGGTCGCGGCCTGGCGGCCTGGCGGGTCGGAGCTACACGCCACATGTGCCGCTTCCCACCGGGGCTATTGTGCGCTCGCCGAGCAGGGGCGGCGCGGGGGCGGCGCGGGGGCGGCGCGGGGGCGGCACGGGGACCTCATGAGGGAAGGAACAGGAGGAAATGGACGGTAAAAAGACGAGGGGAGAAGAAATGGAAAAAAGGGCGAAAGTAAAATAAAAAAAAACTAAGAAGAAACCCGGCGAGATAAGTCATGGCTCCGGTCGGTGGATTTGTTATTTGTTATGCTTAATGTGCTCCGCCACGAGCGCGTACAGCGCGTACAGCGACGCCCCCTGACCCCGGCGCCGTTGTTGTGTTCCACTTTTTTGTTTCTTTCGCCGAAACAAAGGGAGAGGGGCGGGGCCGCTCCGGCTTGCGTGGCGGAGGTGATGTTAGTTCGCGGTAAAGTTATGATGGAAAGTCCGGTCGTCTTGTTCTAGTCGCTCTTCTTGTTGTTGGCCGGGCTGTTGTTCCTCTCTCTCGGTAGAAAAAGAAAAACGACGGACGGATGGAAAAGGAGGCCGACGACCGAATAATCGTGTGCTGGCTGGCCGCAAAGGACGTTACTTTTTATTTTTAATTTTTTTTAAATCACTGGCAGTTTTTGCCAGACTGTCTGTGCTGACTGTGGTGCGGTGCCCGCGCGTGGTCTGATCCTCGCTCCTCCGACGAGGCCTATCTTCTGCCCTATCATTTCGACAGCTGCGCCGAGGCCGCGGCCGGGAGAGCCGAGGCCGGGGAGAGCCGAAATGGACAATCAAGACGTTCCCCTTTCTCTATATACATCCCTGCCCATTGTGCGGTCGCTGGAACGCCGGGACGCTGGAGCTGGAGCGCGCTGGAAGGTGGGAGATCACGCTAACGCCTCGTCACGCAGCCGAGGCCGTGGAGGCCGCGGGGGGTATCACGCCACCCTATTAGCCAGCCAGCCCTGCCAGCCCGCCCGGCCCCAGCTGCGCGCGGCTACGTCATAATTTCAGCGCGGAGAGCAAAAGGCGAGCGATGGAGGCGACGGCGTCGGTCCGGTCCGGTGAGCACGGCGAGAGCACGGCGCCTGTGGAGTCGGGGGTAGGCAACGCGACGGCATGGCTGCGTGGCGGGCGGCCTACCCGGGGCCCGCAGGCGGCAGGCAGAGGGCTTTCGTCGCTCTGTCTCTCTTGCGGCCGTTCGGCGTGCCTCGCGAGTGCGAGAGAGACGGAGCGACGAACGCTCTGTTCGGAACCCCCAGGGAGATGAACGCGCGGCTCGGCCGCGGCACTCACCTCGCACTTCTCGGCCGACATGAGCAGGTGCAGGAGGTTGGGCGGCGGCGGCGGCTTGTGCTGCGCCAGCACCATGGCGCCCTGCGAGCTGTGCTCGTCGGAGGCGGCGGAGGCAGCGGAGGCGGCGGGCGCGGGGGCGGTGCCCTGGCTGTCGGGCGAGCCGAGCGGCGGTGGCAGCGGGCAGGGGGCGCCTGCCTCCAGCCCGGGCGCGGACGGCGAGGTGGGGCTCAGCCCGGAGCTGTCGCTGGGGCTGCCCTTCGCCGAGCCGCCCCCCGAGCCGCCCCCGGAGCTGGCGCTGACCTGGGGGCCGGGGCAGCCGGTCGGCGACATCGGTGACAGCGACAGCGGCGAGGACAGGTGGACGGCGGCTGCAACGGCAAGGCGGCATTCATTAGCTGTTCCTTTGGGGTGGCCGAGGCCGTCGTCGTCGTCGTCGCCTACCTCTGGCGGCCCACTCGTGGTGGGCGTGCGGGTGCGGCGGCGCGTGCGGCGGCGGCTGGTGGAACAGGAAGCCGCCGGGCGGCAGGAAGCCCTGGTGCACGCCGTGCACGCCGTGCTGCAGGTGGTGGTGGCCGGGCAGCTGTCCGGGCAGGTGGTGCGACTGCACGGCCTGCAGGTGCGACGGGTGCAGCATGTCCTTGGGCGGGCCGTGGCCGGTGTGGCCGCCGTGGCCGCCGTGCCCCAGCTGGACCAGGGGGTGCTTGGGCTTGCGGGGGCCCCGCTCGTGCTGCACCGCTGCAAACAGCAAAGGCCCTGATCATCATTCGGTGTGTTCGTTATCACTGCGGCCGCGTCCCCGTGCAGTGTGCCTCGCTGCTCCCCGCCCGGCCGCCCGCATCCATCAAAGCGCAAAGAGGCGACGTGAATGAGACGCTCCTCTAATCGTCTCGGCGTCTCACTCTTTCTGCGCCTTCTCGCGCAAAACTCCTTGAAATCTGTCAAAGTGATCGAGGGACCTCGGGCTTAGGGGCTCCCGCGTCGCGCAGCGTCGCGTGTCTTTGGAGCTTCCCCCACCGTCCTTCCTTTGCCTTTCGGAGAATCCTTCGCCATCTTTGATCTCGTGCAGCGGCCCAAGTCGCACAATCCACCTCCATCTCGGCGGCGGTGGCGTGCGCGGGGCCGCAGGGAGGGGGTCAGGCCGGTCATGACCCCTCCCCCTTTCGAACCACCCGGCCGCCTGGAAGGTGGGCAAATTGCAATACATCCCGCCTATTTGCCACAAAGCATGGCTTGACGCCCTTCAGAAATTTCTGGGCAAGCCGCTCGGCTATAACCATTTTGACGCGGTGGCCGGCCAAACTAAAAATATAAAGGCTGAAAAAAAAATCATCAGGGACGCGGGGATTTGAACCCGAGCGCGTCCTGTTTACTGTTTTTCCTGTTTCCGCTCTGGGTGCCGTCATTACGAATGCGAGCTGCGAACCACGTTACGTGTTCGCGTAACATATGTTGCGCTCAGAGCGCGGTGCGTGGCGTGGCGCGGCGTGGCGCGGCACGGAGTGAGTGCTCTTTTCCTTAATTCAACTGAATTAGGAATGGCGCCGCAAGCCCCCTTCCCCCTCCTCCGGGCTGTTCTGCCGGGGGCGCCAGATTAGCCCCCGTGGGCTGTATGAGACCACCACCGCGGGCACCGCGCTTCGCAGCTTTCCGAGCCGAGCCGAGCCGAGCCGAGCCGAGCCGAGCCGAGCCGAGCCGAGCGACACCAAGGATTTGGGAGGCATGCTCCATTAATCAACTCACGCGAACTCGGCGGCCCTCCGCAGCTCCCTCTGCAGCACGGCGCCACGGCAGCACGGCCCGAGTGGCTGAGCACATCTGCCCCCTCCCCCACCCCCTCCCCTCGCGCCGCGGGAGGGGACTAGCGCCATCAAAAAGGAGCCGCCTTCGCGGTGTTGGCTGAGAGTGTGGTGATTGGGCGGCGCGGGGGCGGCGCGGGGGCGGCCCCCATTGGGCCCCGGCAGATCCCGCCGCCGCCGCCCCGCCGCGACTCAAAGTAATGCTGTTTTCACAAGCATTGCCGTCGCGTCTCCGCGGAGCCCCGCGGAGCCCACTTGGCGGTGCGATGAATCGGAAACATTTCCCCCTCCCCCCCTCGTCCCCCAAAGCCCGGCCGTCTTTTCCGCGGCGCGCGCTCCTTGGAAAAGGAATCAGACGGCAGAATTTAGAGGCGGCAGGTGGGTCACACGCCCCGCGCCGCCCGCGCCGCCGCCCCGCCGCGCCCGCCCACGTGAGGGGCTGGCGGACTGGCGGCCTCGGCCTCTAGTCGCCCGCCCCCCCCGCGCCCCCAAGCCGCCGCCACGACAGCGCAGCGCTCCGGTAACAAGGATCGCGGCAGACCTCTTGGCCCAGCGCGGCACGGTGGGGGCGGGGACGGGGCCACGCCCGCGCCGCGCCCCGCCGCCCCGCCCCGCCCCGCCCCGCCCCGCCAGCACGTGAGGGGCTGGCGGACTGGCGGCCTCGGCCTCTAGGTCGCGCCGCCGCGCCACCGCGCCACTCCAAGACAGCCGAGACAGCGCAGCGCTCCGCATTAACAAGGACGGGCAGACCTCTTGGTTCCCAGGCGCGGCCGGGGCGGGGCGGGGCGGGGCGCGAGCGCTCCGGGGCAGCCAGCTCACTTTCGGGCGGGGCGGGGCGGGGCGGGGAATGAGAAGTACTTAGTTCTGCAACACGGAATCTTTGGTGGCGGCGAGGAGGTTCCATTGCGGCGCGCAGTCTTGGCCGCAACCCCCGGGCGGAGCAGCGGAGCAGCCCCCGGGCACTTCTCCGCGCTGGAGCAGCAGCAGCGCTTTCAGACAGACCGCCCCGCCCCGCCCGCGCCCCGCCCCGCCCCGCCCCGCCCCGCCGCGCCCTGAACCCCTTGCTTCATCATGAAATCTGCGGCTTCTGGGAGGATCGCGTCACGACATCCGGCAGTGAAGATACTAGTGCAGAAAGGTGAGGCCGCAAGGGAGATGGGCGGGCGGCACGCGAAAATTAGAAAGGCTCGTTTCTCTATCGGGTCGCTTCTCTCTCTCGCTCTTCCAATTTCTCTCCCTCTCTCTTCCCGGCGGGCTTCCACAGCACACCGTCATATTCACGCGATGCAAACTCCGCCAAGCCCTCGCGTCTCCAGTTCGAAAAACATGCCCAACTTGGGATCGGCTCCGAGTTTTGAGCGCCTCCGGACCGGAATAACGTCAATTAAAAACAGTTAAAAATGACGAAGTATCTGTCCAGACAGTGGTGCTCGCCTCGCCGGTTCTGTCGAGAGCTGATCCCGATGGGGTGGCCTTGGAGGACGCCGTCGCCGTCCTCGAACGCCTTCGTGCCCTTGGGGCCCTCGACTTCGGGTGCCGAGTGCTGCCCTCGGCTGTCTTTCAGCTTGGCCCCTTGCTTCGGTCTCTGATTGAGCTGCTAGATTCTTGTTTGACTTCGTTGATTGGTTGGAAGGGCCCGTGTGTACTGATCGCTCTTGTCAGCGGAGGCTGGCTGCCCTGGCTGGCGGACCTATCGAAAGTCGCCAGCGTCGTCCGCCCCCCGCCCTTCCCTACCCTCTTCAAAATGGACGCAGAGGAAAAATCGGCAAACAAAAATACGGCAAACAAAAAACCGTATGCGGCAAATCAAAAACCGTATGAGGCAGACCAAAAGCCGTATATGGCAAACAAAAAACCGTATGCGGCAAATCAAAAACCGTATGAGGCAGACCAAAAGCCGTATATGGCAAACAAAAAACCGTATGCGGCAAATCAAAAACCGTATGAGGCAGACCAAAAGCCGTATATGGCAAACAAAAAACCGTATGCGGCAAATCAAAAACCGTATGAGGCAGACCAAAAGCCGTATACGGCAAACAAAAAACCGTATGCGGCAAATCAAAAACCGTATGAGGCAGACCAAAAGCCGTATATGGCAAACAAAAAACCGTATGCGGCAAATCAAAAACCGTATGAGGCAGAAAACCCAAAAGCCGTATATGGCAAACAAAAAACCGTATGAGGCAAATCAAAAACCGTATGAGGCAGACCAAAAGCCGTATATGGCAAACAAAAAACCGTATGAGGCAAATCAAAAACCGTATGAGGCAGACCAAAAGCCGTATATGGCAAACAAAAACCGTATGCGGCAAATCAAAAACCGTATGAGGCAGACCAAAAGCCGTATATGGCAAACAAAAAACCGTATGCGGCAAATCAAAAACCGTATGAGGCAGATCAAAAACCGTATGAGGCAGACCAAAAGCCGTATATGGCAAACAAAAAACCGTATGAGGCAAATCAAAAACCGTATGAGGCAGACCAAAAGCCGTATATGGCAAACAAAAAACCGTATGCGGCAAATCAAAAACCGTATGAGGCAGACCAAAAGCCGTATATGGCAAACAAAAAACCGTATGAGGCAAATCAAAAACCGTATGAGGCAGACCAAAAGCCGTATATGGCAAACAAAAACCGTATGCGGCAAATCAAAAACCGTATGAGGCAGACCAAAAACCGTATGAGGCAGACCAAAAGCCGTATATGGCAAACAAAAAACCGTATGAGGCAAATCAAAAACCGTATGAGGCAGACCAAAAGCCGTATATGGCAAACAAAAAACCGTATGCGGCAAATCAAAAACCGTATGAGGCAGACCAAAAGCCGTATATGGCAAACAAAAAACCGTATGAGGCAAATCAAAAACCGTATGGGCAGACCAAAAGCCGTATATGGCAAACAAAAAACCGTATGCGGCAAATCAAAACCGTTGAGGCAGACCAAAAGCCGTATATGGCAAACAAAAAACCGTATGCGGCAAATCAAAAACCGTATGAGGCAGACCAAAAGCCGTATGAGGCAAACAAAAAACCGTATGCGGCAAATCAAAAACCGTATGAGGCAAATCAAAAACCG
Source organism: Thrips palmi (assembly GCF_012932325.1). NCBI lineage: Eukaryota > Metazoa > Arthropoda > Insecta > Thysanoptera > Thripidae > Thrips > Thrips palmi. Next base: position 4,465,275 of record NW_023144629.1, on the reverse strand, counting down.
TATGAGGCAGACCAAAAGCCGTATATGGCAAACAAAAAACCGTATGAGGCAAATCAAAAACCGTATGAGGCAGACCAAAAGCCGTATATGGCAAACAAAAAACCGTATGCGGCAAATCAAAAACCGTATGAGGCAGACCAAAAGCCGTATATGGCAAACAAAAAACCGTATGAGGCAAATCAAAAACCGTATGAGGCAGACCAAAAGCCGTATATGGCAAACAAAAAACCGTATGAGGCAAATCAAAAACCGTATGAGGCAGACCAAAAGCCGTATATGGCAAACAAAAAACCGTATGCGGCAATCAAAAACCGTATGAGGCAGACCAAAAACCGTATGAGGCAGACCAAAAGCCGTATATGGAAAACAAAAACCGTATGAGGCAAATCAAAAACCGTATGAGGCAGACCAAAAGCCGTATATGGCAAACAAAAAACCGTATGCGGCAAATCAAAAACCGTATGAGGCAGACCAAAAGCCGTATATGGCAAACAAAAAACCGTATGAGGCAAATCAAAAACCGTATGAGGCAGACCAAAAGCCGTATATGGCAAACAAAAAACCGTATGAGGCAAATCAAAAACCGTATGAGGCAGACCAAAAGCCGTATATGGCAAACAAAAAACCGTATGCGGCAAATCAAAAACCGTATGAGGCAGACCAAAAGCCGTATATGGCAAACAAAAAACCGTATGCGGCAAATCAAAAACCGTATGAGGCAGACCAAAAACCGTATGAGGCAGACCAAAAGCCGTATATGGCAAACAAAAAACCGTATGAGGCAAATCAAAAACCGTATGAGGCAGACCAAAAGCCGTATATGGCAAACAAAAAACCGTATGCGGCAAATCAAAAACCGTATGAGGCAGACCAAAAGCCGTATATGGCAAACAAAAACCGTATGGGCAAATCAAAACCGTATGAGGCAGACCAAAAGCCGTATATGGCAAACAAAAATCCGTATGCGGCAAATAAAACCGTATGAGGCAGACCAAACCGTATGAGGCAGACCAAAATCGTATATGGCAAACAAAAACCGTATGAGGCAAATCAAAACCGTATGAGGCAGACCAAAAGCCGTATATGGCAACAAAAACCGTATGCGGCAAATCAAAAACCGTATGAGGCAGACCAAAAGCCGTATATGGCAAACAAAACACCGTATGAGGCAAATCAAAAACCGTATGAGGCAACTCAAAAACCGTATAGGCAGACCAAAGCCGTATGCAAACAAAAACCGTATGAGGCAATCAAAAACCGTATGAGGCAGACCAAAACCGTATATGGCAAACAAAAAACCGTATGCGGCAAATCAAAAACCGTATGAGGCAGACCAAAAGCCGTATATGGCAAACAATTTTAACCGTATGGGCAAATCAAAACCGTATGAGGCAGACCAAAAGCCGTATATGGCAAACAAAAAACCGTATCGGCAAATCAAAAACCGTATGAGGCAAATCAAATCCGTATGAGGCAGACCTAAAGCCGTATATGGCAAACAAAAAACCGTATGGGCAAATCAAAAACCGTATGAGGCAGACCAAAAGCCGTATAGGCAAACAAAAACCGTATGCGCGACAATAAAAACCGTATGAGGCAGACCAAAAGCCGTATATGGCAAACAAACCGTATATGGCAAATCAAACCGTATGAGGCAGACAAAAGCCGTATGAGGCAGACCAAAAGCCGTATATGGCAAACAAAAAACCGTATGCGGCAAATCAAACCGTATGAGGCAGACCAAAACCGTATAGGCAACCAAAACCGTATGGCAAATAAAAACCGTATGAGGCAAATCAAAACCGTATGAGGCAGACCAAAAGCCGTAATGGCAAACAAAACCGTATGGGCAAATCAAAAGCCGTATGAGGCAGACCAAAAGCCGTATATGGCAAACAAAAAACCGTATGGGCAAATCAAAACCGTATGAGGCAGACCAAAAGCCGTATATGGCAAACAAAAAACCGTATGCCCGGGAAATCAAAAACCGTATGAGGCAGACCAAAAGCCGTATATGGCAAAAAAAACCGTATGCGGCAAATCAAAACCGTATGAGGCAAATCAAAAACCGTATAGGCAGACCAAACCGTATGGCAAACAAAAAACCGTATGAGGCAAATCAAAAACCGTATGAGGCAGACCAAAAGCCGTATATGGCAAACAAAAAACCCGTATGCGGCAAATCAAAAACCGTATGAGGCAGACCAAAAGCCGTATATGGCAAACAAAACCGTATGCGGCAAATCAAAAACCGTATGAGGCAGACCAAAAGCTATATGGCAAACAAAACCCCGTATGCGGCAAATCAAAAACCGTATGAGTCAGTTACCAAAAGCCGTATATGGCAAACAAAAACCGTATGCGGCAAATCAAAAACCGTATGAGGCAGACCAAAACCGTATGAGGCAGACTAAATCGTATCAGGCAAACGAAAAACCGGTAATCCGGCAAATGTTCAAAAATCCATTGAAGACAAGAACAACAAAACGGGCCGTATCTCGACCGGCAAGAGCAGAACCGTTGCCCGGCAAATTCGAAGACGTGGAGCGGCTGCACCAAGCCGGTTGCATGGCAAACACCGGCGGCTGGCCGTATGAGGCGCCATGCCGTTATGAACGAGAATAAAAGAACATCGGCAACAAAAACTCGTGACGAGGCAGAGGAAAAGCCGTTAGGAAACAAAAAATATTCAACACGTTATGAAACATGATTTTTGTTTCTCTCTCCTATGGGTCTTCAAAGATATTCGTAAAAATTATTCAGACAGACGGCCGAGCTGGCGCGAAGCCGGCGAGTGGCGAGCCGGGCGGCCGCGAGCTACCTGCACCTTTGGACGCGGCAGGCTGCGCTCACCGCCAGCCAGCCAGACACACGCCCGCCCCGGCGCCCGCCCCTTTAGACTTTTTAGGATCGCGGTTTCTCGGCTCAGGTAAAAGCACGCTGACACCTTCATGTGTACAGTATTTTTAAGTATGTTTCAAGCGTGGTGAAGGTATCATCTGCTAAAAAGTTCGACCTTCTGCAACTTGACATTTTTTTTATTTTCGTAAAGTTTATTCCTTTTTTCAGATTTAGACGGGGGGAACCAGCCCGGCGACGAAGGGCGAGGCGACGCAGTGACGCTTCGCGCTGACTACTGACTATATATTCAGTGTACGGACCGGGCCGGGCGTTTTGGCGTTTGCTCAGCTAACGAGCTAGCGGCCGCGCGGCCTCGTGCCTCTGCCGCCAGCAAGACTGATTCCGAGAGTCGCTTTCGTCGCTCTGTCTCTCTCGCACTCACGGGGCGTCGCGTATGGGTGCGAGAGAGACGGAGCACCGCGACATGGCCTCGGCATGGCCTCGGCCGGGATGCGGGCGCCGAACTCACTTCGTGCCTGCATGGCCTCCTGGCCGAGACGCCGAGGCCAGCGCCTACTACTGCCCCCGACTGCCCCGCCACCACCCCGCCAACGCCCGTCGCGTTTCAAAAAATGACTACCTTTGCAAAAATAAAAAAAATAAACCAACTCGATAACGAAAAGAGTAAACAAAACAACCGGCCGCCGCGCGCATCCTTCCCCGATGTGAATGTGAATGTGGATGCAGACGACCCGAGGCGGTGTGGCGTGGAGCGTTGCACGCGGATTCACATTCAGGTTGTTGTTTCACTCACTTCCCCGCGATGCGCGCGATGCGCGATCGCCGACTGTTGATACAAGATACCGCCCGCAGCGGCCTCATTCCAAGAGTCGTTTCCGTCGCTCTGTCTCCCTCGCACTCATGGGGCGTCCCGTAGAGGTGCGAGAGAGACAGAGCGAGACTCTCGGACTCAGGCCGGAAACGCCGGAATCCGGAAATGTTTAAAAACTGCCAATTTGAAGAAACAAGAACAAAAACAAAACGGGCCTATCTCGACCGCAAGAGCGAAGTTCCCGCGCAAATTCGAAGAGTGGAGCGGCTCGCACCTGGGGTTGGCGGGCTGGCACACGGGGCTGGCCGTGCCGTGCCGTGCCGTGCCGTGCAGAACGAGAATAAAAGAGACATCGGGCACAATGTCTCTGAGCAGACGGCAGCAGGAAAAAGAGCACGAGGGGGAAAAAAGAACAACACGAAAACATGTTATTATTACATCCCCTCATGCCGTTCAAAGGCAATTTCGGTGAAAAAATATTGACAGACGGCGAGGCTGCGCGGGGCGGGGCGAGGTGGCGAGGCGGCGGGCCGCGAGCTACCTGCAGGGTATGGACGCGGCAACGCGGTGTAGGCACCGAGCGAGGCAGACAGGTTGCGCCGAGCGCGCCTGCAGACTGATTCCGAGAGTCGTTTTCGTCGCTCTGTCTCCCTCGCTCTCATGGGGCGTCCCGTACAGGTGCGAGAGGGACGGAGCGATGAAAGCGACCCTCGGAATCGGCCTGCCGTGCCCTGGCAGCACACTGGCAGCCTGGAACGAGTCGCGCTGATGGAAAAGTTGGTGTTATCACAAGCGGGGCGTTGTTGATTTTCAAGTTAAATTAACGGCACACGGTGCGTCTCGGTCGGTGGCACTTTGAAGCGCAGGCGGCGCAGGCCCCGGGGCGCGAGGTTGGCTTAACCTGTCGCAGGTACGTGGGAGGCCCAATTCAGGGTTTTCTTTTCTTTTTTTCCCCAAAGTCCTTGTACTTACCGTCCTTGTTCATGGAGGCCAGGAAGCACTTGGTGAGTCGGCATGCGCGGCACTGGTTGCGATGGGTCTTGTCGATGGGGCAGCGGCCCTTGAGGTCGCCCTGGGCCTTGCAGGTGTACACGCGGCTGCGGTGGATGGACCGCTTGAAGAACCCCGAGCAGCCTGAACCAAGCGGGACAGTCGTAAGGCCGCGAAAGGGGACCGACCAAAAGTAGCCAAATTAATCTGTCGTTTTTTTTTACCATCACAGCTGTAGATTCCGTAGTGCTTCCCCGAACTTCTGTCCCCGCACACTTTGCACGGGATGTCCAGGAGACGGTCTCCTGAAAGCACAAAAAGAAGGGGTGTGTGTGAGTATTCGAACCACCGACCTTGTGCTCCACTTCCGAGAACGGAGGTCTCGGCGCTGTGAGGGTTCTAACGGCAGCGCCACGTCCGGGCGGCATGCGGTGTGGTGGTCGGGGAGGTCTTGGTGGTTGGCGCGTCGCGGAGGTCGCCGAGGTCGGGGCAGATGGCGGTGCCTCCACACCAGGCAGCCAGGTGGAATAAAGTCGTTACCCGCAAGCGGCAAGCGGCAAGCGGCGCCGAGAACGAAGAACGCCGCGCTCAAAGACGGGACCGGGACGACCGCCGCAGAAAGGCGCCAGCCCGACAGCCCGACAGCGCGACTGGCGAATCGGGCGTGCCTCCTCCCCCCCTCCTCCCCAACCCCACGGGCCACGTCCCCCGCATTTATTCGCTACTCGGAACCGGCAAGGGCCAAAGACGGCGGCGTGTCTAGGAATCGCGGGTCGGGGTGTCTCCGAATCCGCGCGAAGGTCGGATAACACGCCTTTGCCGCCTTTGGCACAACCTGTAAAGCTCATGCGTTGTTGAAAAAAAGATCCAAAAACCCGCTCATGTGGCTCTTCACTCTCCACCATTCCTATGGCACGTGCTTTTCCGAACGTCCCCATTCACCGGGCCTTGATTGCAACGCCAAGGTGTTTGAAAAAAAGGGTGGGGGTGGCGGAGGTGCCGTCAAGAGACCCGCATGGCACGGCGGCACGGCAAGGCGCCGCCCCGCCGCCGCCCCGCCCTCCTGGCCGCCTCCATCCCCGGCGTCTCGCTCTCCTCGCTCGCCTTTGCCCCTTTGTCGCCCTTTGTCGTCGAGTTGCCAAACTTGGCTCGCAATGTTCCGCTCGGTCTGCTCGCTCCGGTCTTGGGGGCGGCGGCGGCAGCAGCAGCACTGGCTTCGGCTGCTTGGGCGGCAGCCCAGCAGGGCCAGCAGGCGGGGTCGGCCTCCGCCTCGGCAACCGCCTCCACCACACCCCCTGCTGGATTGGAGCCCCCCAAGGCACCCAAGGCGGTGACGGGTTGCCTTTGGGCCGTCAAGACCGCACCCAATCTCCCCCCCCCCCCGAGATGAGTTGCCGCGCTTCTTCCTAACCGGATTCGAGTCTCTTCGCGCGTAAAAGTGTGCACGCATGTGTGTGTGTGTGTGTGTGTGTGTGTGCGCGCGCGCGCGCGCGAGTGTCAGTGAATGCGTGTATGAGTGCGGGATTTTGAACCTCTTGCATTGAGCAGCATCACGCTGATGCGCTATGCTCTTCGCGCGCAGATAAGATCCAAGTCCCAACAACAACACAACAACACAACAAAACAAACACAACAACAAAACAACAACAACAAAACAACACAACAACACAACAACACAACAACAAAAAACGAAAGCAACAACAACAAAAGAGGAAGAAGAAAAAGTCCGCTTTTTTCCTTTCTTTTCTACGAACATAACAAAAGTCAACAAACATTGGCAAACGCAACAAACACAGAGTGGTACAGTGGGCGTGCACAAACGCACGCGTGCTGCGCGGTGCTGCGGCTTTGACCACGGACAACAAGTGCGGCTGTGTGGGTCAGCGCGTGGTCTGCCGATCGCTGCGGGCCCCTCGTGTGTGTTGGTGTGCGTGTGTGTGTGTGTTGGTGTGTGTGTCTCTGTTTGTCCTCGTCGTGTGATGGTTGTGTCCAAGTTGGCGATCCACGCGGTCTCCTCGGTCTCCCCTCACGATAACGCCCTTCGCCACCACGCAGACGCATTCCGTGTCGCTCCGTCTCTGTCGCACTCGCGGGCCGTCCCAGGGGGCCGTCCCAGGGGGCGTGGGGGTGCGAGAGAGACGGAGTGAGCGCTCGCGGCCTCGGCCGGCAGCAGGCTCTGCTGACTGCGGCTTGCTGCGGCTCGGGGGAGGATTTTGCGGCCCCTGACCGACAGCGTGCCAGTCGTATAGCGGGGTCGGGCCCCGGGGCCGTGGGGCCCTGACGGTGTGGTGGTGAGGCCTCGGGGAAGGCCCGCGCAAGGCCCCGCCGTAACAAGGTCTGCCAATCCACGTGTCCAATTTTGTTCGCGTGTGCGTGAGTGCGTGTGTGCGTGTGTGTGTGTTTGTGTGCGTGTGTGTGTGTTTGTGTGTGTGCGTGTGTGTGTGAGTGTGTGTGTGAGCAGGGGGGTTGGGTGTTTGGAAGTGGGCGAAGCGGTGATGTGCTCCGCTGCTCGAGGGCGTCCGACCGGACCGGGACGATTCGACCGAATGACAACACAACACCCACCAAACAAAAAAGGGGAAAAAATCGATTTTTGACGTCTTTTGTAATTTAACAGTCACGGTAAACCTCCTAGTAAAACTAAACGCTCAGTGCCAACAATTTTAAAAAGCAATCAGTCAATCAATAAAAACTTTGTTTTGCGGATGAAAACTATGCGGGCCGGCTTCCGGCTGTCGGCGAGTCAGTGGTTTGTCGTGGTCCGGCCGAGAGGCCCGCGGAGTCTGCTAATTGGATCACGGGGCAAAACCAAGGCCCTCTCCTTCTTCATCTCCTTCTTCTCGGCCGAACGCGACTCTTTTTGCGCGTGCTCCTCTAATTGTTCTGCTTTCTCTAAGCCGTCGAAGAGAGCGGCGGTGCGAGGGAGAGAGACGGGCGGAGTGAGAGGGACAGAGGGGTGGGGGGGTGACTGATGTCTGCCGACACCGCTCTCACTCTTCTCGGGCTCGCCACTAACAACTCGTGGGAACTGCCAAAAGGCTGCGGGAAGGGGTTACTTGAAAAACAAAAGTGACAAAAATGAGACAGGATTAAAAAGAGAGCGAAAAAAGTAAGACGCGGCGCGGGGGAGGAAGGAGGGCGGGGGACGTCCCGCCGGCGAAAGGGCCTAAGTCGATGATTCAGTTTGAGGAGCTTTATGAATTCGCGGAGAAAGTCTGGGCGGTGTGAACTGAGTGATTCCCCCCTCTCTCTCCCTCGCCCTTAAAAGTGACAGGGTTTTGCTTTCTTTGGCTCGTCTTTCTCATTTATTGATGTCGGCGTCATTTGGCGAGCGAGTGCCGGGCCCCGGCGGCGTCGCCAGTCGTCCGGACTCGTCGGAGCGAACGCCTTTTTACTTCACTCTTTCCCTCTTTTTATCCTTTGGCCTCTTTCTTTCGTGGCAGCGGCCTTGCAGCCTTGCAGCCTTGCTCGCATTTGTTTCTACCACACCAACAGATTCTTCTCTTTTTTTTTCGAAATTTTTTTTAAAAAATTTAAAATTAAAAAAAAATTTTGGAAAAAAAAGCAGTTTACGAGAGAAGCACCTGTGCCAACATTTGAATCACCTATAGCACTCCCATGTCACACCTTTCCAATCACCTGACATGCGAGTCCAAAATTTGACATTTCGACCCCTGGCCTGTTCACTTCAAATGGTCACAACACACAGGAAAGGTAAAACCGGCGTGGGGCCTCACCTGTGCCCATCCTGCCGCGGGCCTGCCGGTTCTCCTGCAGCAGGTGGTGGAAGATGTCGATGCGGGGCCGCAGGGCCGCGGGGGCCGTCTGGGCGGTCTGGGCGTGGCCGACGTGGCAGGGGGCGTCCTCGGCCCGCGGGGGGCTGCGTGCCACCTCCACCGTCACTGCCTGAGGACCCCGTGGAGGGCCCGCCGCATGCAGCCTGGCCTCGGCCGCCCCGCCGTCGTGGCCGTCGTGGTCCTGGAGCGTATCCGTGTCGGCCTGTCGGCGCACTCGCGGTCGCCTCACTGCACTACTGGAAGGCCAGCACGGCCAGCACGGCGCCAGCGCGAATGGTCCAGGGAGGCGGGGGTGCGAGTGCTATATACGGCAACCCACCCCCACCCCTCGCCACCGGCCACCCCGGGCCACCCCCACCCCTACAGCGCGCTAGCGGCCGGCCTGCCTGGAGCGGCCTGGAGCCTGCACCGACCAACCCCCACCCTGTTTGGGGCCAAGACGGTCTTGTTGTTGCTGCTTGGTGCTGCTTGGTGCGCGCCCCGCCCCGCCCAGAAGAAGGCCGCGGAAGTCGCTGGCGACATGCGGGGCGACGCGGTGGGGGAAACATACAGGCGGAGCAGGCGCAGCACGTCCAGGCACGGCGCACAGCCATCGGCCGGAGGACAACGGACAACTGCACTGACAGCCTGGCAGTCGGACAGGCTAGGGATGCAAAAATACCGGTAAGATTCAAAGTTACGTAAATAACGGCAAAATACGGAATTTTACCGTAATATACGGTATAATTGGGTTAAGTTGATTTTTATCGTTTTGATCCACTTTGCAGCAATACTGCTCCCAAACTAAGGTGGCTAATCGCACTCCGTAACAAAGGTGTTCTAAAGGAAGGCCCAAAGAGTACCCACCCGTTGAGGGAGAACGATTTGGCGGCTTAGATTAGATGCAGTGGCTGCCTAAAGTCAGGCCAAACGATGATTTCTACACATTTGTTACCGTTTTGACAAACTTTGCTGCAATACCGCTCCCAAACTAAGGCGGCTAATCGCACTCCGTAACAAAGGTGTTCTAAAGGAAGGCCCAAAGAGTACCCACCCGTTGAGGGAGAACGATTTGGCGCCATAGATTAGATGCAGTGGCTGCCTAAAGTCAGGCCAAACGATGATTTCTACACATTTGTTACCGTTTTGACAAACTTTGCTGCAATACCGCTCCCAAACTAAGGCGGCTAATCGCACTCCGTAACAAAGGTGTTCTAAGGGAAGGCCCAAAGAGTACCCACCCGTTGAGGGAGAACGATTTGGCGCCATAGATTAGATGCAATGGCTGCCTAAAGTCAGGCCAATCGATGATTTCTACACATTTGTTACCGTTTCGACAAACTTTGCTGCAATACCGCTCCCAAACTAAGGCGGCTAATCGCACTCCGTAACAAAGGTGTTCTAAAGGAAGGCCCAAAGAGTACCCACCCGTTGAGGGAGAACGATTTGGCGCCATAGATTAGATGCAGTGGCTGCCTAAAGTCAGGCCAAACGATGATTTCTACACATTTGTTACCGTTTCGACAAACTTTGCTGCAATACCGCTCCCAAACTAAGGCGGCTAATCGCACTCCGTAACAAAGGTGTTCTAAAGGAAGGCCCAAAGAGTACCCACCCGTTGAGGGAGAACGATTTGGCGCCATAGATTAGATGCAATGGCTGCCTAAAGTCAGGCCAATCGATGATTTCTACACATTTGTTACCGTTTCGACAAACTTTGCTGCAATACCGCTCCCAAACTAAGGCGGCTAATCGCACTCCGTAACAAAGGTGTTCTAAAGGAAGGCCCAAAGAGTACCCACCCGTTGAGGGAGAACGATTTGGCGCCATAGATTAGATGCAGTGGCTGCCTAAAGTCAGGCCAAACGATGATTTCTACACATTTGTTACCGTTTCGACAAACTTTGCTGCAATACCGCTCCCAAACTAAGGCGGCTAATCGCACTCCGTAACAAAGGTGTTCTAAAGGAAGGCCCAAAGAGTACCCACCCGTTGAGGGAGAACGATTTGGCGCCATAGATTAGATGCAATGGCTGCCTAAAGTCAGGCCAAACGACGATTTCTACACATTTGTTACCGTTTCGACAAACTTTGCTGCAATACCGCTCCCAAACTAAGGCGGCTAATCGCACTCCGTAACAAAGGTGTTCTAAAGGAAGGCCCAAAGAGTACCCACCCGTTGAGGGAGAACGATTTGGCGCCATAGATTAGACGCAGTGGCTGCCTAAAGTCAGGCCAAACGATGATTTCTACACATTTGTTACCGTTTCGACAAACTTTTGCTGCGCTCGGCATCCAGGTCATGCCGGGTGGCCGCGTCGCCTCCCCGCCGCGCCCCGCGGGCCGTGGCGTGCTCGGCGACGTTGTGGCTGGGATCGGATCGGACTGCACGGGAGACACGAGGCGAGCGCTGCGCAGGACCGCACCGAGCCGACGCGTCCATCCGTGGCGCGGCTTGGCCAGACCGGGCCGGCCGTGGGAAGAGACACAGGTGACACAGAAAAAAGGGCGAGGCTGCGCAGGCTGCGAGGAGGGCCTGCATGGCCTGCCTCGACGCCTAGCCTCGGCCCGCTTAGCTTCATCCCCGGCTTCACCACCACCGACAACGAGGTCATATTGGCCATCGATGACGTCAGGGTGACGTCACCGCGGCCGTCTTGGCTTCGCGGTGACGCCACCGGCCGGCCGCGGTTGGTTCACACGGCGCGGCCGCGTTGATTCCGGATGATTAATTTCAATGCCGCTGTTTTGTTTTGTTTACTCTTTCGCCAGCTCAAAATTGCGCGTGCCACCAACTTGCTCGCACGCGACTCTCCCACACACACACACACACACACACACAAGCATCCACACACACCCACATATACACCGAAAACCCATCTCCGCCGCCGCCCTGCCGGTTTTAGAACGCAAACACTTCACGCGAACCCTTTTTCCTGCTGGGCGTGACTCTGTCGGTAATAAGCTGGGTAGATCGGATCTACCCCCTCCCCTCCCTCTCTTCCTCTCTAGCCCTCTCCCTCTCTCCCGCTCCTCTCGGGCACGGCCAGCATGATGGCGTGGAGATTTATTCAACAAGTAGGCAAGGGGTCAGCAGTGTAGAGTGTCGTCGTCGGGTTAGTCCTGCGAGTGCGAGAGAGACGACGAAACACAACTGCCTTGCCGAGCAACTACTACACCTGGAGTCGGCGGCGCGGTGAAATTCGGAACAGCGACTTGTAGTGTGGTGCCTGTACACGCGGCTTGCCACCAGCGCCATGGCAGTCCGTGTCGGTCCGGGTGGACCCCCCCCCCCTCTCCCTTCCTAATGGCTGTAAAGCCTCACGCAGGGCCGGATCGCATCACCCGGAGGATTGGGCTTGTTGATCCCGACAGCTCCCGCTCCGCCACCAATCGTGTTTGCTTGGCGCCGCCCGGGGGCGTGGTGGGGCGGGGGCGGCGGGGGCGGCGCCAGAGCCCCCTCGTCGTGTGGTGCTGGCGGTTCGATCCCCACCGACGCCGGAAACTTTTTCCCTGTCGAATAAAGATGGAATCCGCTTCGCTCGCTAGCGCGGAGACATGACGCTGCCGGGCTGGTGCGTCCTTTCATGGCGGCGGGGTGGGGCGGGGCGAGGCGGGGCGGGGCGGGGCGGGGCGGGGCGGGGCGGCGCTGACAAAGCACTTAGGCCCCGACAGATGTCATCATTCGCGCACCAGCAGCGCCAGCAGCGCCAGCGTCTCGAGCGGCAGCCTCGTCATTTGTGTCATTGCCGGCACATTCATCACTCGGCGGCGACGTGCCGCACTGCCGCATTGCCGCCAGGGCCGAGGACGACGACGACGATGACGTCTCATTTGCGGCTCCACCGCGCCCCGCCTTCCTTCGGGGTTCGGGGCGGTCGCCGCCTGCGAGGTAGGCAGCGCGGCGACAGGCGTGCACGGCGGCACGGCCTACCCGCCGGCCGGCAGGGGCTCGCCGTCGTGGCTTTCGCTGCGCGCTGTGCGCCCTGGCCAAGGACATGCCGAGGACCTCAACGCGGGGCCGCCTGGCCGCCTCCGCGCTACCGCCACCTCGGTGGAGGGATTGCGTGCGCGGCTTTGGGTCTGAACCTGGATTCGTGAGGCCGTGCCTTGGGCCTTACCGAGGGCCCCGCGGCCTTCCGCCTTCCCCCCCCCTCCCCCCTCCCCTCACGGCCCGCCCCGGCCGCCCCTGCTCATCCCGACTCCGCATGGAGCGGCACACTCCTTTTTAGAATAACCACGCTCTTTCTTTTCCTCGGCGCGTCCGGCCCGCCAATCCGCACCCCGCTCTCGCCGAGCACGCCGAGGAGGCCGAGAAGTGCGACAAGTGGCCGCACCCCGCCGAACGGCGCCGCGCCGCCGCGCTGCGCATTTCATGTTTTGACAACGGCACCAGCTTGTCGCGCTGACCCTCGACCGACCCCTCCGCAGGCCGCGTCCGAAGCACCCCGTCCCTCTCCCTCTCTCTCTCTCTCTCTCGGCGCGGCGCTGGGGCGAGAGGGAGACAGAGCGACGCCGAGGCGACTGCCGGCCCGCGTGTTGTTTTAGGGACAAGACGCGCTCCGCAGCAGAAGGTGGCTCAGATTGGCGACACGCGTGCAGGCCGTGCTCGCCGTGCTCGGCGTGCTCACCCACTTGTGGCCACGCGCCGACGGCGTGGTCCTCCCCCTCGGCCAGCCCCGGCCCCGGCCCCCGGCCGCCCTGCGCGACACCCGACCGGACAATACGGTAGCAATACGGCGTGGCAGTGGCATCGCAGCGCGCGCTCCAAAAGATAAACTTCCCACGGACTTATATTATTTTCGTTTCCTTGTTTTGCCGCCACGCCGCCACACTTGAAGTCTGGAATTAAATCGGCGGGAAGTGCCGCGTCTTCCATCGCGACAGTGTGTTTGCAGTTGTTTTGATTTTGTGTTTTCGTTTTGTGTTTTGTTTTTTTAATTGCCGCGTTTGGCCCGAGTGCGCGGTGGTCCGTTCGAAGCGCGGCCGGCACTCGGGCAGCGCGTCGCCAGCGCCGCTAGTCGCTGCAAAAACGAGTTATCCCGCGCTCCCGCGGTTATTTTGTTATTTTGTTCCCGTCTTGTTCCCGCCCGTCCGCGTTTTGTTCCTGTCTCTCTCTTGTGCCTCTCTTTTCCCGCAGCGCCGCGCTTCCCTCCATCACCGTCACGCTCCAGTACTCTTCCGCGGCTCCAGCGCCGTCTCTCGTCGCTCCGTCTCCCTCGCACCCGTGCGGGACCATGCGGGACGCGCCGCGAGTGCGAGAGAGACGGAGCGACGAAGCTGCGGCAGTAAAGCGCGCCGAGGCCACAAAGTGCCCTATGCACGCCCATTAGGGGTGCGGCTAGCTCGGAGGGGAGGGGGAGGGGGAGGGGGAGGCGAAAAGCGACCAGGTGGCTACAAGCCCACAGCCTCCCCCGTTCCGTCACACCTACTCGCGTGCTCCCATTTAACACCCCCACCCCCACAGTCCCCCACACACGCAACGCAAGTACGTACACGTGCGCGCGCACTCGCACACAAAACACACACACCCACACATACACACACACTTACACTCACACTCGTCGTGGACACGAAGCGAGGTCATTGTGTAATAAAAGCCGTGTGTTGCGCTAGCACTGTCCTATCTGGGGAGGAAAATTAATTTTGAATCGTTAGGTTTGAATTATCGAATGTTTCTTTCCAAGACCGATGCAGGAGAGTCCTGAAGCAGACTGCGTTCGACCTCATCCCGGGCTGGTTTCTTTATAGGTTCGCAGTTTAACTTATTTTTTCTCTGTGCCAAAAAATTGGAAAGACAATCGTTTTTGATGAGCGACTCATAAGAGAGGTAAGTCGCCTTACGACAATGGACCGTGAAGATGGGACGACGGCGCGGCTTGGCCACACAGTGTGCCGCACCCACCCCGCCCCGCCCCGTCCCGCCCCGCCCCGCCTCGTCGGCAGATTACCCGCGGCTTAGCGGCCCCCAGGCCTTCCGCTTGATTCGCCGAGTGCGGCGGGGCGGGGCGGGGCGGGGCCGCCAAGGAGTTTAAATTCAAACCTCGTGCTACATGGGAGGTCGGATCCAAGGTGCCGCGCGCGAGATTCAAACTAGTTTTCCGATACTTGGATACTTCATCTCCCTCCGCGGGCGAGGCGCGAGGCGCACGGGCACGGCGGGGTCGGTCGGCGGGTTACAGGTAAGCCAGCGCATCGCGATCGAGCGACCGAGACCAAGAGCAACTTTGGTCCCCGGTTCGCGCGACGTGCTTGCAGGGCTACCAACACCCAACAGTGGAGCGAGTAAGCTCCAATAGGGGCGGGATTAACAAGGAGACCAGACCTCCCTGTCCGCTACACCACGCTGTCCGCTTTCCGCTCTCGGTTTTCTCACCGGGCCACCGTCACGGTCCGCCCAGTCACGGGTTTTTTTTTAGCAAAAATTTGAACTCTACACCCCCTCCCCAGTCTTAATGGGGAGGCCTCCTGCTTTACTTCGGTGTTCGGGATGGGAACCGGTGCTATCAGGTACCTGGGGTTAATCCCGTCAGCGACCCTAAGCGTTCGCCGGGGGACCCAGTAGGACCCCAAAGCTCAGGCAGCTGGGTGAGAGCACCCAGTACGAAGCTCTTAGAGGGGCGGGACGTAGAGTGAGACGACAGAGAGACAGAGAGAGACTCAGACAGAGAAGAGGTTTGGTGGGAGCTTCTTGTTTTCGTAGGGTTGGTTGTGTACCCCATGGTACCCCCACTGTCCGGCGCTCCCGTACCGAACATACAGCGTTTTAGGCCAGCTTCAAAGGACTTATCATCGCCTCCCCGACAAGTCAAGGAGGCACCACCCGCAACCACACACCGGGTGGTCTGGATTGATGGATCAAATACTCCATCGCTCCAGTGCCGAGGCCAACCCGCCGAAGCGGATTGCTTTTTAGACACCCACAGCGGAGTGGCCAGGTGAATGTGACTCTGACCACTACGCTATCACGCTTGTACGTCTGGGAGCGTGTTGGACGACGGGTTTGAGTTGCACTGGGAGGAAGGCGGTCGAAAAATGTAATGAAATGATAGGATTCGATCCCCGGACCCCGCCATCGGGATCACACGACTTTACGCTCTCGGCCACCACGGCCCATGATGAGGGGATCGGCGCGAGGTGGGTTTATGACGCAACAGGACTCGACCGACCTGGTCAAAATTTCGCAAGAAGTTGGGGGAGTCGAACCGCCGACCCCTAGCACTGGGAACCGACGCCTCTACTCCCTGGACCACCACGTCCCATGCTCGGAGCGGGCTCACGTTTACGGGTTTGAACCGCACTGGGTGAGGCAGTAAAATTAAATGGAAATATTTGTTAGGAGTCGAACCTCCGGCATGTGGGCCTGTTGCACACGGCTCCGCTCTGATGGCCTCGAACCACCACCCTTAGGATAGCAAGTCGAAAAAACTTTTGTGACGCTGGTATTCGAACGCCAGCCTGCGGTAACTCGATCCCAGGTCTCTAACCTCTCGGCTATCGCAGCAGTTATGAAACGCGATGGATCATCTGCTTTCATTAACGTTCGTTGAATGAGATTTTTTCATTCTAGATCCAGCTTGTCCGAAATCGCAATTCGTAAAAGAAATATTGAACAGCCAGTCGGAAAAAGATTTGACTAACCTTAAGACCTCTCGGCAAACAGAGCTCCTATGAAAGGAAGCGTCAGGTCTAAACCGCACTAAGACACTGTTTTGGCGCGAATTTTGAGCTCTCGGCCCGATGACACCCTGGCGTGCCCGTCGCCAAAGCGCCGTCACCAAAGCCCCGTCGCCAAAGCCTTGGCGCCGTGCCGGCGTGCCGGCGTGCCCGGTCCGGATGGTGGTCCTGCTGATGTCTTCCTGTCTTCCCGGCGTCCCTTCCCCTCCCCTCCCCTTCTGCTCAGCCTCCCCGCCTCCCTTCTCCAGGCCGTGGGAGCGGCCAGGTGGCGAGCCTAATCAATTAATTACAGGACGAACCCGCCCCCGCCGCACGGCCCCGCCAGCCCCGCCAGCCCCGCGGTCGGAGCGTAGCGCAGCCACCAAGCTCGGCAGAGGCGGCGGCTCGGCGGCGGCGAGGCCGGGTCAGCGGTTCCGTCACGAGGCCACGGGTTCGATCCCCGGCGGCGGCGGCGCCAGCTACGCGTAGCGCACTCGCCAAAAAAAAGGGGTGCGATGACAAGAAGGGTGTCATTTTTCTTGTTCAGTGGCGTCGTCGACGAGACGGCAGTGGGCTGGTCCAGGGGGCCGTCCGCGAGCGCGGTGACTGGCGAGTGGCGAGGTTGACAGAGGTGAGGGAGTGGGGGTGGGGGCGGGCGCCACCTCGCTGCCGGACGACCCCTTCGACGGGGGGATCGCGGCCGGACGGGCGGCGTGGCGTGGCACTGCGTGGCACCACCACGGCGGCACCCCGCGGCCAACGTAATCGAAAGTTGTGTTTTCTGTGGGCCCTGGCGGTCCCGGTGGGCCGGGGGTGGCGCGGGGCCGAGCCGGCCGAGCCATTCAGGACAGGTGATGGACGGCAGGTCTTTGTGACGTCCTTTTGTCGCCCTTGTTGGCGACCAGGTCCTGCCAGGTCCTCCGCAGCCCCGGGGCGCCGCGAGCTCATTCGAAGCGCCGTTCGCCGCGCTCCGCCGAACCGCAGCGCAGCGCGCAGCACCGCGGCCGATTTATTTCGCTCTGTTTGAAGGAAACGGAAAACGTCACGCCGTGAAATATCTGTCGGCGAGCGGGCAGCTGATTCACGCCGACCGGCGCGCGGGGGCCGTCCGTAAACCACCACTCGTCTTTCAGTAGGGGGTTTCCGAAAAGCGCGTCGTCGTCGCTCCCAGAACGAGTCCCGCGACTGCGAGAGAGGCAGGCCTCTGCGCCGCCTTCATCCAAGCCTTCATCCAGCCCCCGGCCACAGCGGCGCCAGCGCGCCAGTGCGCCAGCCACGAGCGATCTGTCGGAAAATGCCATCACAGGTCACTGAGGCGAGGCGCGGCGAGGCGCGGCGAGGCGCGCGTCCAACACGACGGCATCCTCTCCACCGCGATCCCTCCCCTCCCCTCCCCTCCTCCTCCGCGGTGTGGGAACGCGCGGCGGCCCGGCGCCTGGCCGGGGATTTGGCCATTGATACGTGTGGCTCGTCGGCTCGAGGTCCCCGTCGTCCCGGCCACCCCGACCGCCCCGACCATCCCCGCCGGTGCCGTCATTACGTTTGCTCTTTCCTCATGAACGGGCACCCCGCCCCGCCCCGCCCCGCGCACCCAGAGGTCGCGCTAAAGCCGACTGGCTCGCCGTCGCCTATGACCTCGCGGCTATATTCGTCGGCCGCTGATAAGCAGCGAGGTCAAGTACGTTTTCCGAGTTGTGGGTTCAAATACTGGCTGGGGTCATTTTTTGCAGTTTTTCACTTTATCAAATTTTATTTCTTTTAAAATGTACGCTGGACCCGAAATGGTGGCAGCCCTGCACTGCAAGACACTCCTGGCCAAGGCGAAAGGCAGGCGGAGGGTGGAGGCGGTGAAGGTGACGCGCGAGTCTGACGCGTCTGGCGCCGCAGCACCAGTTGGCAGTGCCTTGGCACCCCGATCTCCGATCTCTCCCCGCTGAGTGAGACCACGGCGCCGTGGCCCGGCCTCAGCCTGGCAGCCCGGCGAGGCCCCGACACGCCAGGCTCCGGCACGCCAGGCTACGCTGCTACGCTGCTAGGCCAGCAGAGGCCAGGGCAGCTGGCGGGTTCTCACTGAGTCATAGGATTACCAGGGGGAGTGGCAAGGCGATCAAGTGCCTTATCCTGATGTCCTCCCTGGTGTGGCCAACAGTTAGACATTGTCTCTGTCCTCTTTTATTTTTATCTCCCCGCTCTCTCTACCCCCTCCCCCCCTCTCTCTCTCTCTCCCTCGGGCCCGCCTTCGCCGCGCCACTGGGTGCGAAACGGCGTGGAAACGTTCCTTTTACTGCGTTTCGCTCGCCGTTCCTGTCTTTCTTTCTGTTTTGTTTGTCCTCACTTTTTTTTTGTTTCCTTGCAAATCCTCCTCAGGGATCATGACGCCACTTGTTTGCTTCCCTTCCCCATCCTCTCTCTTTCTCTCTTTCTTTCTCTCTCTCTCTCTCTCTCTCTCTCTCTCTCTCTCTCTCTCTCTCTCTCTCTCTCTCTCTCTCTCTCTCTCTCTCTCTCGCCCCGTCATCGCGTCGTCCCCTTTCGTCCCTCCTTTGGCGTCACGGCAAAAATAAAGAACGACCTGGGATGTAGTCACACCGCCCCTTCCTCGAGTCCTCTACCGAGAAAAAGGTCCCGCAGGAGGCAGAGCGAGGCAGAGCGAGGCAGAGCGCACACTTCGACCTCAATCACTTGGATCCGCTTATGGCTTTTAGAGCGTTTACCCGGAATCCAAGCCTCCCTCCGGGCGACGCCCCGCCAAGCGGAGCAGCAAGCGACGCCGGGCCCCGGCGCCGCCGGCCTCGGCGCCCCAGCCCAGCCCCACCCGGAGCCCAGCCTGGCTGGGTAAACCACTTTGAATCGTGTTCCCGGAATTTCAATGGTGTTTGCGCTTTTCAGTAAAAAGGAAAATGGGGGGACAGGGGGACCGAATCGAGTTGCTGGAAATTTCTTCTGGTGTGTGTGTGTGTGTGTGTGTGTGATTTTTTTTTCCCGTCGTGTTGAGGCGGCCCAAGCGGCAGAAGGGCGGAAAGCGCTTCTGAGAAATGGCACGCCATGAAGTGATGCCGGCCCGTGGTGCGCAGCGTGGCCAGTGGGCGGGGAAGCGGGCAGGCGAGGACCGAGGTGGCGGTCGGTGGACGAGGCCCCCCCCCTCCTCCCTTTCTCCCCCGCTTTGACACGCCGTCACCTCAAAGCAGGCTGGCTGCAGACCCCGCAGGCCCCGGCCGCCCCGAAGGCCCTCTGCATGATGTAGCGCGTGTCGCTGTCCGACTCCACGGCCCGGACTTTGGGCCTTTGCTCCTCCGAGATGGCCGGCGGGCGGGCGGGCGCCCTTCACCCTTTGGGGCTCTAGGGTCGGGGCCCTCGGGCCGTGCCCTGCGCCTTGCGCCCTGCCCTTTCGGTCCAATGAAAACGAGGCCATCTTGGCCGTGGGAGTGAGACGCCGTCGTCCAGGTGGGCGAGTGGCCGGCGTGGCCGCCACGGCGACGCCTGCTCCGCCCGCTCCGTCACCACGGCATGGAGAACAGACGCTGGGATGCTGGGTCGGGTTGTCGGGTTGTTGGGTTGCGTGGTTGCGTTGGCCGAGCACGGCCAGGGGCCGCGGCGTGGGAAACCGCTCAGGAGGTCCTGGAGGGCGAGCAGGCCGAGCGCTGCAAGCAGCAGCCCGAGGAAGGGACGGCAGCCATCGTGTTTACGAGCTGTCATCCTGGAGGACACTTTCCGGGGTGGGGCGGGGCGGGGCGCCAAGGTGAAGTGTTGTCATAAAGTGCCTCGCCCGACCCAACCCCCAGACGGCCGGCCCGGCCTCGGCCGCGCGACCCCGCTCGCTCGCCGCTTTTACCGCCTGGTTCACTTTCCAGCTCAGTGCGCTGCCCTGCCTCGGCCCTGCCCCCCCCCCCTACACGCCGAGGCCACGCCCCCGTGACGTCAGCAGACGGCGAGCCTGAGGAAACAGGACGCCGTTCGGTGGTGCTATTGCCATGATGCACCGGTTTAGAGAGTGTCGCAAACCGCAGTGGTGAACCTGTCGACTCGGATGCATGCATCCTCGGAATGTTTGCGTACTAGTGCGTCAGCACAGACGGCGGTTTGACTACGTCAAGCCGCGTGCACGGCGGCCCACGGCGGCCCACGGCCCCTGCAGTCCCTGGGGTAGGCAGCCCCGCGCACACCAGTGCGAGACGCGGCCTACCGGCCGGGGGTTTTCCTCCGTGAACTTGACGGCCGACGGGCGGGGCGGGGGCAGCAGGGGGGCAACAGGGGGGCAGTCGGTGGCGGGAGGGGGAGGGGAGAGGAGGGCAGGGAGGGGAGGGGAGGGGCGGTGACGGCGACGTCTGATAACCGCATGGCCTGCGCGGGGCGTGCGGGGCACCGGGGCGCAGTGGCCGTGCTGGCGGCGTGGCGTCCCGGGCGGGGTACTTGGGCAGGCCGCGCGCGCCATGCCGGGACCGCGGCCACGGACCGCAGGGCCCGCACTACTGCTGCTGGTGCTGCTTGCGCTGCTGGCGCACGGAGGCCGAGGTAAAGTGCAAAGTGTGGGAAGCCGTGTGCGTCGCGTGACGGGGCGCGTGACGGGCCGCGTGACGAGGTGCGTGTCACGCTCGGCAGCGTAGGTCGGCAGTGACACGCCTCGAGCCGGGCCTGGCAGGACCTAGCCACGCGCGAGTTGGAGCCCTTGCCGGCTGTGACGTTGGAGCACTTTGTTTCTTTCGTGATTTCCCGCTGAGTGCCAACGGTCCTCACTCGGACCGCTTGTTCCGTTTTGTTACTCGGTTCAGTCAATGACTGCTTCTTTTTAATCTTCCGAGCATGGCTCGACCTCCATATACGAGTGACACGGAGCTCCTTGCCGGTACAACCCATGTCGTCGTGTCGTGAGTGACCACGTTTCGCTCTTAATTTTTGCAGGCTCCCCCGCGCGGCCCGCGGCCAGCCGGACCACCGCCAAGGCGCCCATGCTAGGCCGCGCCATGCCGCTCGAGGCCCTGGTCGGCGCGGACGGCCGGGACGGCCAGGGGCAGCCCATGGGCTCGTTCATGTCCACGACCAAGTCACCGACAACAGCGGACGCCGGCGGCAGCACCGTCAGCAGCACTAGTAGCGCCAATGTCGAGAGCACAGTGGGCGGCGCTGTTGGCAGCACTGTGGGTAACACTGTGGTCAGCACTGAAGGCACCTCCACCGTCGGCAGCACTGCCATCGTGTCCACCACCATCGGCGCGAGTGGCAGCCCCGAGGAGGAGACGACCACGTCCGCGGCGACGTCGGCGACGGCGGCGACGTCGACAACAGCGCTGGCCTCCCCCAACGACGCCGAGGCCGATGCGGCCGCCACGGCCACGCCGAGTAGACGTCGCCACCACGATGGGCACGGCAGCAGCCGGCGCCGCGACCCAGCGGACGCCGCCAACGCCGCCAGCGCCGCCTCCTCCAAGTCCCTGGACATGGGCGGCGTGGGCGTGCGCTCCCAGTACGACGCCCCCGAGGAAGCGCCGCTGCGCAAGGCCATGCTGCGCGTCGTGCTGCTGCCGCACCGCCACGACGACGACGACCAGGACGGCGGTGACGACGCCGTCGACTCCAGAGCCATCGGCCACCCCGCCAAGCATGTGCGCAGCAGGATGATGGCCGCGCCGCACGGGCCGCCGGAGCCAGAGCCCGACGCGCAGCGCGACGCGCAGCCCGGCCAGTCCAGCACCTCGCACGCGCCCAAGAGGCCCCACGCCGCGTCCATGGTGCGCATCGTGTCCTCGCAGCAGATCCGCATCCTGTCCGACGACCCCGCCTCGCGGCCCGGCATCATGCTGTCCTACGACAACGACCCCGACTCCTCGGTGGTGTTCACCTCGCGGCGCAAGCACACCGAGGTGCACATGCCGTCGGCCGTGCTGCACGGCAAGGCGGCGGCGGACGGCGTGCACCACAACAGCAAGCTCATCTTCACCATCGAGCACAACAGCGAGGGCGGCGAGAACGGCACCGCGCGCAGCGACGGCCAGTCCATCCTGCTGCAGGACACGATGGTGGTGCCCGCGTCCGGGGGCGTGCCGGTGTCCATGGCCTTCGCCATGCCGTCCCCCATGTTGAGCGGCGTGTCGCCCGGCGCGGTGCCCTCGCTGCCCAACCCGCCCTCGCCCCCCGCGCAGGACCAGCAGCAACAGCCGCAGCTGCAGCAGCAGCAGCCCGCCGAGGCCGGCGTCGTCACCGCCCAGCCCGCAGCGTCGCCGGCCTCCTTCGAAGTGCAGCCGGCGGCCCTCCCGGACACAGAGGCATCTTTGGCGGGGGCGGCCGCGCCGTCCGCACCGCCACCACCGCAAGCCGCACAACCAGCGGCACCACCAGCCGCACCGCCGGCGGGGGCCCCGGAGCCCCTCACTGAAGTGCCCTCCTTCGTGGCACCCGCGGAGCCGCCGCCGCCAACCTTGAACCCCCTGCCTGCCGCCGTGGGCCTCGACGCCGTGGTCCCCAGCTCGCAGCCGCCCCCGGCCCCGCCCCCGGGCGTGGAGGACGGCCTGGCACCGCCCCCAGGTGCGCTCCCGCTCCAGCCCCACCCTTTCCCCTTCCCGTTCCCCCCAGGGTCTAGCGCGTTCGGGATGGACGCGCCCCCTGCGGGCCCAGTCCGGAGCAGGATGATGCACCAGCCCGGCCACCCGGATGCCGATGACGGCCACGACCCGCACGAGCCGCCCGTCCTGTCCAGGGCGATGACCCGGGACCACGACGAAGACAGCGATAAGTCGAACCGCTGGCCGAAGCTGGCCGCGCACATCACGCCTGCCCCGGACGCGGCGCGCCACCCCGCGGCCCGCGGGTCCACCACGCCGGCCGCCACCACGACGAGAAGGCCGGCGTCGTCCTCCAGCACCTCGTCGACGGCGACGTCCTCGGCCTCCACGGGCCACTCGGGGCTGGCGGAGCACAGCAAGGAAGAAGCCAGGAGCACGGCGATGGCGCGGAAACCGGCAGTCAGCCAGGTGGGCCCGGTCGGCCCGGTCGGCCCGGTGGGCCACAGCGCCAGTGCCCCGACCACCACCACGACCCTTACCGCCTCCAGCAACTCGTCGACGCGCGCCACGCCGCCGGCGACGCCCAGGAGGCCGGGGCCGGGGAGGACGACCAGGCAGCCGCTGCCGGCCGCGGGGTGAAGGGCGGCCGAGGGCGGCGTCCGCGCGTCCTCGTCCATTCGCAGTGCGGCGCCGTTCGCCCCGAACGACCAGCACGACCAGCACCCTTCCCCGCCAAACCGAAACACGAAACGAAACACGCCCTTGCGAGCGACTTCGGACGCTTCACCACGATTCATGGTTCTTGTTTTGCACACGACAGGAGCCCGCCTGGCCTGGTTCCTTTGAACGCGTCCGTGCACCGGAACATCCCGAGCAGCAACAACAACAACAGCAACACCACTGCAGAAGCAACAACGACAAAAGACTCTTACATTCCAGTTGGCAAAAAAAAAAGTCCAGACAGTGGAAAAGCGGGTGGCCGCGTGGTTGGACTGGCCGACCGTCTGACTCCCCCGCCACCACCAGTACCAGGGCTTGGAGAATAAAACTCGAAGGAAAACACAATCATTCTTTTCTTCATTGTTGTAACGAGCGGCACCCAAGCCTGGAAACGGAAGTAAGACGCGAGGGATGGTGAAACCGGAAACGGCAAGTTATTCAGAGATCTTGTTCCAGGAAATTGAGACCGCTGTAAACTCTCTGCCTGCAGAAGTTACCGCTGATTTCTTACTTCCGTTTTCTGGCGAAATTACGTAGTCGGGAACGCGAGAGGGGGAGGGGGGGAGAAGGTGACGCGGGCGATAAGGGTGTTGTGGCCCCGAGCGTCGACGCCTCGACGGTAGCGGCGGTACAGTCCAGTCACGAAGCACGAAGTAAGCCGCCAGCGCCCGCCACGCTCGTGCCCCTGGTGGAGGACGTTCGCCCCGCCTGAGTGTGTTTTGATTTGCAGCGAAGGAGGCCACGTGGGAGGGCGGTACACTGTCAGGGGCGCGCGGACGCTGCGGCTGCAGACGCCTTCGCCACCATGCTGGTCCTCGTGGGCGCGAGCGTCCTGGCGGTCGCCTGGCTCGGTCCAGGTTAGTGGCCCCAGTCACACTAATTTTTTAAAATTATTGTTGTGAGGAAATACTTTGTGGGATTCAATCACTTTTTGACCAACTTTGTCAGGCTGGTGCTCCGCAACTATTGGTTAAGGAGTCAACTTGGTGGTTAAAGAGCTCTTTACCTTGTTGGGCAGCGGTGGTTCGCGGCGAGGCGCCGACGGCAGTGCCCTCCCACTCCTCGTCGGCGGCCTCCACTCACGGCACGGCCTCGACGACGGCCTCGACGACGGCCTCCCCTCACAGCTCGACGCGGAGCTCCACGCACGCCTCGACCGCCGAGGGGGCGTCCACGCACCACCACGCTGCCTCGGCCACCGGGCACGGCAAGGCCTCCTCGCACGGCACGCACGCGCACGCCGGCAGCACGACCACCGCCACGGCCTCGGAGGAGGAGGACGCCACCGGCACGCCGCACGCGCGCACTGGGCGCACGGCCCACAGCCGGAGTAGTACCGCCAAGGCGTCCTCCGCCTCGGACGACGAGGATGACGACGACATGGCCTCGACGTCGGGGCGGACGGCGACCACACACGGAACGACGCACGGCCTGCGCTCCAAGGCCACCAAGGGGGCCGCCACCTCGGACGACGAGGATGACGACGGCACGGCCTCGACGTCGGGGCGGGCGACCACCGCGGGGACGGCCTCTACACACGGCACGACGCACGGCCTGCGCTCCTCTTGGCACACCGCCTCGACACAGGGGTCGGCGATGACAGCGGGCGCGTTTTCGACAACGCCACGCGGACCCGCGGCGTCCTCGACAGAGGCCTCGGAAAACGGCAGTGCAGAGTCGGCCGACACGGATGAGGCCACGAACGGCACCACTTCAGTTACCACAAGCTCCTCGATAACAACTGCTACAGCCGGAACCACTAATTCATCCACCCAAACTTCGTCCCTTGGACAAACCGCCACCGCCACCACATCATCGCCAACCACCACCTCGGCCTCTACCACTTCATCGCCAACCACCACCTCGGCCTCTACCACTTCATCGCCAACCACCACCTCGGCCTCTATCACTTCATCTTCCTCTTCGACCTCTGAGGATGACTCCGCGGACGAAACCTCTTCGGACGATTCGGATTCCCAGGTACACCCTGGAGAATTGCGCATGGCCTGGAGAAATGCCTTATCCTCTCGGACCTCTTAAGGCAGCGGTTCTCAACCTTTCTCGGCTCGCGACCCCAAATTTGAAGCCAAAAATTTCCGCGACCCCCAGGAAAAATTTCGCGACCCCACGGGACCCCTCCTTTAACATGCCACGGTGTCTGATCCGAGGCGGGCATTTTGCTCCCTCAACGGGCAACTGGTCTTTGGACCTTCCTTTAGCATGCCTTTGTTACGGAGTGCAATTATCAGTCTTAGTTTGGGAGCAGTATTGTCTCAAAGTTGGCCGAAACGGTCAGCAGTGTCTTTGAAAAATCGTGTTTTGGGCCGATTTTAAGCAGCCACTGCGTCTGATCCGAGGCGGGCATTTTGCTCCCTCAACGGGCAGTTGGCTTTGGACCTTCCTTAGCATGCCTTTGTTACGGAGTGCAATTATCAGTCTAGTTTGAGAGCAGTATTGTCTCAAAGTTGGCCGAAACGCTCAGAAATGTCTATGAAAAATCGTGTTTGGGCCGATTTTAAGCAGCCACTGCGTCTGATCCGAGGCGGGCATTTGCTCCCTCAACGGCAGTTGGTCTTTGGACCTTCTTTAGCATGCCTTTGTACGGAGTGCGATTATCAGTCTTAGTTTGGGAGCAGTATTGTCTCAAAGTTGACCAAAAGTCACAACGATTTTTCAAAGACACTTGCGACCGTTTTGATCGACTTTGAGACAATACTGCTCCCAAACTAAGACTGACAATCGCACTCCGTAACAAAGACATGCTAAAGGAAGGTCCAAAGACCAATTGCCCGTTGGGGAGCAAAATGCCCGCCTCGGATCAGACGCAGTGGCTGCTTAAAATCGGCCCAAAACACGATTTCATAGACATTTCTGAGCGTTTCGGCCAACTTTGAGACAATACTGCTCCCAAACTAAGACTGATAATTGCACTCCGTAACAAAGGCATGCTAAAGGAAGGTCCAAAGACCGATTGCCCGTTGAGGGAGCAAAATGCCCGCCTCGGATCAGACGCAGTGGCTGCTTAAAATCGGCCTAAAACACGACCCCAGCATCGCCGCGACCCCTTAAAAAAATTTCGCGACCCCACTAAGGTTGAGAACCACTGTCTTAAGGGCTGCTCTGTTTGCAGAGTCCAGCCGAGTCCACGAGCGCTTCCTTCCAAACAACGCTCGCAATATCAACAATCCCAGGAGAAGCGTTGACGGCGTCCTCCGAGGCCTCAACCAAGACGTCGGAACCGACATCCACGATGGCGTCGTCAGAGATGCCCGCCAGGACGACCCCACCATCGTCCACGACGGCGTCGTCCGAGGCGCCTACGAGGACGTCAGCATCGGCGTCCACGACGGCGTCGTCGGAGGTGCCTACTGCTAGGACGACCCTGCCACCGTCCACGACGGCGTCGTCTGAGACGTCCTCCAGGTCGTCCCGGTCGTCCACCAGGACCGCGTCGTCGTCCTCGTCCTGGCGCCCCTCTGGCAGCGCCACTGACGCCATGGCTGGTAAGTCCGGCCGGCCCCAGCCCGGCCATCGTCGGGGCAGGGCGCTACGCCACGCCATGCTGGGGCCATGCTGGGGGATGGGGTTGACGCGCTCAGCACACAGTGCCGTTGTTTGCGCGGCAAAATTCGAAAAAGGTCGTCGCCAGGTGTATTGGTCGGCGAGACCGGGATTTGCGATTCGAGGGCAGCATGGCGTCGGGTGTTGGGTTGGCGGTGCTGGGCGCGCTGGGCCCTGGGCAAGGCCCTGGCCGCCCTGACCGATTCGCGTTCCAAACAAGGCGGGGCTTCGCGGGGCTGTGCGGGGCTGCGCGGGGCTGCGCAGGGCTGGAACTGGGATTAGTGCGCCGCGGCCCACACATTTCAAACACGGTCACCACGGCCCAGGCACGCCACGGGGACCATTGTTGGCCGGTGTACACACGGCCACAGCGAAAAGGGCTTAAAATTTCATGAATCAAAGATTACATAAAAGCGATTCTGTCAACGCGCGGGAAGCTAGGCCGTTGTGCACCGCGTAACGTGGGGCTTATGGGCGCGTTTTCTCGTTATCTATCGGCCAGCGGCCCGCCCCGCCCCGCCCACGGTGCGCGGGAATTAATGAAACGAAATATAAAGCGGGCCCCGGACTACATAGTGCCCTGGGAAAAGGCGGCCCGGGGCATCAGCTGCACGCGTCCGACACCTCTCCATGGCCCTGTCGCCAAACCCAACTATTTTTATTTGTTGTCGTAACTGCACTGCATTTTGTTTGGTGCGTCGTTTCAAATTCAGCAAAATGCTACAGTGCAGCAGCGGCGCCCCTGCCGGTGTTTCAGACGTGTTCGGGTGGCGGGTACGTCCGACTGGTCTACGCGTGTCCTCGGCGTGTCCCCGGTGCCTCGCCCGCCATGCTGAATGCGGCCCTGCTCTGCCTGCCCGCAGAAGCCGGGCCAGAAGCGCGTCCGGGCGACGGACTGCGGCTGCCCCGGGCACGGCCAGCCCACCAAGGCCGTCTTCCCCGTCAACGACACCTTCCCGGCGGCCCTAGGTGAGGCCACGCCCTCGGCCTGGCCGCGAGGCACGAAGACTGCTGTCTCTCTCGCACCCCTGCGGAACGCCCCATGAGTGCGAGAGAGACAACGAAGGCAGTCGGTGAGAAGTTGGCGGTCGCGGCTGGCATGCTCTGCAGGATACGCCAAGGTGTTCGCGGCCTACAAGAAGGCCCACTTCGACGAGCTCTCCCTGGCCCCCGGTGACGTGCTCACCGAGCTGCAGCCCTACAGCAAGGGCTGGCTGAAGGGCTGCCTCCGCGGTCAGCGGGGCGTGTTCCCGAGCAACTTCGCCAGGGTGAGGGCCGAACCGGCGGTGGCGGTACTCGAACCCAGTCCCAGGGTCCACCGGCAACTAAAAGCATCAGTCTGCCGCCACAGGTAGCCAAAGCCTGCCCCGTGCCGGGCGAGCCATTCAGCTTCGACAAGCCGGACGACGACGGTGGGTACGGGGTCCGGCCCACTCACCCAGACGTTATTCACCCAAAACCCAACAGGCCCAAAGTCAATACACCCACGGCCAATTCACCCTCTAAAATTCACCCGAGGTCCGTTAACCCTTTCTCGATCTCACCCACGTCAAAATAATTCGCCCAAGCCCACTGTGGGAGCGAGGAGTATTGCTTAAAGAGAGGGGTATTGTCAAAAGCCACAGAGCGGTCGGTGATCGGCCAGGGAAAACTATTCCGGCAGCTGGGAGGGCCAGGGAAAACTTTTCCGGCAGCTGGGAGGGCCAGGGAAAACTATTCCGGCAGCTGGGAGGGTCAGGGAAAACTATTCCGGCAGCTGGGAGGGCCAGGGAAAACTATTCCGGCAGCTGGGAGGGTCAGGGAAAACTATTCCGGCAGCTGGGAGGGTCAGGGAAAACTATTCCGGCAGCTGGGAGGGCCAGGGAAAACTATTCCGGCAGCTGGGAGGGCCAGGGAAAACTATTCCGGCAGCTGGGAGGGTCAGGGAAAACTATTCCGGCAGCTGGGAGGGTCAGGGAAAACTATTCCGGCAGCTGGGAGGGCCAGGGAAAACTATTCCGGCAGCTGGGAGGGCCAAGGAAAACTATTCCGGCAGCTGGGAGGGCCAGGGAAAACTATTCCGGCAGCTGGGAGGGCCAGGGAAAACTATTCCGGCAGCTGGGAGGGTCAGGGAAAACTATTCCGGTAGCTGGGAGGGCCTATCGAGCAGCTGGACCAGAAAATATTCCGGGCTGACAGCTATTCTGGGTCAGCATGGGAGCCTTGGCTTTCTACGTAAAAATTTTGGGGGCCACAGCGTTGTTGCAGCACGTGGGTCCTTCGCTGGCCACGCGCTTCATGGGCCCAAGGCCGTTGTGAGCACTGCGATCCCGCTGGGGTTTGCCCCCGCCGCGACGAGCACCGCGCCGACCACGACGCCGACCACGAGGCAGGCCGCGCAGGCCGCGCAGGGCAGGCTGCAGAGTAAGCCGACTTTCTGCCG
The DNA here is from genome assembly GCF_012932325.1 of Thrips palmi. Classification (NCBI taxonomy): domain Eukaryota; kingdom Metazoa; phylum Arthropoda; class Insecta; order Thysanoptera; family Thripidae; genus Thrips; species Thrips palmi. The sequence continues at coordinate 4,435,983 of NW_023144629.1, read as the reverse complement.
CGACGCGAAACAAACAGCGCCGCGCCGCTTTTCCTCGTGGGATGCGGTTCAGCCAGTTCAGCCCGATGCCAACGTGCTGACCTGACAGGCGATGGCCTCAGAGGCCTGCGCGCTGCCCGCCGCCGTCGACCAGTGTGTCCGAGACCCGCGCCGCGACCGCCGCTCCGATCGCCAGTTTCGTGTGCGACCAGCGTCCGTTATGACGGGGAACGTGAGGAGCTCGCGGACCGTGGTGCGGCCCAGTGTGCCCCCGCCGCCCCCGCCCCCGGAGATGTCCCGGACTGCGGTGAGGCCCGCGCCACCACCCCCCTTCCCTCCGTACGGTTCCAAGCTGGCCAGCCGCGCGCCCCTACTCCCACTCTCCTCCAAAGCAGCAAGATTGCCCCCGATGTCCTTGATTCCAGGACCGTGGCGGTCAGGCCCGCGCCCCCGCCGCCCCTCCGCTCCAAAATGACCAGACTGACCTTCCCTGCCTGGTCGGTGACGAGGCCGGCGACGAGGCCGGCGACGAGGCCTGCGAATGCGCTGCGCCCCGCGGCCCCGCGCTCCGGCCCCAAAATGTGCTATCGGCTGTCGGTAATTCTAGGAGGCTGTTTTGCCCGGTGCGGAAAGGAGGGGAAACGCCGCGTCCATGCCCTGCGCGCGAGAGCCTTTGCGAAGGCGCGAGGTACCGGCCATTCATTACTAACACCAGGGTTGCATTTGACTGGCCGCGCTTTCCAGCTAGATTCGGGCTTCCCCGGCGCAGCGTCTGAGTCAACCCTATCTAATCCAACGAGTGTCTTGCGGGCCCTAGCCCCTGCGGCCCGTGAGCTATGCAACCCGCGCTGCGCACGTCAAACAGCGACTGCTTCCTGCGTCATCCGCGTGGTGGCGCCACCGGACGGCCACCAGCTTGCAGCTTCCGTTCGCTTTCTGAAGTTTCGCGATTGGTTATTGGTTCAAGGACTTTACCTGGTTTATCGATGGCTCACTGCAATGGTACCTGTGGCTTTCCTCCAGGGCTGGTCAAAACTGGAGAAATAACTGGAGCAGCGGGATCGAAAACTGACCGGCTGCGACCGCCTCTGGTCGGTGGGGCTTCATATGAACGTGCCCTACGCGCCTGTGCTGTTTGTGTACAAGTTGGCCTTCTTTTTGTTGTTATTGTTTTGCCGAGGCGTATGATATCATCGGGGTTGGGCTGCTGGCGGTGCTTGGGATGTGTTCAAATTTCGTTGAATTTCCCTCTTTCGTGGCCAGTCTCAGATAAAATTCTTACTGGAGTTCAATACAACGATGGGTAAGTGCTGAACGGATCCAGAAGTTGCCCGTTAACGAAGCTGGGCCGCCTTAATCGGGGCCTCATCGTCTCAATTTGTGGCGATACTTGCAAATTTTCCTACATAATTTCGCAGCTGAATGCTTTACTGCCTTTGCACTGATGATCAGATGACGGTTCCGCCCAACGAACGCACTGGCTCAGCGGCTCAAGCTTGGCTTCGCTTGTACATCTATTGACCCCCATAGCCTAAGCCTACTTGTCAGGACGTTTGGCCTCGTTCGCCAAATACCATTCATTTTGTATTATTTCACGGGGAGGTTCCTTGCTGAGTCGCGCGAGCAATGCTCCTTTTGCTGCTGCGAGGATAAGTTCCGTCCTCGCGTCTTCTGTGGGTCGTAGATTTCTGAATGAGAACACGGCCCAAGAGGTTAAGTAGGTTCTCAATTTCACGTGTACATATCTATGCACATTCGCTCCAAGAAGCACTCTTCCCCCTCCCTTCCTACTGTTGACATGTTTTTCAATCCTTCGGTATCAGTTCATTCCTTTCTGGTACAACTTAAGTTTGGGGGTAGTGACAACGGGGAGTAACCGCAACAGAACATACATTCTCGTTGTTTGTCTGCTTTGCAGAATGAAGGATGTAGGATGAACTAAGAATGGGCTAAGCTCCAAGTCGCATACATATATATTTATCCTTTGACAGCTATTTATCTCAATCGCAGAGGCTACTCTATGGTGACCTCTTAAACGTGTTCTGAGTGAGAGCATATTCCCATTTACAGTGGAGGCGGTGGTGGAGTTTGACTACTCAGCTCAGGAAGTCGATGAATTGTCGATCCACAAAGGTGATGTCATTACTGACATTCGCACACAACCGGGTGGATGGTGGGAGGGCTGTCTGCATGGTCGCAGAGGAATGTTCCCGGACAATTTCGTGAAGGTGAGATCCGAGGTCTGCTGATCCTCATTCTTTTATGTTGTAGCTGAGGACTAAGTAGTGAAGATTTAGAGATTATTCGTGAGTTCGAAACCTTCTTTACCTGTCTATTTCAAAGAATTTCTCATCTGTATTGCGAGGGCTATAACTCACCTTCTCCTGTAGTTTTCCTCCTTTCATCTTGAGATAATTCCTTATTACCGCTGTTAGAAATGTGACTCTTGTAGTTTTGGGCGTTGGTGGTGTTAACACACACAAATGTAATTTGTTGTTGCAGTGTGTCTGCCGTGAGGTGTAGCAACAACCTCTTGGCTCTCATTTAAAGTTCTGACGCCTTCTCTTTTTCTCTTAATGCTTATTGGAAATAAAGAGAACTCAATTGGATGCTGTTCATTACTCACACACATTTGCATTTTCCCCCCAAGTCTGCTCATAATGCTACTTTTAAAATTTGCTGCTGTCTCACAATGCTTTGCACATTAAATGCATGTGCATGTAGTAGTTCTTACTTATGTTAAAAAACAAACCAATTTTAACATGTCAATGCATTTTTGAGGGATTGTATTTCTTTATATAGTAGTAGTTATGTCAGTTCCATTGTAGTGCATGTAAGTTTTGATACTGGAGGCTTGGTAAGTTGCCTTGTTGTATAATTAAATTTTAAATTCTTGCTTAGTAGATTATGGAACATAACCTTTTTTTTTGCAGATTCGAAGTAAGGCTAACGGTACCTCTACAAAAGAAACAATGGCCAATAATGAAGTCCAATTGCGTGGAGGTAAGTAAAAATTTTAATTTTGTGTTTTTTAAGATCTTGGTCATAATTAACCACATTACTTAAGTTTCTCATATCTGTGTGTTTCTCTATGTATCTTAGGCAGTGCAAGAAGGTGTAAAGTTCTCTTCAGCTACCAGCCTGCCAATGATGACGAATTGGAGCTTCAGATCAATGATGTCATTGATGTATTAGACGAAGTAGAAGAAGGGTGGTGGCGGGGCAAACTCAGAAATAGGGTAAATCTCAAAGACTCTGAGCTGTGTAAAATACCAGCCAAAGATTGATTCTTGCTTAACATAAGCTATGACTGTTTCAGGTTGGTGTGTTCCCTTCAAACTTTGTTACTGAAATAACAGAGAAGCAAACCAATGGTGGACCAGGTAGCCGCAAAACATCAGCCACTCAACCACCTCCCTTATCCATGATTCGTAAAGAAGAAGTTTCAGGTAAATTTAAGAATAAAAAAATTTCATTGATCTGAATTTGGTATTATATGGATTGCATTTGTTTCTGTGATGGAATTAACATTTGAGTTGCTTGTTTTGGTTTCACAGGTGACAAAATGAAGGGGGTCATCATTAGTGAAACAGATTCACCTGCATCTCCAACGGGGCCTGATTCTGGTAATCCAAATGCACTTGATGTGGACTGCAATGCTCCTGTGCTCCCTCCTAAACCAGGTACTACCTTGGTTACTGAGATTGTTCTCTTAATGAGGCTTTACCTCTTGTGCCAGCCCATTTCTTAACAATTGTTCTCTGTTCCCTTTGTAGTGAAAGAGCTTTGCCGTGTCCTATACCAATACGAGGCAGCTAATGAAGATGAACTAACACTGAAGGAAGGTGACATTGTCACAATTGTAACAAAGGATGTTCAAGACAAAGGGTGGTGGAAAGGAGAGTTGCGCGGCCATACTGGGCTTTTCCCCGATAATTTTGTGGTCTTGCTTCCTCCAGAAGAGGTATTTGAAGACCTGATTATGTACTTAATTGAAACTGCTTGTTCTCTGCATACTGTATCATTAACCTCATACTGATTTCAGTCCCCACAGGCAAGAAAACCAGAAAGGCCACCCCCTGCTAAAACAACTACATCTATATCCACTAGAGGAGACATCTCTAAAGTTCCTACTGCGAAGAAGTCTCTTGACAATTCAAAGCCAGGTATATACTAGTCATTTTTGCTGCTATCCATCTCAGTATATGGGAGTCACATTCTTAAATGAACTGATTGTTGTTTCAGATGAGAAAGCTCCACCTGTGCTCAGTAAGAAGCCAGTCCTTCCGCCTGCATCGAAAAAGCCTCAGTTGAGGAATGCTGCCCCCGCTGTGTCGCCACCAGTAAACACAGTGACAGCACCAAAGAAAGGAGGTAACGAAGTAGCTGACAGTCCCGAGCAGAGGCTCAACGATCTTGTAGATGGGACTGCGAGTAGTAAACTTAAAATAACAAATAACTTGTCTGGAGGTGAGTTGATTGCGTGGGTATCAGCTGGGTGGTGGACGGTGGAAGATGTGGTTATGACTGAATTACGTGTTGGAAGGGAGGCTAGTTTAGTTCTGGGAAGTTTATGTTTCAGTAGATTTGTTCATATAAAAATAAAGACTGACAATCTTTCAATTCAAACTGTCTGGAAATTTATTTTTCTTCATCCTTGTTGTGTTTGGAATTGCTGCAGATGCTGATTTTGATGGAGTGGAGAGAGGTGCCATGCTGACACACCCCACGGCCTCTCGTGCCAAAGCACCTCGGCGACGCTTGCCGACGGCCATGCTGAATAAGGACGCAGTATGTTTCTCTCTTAACAACAAATTTTCATTTCAAATTTATGTGTGTAACAGTGTTTCCATTTTCTTTAACAGGAACCCGTTGGAGGAATGTTAAATGGAAATAGTGATCACCACAACCATTCCAATGAGAACAATGTATCATTAGAAGAAACAGATAAAGAAAATGGCTTTGACATCAACAGCAGTGCTTCAAGTGGAACTTCTTCCAATCGCAACAGCAAGGAGTGGGAGAAGAATAAGGCCCCGTGGATGGAAGAGTTGAAGATGAGCCAGGCTGCCAAGAAAGGTATTAAAAGCCCAGCTGCGCCTAGCCCTCCAAAGCCAGAAACAGGTGTGTTTCAGTGTTTTTTTCTGAAGTCACGTCACTCTCATTCATCACCATTTTTAACTACTTTTATGTCTCATTCATGTTTTCACAGCTCGTTCAAAGAAGGATATCCCAGACAGTCCTGCCAGCCCTACTTCCCCTGAGCCACCAAAGCCCAACACTGTGACAGTCCGTCAGCACTCCACAGCGAACAACATTGCGAGTAGCGCGCCCAATCACCCCCCATCGGCCACTGTGTCTTCTCGGCCTCAGTCTGTTCATAGCGAGGTGCCTGCCACGCGACTGTCTGGACCTGGAAACCGACCCGTCTCGATGTATTCAACAGCCAATGACAAGTTATCCACTCCTCCCTCAAACTCCGTGCCTCCAGATGCCACTGTGCCCATGAAACAATTTCTGGAATTGGTGGAGAAGGTAGGAAGAAGGGAAGGGAGTTCTGGATTACCTCTGCTGACTGTGTTCAAGACACTAAATTGATTTTTTTGTTTCAGGTCAAAAAGCTGGAAAATCATTGTGAATTCCTGAAGCGTACGGTCACTGAACTCAGCCTACAATTAAATGAAGAAAAGGAAAAACGATTCCAAATGCAACAGGAAATAGTTAAACTGACTGACCTTGTTACTCAGGTTTAATATCAATTCCCTACCTAGGCTATGTACACCAAATTATACTTTTGTCAATCCTGGACTTAAATTTGTTGCACATATTGTTTTCTTTTTGTTTCCGTTTATGTCATACACAGTTGATAACTGTTAACAATTAGGCCGTATTTGTCCAGTGTTTTAATTGTTATATTAGATGTATGAGGGACTGAAAGTCAAATGAAGGAGGGATACCTGGTGTGTGTTACTTTGTAAACTGAATGAATTTCTTGTTTTTTATCATTTGTTTTTAGTATTGGATTTCACCCATCTGATAAGGTTTGCTCCCTGTCCCTCCCATATCAACCAGGCCACTGAGGTCGTTACCTAGTGCTGTTACCTTATCTTATCAGCATTCCTCCTTCAGTTGACTTTTGTTACAGTTGAAGTGGCTTTTTAGGAAGTCATTTTCAGTGTTTATACAGTTTTAGGTGTATGATCAATTTTGTACATAAGCCAATTGAACATATTTTCACTGGCTTGTTTTATCCATTCAACATTATATGTGTTTCTTGCTGACACTTTCAGCATTTTAAGTACTTACAGATCATCTAGTCTTTCAATTTTGTATTTGTCTTAAAACATTCCTGAATATAAATTTGTTTGTTATATTTACAACTGAGGCTAGCCTCATACTCATCAAATTTTATTGCCTTATACAATGTGCTCAAATAATTTGCTTCAAATCATGTCTCACAGTATTTGACGATCATGTTAACACTTGTGATTCCAAAACATTCCATGGGATACTTTACTTTTTCATTATAGTATTTTGCCTCCTCCAGCATCCATTATTATTGGCATTTTTGTCTGGAGGGAAAGTTATGAGTGGTGTTTTGTAGTCATGCTTTGGTTTGCAACTGAGTTTAGACCTAGTATTTTTCTTTCTATACTGTACCATTGTATAAAAGTATGTAATATTTTTCTTATTGCATTCCAATTTGAGTGTTAAGCAAGACATGAAGAGCTCAAGTCATGAAATGTGACACACCAATTAGTCAGGCAATGTATCTATCATTAATATCCTTTGTAAGAAAGTAAATTTAAACATATTCATACCGCATTTGAGAGTAAAGTACTTTTCTAGTTATTTAACACAATTGATTACTGAATATGAATTTTGCTTGTGTATTTGTACTGTATTCTATATTTTAAATAACAGTAGACAGGTAACAATTTTATGCAATTGACTCTGGTGTTGCTTTTTGCTATAATAACCCTTAAGTGATTCTTTGTTTTTGCTGTCGGTAATGATATTAATGGCAGTAGCTTACTCCTGTAAAAGACAACCAATATTTAATATTCCAAAAAATGTAACCTTGATCAAGTTTGACACTTTCGAACAATCTTGGTATGACAAGTACAGTGGTGCAGATAGGATTAAGACAAGTTGTAGACTGGGAACAAATGTCTCCAAACTATTTCTAAAATATTTATTTTTTGATCATGTTTGGCTAGTTACATAAAGACTTGAGTGCTAATGTGAGGTTTTATTGCAGATGTGTCGAATAAGCGTTGATTATTTCAGTGTGATGTTTTTTGAATGTGTGGATACAGCATCATTTCTTGTGGCCAATGTCATCAATGAATAATTTTTTTAATTTGTTTTGGAGGGATAAAACCATTCAAGTCAGGCAGTATATCATGGGAACCTTACAGTCAAACAGACTTTTAGAAGGCCTCTCAGCCTCAGTATCATCAAGAGTGTACTTTAGTATTACAGTATAATTTATATATATGTGTATTTTTTATAACACTTGTACAGACTTTGGCCATAATTGAGGTGTACATGCTTTATATATAATTAAATATGCATATATTTAAATACTTACCCTGTACAATAATACATATTTTCATTCATTCCTATCAAATGTTAGAATATGAACTGTTAGTAATACAAGTACTGTAAAGCCTTATTTGGGCAAATAGCATTACCATGCGGTTTCTTGCTTCACACCAGGTTAAGGGTATTCATGTCATATTGTTGGTCTGTGTCTCTTGTATATGTATTAATTTCTGTTCTGAAACAGATAGTATTATGGAAGTAAATTGTTGTATGCATTGTACCAATGAGAGTACTTGTATTAGTTTGTTTTGAACAATTTGGGAACAACCTGAAAGTATTGAATGTGATTGTAATTTCACAGTGCAGATTCCAAAGGAAGACAAGACACTGAGGTGATATACAAGCGTTTTCATAGCTATACTTGTGGTCTATCAGTATTGTACCCTTTCATTCAAAGGCTCTCTTGTCCTGGGTGCATGCCTGATTTTAATTGTAATTGACTGTGTCAGTTGATCAGCTGTATGTATCCTCAGTTCTTCTTTCTTGTCTGTTTTAAATTGAAATACTTTCTGTCACAACTAAGTCTACAAAACCAGTGAAATCATTCCCAACCTAGGTTAAATAATCAGTATGATAAAACAAAAAAAAGAAGAAATATTCCAGAGCTAGCTTTTTTTCATATAGCTTAATATCAAAACAGAATGTGCCATTGGTCACTGTTGCATCCACTTTTGTAAGATTTTTTGGCCTCTGTGTGTTAATATTGAAGGAGATCCACTGTTATGTGGAAAGCATAATTCTTGAGAACTGTTTAAAGATTACTTTAAACTACAGGACTGAAATTTTAGCATCTGGTGCTACGTACCTATTGTATCACAAACAGAACTTGAATTACACCTGTAAGTTTGAAAATGATTCTACTCTAAGTGTAAGTTTTGCCTTTGTGGTATAATATGATTACCTCTATGCTTGTCAATCTTTGTTTTTATTTATGTGTTCAAGGTATCCTTGTTGAAAGGCATACCCTCCTTATGTATGGGGCATGTCTTTTACCCCAGCTCCCTACCACTTCTCTCTCTTTTTTTTCTTCATTAAGTTAATTGCGACATGAACAAGCAGAATCTGCTTTTGAAACAATGAAGGCGTAAGTTATTTTTATAGAAAAGACTAGATAGTTTGGATATCTTTTCTATTTAGTATAACATTTTGTAAAATCAGATCCTGTCCCTTGCACTATTTTTCCCCAACAGTTTTTGAAGTTTCTTAAAAAAGTAATTGTTTTTGTTTGGTAGTTTTTTTTGGTCATGAAACTACTGAACGTCTGGGTGTGTTAAACTGCTCATATCCAGCCAAATTCTGTTGTCTTCCCTCAGAAACACATGTCCCTTTTCTTTCTTTAAAGCAGGAAATAGTTAGGTGGTCTTAGTTTTCTGTAGTAAAGTTATTTTTAAACACTCATTTAAATGTGACACTCTTCCTGGTGGTACCCTTGTGTCCCCTTTGTGGTGCTATCTCTGTTCAGTTGTCTGGCACTGATAGAAGAGAAAAGTCTGCATGAGTAACTGGACTTCATTCGATACCATTGACTGATAGGGAGTGTTTTGTAGCTAGGAAATTAATGGATCATTGGTAGTGGCAAGTTCATAATGTTGATTTTTTTAAAATCCCTTTCAAATGAGTCTCATTTAAAGAAAAAATTAAAAGAACAGTTTGAGTCACATTTTTATGTCAGGTTGTGACTTGTTAACTTAAAGGAGCATGCCCCTGCCACAGCTTTTTCAAAATACAAATGACCATCAAAGAACGTTCTTGTAATTTATCATTGTGAAATAGCTTGGATGCTGGTTGTGTTTCAATACTTGCCCTGAATCATTTAAAGATTTCCTCATTATAAATGATGATTATTTCATTGTGCAGTTGAAGCCACATTAAGCAACTCAAGAACCACTTGTTCAGTGGCAGATACCTTGTATTTTTGTTGAATAAAAGAGTGTTGAACATCACATTTTCGTTAATTTTCCCCTAATTCAATCACTATCAGACCAGAAAAAGTCAAACAAAATGCGTTTGGGAAAATAATTCAAAGGGGACGTCCGACTGCATGCTTTCATTTGGGGTAACTTCAATTACTGTGACAGTTTAAGCGCGGTCCCCTGGTGCAACACACTGCAACACCAAACAGACTCCAGCAGCGAAACGAAGAGGGTAGCCTTGAGGAGCCTTGAGGACCTCGGTGTCTGTGTGTGTGGCCCTCCCGCTCAAGTTAATTTGGACCGACCTTACACACATGGCCTCTGAACCTGAGCTCCAAACCTAAAGCCGGGACCAAACCCACGATCTGCTCCGAAGCCGTGTCGCCGTGTCGAACACCTCCCCTCCCCGCCCCACCCTCGCCTTGGGCTTTGGGCTCCAGCTCGGGCCCGATCCTGGAGCGGAGCCCCTCCACCCCCTCTTCCCCGGCCTCCACGACTCCACGGCGGCCGCGGAGGGCCCCCCTCCCTTCCCGACCGGTCGGACGAGGGTGGCAGCCAGGCAGGCGGGCGCCAGTCGGCAACAGGCAGCACCAGACGGGGCCCGTGAGGCCCGCCTGCTCGCCGCGCCGCGCTGCCGTGCCCCGGCCCCGGCCAAACTCAGTCGAGACCGAACGATCGAGCAGGTGAGGTTACGGACGACCGAACACCCACCTGTTGTTAGGCTGTGACCGCGAGCCAACAACGAAACGAACTGAGACACAAGAGTGGTGGTGTCGAACTAGAACGAAGCTCGACGGGCCCGTGGTGCTGTTAACAGTGTATCCTGTGTGGTTGTGAGATGAGCTAGCGCCCCCCTCCCCCTCCCCCCGAAAAGGCACCGCGCCGGTCGGGAGGTGTTCAGCCCCTGCCAGATGCCACCTGAGGATTTGGATTTTGTCTCCTCGTTCGCCGGGATAGCCGAAGTCGTCTCCTTCTCATATGGGTGAGTGATCCGAGAAACCCTCGGCCGTGAGTCATCGCTGCATCATTTCCTCGTCGTGCTCGGAGCGTTTTTGTTGTTATTTTTGTTGAGGCCGTATGCATGATTGTTATTATTTTTTTTGTGGACACCGAACAATGGTGGTAACAATGGAGGTGAGTTATCCGCAGAGCGGGGCATGCGTTGCATGCATTAGGTGAGGTTTTAAGCAGGGCGAGCAGGTTGCGGCTATTTGAGATAGGGCAATTGGGAGAATATATTGCCTCCAATAGCCATTCCCAAGTCCCCGAGCCCGTTGGTCGGTCGGCTCGGCTCCCCTCACCTGTCTCCCCCCCCCCCTCTCTTCCGTTCGCGGAGTCCTTTTGTGTAAGGTATAGTGCTTATTGAAAGCGCTCCCTCTTTAGCAGTGACCAGGACGTGACGACGGCGCGACCACGATCTGACAAGGATGTGACGACGGTGTGGCCGGGACGTGACAGCTGTGACCAGGAAGTGGCGACGCCGAGACCAGGACGGAGTCCTTGTGACAGTGTGACAGGGATGGGGTCTCCTCGGGGTGGTGCGGGGTGGCGGTGCACTACGGTGCACTCGGTCCAGGACGTGCCGCTGCCGTTTCGGCCTCCCTCCAGCGGTAGTAGTAAACCCTGCTCTGTCTCTCTCGCACCTACACGACCTACACGGGACGCACCGTGAGTGCGAGAGAGACAGCGACTGACGCTTTGCGGAATCGGCGTGATGGCGTGCCGGGCCGCCGCGCCCCGGGCGTGCCGCGTGCCGCAGCCGCGGTGACGTGACGGTCACTCTTGCCGTCTTTTGTTGCGCAAATTCGCGGTCGAAGGCTAATGCCAAGACTGTCTGTCTCTGTCTCTGTCTTTCATCGCCGGCCTGGCGGGGCCTGGCGGGGCGTGGTGGGCTGCGCTCGGGGGCGGGGGCCTGCACTACTCTCTCTGTGACGGCGGGGGCGTCACCAACGGCGTACACACACACACACACACACACACACACACACAGAGCACACGCGGATATACACAGCTGTGCGCCACCGTGCCGATGTCGCCGAGCTCGCCGCGCGCCCCGTTCCCGTCGCCCGTCGTGGTCCTCGCCTTCCTAGACCTGCGCTGGCGCTGGCGGATTTGGGATTTACGGTGTACGCGCTGTCTGGGAGAAATCCCAGAGTTGGCGCGGCCAGTGTCCTCGCGGTCCTGGCCCGCCTCGCCAGCGCGCCAGCGCCCGCAACTTCGTCGTAAAACTTAAAAAAAAAATTATAAATTAAAATTTTTGCCTGTACGTAGTACTATTTTTTTTCGCGTCGCCGCGCGGGTCCTGCTGAACCTGAGACCCGGGGGGCGTATCCTCTTGCTGCTGGTGTGGATGTCCAGGCGGTCCAGGCCCGGCGGCGCTCCAGAGCACCTCCTCCTCAGCCCTCGGCCCAGCAGACTGATCCCGAGAGTCGTTTTCGTCGCTCTGTCTCTCTCACACTCATGGCGCGTCCCATATAGGTGCGAGAGAGACAGAGCGACGAAAACGACTCTCAGTCTGCACTGGAGGCGGTCCATAGGCGCACCCCCGACCGACGCCCACTGCACTGCGACGACTGCGAGCGGCTCTGGCCATTGGCTCTGGCGGCACAGCCAGCGCGTACACTGTATTTTGCGAAGCGAGCACCACGCAGCGCCGGCAGTGGCAGTACGTATGCACCGTGCAGTTTGCAGCGTTGCCATGACAACGTGTTTGCCTTTCACGTCGGCTGGGCTGGGCTGGCCTTGATTTCGGCAGTGCAGGCCGCGCGTGTCCCAAGACACGCCGCGGCGACGCCGACGCCGGCCGCGAGAATGGAAGTGGTGGTGGTGACACCGCGGACACCGCAACGGCGGCAAAAGCACGCCTCCCTCCGCTTTTCGCGACTTTCTCCTGGAAAACAAGTGTTTTCTTAACAGGTGCCATCGGCGCGCGGTGTGTGTGGTCTTTGTGCGACGCGAGCCAAACACACACGGAGGCGGTGGCCCGCGGTGCCCTTACCCTTGATTCTTGATTGGATGCCGTGGGAGCGACGCGAGCGAGGACTGCGGCGGTTTGAGAGCGGTGCCCCACACCGCCATTTCACCGCAGTGCAGTGCGGACAGACACGCATCGGCAGGACTCGCAGAAGACTCCCAGCGAGGACTCTCAGCAGCAGGAGGACTCTGTGGGTCGCCCCGAGCGGTGCGCGCTGGTGGCGCTGGTGGAGTCCACGGCGGAGACCTGCTCGACGTACTCGTTCTGCCGTTGGGTCGTTGGAACGGCTCTCGGGCTCCCACAAGCACGGCGCCATTGTGCACGGCGCAGCCGGGCGTATGCACACAGTGTTGCAGAATTAGCGCGACTCCGTAAAAGAGCTTCGTCGCTCTGTCTCTCTCGCGCCCCTGCGGAACCTGGCCGACCCCCCGCGAGTTGGAGAGAGACAGAGCGGCCTGGAGGCCTGCACGTACAGGATATGTGCGACGCTTCCAGGGTAGAGTAGTCCGTTGGTCCCCGTATGGCGCGGGCCGTACGTAGAGAGAGACAGAGACAATCGCCGTAGAGAGAGACAGAGACAATCATCAGAAGAGAGAGAGAGAGAGAGAGAGAGAGAGAGAGAGAGAGAGAGAGAGAGAGAGAGAGAGAGAGGCAGCGGCCGGAAACACGTGGCGATGCCTAGGACGGGGTGGACGAACGGTCGGCCCCTTGGTCGGCCCCACGCCATGTCTCGCGTGCAGTGCGTATGTACAGGGTGATTGCCCTGGGTTCAAATACCGCACCCACTCATTTCGGTAATTTTTTTTCCGTTGTTGGTTTTGGGTTTGGCTGTACAAACGTAATGCCTGCTTGCCTGTCTGTCTGTCTTCCGTCTGCTAGGACGCCCCCTCCAGCCTTCTCGCGGTGTGTTGCATTAAACATTAGCCGGAAACCTGCCCATATAGACCACGGCGCCAAGCCCGGCAGAGTCCCTGCGCGTCCGCCCGCCGCTTCCAGTGTCACTGTCCCTGAGGGGCACGTCCCGGACACGTCCCGGACACGTCCCCCGGCATGGACTCGTTGCAATGCTGCAGGCAGCCAGGAACCACTGACGCAGCAACTGCAGCACGGACTACGATGACCTGCAGCGCGTACCGCTCCGTCGCCATGGTTACATACCTGCCACCCTTATCAACGGCGCTGCACCTCTCTCTCTCTCTCTCTCTCTCTCTCTCTCTCTCTCTCTCTCTCTCTCTCTCTCGCACTCGTGGGCCGCCTCCCACGGGGTGCGAGAGAGACAGAGCGACGAAAGCGCGCACTTTCGGGATCAGACTCACTGATAAGACAATATCACAAGGCGGAAGTCGTGGGAGACAGAGTGAGAGGAAAAAGAGGTGGGGTGGAAAAATGAAACGGTGAACTTTGATCCCGGTGGTGCGTGGCCTCGGTGGCCTCGGTGGCCTCGCCGCCGCCCTGCGTTGACGTCTCCGGAACGGCCGGCGGGCACACCACTGGGGTACACCGCGCAGCCCGGCGCAGCCACACTGCAAGCCAGATTGCATCACCGAAATGCAACGGTGCAGTCCGGCCTGCAGCAGCCTGGTTCCGAGAGTCGTTTTCGTCGCGCTGCCTCCCTTCGCACCGACGCAGGACGCCCTGCGAGCGAGTGCGAGAGAGACAGAGCGCTGATGTTCGACGTGCCTTGTTGCAGGGGTGCCGTCGAAGCCGCCTGAATCCCCAGCAGCCACACAATGGCCACACTCGCCGCCCGAGCTCCCAGCGAGGAAAGGTGAGTTTATCTGGAAAAGAGAAGAAAAAGGGACGGCCGCGCGCGGTGTTTGAACCCGCGTGCATTGGCGAAGCCCCCTTCGGCCGAGCGTCGGGCAGGCGCCGCGCGCCGCGCCGAGGCATCGCTATTTTTGGAGTCGCCGGGACGCGGGACGTGCACGGAGCGATTCTGCTGGAAATACTGTAATTTCGGCACGGCAGCGGGGAACTTCATCAGAATCGCCTGCGGCGTGTGTGTGTGTGTGTGAGTGAGTGAGTGAGTGTGCGTGTGCAGGGAGGGGCAGCCCGTGCTTTTCACCGCCCTCGCCCCTTTCTCTCCGAGACACACGTAATGCACTTGGTGCGTCGGGCCCGGCGGGCCTGCCGGTATGGCCGGGCCTCACTGCCGGGCTGGAGGCCGGCCCGGGGAGGATTCGATAATCACCCAGTCGGGCTGCAGCGTGCAGCGGCAGCGGCTGTTACTTGCAGTGGCGTGGCGCTGGCGTGCCGGGAGGTCCTCCTGTTCCTGGAGGACGTCGTGCTCCCCGCGCTCCTCGACGGCGCGACGGACGACGACGGACCGGGATTGTCGTGCCGATTACGGCGTCCTTCCTTCCTTTTTCCATCCCCGTTCCGTTTTATTTTCCGCTCCGCCATAGTCTTTGATCTCCGCTCATCGCGATGATGCCATTTAGCCGCGTCGGCGCCCCGCCGCCGGGCCGTCGCGCTGTCTCTCTCGCACCGCCGCGGGCCGCCGGGCCGCCCCCACGAGTGCGAGAGAGACAGAGCGACGGCGCACGGCACAGGCGCCACGACGCGGTGGTGGCCGGCCCAGCACACTGCCCAGCCCTCGAACGAGGCCGCCATTGCACCGGTTAATTAGGCTTACTAGCCAGGGGAAGGCCTTCGGCCTCGATGCTGAGCTGGATTCTGCTGGAGATGGAAATGCATTTTCATCAGTAGTAAATTTGGATGTGTTTATTTTGAAAATGAGCCTCTTTTCTTTTTGGGGGGTGATAGCCAGGAAGTATGCTTTTGCGCAAAGGATTGTGATTCGGCAATGGTTGGTTTCTCCTTGAATCGACGGAAGGCTATTTAATAATCTAAAACTAAATGTTCCAACCAATCCTAACCTAACCTAACGGGCTCGTGACAGATCTTACTCTACTCGTGACAGATCTTACCCTACTCTCGACAGATTTTATTCTCAAACTAAATGGTCCAACCAAACCTAACCTAACCTAACGGGCTCGTGACAGATCTTTCTCTACTCGTGACAGATCTTTCCCTACTCTCGACCGATCTTATTCTCAAACTAAATGGCCTATGAAGCTTGGCGTACGACTATGGAGCTTGGACTATTGAGCTTGGACTATAGAATATGGACTATGGAGCTTGGACTATGGAGCTTGGACTATGGAGCTTGGACTATGGAGCTTGGACTATGGAGCTTTGACTATGGAGCTTGGACTATAGAGTTTGGACTATGGAGCTTGGACTATAGAGCTTGCACTATGAAGCTTCGACTATGTATACGCATATGAATATAGTAAAAATAAACAGAGGAAGATACCTCTTGTAAACTAAAGGTATCAGGGGGGGGGTCGGACAACATGAGCATCGAACAGGCCCCATTGCAGGTTTTCGCTTCGAAACAGGCCCAAAAAAAGAACAAAACAAAAACAACAACAAGAAGAAGAGAGCGGGCGGGCGATCTGATGAGGCGTAACTACACACTAGTTATTGGCCAGGCCGGCGATGGCTGCTTTGCCTGGCTTTGCACGGCAATCGGCCGCGAATGGACGGCGTTCTAAATTGCGGGTACCGCCGGCGGCGCGGTGCTGGCGCCATCGCGGACCCCGCCCGCCCGCCGCCAAGCCCGCCGCCGCCACCGTGGACGGGAACCCCGCCACCCGCGCCGCCGCCCGCGCCGCCGCCGCGATAGATCGGCGACGAGGTAAAGCAGCACTTCCTGAAAGTGGATAGACGCGTGTATCCGCCATCGGCGCCGCCGTGGAGCTGAATTCGGTTCAATTTGGTGCCGCGCCGCCATGCCCGCCGCGCCGGTCCGCCGCGCACGTCGGCGGAATGGCCGCGACGCTTCTTGTTGTTGTTGTTGCTGTGCATGTTGCTGGCGTACTTGTTGCTGGCGGGGTGCGGCCTGGCGGGTGTCGCGCCGCCACCGTCGCCGCTATACAAAACGTGTTCAATTCTCGGAACGAAAAACCCCCCGAGTTTATTGTGACTGTACGCAAAGTAAAGGGCACGCGCTCTAGGGCCTCGCGGGAGTCCGGCCGCCTTGCGTGCGTGTGTGTGTGTGCGTGTGTGTGCGCGCGCGCGGACGGTGCCTGTAATGTGCTGGTATGGCTTTGGGTTAGGTTTCGTACCGTGTCCGTGATTTATCGTCCAAGAGTTTGTCCGTCTGTCTGCCGTGTCTGTGTTTCTGCCTGTCCGTCCGTCGGCGCTTGTGTGTGTGTGTACCCCCACAGTGTAGAGGCCGCACCCACATGTTGCGGTCAGCGCCATCAGCATGCCGACTGCATTGCAAAAAAAAGGTGTTCCGAAACTGGGAAAGAATCTCAGCAATTCAATACAGTATACAGTAGGAAATTGTAACGCGGGAAATAGAAAAAAAAAACTAGACAAAAAGCATTCCGGTTTGGATTGCGGTGGTGGATGACGGCGACCGTGTGGTTCCGCGGTGCTCCGGACTGCACTTCGCCCGGCCGGCTTGCCCGCGCACGCCAAGACCGCCGAGAGCGTCTTCCTCTTACGCAACGACGGCCAACCCAGGCCAGGCCAGCCCGGATCGAAGCGTGTGTGGGTACACTGCCGAAACGCGTAGCCAGAGCCAGCCCGGCGGCGCTCACGATGGACAATGTCGCGCGGGCCCTGCAGGCAAGTCGCGCCGTCTCCCTCGCGCCTCCGCGGAACGCCCCGGGAGTGCGAGGGGGGGGGGGGGGGCAGAAGACGACCAAGACGACCTTTGGTGCAGCAGGTGCGGCGTGGACGCGCCAGGGCGTGGTGCGGGGCGGCACGGCAGTGCGGCAGTACGTCCACGTCGTCAAAATGTTGCGTCATGTCGCACGGGCTTAACTCTGCGGGTGACCCTGCGCGATGCACGCGGCGACAACCTCGCCCGCCCCGCCCCGCCGATACCATTGTCTGCTGGAAGACAAGACCTCCAGCGCCTCCAGGAGTCTGGGCCCCGCGCCGCCCCGCGCCACGTATGGCCAAGCGCCGCCCAAGTCTCATCAGCGGCCCGGCCCGGCCCGGCAGGCCCTGCTGGAGGCCCTGCTGGAGGCCGAAGGGCGTGGAAGGGCGCGTGGCGTGCCGGCGTGCCGGTTCTGTCGACGGCGTGGTTCGGGTGCCGGGGCCTGGCCTGCCCAGTGCTGCCCTCTGCTGGCCTTTAATTGCTAGAAACCTGTTGTTGCTGTGCGCGTCTCGCGTCTGTCCGTCCGTCCGGGCGAGACTCTTCTTCGCCTGCTGCCCCTGGCTGTGCTGCCCCGTGCTCGGCCGTGAGGGTAGCACGGCGTCCGGCTGGCTGCTGCGGCTGCAGCGACCACGGCGACGGTGGAGGCGGTCGGATCGGGCCACGCTGCAAGCCGCGCAAGGCCAGCAAGATGCCGTACTAGAACACGGGGCGTGCGGCCCCCACTCCGCGGGCCGGCGGGCTGCACCGCGCGTGGCCGGACAGGCAGAGACACACGCACCGCGTTGCGGAGGAAAGGTCTGCCGCGTCGTTTTCAACAAAACTTGGGGGAAATGACAGGCGAAACGAACGAGGCCGTTGCCTCGCGGTCGGCGGAGCCATGGCGATGGCGGGGCCTTCCCGGCAGGGCGGCGCTCGACGCGCGTGTGTGTGTGTGTGTGTGCGGAATGTGTTTGTGCCGTATCCGATTTTACAGTGGAGGCCGGGATATCTCGGACCGGCTCCGGCCGCGTCGGCCGCCCGGCCAGCCAGCCCAATGCCAGGGAGGTTAGACCCACGCAGGATGCAGGCCGCCGGGCAGTGCCGGCTGCCCCACTCCCACGACCGCCACCTCCCTGGACCGTGCAGCGGACGGCATACGGCACGCCGCGCCGCCGCGCAGGATGCACTTAAGTGCGTCTGCGTCGGCCGGACGGCGGCACGGCGACGGCGAGCGGGCCTGTCGCCGCCCGCGGAGTCCGGGGTAGGCAGCCCCGCCGCGCCGCCCTGTCCGCGGGTTGCCTACCCTCGAGCTGGCGGGCGCTCTTCGGTCGCTGGGCGGCAGGTTGCCACCTCTCCACTCCGCCACCCCTCTGGGGGGTCGGGGTCGCCGACGGGGCGCTCGGGGGCGCTGCCCCTTGCAAGGCGTCGGTCTGAGTGCGCGGCCGCGGGGCTTCGGCAGGCTTCGCGTCGCCGCCGGCGTCCCCTCCCCTGCGCCCCTGCGGTCCCACGCGACCCGTGTTGTGATTGTCAGGTCAGCAGGCCACGCCGGCAGGCCGGCAGGCCGGAGGGGCTTCACCCACGAGCTGGCAATGACGGGGTGGACGGAGGGGGTGGCGGTGGGTGGGGCCAAGTCGCCGCCCCCGCCACGGCCGCCACGGAGGAGCCCGTCAACCGGCGACGGACCGTCGCGCGCACTTTAGCCGGCGTCGCTGTTGAATTTGCAGTGATTGTGTGTCGTTGGCCGGGCCGGCGGGCGTGGGGGCCTGTGCGTGGCGAGCATGCTGTCCTCCTGCAGGCTCTGTTCTTGCGTCTGTTAATGGCGTGAAGTCCGCAAACCGGTTCACTGCGGCAAGGGCGGCCGGGCCGCGCGGTGCCCGCCTGCCCGCGGTCTGAGGCTTCGACGCTTCGATTGTCTGCAGCGAGTCGTACCAACCAACCACCGAGTCACACCAACCAACCTACCGGGTACCGGTGGGAGGCTTGGAGGCCCCTGCCGGGTAGGCAACCCCCGTCTGATGGTGTCTGTGTTTCTGGTTGCAGGTGAGCCCGGCGTTGTGGTCGTTGGCGGTGGGTGAGTACCGCCTGGACAAGCCTTTCTCTCTCTCGCTCTCTCGCTGGCCGGCCGGAGTTTGTCGTTAGCCGTGCGCTTGTTCAGTTATTGTCGGCGATGCCGACTCTAAATTGACTTTGCAGTGGATCGGCTTTGCTTTCTTGCTTGCTGTAACCGTCCATTGTGCTCCGCCTGGGCCCCCCCGCCCCCTTTACCCGCAGCGCCGTAAAGAGTGTTAAACGGAAGGGGGGAAAAAGGGATTTTTTTTAGGGGGGCGCAACGAAGCGAGGGGATGGGACCAGCACTGCTTTGCCCGTTGATTTGGATGTGTTAAGCCCCCTTTCGGCGGGGGGGGTTTGGTGTCCTGCTTCTGTGCAGCTGGCAGCCTCTGGCTTCTCTCTTTTCGAGTTGGGGGCGCGGCATCCCCGCAGGGGGGGAGTGGGAGCGGTGGGGCCCTGCGGACCCCTTTGCGTTGCCCCTGTCGTCTTCGATGTGCCAGGGCGGCCCCTTTCCCCGGGGGAGCGGGGCTGAAAGTGTCCGCCAGGGGCCCCTGCGCAGCCCTGCTGGCTGTCTCTCCGTCTCTCTCGCACTGCCGGGGCGCCCCGCATGTCCCGCAGGGGTGCGAGAGAGACGGAGCGACTGGCCGTCCAGTGGCTGCGGCCGGCTCCCTTTCACTGACCGATCGTAATGCCTCATTACTCGCAGAAGGCCCAGAAGGGGGCCGGCAGCAAGCCGGGCAGGCAGGCAGCACCGACCTCAGGGATCAACTTCAGGTAGCGCACCACCACACTGGTCAAATTCAGCTTTCTCGTCCGCCACTCCATTCACTTTGGCCGGCAATCAAAACCAGAACCATTTCGCGCGCTCGATTTCGTTGACGTTCCGGCTCCGCTGGAAGATTCCATTTCGCGGTGTGCTGCGTCATTTTGGCCGGCAGTCTGTGTGTGGTGCCGAAGTCCTTAAGCAAAAAGGCCACTTTGTGCCTAGAAAGAAAATTTTAAATAAAATCTCGAGCTGTTATTGTGTATTCGTTGAAGCGGGAAAGAAAGGCAAAACGGCTTGGCTGACGAACTCGAAATTAATTCATGCATGCAGCGAACGGTACCGCCTCACCGTCTCAGCGCGCCGCGGCACCGCGGGGATGAGGCTCAACGAGACTCGAGGCGCGTGGGAACTCCGGCAGCAACTGGAGGAGCCACCAGGAAACCAGGCGTCGTTGGCGATGCTCTTGTTGTTTTCCGTCGTATTTCGTATTTGTTCAGTTGTCGTTGTTTTTTTTGTACGGTGCGGTGAACGGCGGCGTGGTTAGCCGCCCAGTCGGAGCGCTGGTCCGGTCGGCCGGCGGGCGATTTCCCCGTAAGAGTGAAGAAGAAGTGTTTTCCTTTGGGAATGTCTCACACATGCCAGTGGTGCTAATTATCACTGCCGCCAGCCCCGCCAGATCCATAAGTTGCTCCGGTGCCTCTCACGTGGAGCTTAAACGGCCCCCGGAACGCGCAGCGCGCAGCCTGCATGCCTGCTGACCCGTCCCCCCCCCCCCTACTCCCACCCACACTCCATCACCTTCTCACGGTCAACGCCCCCCTCATCGTCGGCGGCAGGCGATGGCGATATTCCCCCTCCCCCTTTCCCTCGGTACATTTACAGGAGGCTTGTCGGGGGTCATGTACAAGTGCGAAATGGAGTAGAGAAAACCGTTCACGAGGAGAAAGGACGCCGCCTCCGAGGAGACCCCCGTCATGGCGGCGTGCCAGTGCCCCCCCCCCCCCTCACGGAGAGCAAAGATGATAGTATTTCGCGGAAGTGGAGCCGACGGTGGCCGATTTTCAATTATTTTTTGGGGTCCGTTTTTGAGAGTGCGCGGCGAAAGGACGGCGGCCGCTATTATACACGGGCCGCGCACCGCACCGTAAGTCTGGAGAGAAATTGATTTGAATACTGAGTGGGCCCCACACGACCGGCAGTTTTTCCTACCGCCGTGATGGCGGTGCCACGACGACTGTCTCCCCGGCGAAGCGGGCTTGGCTTTGGCTTCGCCTCCTCCGGGACGCGCTGCTCGCGCGGTGTGTGCTGCGGCCGCTGCGGCGATGACGCTCGTTTGGCTTACTACACTCACTAAAGCAGCCGCGCCAGGGACGCATACCGCGCTCGCGCCACGCGTGGGCAGACTAAACAGTAACACAATTGCACTAAGTACTGACCTCTAACAACCGCGCGCGGTGTGTCGCCGCCTCGTGGGCCGAGACTCCCTCGGAGCGCGCGGCGGCACCCTCGCGGTGGAGAGTGTGACCCTCTCGTGGAGAGAGAGACGCTCTCACGAAGGAGTGTGACTCCCTCGATGTGTGACACCCCACCCCGCGCGTTGTGGTCCGCAGACGGTCGGCCGGGACGACTGCGGGGCCGCCGGGCAGGGACAAGGACCACAAGGACAGACGCTGCCGCTGCCGGGCCTGCCACCTCCGGTCGTGCCAGGCGTGCCGGGACTTCTACGCCAACACGGCGGACTGGCTGTGCAACGCGTGCGTCGCCTCGCACCCCTCGCACCGCCCCGGGTGAGCCACCTCACTGCCAGACACCCGCTGCTGCCTTGTGCGGATTTTCGGTGCGCCGGTGGGGAATGACCACTGCAACGGCGACGACTCTGCATACTCTATATACTGCGGTTTGAAGAGCTCCACGGGGGAAAGCCGAAGCTAGCCGGCCCGGGGGGGGAGAGGAGGGGGAGGGAGGGGTCACGCGATGACTACTGTATGTCGCCACGAGGCGGTGCGGCACGATTCGCTGTTAATGGGTACTTGATGCCTGGGCCGCTGGGCGGCGCACTTTGCCTAGGCAGTGCAGTGGCCAGCGCGTCGCACTCCCGTCACACACGCAGAACATTCACACGGCGGACACCACTGTGAAACTGACCGTAAGCCATAAGGGGAAGCTGCAAGCTGATTGCCCGACCAGTGCTGTCGTCGCCCTGTCTCTCTCGCACCCATTGGGCATCCTTCGGGGTGCGAGAGAGACAGAGTCCGGGCACGGAGTTAGGAGGTTGTTCGGGCTGCGTGCAGTGCAGGGCCGGAAGTACCGCCGAGGGAATTAAATGGCCCATCGAGGTTGCCGAATTGCGCAACCCGGCCGGGCCGGGCCTCTAGTCTAGGGCCGCAGGCGTCGCGAGTCGGAGCCTCGCCGTGCTCCGCCGTGCTTCGTCGGCCAGGTGCCATCTGTCGGGGCCGCGCCGTGGGCTGCCTACCTCCCCGGCGGCCAAGGCGCCCGTCGAGGCCTTCCTTCCAGTGCAGTGGCGTCGGTTGTTGGTTGGCGTTTACGGTCTCCTTGACTTCCTCCACGTCTCTGTCCCACATGCATTGTGTTGCCGTTGTCCAGCCACCTGGCGGCTCGGCGTATGCTCGGCGTCGTCGGCGCTGTGTCTGTATGTGTGTGTGTGGGGGAGAGAGAGAGAGAGAGAGAGAGAGAGAGAGAGAGGGGAATGAGTGAGTGAGAGGGGCTGGTGCGGCGGTTCCCTTCGCGGCCGCGAGACAGCGCCACCGTACGAGTGCCGGTGCGGGGTATCGTCGACGGGCTGGCGCAGGCTGGCGCGGGGTATTGCCACAGACTGATGGAGTGTTTTGCTCGGCGCCTTGCAGGGAGCCGGTCCAGCCCCAGCCGCTGCCCAACTCGGACTTCAGCCGTCGGCCGAGTCGGCGCAGGTCGCTGGGCGCCGCGGATGGCGCCAAGAGGAGCGTGCGCCGCGCCTGGACCATTTCCAGTGAGTCTACCCACCCGCCAAAAAATGTTTTACCGAGTTGGAAGTGGCGGTACTTGAACCCGCGCTTGTTGCGACAGGCGGCAGCAGTCCTCGCTGGAGCGTGCCCCGGCGCGAGGTCCGCGAGTACTCCAGCCTGCCGCGGCACCGCAGCTCGGCCGACTACCCCAGCTTGACGCAGGCCTGCGGCGTCCACGGCGGCGTCCACAGCGACCACGTGCACACCGACAGCGGGGTGGGCACGCAGGACGAGGCCGAGCACGCCGAGCCCCTGGACCTGGTGCGCACCATGCTGGAGCGGGCCCGGCAGCGCGAGGACGCCCTGCGCAGCGTGGCCGCTCCCAAGGCCCCCAAGGCCGCCGTCACCAAGGCCCCCGCCGCCTACAAGACGGCCAGCCTCAGCCTCAGCCAGCTCGGACTGAGTAAGTCGGCCTGGCGCCTCCACTGCTTGACCGTCCCGGGGAACGTGCCGCCTTGCCGTTGAAACGAGAACGAGAGTCGCAATCACTTCGCGTCGAGTACTCCGTGTTATTTCGAGATTCTACTCCTGGGGGCTTTATTAGCCGCACGTGACGGCTCTAAGTTTGCGGGTAACGAAATTCAAAACGAAGTCTTCGGGTGACTGTACAGTATAGCACCCGAGAACGAGAAACACCGTTTCGCCCTGGCCGGCCCTGCCTGGCCCTGCCTCTGCCGGCCGATATGGTAATATGCAAATTAACACGTTGTTCGATCTGGATCGATGGCCGTCTCCCTTGTCGAGCCTCGCCGCCTCGCCTCGCCTCGCCGGCCACTTAGCAGATTGGACGGATGATTTTGTTTCCGCAGTGTGGGCCCCACCGCGCCCCGCCTCCCCCCGTGGGGCCCAAGCAGCCCAAGCAAATAAGTGAGTGGCGTGGTGCTTGTTGCAGACACGCCGACGCAGCACACCGCCGCCGCCAACAACACCGCCGTCGCCCCGCTGCCCTCCCCCGACCAGTACTCGCGGCGGCACCGCGTCAAGCCGGGGGCCAAGGCCGTCAAGGGGCGGCGCCGCCGCGTCCCCGCGGCCGCCGTGTCCCTGGGGGCGGTGACCGGAGCGCCGCCCCCGGCAGCGCCGCCCCCAGCGCCCCTGCAGCCGGTGCTGGAGTGGGGTGAGTGCAGCCTGCAGGGATGATTAGCCAAGCCGGGCAAAGTGCGAGTTACTTGTTCCCCTCGGGAGGCGGGTCCAAATTACGGCGTTGCCCATTTCTATTTACTTTTTCTTGGAGGAGAGTGTAGTGGCTGCGCTCGGCTGGCGTGCGCGGCGTGCGCCTGCGTCCCTGGGGGTAGGCAGCCCAACGTGCTCGCGTGCTGGGTTGGCGGCGGCCGGCCCGGCCGCTATCGCCGCTGCGCAGCACAGTGTGGTGGATGTTGAACCCTTTTAACGAGATGCTTGTCGCTCTTGTTGCAGGTTCACCCTGCCTGCGTTCGCGCCGCCGATGCTCGGACTCGGTGCCGGCCGGCGGCGAGGGCCTGGTGGGTGACGCGTCCCGGTCTTCCCTGGACGGCGACGACTTCCGCCTCGTGTTCATCAGCAGCGACTCCAGCTCGCGCGACGAGGACGAGCCGCACTCGGACGACGACGAGGATGACGACGAGGACGACGACGACGTGGGCGACTGCCTGTCCACCTCGTCGGGCGGCGCAGGCCCCGCGCTGGATGACTGCGACTGGGACTACTTCGAGCCCAGCGTGGCGGCGCGCGACGAGTCCCCGCTGTCGACGCCCACCCCCATCGCGATGACGCCCGTGGCGCGGCGGCAGCGCGCCAGGGCGTTTCTGGACGGGTCGCCGTCGTCGTCGGACTGCTCCAGCAGCGGGTGGGCGGCGGCGTCGCGACGCAGCCTGCACCTGCCCGATTGGCTGGACTCCAAGGCTCGCGGTGCACACGGTGCGCATGGACCAAGCTTGAACCCAGGTTCGAGCTGCTGCCGCTCGCCGCAGCACGGTCGGCGCCTTGTCGAGTCCACACGTCTGGAGGCGGGGCCGGCGGGGAGAGGTGGCGACGCCGCAAGGACCGGCAGCCCCGCCAGCCCCGCCGGCCCCGCCGGCAGCACTGGTCAGGCAGGACCCATACCGATACCCGGATCGGGTCTGCCTCTGCCTGCGCTGCCTGGACCTGTACCAGCAGTTGTGCCCGCAGCCGCAGCGGGAGCGGGCTCCGGGCCCTGCGCGTCGTGTGGCTCCATCGTGCCCATCCTGGTGCCCATCCCCGTGCCCGTGCCCGTGCTGGTGCCCGTGCAGACCGCCGCCCTCCAGCCCGCCATCAAGCCCGCCCAGGAGCCCCAGGATGCTGTGGACATGAGGCCGCACGCTGCGGGCAGTGCGGGCGCTGCGGGGGGCGGCCCTCGAAGCGGCCGCCGCCGGAAAGGAGGCCGTGGACGGCGAAAGTCCGGCAAGGCGGCGGCCACGCCGGCGACAAGTGCGACGGCCGACAGAGCGTCGACAGCCGAGCCGGACAGGAAAGTGTCGCGCAGCTCCAGCGTCGCCGAGGACAACGACAACGGCGTGGTGTTGGTGACCTTCCGCCAGATCAAGGACGACGCCAAGCAAGCAGACGACGCGAGCGACAAGGTGGACGCAGCAGACGACGCGTCGGACGATGCGGCCGAAGACGACGGCGGCAGCGAGCGGAGCAGTAGCGAAGAGACGGCCGGCGCGGCCGAGCGGCCGGGACACGAGGAGGCCGAAGACGAGAAGAGTTCGTGCGCGTCGACGTCGTCGGACGAGGACACGAACGTGGAGCTGGACAGCGTCGACAGCGTGGAAGACGACGACGATTCCGACGACGAGGCGGTGTCCAGGACGTACCGGCTGCGCGACGGCGCCACCCTGACCCAAGAGCTGGACGACTCGAGCAGCAGCCGCAGCAGCAGTAGTGCGAGCGACGCGCTGGACGCGTGCTCTGCGCCGAGGCACGACGAGGAAGACTCGGACAGCGCGCCGTTCAGGCAGGTGTTCGTCGTCAACTCGACGCCGGTCGACACTGACGCCGACGCCTCCACCGGCGATAGCGTGCTATCTGGCGTCGCGGCGCCCAGGCCGCCAGGCCGCCAGCCCAGCGCGCTGGCCCCGCTGGCCGGCCAGCTGATACAGGGCATCGCGCCGACAGGGCCGACAGGTGCGCCCAGCGGCCGCGCACCGCCCCGCCGCCGCCGCCGCACCCCGCCACGCCACTCGGCGAGCGTGACGAGCGCGACGAGCGCGGGGACGGGGACACGTCACAGGTAGCGAGCGTCGCCTGTTCAGGTGCGGAGGCCCCGGGGCCCCAGGCCGAACCGGCCCCCACCAGCGCCGCCAAGCTCGCCAACGCTAAGGCCCCAGTTGCTGCCGACGCCGCGGCGCGCGCGGAGTGTGGCGGACCGAGCATCATCGCGACGCAGGCGAACGACGACGCCGTGGTGCAGGATGACCCTCCGGGGCTCTCGACGCAGAGTGTAGAGCCTTCGGACGGGGCGTCCCCCAGGATGTCCGCGTGTGCTCGTGGCGACAGACGCCCCTCTGCGACGTCAGAGGGCGCGGTCGAGTCCGCCACCGAGACGGACATGTTCGGCGCCGGCGAGGCCGACGCGGACCCGGGCACGGGCGTGGCCGCGCTCAACAAGGAAGTGATCGGAGTGGTGGCGCCCGGCGAGTTGGCCCGCCTGGGTGGCCACCTAGAGTGCCTCAGTGTCATCGAGTGCCCCGGCGAGCTGACCGGCGAGGTGGCCGCCGACGCGCCCGTCGCGCTCAAGGACATCCTCCGCGACGAGCTGCTGCGCCCCGAGGCGGAGATGAGACGACGCGGCAGCAGCAGCAGTAGTCACGACGGCGACCCCGACCAGGGTGAAGGGGAGTTCTCCGGCACAGAGTCCATGGAGCTCTCACCGGCCGATCCAGATCTCGAGCCGCCGAAGCAACAACAACAACAACACCAGTCAGTGGAGCGCGTCGCGCTGGTGGAGGGGGTGCCGGGCGCTGGCTCTGCTGGCTTGGCTGGCTGCAGTGCCGTTACTCCGCCTGCCCCGCCCGCCCCGCCGGCCTGCGATGTCGACTCTGGCCGCGGCCAGCCCGCCGCGCTGCCCGCGACGCCAGCCGCGGCAGCCCTGGCCGTCGAGACTCCAGGCGCTCCAGCCGCTCCAGCCGCCCATGCCATGCCGCCAGGTGGGGAAGGGGAGCCGGGGGAGACGGACTTGGACTACGAGCCAGTTGGCCGCGGTGCGCCGCACCATGAGGTCAGTGGCGAGGTCGGCCTCGCCCTCGCGCTCTCGCTCGCGCCCAACCCCAACAAGTACACCAGCCTCGTGATGATCACGCCGCCAGAGTCACCAGTGAGTGTGAGTGTAGGCCCTGCGCGCGCCGCAGCCGTCACGCTGCTGCACACCAACCTGGAGGAGGAGGCCGCGGACACGACAGCCCGCGAGGACGCCGCCGTGGTGGACGAGGATGACGACGAGGATGACGAGGAGCCCGGCGACACCGAAGGCCCGCCCATGCCGCCGCCGAGGAGGGCGCGCGGTGAGGACGACGTGCAGGTGGTGACGGGCGGGGACACGCTGTCCGCCGTCATCTGCCTGGAGGAAGGGCTGGCCGACGACGACTCGTGGGTGGAGGAGATGGAGCCCGACCGCGAGGCCGACATGGATGAGGTCGACATGGACGACGCCGACCTGGACGACGCCGAGGTGACGGCCACGGACACGAGCTCCGGGGACGAGGCCTTGGAGAGCCACACTGCGGACCGCGAGGAGGAGCTTCGCGGCTACCACCGCGCCGCCATCGACTTCACGCTGCACACCATCCTGGAGGAGTCGTGCGAGGAGAGCGAGACGGAGCAACGGCCCGTTCCGCGCGCGCGCGCACCCTCCGCGTCCGAGCTGGAGAAGTACTTCTTCTTCGAGCTCGGCGGGGCAGGCGCTGCTCAGCAGCAAGACGCCATGTCCGAGACCAACAGCTCCATCTACAGCGAGGGGCTCGAGTCGCTGGGCACGGAGGACGGCTACGGCGACGAGGTGACCCCCGAGGAACAGACGGACCCCGCCGAGCTGGCGTCCTCGCGCCTCGAGAAGTACTTCCTGTCCGGGTTCATGGGCTTCCCCGGCAGCAGCCGCAGGGACTCCGATGGCAGCGTGGGCAGTGACAGCGAGGGCCGGCCCAGCCCGGAGCAGCGCAGGAAGAGGCTGGTGAGGGCGCGGGGCACCGGCCGGGCGGCATACAGCTCGCAGGACAACCTCAACGCCACGTCGCCGTCGGTGCCGCCCGCCGAGGCCGAGGTGGAGCCTGAGGAGGGCGAGGAGGGCGAGGCGTCCAGCACGGAGGAGGAGGGCGCGCCCGAGGAGCCCGCCCTGGCCGTGGACGGCCAGTTCGACACGGTCAAGAGGAAGAAGAGGAAGCGGTCGGTGGGCAGCGGGCCCGTCGTGCCGTCCGCCCCCGCGGCCGCAGCCGCCCCCGGCTCCGGCGCCGCGTCCTCGGACGAGCGGGAAGCCTGCGTGTCACCGCCGCCCGGGCCGGGCCAGGACCTGGCCGCGTCCAGGAACAAACAGCACAGCCGGGACAGCGGTTTCGTCGGAAGCTGCGATGACTTGCTCAACAAGTCCGCCAGCGACTCGAGCAGCAGCGGTGCCGCCACGCCGGCAGACCCCTGCCCCGCCCCCGAGCCCGCCCCCGCCCCCGCGAGGACGTGCGGGTGCCGGAGGATGTCCCCGCCCCCGTGCTGGCCGCCCCCGTGGTGGCCGCCCCCGCGGCCGCGCCGCCCCAGCCCTCCCTGCGCACCACCACCCCGCCAACCACGTCGCTGACGAGGCGTGACAGCTTCAACAACTGGAGTTCGGACGAGGAGACGAACCTCATGATGTCCAAGATGAGGGCCTTCTTCAAGAACATGACGGGCCCGCAGCAGCCGGCCGCGCAGGACGCGTCCGCGGCGCCGGCCCGCCGCAAGCCGCCGCAGCTCGTCTACTTCGAGTCGGAGCTGACGAGGCTCATGAAGACCGTGCCGGGCATCCGCGACGAGCAGGTGCGCGAGCTGGTCGAGTACCTGAGCTCGGAGGACACGTGGAGCGACTCGTACGACTCGTCGGACTACACGAGCTCGGACCTGGAGAGCGCCGCGGGCAAGCGGGCCTCCAACAAGCGTGCGCTGCAGGAGCAGATCTCGGCCAGCTGCCAGCAGATCATCAGCAACTTCGACACGGCCTCGGCCGCCGCCGCGGCGCCCCCCGCCGACGAGACGTCGCTGGTGTACCAGCGGCTGGTGGCGTCGCTGTCCAGGATGGGCGTCGACGCCCAGGACGCCCAGGGGAAGGCCAGGGCCGCGCCCTGCGCGCCGCACTCGTCGCCGCCCATCTTCGCCAACAAAGTGATGCAGCACATCGGGGGCAGGCTGGTCGCCCTCATGCACGAGGTGTCCGGGGGCCACGGCCAGCCCCACGGCCAGCACGGCCAGCACGGCCCCACGCCGCGCGAGCGATACGTCCACAGGTGAGTGCATCACCATCACGGCCTCTGCGGTGACTCATTGGCTGCTTCTACTGCACTGTGGAGCGACTCGGCGGGGCTTTTCGTGTTTTCCCGCGGCGTGGCAGGGACTCTGCCGACTCCGTTATCTCGGCAAGGAGATGCGCGCCGACTCGATGACGCCGCCGTGCACCGGGGGCCGCGCCAGCCGAGCTTAGGTCGGAGCGACGTTGGAGTCGTGACGCAACTCGACATGGGAGTCCGCGGCGCCGGCAGCACGCCCTGTGCCATTTCATTTCTATAGCCCGCTTCGCGTAGCTTCGCGCAGCCTTAGCTTCGCACGGCCTGGCGCCGCGTGTGTCCCGGCCGTCCCGGCTGGCGCTGCCTTATTTGGGCGACTGTACAACCAACCCCCCGGCCCGGTGTTGCACCAGCGTCGTGCGGGGTAATTGTGAATCGCAGGTGGGTTGCCCGGGTTGCCCCTCGAACCTGTCTGGGCCCCGAGACGGCCGATATGGGCACTGCGCGCAGGGCAAGGCAGGGCGCGAAGCGCGAAGCGGCCTGGAAAGCCGTCTTTGTCCATTCTCTCACTTATCTGTCCCGGTTTACCTGGCGTGGGAGGGGGCATGCGCGCCGGGTTATCAGCCAGCAGCAGGTCCCGCAGTGCGTCTGTCCGGCCCGAGCCATGGGGTCCGCGAACCTAGTGCTCTGTGGGGCCTCCCGTCGGGGCGCGAGAGAGACAGAGCGACGAAGCTGCCCGCGCCCCCCGCGGCCCTCGCGGCCACGGAGAAAAGGTTGGCCTGGCTTCGTGCGGATCGGTCTGGGCCGCCAAGAATGCCGCGAACGTGACGCCGCGAGCACGTGTCCGAGTGGGAGAGAGACTCGGAGAGAGAGGGGGCGAGTGTCATTCGTGATGCCACCACACTGATGGGGTCGTAGGCGTGCGGGCCGGCGTGCCGCGTGCCGGACCCACACCGAAGACCGAAATGGCCATAGCCAGCAGAACGGCGGCGGCTTGGTTCAAGCGGAGCGTGCCACCGCGCCCCGCCGACGTCGTGTCAGCGTTTGAGTGGCGAGATGGCGCTGCTAGCCGAATCGGCTTTTTCGTTTACGTATTTGCGATGCCGATAAGCGGCCGCCGTCAGCCGGGCGTTTCTGTCTCTCTCGCACCCTGACGGGCCTTACGGGACGCCCCACGAGTGCGAGAGAGACGGAGCGCCGAATCGCCGTTGTTTCGGCGGCAGGCGTTTTCGGCCTGGTTCCCCATTATGCGGGGAGGCTGCGGCTCGCTGCGCGTGGCATAGCAAGTGGACGCTGCAGCCGTTTGGCTGCTAATCGCCTACCGGCGCTCTGTCTCTCTCGCACTCACGGGGCTCCCCGTGAGGGTGCGAGGGAGACAGAGCGACGAACCGCCTGTCGGAATGGCTCGGCTGGCGGAGGGCACGAAGTGCACGTTTTCGGCTGGGCCCGGCTCGGCCCACACCGCCTGGCCTGTCCTGCCACCACCCGGGCCGTCCCGGACGACACGTCGTTTTGTAAGGCGTAAAAGCCAAAGGCCGTCATTTCGGTCGTCAAAGTCGTCGCAAGGCGCGCGGGGTGTACACTGTGAGGACCAAGGAGGACCGGGCGGGCGCTGCCTGCCAGGTGCAGACGCTGTACGCAGTACGTAGTCGTCACGCGCCAACGACCCCCCTCCCCTTCCTTCCTTCCGCCCCGTCTCCCGCCCCGCCACGGTTGACACGTGAAACACAGCATCCTGCACGCGAGCCCAGATTTTTGCCGTGTTTTCCGGCCGTTCTGTTGACGATGCATTTTTGGCGGCAGGAAAACTAATGTAGATTAAAATGGACGATGCGTTTCGCTGTGCAGCCTGCACTGGTAGAATGTGAGTGGGCATGCTGCACCACTGCCGCTTCTAATCCAACAACAAAAAAAATTCAAAATTATTATTTTTAACGGTTTAAGCGCCAAATAGCGTTTTTCGTAACTGACGCTGGTTGTGCAGGGAGGATGCCGTCACGGGCTGCAGCCTGCCTAGCCGGCTTGTAGTGTGCCCAGCAGCGCCGACTTGTCGGAACGGTCGTTGTTGGCCGGTGGGTTCGGCGCGCGGGGGCGCGGCGGCAGCACGGCGGCAAGCAAAAGAAAAACCAACACTCTTCTCAATTTGACGATGAGTGGCTGCCCATTAAATTGGGGCCCGCGGAGGAAGGCGCGGGGGCGGGGCGGGGCGGCGGTCGAAGTGGAACGAAATGCGCTTGCTGGTGGTCAAAAGCCCCGGCCGCCGACGCGGGCGGACGCGGCTGCCGGCGCGGCGTGCCTCGGGATGGGCGTGCCTTGGGCGTGCCTTGGGCGTGCCGAGTGCAACTATCGGACCGAGAGGCAGGCGAGCTCATTTGGGTCGCGCATGACGCGGAAAGAGCAAGGTGCATCATTAATTCAAATTTAGATCCAATCCCGTTTTCTGGTGGAAATCTCTCTCTCCCCATCTCTCTCTTGCGCCTCTCGCCGTCCATCCCTTCTCGCGTTTGCGGCGGGCCGAGCTTGGCTGGGCCTGCCTGCCTGGCTGGGCTTTACTTGTGGTGCAGTGGGTTGTTATCACGTGGGCTCCGCCATGGGGCTCCGCGGCTGCGCACCTGGGCGACCGCTGCCTACACTGTCAAACGCAACGCGTCGTCCGGGACTCGCGGTGCGACCCGGCTACAGAGCCGTGGCGTGTCTTTCCACGTTTTTAAAAGATTACCGAGATCGATCAGCAGCAGTGTGGTGAGGCATTCGAAGCCTGCCCACGGAGAGGAGAAGAGAGAGATGCAGCGATTTCGGTTTCTCGACGGCGGAATAATGACCAATCGAGGCCAGGCCGTGCGGACGCGGACAGACTTGCTCAGGGACAGGCGAGGAAAACGCAGCGGCGGAATGAGAAAAAGTAAATGAAAACGCACACACACACACACACACACACACGCGCGCCAAAGAGTGAGAGTTGAGATTCGATCTCATTCAGACGCCTGCCTCTGTGTGTGTGTGTGTGTGTGTGTGTGTGACGTACGCCGATTACCGTACGACGCCGTGCTTGTACACACACTCGGCGGCGAGCATCTCCATTTTTTCCCAGGGCGTTCCCTTTTCTTTCTGCAGTGTGGTGGTATGCCGGCGGGGCGCGCGGGGCGTGTGTACAGTGCGGTGCCGGAGAAGTGCCCCAAGTTGGCGGGGCTGGCGCGGCAGTTACGGAGACCTCCTCGGCGCCGAGCTCGCGCGACGCAGAGACGCAGACCCTGGTAGACCGGCTGCCTTGCAGCGAGCCGACTTGCTCTGCGCCGGGTGGCCCCCCTCGCCCCTCGTGGGGCCCCTCTCTAGGCCCCTCGCCCCGCCAACACTTTCACTCCCTAGACTCGCGTCTCGGGGCCCGTGCCCTGCCCTGCCCTGGCTCGCCACACTGCCAGTTTTCTTGACGGGGGCCTATTTCATGCCGAGGGGGAGTACTAGTAAGCTTACTAGTGCAAGTCGATGTACCTGCGGGCCCGGGGCTCGGAGGTCTCTGGACCCCCGCCGGCCGCCGTCTGCAGTGCCTTGTCCTCAGGGGGGCGTTTGCGTGCTGGGGTGGGGTTGACGTCCGAGTCTCCGACAGTGCAGGTCGTTTAGAAAAGTTGCGTCGGTTAATTCCGAGTGGTTGTCGCGCCACCCGGCCCACGCCCGCGGGCGCAGCGCAACGCGGCACGGCACGCACTTCAAGACAGACCCCCGCGAGGCATTTACACTGCATGCGTGTATGTGTGCACGTGTGGAAAAGGAGGGGGGGGGCTTCGACCTACAGACACCCTGCCCACTCGGAGGTGCCGCCGTGTCTTCATTAAACATCCGCGCGCGTGTGTGTGCGTGTGTGTGTACGTAAACTGGCCTCACGCCTTGCGCTTGACAGCTGGAGGACACTGTCGCTCGCTGCCTCGTCGCTGCAGGCGTTTCTCGAGTTGCGCGCGTTCGCGTGCGTGGATGAGCGAGTGCGCGGGTTCGACTCCCACTCGCGGGGGCGCGCTTTTTCATTTTTCGCCCAGTGGCGGGTCACAGGCCGCGCGTCGCCGCCGAGGGCGATGGCCCGGATGCCCCCCGCGGGCTGCAACGACGCCAACAACGCACCCCCGTGCGGCGGCCCGCGAGTGCGAGAGAGACAGAGCGACGACGGCACCGCCCGGAATGAGCTGCTTGCGCTGGGCCGGGCCCTCGGCCGGGCTCGCCGGGCTCCGACTCCGGGATGCTAGCTTCTTTGCGGCCAGCAAGCCGTGCTGTTGCTGCTGCTCAGGGGCATAACAGCAGAGAGGGGGTGGGGAGGGGGGCAAGGTGAGATTGCCGACGTTGCCAACTCGTGCTGGCTGCCAGCCCCGCCAGGGCGGCCGGGGCCCGCGGTGCCGCGTCGCACCGGCCAGGCAGGCAGGCAGGCAGCCCAGCCCACCGCAAGATGCATGGATCGCAACGGCTTTGCTGCGCGCGGCGCGACGAGTATTTAATTTTCTGGCCGTTGGCCGCAGTGATGTCAGTGCGGTCTGCGGACGGCGGCGTGACCCGGCCCGACCCGACCCGGCCGGCGCCGAAGGTGCCGCATTGGAATTCCGGATAGAATCGACCAGAAACTGCAGCGAGCTTCGATAGGTTGGCGTTTGAAGGCGAACTTTTTCCGTCACTGACTGTTTTGAACCCTATCAGAGCTCGCCTGCACTGTACGGACCTGGCTGGCGCCGGGCGTGCCCGAGGCCTGCCCGAGGCCTGCCGCCCTGGCGTGAGTGGCGGCTGATAAGAGGGCAATCATGAAGTGCGTTCGCGCTTTGCCGTTTTGCGGCGGTGGTGGTCAAACAAGGTCGGAATTATACAGACCTACATAGCCCCTAATGCTTGGCGGCGCGCGTCCAGCGTGCGTCCAGCGGGTGCGAGAGAGACAGAGGCACGCCGGGCAGGCCTGGGTAGACACGCGTGCGGCACGCTTGGGCTCACACACACACGGGCCGGGCCGTCCTGCACCCGCTTCTCCGAATACGCCCCACTTTCGAGCGCCATTACGATCGTCCGGGCTTCCAGCAGAACGACTAACGACTGGCTTGTTTGCTCCGCAGGCGGCTGCACCAGAAGGTGTCCATCACGTCGACGACCACCGAGGAGGACGAGGACTCCGTCACCGACACCGAGCCGGACCGCGGCGGACGGGCGGCCGCGGCCCCGGCCTGCGACGCCGTCGGCGCGGCCAGCGGCGTGCTCGCGCGCTCCCGCTCCCACGACCTGCTGGGCGGCGGCCCCGGCGAGCCCGGCCCGGACAACGCCGACGACCGGGAGGCCTCGGACTACGAGAGGTTCTCGTGGAGGGGCAGCTTCGAGTCGGCGCTGGCGGCGGACTCCAGGTGAGCAGTGTTCCAGCCTCTTAAGACAAGTGTAGCGCCTTTGGACCCGGGGGTAGCCTACCCCGCCACGCAGGCCAGCGCGGCGTGTTGCCTACCCCGGACTCGTCAGGCGCCCCAAGAGCGCTGCCTTCAGCAAGCTGCATTCGTACGCGGCGGGGCGGGGCGGGGCGGGGCGGGGCGGGGTTCGGCCAGACGTCACTGCCGCCTTCCCTTGACACACATCGTGCGCCGCTTCGCCGCTTCGCGCGGTGCGTTGCCATGGCAACCGGAGATGCGCGCCGCGCCCCACCACCCACACCCTCACGACGACGGCGAACCCCAACCTGGCGGTGGCCCCCGCGTGAGAGTGTGTGCGTGCGTGTGTGTGCGTGTTTCGAAAGTCCCGACGCTGTAATTTGATTGACAGCGGGCACGGCGGCACGACGCGGTGGATATTGCTCACCTCGTCTGGACATTTATACGACACGCGTGCAACATTGTTTATCATGGCCGTGGGCTGCGGCTTGTTGTTGCTGCCGGTCATGTTGTTGTTTTTCTGACGCGGGTCGCGTTGCGAAATGCTTAATACGGGCTTAACAAACTGAGGCTGAAGTTTTCTCTGTCCCCCTGCGCAGATCCCGCCTGGGTCCCGGCGAGGCGGCCTCCATGGCGTCGATGGCCTCCATGGCGTCCATGACGTCGGGGTCCTCGGTGCTGAACGCGGCGGCCAAGCGGCGCTCCGCCGGCGACCTGTTGTACTCGCACCGCAGCCGCGAGCACCTGGACCGCGTCCGCTCCTGCGGCTCCATCGGCGGCATCGGCGTGGCCGTGGGCTCCGGCAACGTGGGCCCCGGCGGCGACCTGCACTGGAAGGCTCGCCGCGCCTCCGTGCCCGACGCCAACATCTCGGGCGGCTCGGCGGACGGCGATGACGACGACGACGGCGAGGACGACCTGGACGACGAGGAGGGCCTGGGCGACGTCCAGGCCAGGTCGACGACGCTGCCGCGAAGCCTGCAGGTTGGCTAGGGTTTACTTTGTGGTGCGTGTGATTTATTACCAGACTGGGGGAATCATGACTTTCTTTTCTTTCCGCAGGCCACGCGCGGCGCGGGCACCAACAGCCTTCCCCGGCTGCCCACCTCAGGCTCCGGGTCCACCTCGGGCGCCGCCCTGCTCAAGATGAACGCCCTCGGGCAGGTGCAGAGCGCGCGCTACCGGCCGCCCGGCTACTCGCGGGCCGCGGCCGCGTCCGGCGCGGCGGCCTCCACCGCCACCCTGGGCAACCCGCCCAAGAGGGCCATGTCGGCGCCGGGGCTGGGCCCGCACCAGCCGGCACCGCACCCTCGCCGCGACCGGAGGAAGCACCTGCAGCAGAGCTCGCAAGGTGAGTGAGGCAACGGGGCGTCGACGGGGACCTCGGTGACGTCCTCCAGGCCGCCTGCCGCGAGTGTCGCGTTGCGCGGGACTGGCTGATAACTCGGCCGCTGCGGCGACGGCACGGCACGGCCCGGGCGAGGCTGATACTGGAAAGGGGGCGGAGCACGTGGTGCGCGCCGAGGACTCTAGCTGGCTGCAGCCGAGCCAGGACCACGACGGCAGTGGAAGCCATGTCGGCGCGGTACTACCGCGTGGACGCGACCGTGCAGCTCCACGACCTTTACGGCGTGCAGGGCGTGCAGGGCCTCCAGCACCGCTCGCGGCGGCCCAGGACTGCGACGGGACTGTGCTGCTGGTCCGGCGGCCGCGACGCGCTCAGCCTGTCGTCCAGCGAGGAGTCGCTGGTCCTCGCCGCCCCGCCCGCCGAAGCGGAATCGGATTCGGAATGCCTGTTGGCGCGCCCCGCGCCTCCCGCGCCCCTCCTGACGGTCACTGAGGAGCCCGCCGACCTGGACGCACCCAGGCAGAGCCCTGCGCCCAGGGAGCCCTCGCCAGAGCCCCGGAAACCGGAACTGCTTCCCGTGCCCGCGGCGCCGACCGGACGTCCGGTGTCCTTCGTCGCACCCGCGGCAGTTAAGGCGCCCGAAAACTCCCCCGCCGCCGTCGCCAGTGTCCGCGCTGCCCGCCCCTGTTTGCAGTGTGCCCGTGCTTTGACCTGTTGCTGACGGTTTCTGTTCTGTGCCTGCAGGCGAGTTCTCCGTGGCGGCCATCCGCGGCGCCGAGCTCAAGCTGAAGGGCGACGACTCGTGCTCCGACGCGTCGGCCTCCCCCGTGCCCTTGATCACCTCCTA
Source organism: Thrips palmi (assembly GCF_012932325.1). Taxonomy (NCBI): domain Eukaryota; kingdom Metazoa; phylum Arthropoda; class Insecta; order Thysanoptera; family Thripidae; genus Thrips; species Thrips palmi. Next base: position 4,399,004 of record NW_023144629.1, on the reverse strand, counting down.
CAGCGCGTCGCCGTCGCCCGTGTCGGCGCGCGCGCAGCGGCCCGGGCGCGGCTGCCTGTCGTCGTCGTCCAACACGCTGCCGCAGCTGCTGGGCGCGCGGGGCTCGACGGCGTCCTCCACCTGGCTGGGCGACGAGGACGTGCTCAACGCGCGCCTGCCGCCCATCACCCAGGTCACCAACCTCGGGGTAAGTGCGCTCTGTGCTCCCTTTGGAATTCCCCAAACGCCCCGTTTCTCTGTCTGACTCCCGCTTCGCTACCCCCGCAGCGGAGCGACTCCATGGCCAGCGTGTACTCCGGCGCCGGGGAAGGTCGCTACGGCACGGTGGCCGTCAGGGGCGAGGTGGAGTTCGGCCTGCAGTACAACTACAAGGAGAAGGTCCTCGAGATCCACGTCGTCCAGTGTCGCGACCTGGCGCCCGTCGACGCCAAGAGAAACCGCTCTGATCCGTAAGTCATTGCATATTTGTTGTAAACATTTTTGTGTTTGAAAATTTCGGACATGAGTTATGTTTCTTATTCCATTTGCAGGTATGTCAAAGTCTACTTGTTGCCGGACAAGTCGAAAGGGGGCAAGCGGAAAACAAAAGTGAAAAAGCACACATTGAACCCATACTTTGATGAAACACTGAAGGTTTGTGCAGCAGATGAGAATAATTTTTCTTTATCCTATGTCGCTGGGCTATGCTAAATACGACATTCTTGTTGCAGTTCCACATCAATTTGAAAGGGCTTGAGAGTCGTACCTTGTGGCTCACAGTTTGGCATTCAGATATGTTTGGCCGCAATGACTTCTTGGGAGAAGTTATGATGGGTTTGGAAAACAAAATATTTGATGACCCATCACCCCGTTTTTATCCACTACAAGAAAGGGTAAGACCAAATTTACTCCTTTGGTATGGGTCTCTCTCACGATGGATCTATTGGTATTGACTATGGGTGTTTGTTGTTGCAGACTGAACCGTTTGACGATGCCCAAAGTTATCGCGGAGATATGATAGTAGCCCTAAAATTCATACCTCCAGATGTGTCTGGCAGCACACTGGGGAAGAAAGGAAAGCGCTCTTCCAAGGGAGAGCTTCATGTTCTCGTCAAAGAAGCCAAGAACCTTACAGCATCCAAAGCAAACGGTTCTATGGACCCTTTCTGCAAGAGGTGAGTTCCTACGTTTATATCCATGAACATTTTTGGTTTATTCTCTATTCTATCGGTAACTTGCAATTATTTTCCTTGCAGTTATCTTTTACCTGACAAGGGGCGAAGTTCCAAGCAAAAAACAGCCGTCATTCGAAGATCTTGCAACCCTGCTTGGAATCATCCATTTGTATACAGTGATGTAAGCCTTCAAGAGCTGTCAGAAAGGGCACTGGAACTGACGGTGTGGGACCACGATCGAATCGCCAGCAATGAATTCCTTGGAGGCATGCGGTTCAGCTTAGGCACAGGTTGGTGTTTTGTTTTCTTTAGCTCTTAGTGCATTTGCTGTTGCTCCTGCTGTCGCTGACCATAATTTTGGATTTATTTGCAGGAAAGCACTATGCTAAACCGGTTGACTGGATGGACTCTACTGGAAAGGAAGTCACCCTGTGGCAGCAGATGCTGGAGAGGCCTAACTTGTGGGTCGAAAGCTCAATAACACTGAGATCATCCCTGGAGCGCTCGGCTGTTCCAAGCAATTCTATGACTTGAAGCAGCGGAGCGAATATGAGCTAATTTATATTATGTTGTGCTTTCTAGTCTCCCTTGCCAGTGCTCATTGCTCACCAATTGTTTTGACTTAAATTCTTTGAAATGGATTTCCAGATATTTGTATTATCCAAAATTGACTCTGTTTTGTTTTATTTTTTGTTTGAATCGAGAAATCCTATGACCATTGCTCTGCAGGGAGATAGTTGTTCTAATCGAATGTATCAGAAATTTTTATACTTTTCCTGTCATGGAATGAGAAGTGCGTGTTGGCACCTTTTTCACTGCCATAGATTTAGTGGACTGTTCGAGAGTGCCTTATAGTGAACAATATTGATAGACTAGATTAAATCCAAAAGTAAAGAAAACACTTCTCGAGCAATGTATACTTCAACACAATTGTTATCTTATGTGCCTTTATTAATTTACTAATAATTTTATTGCATTCAAAAGTGTTTGCTGTCAGCAGTGAAGACTGGTACTAAGACTGATGTGGATTCCAGTAGAGTAATGTCATTTAAATTATGTAGTTGTGATTATAATTCAACACAAAAAGTATTGATTTTTTATATGTTTTAATTCAACTTACTTTTGAAACAAGGGATGTTGGATGAAATTAATATGAAGACAAATTTTGATGGACAATGTTCATGAGGGTCATCTGTCCAAGTATATTTTGGAGTATTTCTTAAGATTATACAATAACTCCTACCAATGCTGTGATACTGATTTCTAGCTTCTAGCTGGCTACCGTTTTGTATTTAATTGTTAAATGTTTGTAAGAATTCAACTACCATTGCTGCATATTGACCAAATGTCAGTAGTGGCTCTTGGCGAGGATTTTGCTTCCTGCCATCTTCCAATTGAAGGTTTTAGTCACGTGTCTGTACATTATTTGAAAGTAATTTGTAATACTTCCATGCCCAAGAGACAATGTAGCTTACTGACTCCCATTATACTTTGTCTCACTGTGTTTCTATTTTCTCATGAGTCTTCAAAGTTCAACAAACATTTATCTATTTATTAAGGTGTTTACTTGTGGACTAATATATTTTTGTTTATTTAAAACCGTTTTTTTTTCTTTGAGAGGTTGTCTAATAAGTGTTGTACATGGAGACAATTTTGTATCTACTGTGAAATAAATAATCTAAGTCCAGCATTTCTCAATCTTCTTTATTTCTCCCACAATGCCATAAGAGAACTAACTCATTGGACGAGCTGAGCCATAAGATCAAAACAGACAACAAACAACTTGGTGAGCAAAAACAAGGTCCTCACCTGCAGTGGCGGCGAGAGCCCCTGCGACTTGCGCCATGCCGCGCTGTTACACAGGGGAGATGCGCGGGTTGCCTACCCAGCGTTTCACAGGGGTTCACCGAAGGACACGAAAACAAGTTGATTCGAAAGTACAGTTTTCGGGATTGGAACAGCAAACGGAAAAACAATAGATATTAAATAAATAACAATAAATAAATAAATAAATAAATAAATTACATATGAACAAATAAATAAGGCGGGAAGCGGGGCGCCCTAGGCGCGGAAAGTGGAGGTCCTGGGCGCCGCCAAGGTCTTGGACAGCCACCGGGCGTGCTGGCCGAGGGAGGCGTAGGACCCCGACGGCGTGGACGCCAGGCCGTGCAGGGTGCCGTCGCACACCATGGCCGCGCCCTCGCGCGCGCGCACCGCCAGCACCTGCTGCAGGGGGAACCGCGAGGGGAACGATCAGTTCAAAGTGGATTGAGAACATTCTGAAAGCATTCTCCCAGATCCGGGCCGGCCCAGCACCTCTACTGGAAACACATCTCATTCAGAGTAGACGCGAATGCACCTCTTCGGCATTACCTCCAGTACACTGAAAGGATTTAGCGATGCTTCCACAGTGGAGGTACAATACCGGTGGCGACTTACCTCGCCCGCCGCGATGGAGGTCTTGAGGTTGGCCACCTCGCAGCCGCTCAGCTTCATGTGCACGGCCTGCGCCGACGCGATGCGGCCCGCGCACACCGCGCTGGTCTCCACGCCGAGGCCTGCAACGACGTGCAGCGACCAGGATGAGGACGAGGTGGACGTGGTTTGAGGGAACCGAGGCAGTGGAAGTGACTTACCGTTGAGCCGCGCGGCGAGGGCGTAGCAGGTCTTCCCGGCGGGCAGGCCGAAGGGCAGGCCCGCCTCCAGGCCGACGGCGGGCAGGCAGGCGATGCAGGACGGGGAGGGCGCCGCGGCGGGCGCGCTGGCCGGGCCGAGGCCGAGGGGGAGGCCGACGGGGAGGCCGACGGGGACGTCTCCGGGGGCAGGCCCGGCCGGTAGGAACAGCCTCACCACGGCTGTCAAACAACGAGGGTAATGAAGCCTCGATCGCAACCCTGGCAGACGAGACAATCCGAATCATTGGCGGTGCTCACCGACGTCGCTGGCGTCATCCGCGCCGCCGCGGTACTCCGGGTGCACGGCGACGTCCCTCACGGGCATGGACACGCCGTCCACGCGCAGCGCCACTGCCGCCATGCCCGCCTCGAGCAGCCTGGCGGGAAACAAATAGAGTGTTTCAAGTTGGGGCACACACTGACAGCGGTGCAGGGTGCAGGGCGCAGCAGACCCACCTGTTGGCGCACACCGCGGTGGTGACGGCGGCGTCCACGCCCACCAGGGTCCCCGAGCACAGCGTGGCGCCCTGCCGGTCCTGGAAGCTGCTGCGCCAGCACGGGTTGACGTCGGTGCTGGGGCTGCGGCACGACGGCGACACCAGCACGGCCTCCTTCTCGACGTCGGCCACCGCCACCACCTCCGCGTCCTCCTCCTCGTCCTCCGCGCCCTGGACCTTGTAGTCCTCGGACACGGCGACCACGGTCTGCCCCGAGGCCGGGCCCAGCGGCACGCGGAGGCTCTCCGTCGTCGCCGGCGGCGTGCTCACGACGGTGTCCTTCTCGGAGACCTTCCCGGGGTTGACGTCGGCTTCTTTCACGGTGTCCTTCTCGCCGTCCTGGACAGCGACTTTGATGGCGTCCTCCTCGGTGATTTTGATAATTTCCTTGTCGTCGTTTTTGTCAGCGACCACGCCACCCTCGTCGGCCACCTTGTCAGCCTCCTTGACGGCGTCCTTGACGGCGTCCTTGTCGGCTGGCTTGTCGGCGTCCTGGCCCTCGGCCGGCTTGACGCGGATCTCCGTCTCGATGACGTTCTCCGCGTCGTCCGAGGGCTGCAGTGTGGTGGCGGCCAGGGCGGGGTCCTCGGTGGTGGTGGTGTCGGCGGGCTCCCCGGGGAGCGTGGCGTTGCTGCGCTCCACGTACTTGCAGCACGAGAAGTGCGCGGCGGGCGTGAAGGCGGCGCGGAGGCCGTCGCAGTGGCCGCCCTCGACGTCGGCGGCGAAGTCCCTGTCCAGGGTGCAGTCCGTGCCGAGCAGGCAGTAGCCGGCGCCGCCGCCGCAGGTGCGAACGCCCAGGATCACGAACAGGCCTGCGCCGAGGAGAGTGTCAGAGGCATGCCGTGGTCGATCAAGTGCCGCTCGATCTAGGGCAGGCGCCGCGCCGCGCCCACCACGCCGGCGCACTTGTTCAAGGCCCGGGGCGTGGCGGCGGGTTTATTTCTGGATTCTGGAGGAGCAGCTCCACGCCGCGCCGGCCCGACGCGCGGACGGGACACATCTCGCGGACCCGACCGCCACGGCGGGGCGGGGCGGGGCGGGGCGGGGCGGGGCGGGGCGGGGCGGGGCGGGGCACCGTGGTTGGTTCGAGTGGTGACGGCTAACGGTTCGAGACGAGCCGCCGTCAGGCAGCGAGTGTGGAGAAGTCGTTTTGTCGTGTCAAGGATTTCGCGTGACAGTCGCACTCACACACGGACATGAACACGTACACACGGACACGCGCGCGCACAGACTTTACGCACACATGCAGCAACATGCACGCCCTGCATGACGGGAAGAGACTGGCAGCCGGCCCAACCCCTCGGTGTGACTGCCGCGTTCAAAGTAGCGGTCGCATGCAGATCAAACACAGGTACACTGGTAATGAACGGAACGGTGCGCACCTGGGTCCACGATGGGCAGCGACTGGCCGAGGTGGCTGCCGAGCACCAGCACCAGCCCGGCCAGGCACAGCGCTGCCCCGGCACCACGTGCTGCACCAGCACCACCTGCGGACAGAAAAGACACACTGCTGTCGCCTCAAAATCACGCGGCACAGACGAAAACTCACGCTGTCGTAAAAAAAAGAAAAAGAAAAGAAGAGAGGAAATTTTTCTCGCCATTTGCTCCATTTTGGCTCCAGCAGTGACGCGCTGGGGGATCACCGTTACACCTCTCGGGATTTGATCTGCCCCCCCCCCTGCCCCTCTCCCACGCACTTCATTAGCATGGCCGACGGGGATATGGAGATTTGAAGGAGGCCCCGTTATCGAAATGCAAGTGATTGGGCGCCACGGTGGGCATGACAGACAGACAGGCAGACAGACTGACAGGCATGGACAGACAGGCAGACAGACAGACTGACAGGCAGGTTTCCTGACAAAGGTGACGATCGTCATGGTCACTTACTTCAAAGTGCGAGTGCGCTGCCGACACAGCTGACATTGGCTGGACAGAACCCTGGAGCCCCAGCCCAGCTGCCCAGCCCTCTACCAGTGTCCGTACGTACCGGCGGGGGCGGTGCCCATGGAGGTGCCGCGGCACCGATGGCGGTTCATGTCGGCGGCGCTGCGGTGTGGCGGTGTGTCACTTTCACGTTCACATTCACGTTCGGATTCACGCGCACATCGTCGTCCTGGGCGAGGGGCGTTGTGCGTCCACTGGGTCGCGCGTCTCGGGCGCAAGTGAGTCCCCACGCCGGCCATGCCCGCCATGCCCCAGGTCTGGACGGCCTGGACGACGGACGACGCCGGGGGGAGGGGGGAGGGGGGAGGGGCCGGGCCGGCCGGGCCATGACTCAACGCACAGGGGCCGCACCGCTACGGAGCCTACGGAGGGCCGTCCGTCCGGCATTCTTCCCCCCTCCACTCCACCTGCTGCTGCGGGGAGGGGGAGGGGGCGCTCGCTAGGGGGTGAAAGTGGCGGACTAGGCAATGGGAACCCGCCTCCACTAACCGTTCGTCGATTTGTTGCTGCACTGCAGGACAGCCACCCCTGCACGGCCACAAGTCCCGCCCTGCAGGCCCGGCAGGCGGGATTTTGCCGGCCGGCTGTTGGTAGCATTTCGCGCACTTTTCCCGGAAACTTGTCCATGGTTAGTGGCAGCCGGCCTGACCCAAGGCCTGACCTGGCCCAACAGGCGGTGGTTGCGCGCGACTCCGTGTCACCGCATAGCGCCGCTTAGTGGATGTTCGTCTGGGCGGGGCGGGGCGGGGCGGGGCGGGGCGGGGCGGGGCGGGCGGGCGCGGTGGCCGTTGGGTTGCCTGCCCCGGTCGGCGCAGCGCGACGGGCAGGCCGCCTCCGTCGGGTCGGTTGGGTTGCCCAACGTGCAGGCGCAAGGCGCACTGCGAGCGCGGTCTGCAGTGGACAGACGGAGGCAGCGAGCGGTTTCTCGCCGCGCGCGACACTGGCGACCGTTTTTGGGGACTAAAAGTGACCGCCGCCTCGTGGCCGAGCGCGCTGGGTGCGGATGTTCTCGCCCAGTAGGTCCGTGGTTCGTCGCCGGCCGTTGCCAGCTGATTTTCGAAGTTGTACAGTGTACAGAGCACACAAAAAAACGTTAATTTAACAACAAAAATATTTTAAACAAGAACTTAAAAAAAAAGAAATTGTTGTATTTTTTTGCAGGTGACGACTGGGTGCACTTTAGGTCCAGCATGGCAGTCACCAATTTTTTTTTTTTTAAGAAAAACAAAGTTAAGCCGTTCACAAGCGACGGTCTGTATAAACAAAACGAAAGGCGTTCTCAATTAGTTAATCCAGCCAAAATGTGCGACGGAGGAGTAGGCTGGGTTCGGCAGTCACACCGGTTGGTGGCGTGTTGTTGACAAGGGAGGGGTGTGTCCCGCGCAGCCAATCAGAGCTCGCGACCGTGTCTCCTGGCAGGCCTGGCGGCGCCGGGCAGCGCAGCCAGCGCGCTGCCTGCCTTGGCTGGCCGTCGGCTGCCGCGCGCCCGGCCCGGCCCTGCCCGGCCCGGCTTGGCACCACATAGAAGTGTTTTCGTCCGCCGATACGCTGATAGCAGGCGTCCACGCGGATGTCTGGAGCCTCCAGGATTCCTCCCGGAGTCCTCTTTCTCCAGTACGGACGCTCCCAGACGGCCGCGCGCCAGCCCGGACGGAGGAGCCGGGGGCCCTGGAGGGGCCCTGGAGGGGGCGGCAAGGGCGCGCGCACTCTGGGAAACTTCCACAGGGCTCGATAAGGAGGAACTGGTTCCTCAAATTCGGATTTTGTGTCAAAGACGCGGCAGCTCGAAGTGTCTGGAACTTGAAACGAAAAAATGAAGCGACGCGTCGGTTCACCACGACATGCTGATAATGGACGTGGATGCACTCGGAAGAGGAGGGGGGCGTACTGGTTCCTCTGATCGGAAAGAAAATGAAAACATCGCCGTGGAAATACACGCGGTGGTCATTGCCTGGAAATGCGCGGTTTGTTTGTGTTTACTAACTTACAGACAAACACTCACACACACACGTGCCGTTTGTTGCACGGCTGACATCAGCGCAACAACAGCGCAGAATAACAGCAGAAAACGGATCCTCTCCTCCGTTCTGTTGTCAGTATGTTGATTTGTTGGCCGACTTCCAACCCGTCACCGCGGTGGCCGCCGCCACAGCGTCCGTGACGTAAAAAGGATTTGAGGGTGACTTTGCGGGTACGGACGGGCCTTCACTGTAAAATGTGGGATTCGCGAAACCAAACCCATTCCTGCTCCGCCTGCCCCTGGAGTGCATCGAGTGAAAGAACCGTCGCCGTCGGGGCGGTCAGGGCGCGCGGACTTGCGTCACCAGGCCCCGTCCGCCACTGCCAAATCGCCGCCACTCTGGAGCCAGAACGTCCAGAACGTCCAGAACGTTCAGGGCGTCCCGAGCGTCCAGAACGAGGGCGCGAACTCCGCAGCCCGCAGAGCAAAATTTCCACTCATGACGTGTGCGTCGAGACGTCAGCGGCTCTTTTTCGGTTTGTTTCTACCTTCCACCCCGCTGGCTTTCGCAGCTTTCGCTTGCAGGGACCGCCCGGGCAGTAGGCCACCGGGCAGTCCACTGCGCACGCGTGTCGTGCAGGGGTGCCTACCCGCCGATCCGCGGGCGCTGGGCGTGGCGTTCCGCGGTGGCTCTCCGTAGATTGCCGTAGATCTGCTACTTCTACCCCTGTTTTGCCTCACTCGGCGACGAAAACAGCGAGAGCGAGCCTCCGGGAGGGGCAGGGGGAGGGGGAGGGGTCCACACGCGCCGCTCCGGGCCGGTCCGCCGGTCCGGGCCGCGCAGGACGCCGCCGGGAGGGGGCTCCTGGGGACCAAGATGTCGCCCACGGAGACAGGCAGGTCAGTCCGAGTCGCCGCAGCATAGGGAGACAACGTGACAACGCGCACCCAAAGTCCTCGAGTCCCTCCGGCGCCCCCAGACGCCCCCGAGTGCCCCAAGGAGTGCCCCAAGCCCAGTCCCGGCGCTGCAGGGCGTCGTCGGCACCCTGCGCACCCCGCCGCCACCATGACGCCACCCACCGCCCGATGCGGCGGCACCCCCGGCTCCCCCGAGCCCCAGTCGCCGGGCGGCCCCGAGGGGGCGTTGGCCGCCAACCCCATGGACTCCATGGCCTCCGAGGCCTCCGCCGTCGCGACGGGCCCGACGGGCCGGCCGCGCGCCTGGAAGGTGCCCGCCTCCGACATCGCCCGGAACACGCACAACTACATCCGGAGCATCGTGGAGAACATGCGCATCGAGCCACACCCCGACAAGCACATGATAGCGCTGTCTATCGGTAAGCGAACACCCCGCCGGCCACCCCACCTCAACCATCCCGTCAACCACTTCCACCCGACTCTCGGGCATCCCGTCAACACCCTGTACCAGTGTCCCTGCCTGTCTGCCACTATCAGTCAGTCACACCAACTAACAACCCCCTGCCGCACCGCCACCCGGCCCGCCAGCCCACCCTGCCCCCACCCCCTGCCGCCTAGACCCGCCACTGGCTCGTGGTGGGCCGCGGCCGCGGTGCCCAGAGGACAGGTCAGTTCCAGTGGCCTCACCGCGATCCTCGATTTGAAAACCGGACTCGCAGACAAAAATAGCCAGCCCTGCGGGCCCGTCTGCCCTGTCGCGCGGCCTGCGGCTCCAGTGGCTTCTTTTCCAAAAGCTTCTTCAAAGTCGTCGTCGGTGGGCGAATTTTGGACGTTTCTTCGCTTATCTCAGAGCGGCCACGAGCCTAGATGCAAAGCAGGGACCTTTCCAGTGACCGCTCGTCGAAACCGCACAATAGTCCACTCTTCAAACAACGAAAAGTTGCTCTTCACTCACCTTAAAAAAAAATAACAAATTAAAAATCAGTTTGAAACTGCCGCGTTCACATTCCGCGGGGCTCACCTCTGGCCGTCCTTCGCGTTTACAATTTCATTTGTTTAATAAAAAGTTGGAAAGAGCTGACTTAGTGCTCATCGGCGCTGTTGGCACGTTGGCACAGTGCCGAGAGGCGAGTGTCCAGTTGGGGACCGCTGGGGCCTGCTGGGGCGGCTGGGGCCCAATCGGGAGCGGGCCGACGACGGCGACCACGACGACGACGACGCTCGCGACCCGAAGACGAACTGAGCCCGTCGACGTTATTTCGACTTCCCGAGAAGTCCTCGTCGTCGGAAAAGGCCGAAGAACGTCGGGAACAATCGCTCCATTCGCAGTAAGGCGCCGGGAAAGGTGGCCGACCGACCCACTGAAAATGGATTCAAATGGAGCTGGTAAAAACCATAGTCACGAGTTTTTTTTTCCTGCTGACTCCGATTACGTAACTAGTTTTGACACATGAGGTGTTGGGAAGCAGACGACGCGTGCGTCGGAAAATGTGTTTCTCTCGAGTGGTACTAGTGTCTGAAGGGATGCCAACCCTAGACTAGGCAACTTCTCGAGAGCAAGGGCCCTATACTAGGCGGCTAGCTTCTCGAGAGAAAAGCCTGTGCAGCCTGGTTGGCAGGCTGAGGTTGGCAACCCTTTCCACACAACAGGTGGCTTGCTTTCGTGGCAACACTACTCTGTCCCCGCGCAGGGGCAGGGGTTGTCGCCGTGCCCCCTAGCAGTGCGGTGGTCCAACGACCTTGCCGGCGACCGCGATGTGCGGCGCGTGGCGGCGCTGGAGGCGTGTTGGCGACAAGAGCGGCAGGCCGTCTCCCATTGGCCGAGCCGCGAGGGGCTTGTCTGGAGCCTGGAGGCGCTCCAGCTCCAGCCCGTCCTGGAGTCGTCCCACAGCCGGCCAGAGGCGGATCCAGAGGTTTCGCTGGAGTACTCATGCTCGTGCACGCGCCGATCGGACTGCGGTCGGTTACCGCGCCAGCAACACCTCCACGGTGACGTCACGCTCGAAACGGGGGACATTTTTATCGGACCAAATTCCTGTCCGGCTGGACGGCCGGACGGCCGGACCTATGACGACGTGAAACCCCGCCAAAGGCAGTCGGCCGGCCGGGCCGAAGGCGATCCGAAGGCGATCCGAAGGCGACCCGAAGGCCACCGGCCGTGGCTTCTTGGCTTATCGCGAGTCCTAGACACCTACAAGTACTCAAACGAGGACGTGCCGTTTAACTGTTCCTCCGTTCCGACTGGGCCCCGAGTCCCAGCGTCCCAGACACCCCCTCCCCGGCCGGACGGTCCGGGCCCGCACCCAGACCGTCGGGACCGTGAGGACTGATACGCCTCTACGCGCCACGCCGCCACGCGCTACGCGCCCATTCCGGGTTACACTAGGCGGTCCCATTCACGGCGCAGTCCGCGGGGACGACGCCGACGGTGTAACCCGGGCCCCGACACAAACAAACTGACACGAAAAACTTTGGAAAATAATCAAATTTAACAACACTCAAAAGTTTTTGAAAAAAGAAAAATGAGCTTTACAGCGGAGGACTTTTCTATCCCGCAGGTGACCCGACCATTTTCGGCAACTTCAAACCGCCCGTGGAGGTGGTGGACGCAGTCCGGGAGAGCCTCCTCTCCTTTCAGTACAACGGCTACGCGCCTAGCTCAGGTAAGAGACCACATCACGCGGTTTTCCAAAGAGCGGGTTCGGATTCGATTCGTCGGATGCAGCACACCAGCACACTGCAGTGCTCATTTGCATATTCCCCTACGGAGAGTCGCAAAACCTCGCGGCCTTGGACCGCTGGCTCCAAGGTATCAAAACAAGCGGCGGGTGGGGGTGGGGGGCGTGGCGGCATGGCACACTGCATGGTGGCGCAGCGCTCCAGCCTCCAAGACTTGAAGGCGTGCACGAGGCGGGACGGGGTCAAACCGACGGGGCACAAATTTCACTTCGCCTTCTTTGCAGGGTACCTGGAGGCCCGCGAGGCGGTGGCGCGGTACAGCTCGCGGGACGGGGTGGACGTGGAGGCCAAGGTGAGTGCGAGAGAGAGAGAGAGAGAGAGAGAGAGAGAGAGAGAGAGAGAGAGAGAGAGAGAGAGAGGGTGAATTGGATCGGAGACCCGACCCGGCGTCACCACCCCTGTTTGTGCCGTAGGACGTGGTGCTCTGCAGCGGCTGCTCGTGCGCGCTGGACCTGTGCATCACGGTGCTGGCCAACCCGGGCCAGAACATCCTGGTGCCGCGACCGGGCTTCTCCATCTACCGCACCCTGGCCGAAGGGCTGGGCATCGCCACCAAGTCCTACAACCTGCTGGTCAGTGTGCCTCCGCCTTCGGCTGTCCCTCGCTTCGCTTTTCCCACTCACTGTAAAACCCTCTTTCGCCACGGCAGGCCGAGCGGTCCTGGGAGGTGGACCTGGCGGGGCTGGAGGCGGCCATCGACAGCGAGACGGCCGCCATCGTCATCAACAACCCCAGCAACCCGTGCGGCTCGGTGTTCCGCCGGCAGCACCTCCTGGACATCCTGGCCGTCGCGTCGCGCCACCGCGTGCCCATCATCGCCGACGAGATCTACGAGCACCTGGTGTTCCCGGGCGAGCGCTACCACTCGCTGGGGTCGCTGTCCACCGACGTGCCCGTCTTGTCCTGCAGCGGGCTCACCAAGCGCTTCCTCGTCCCGGGCTGGCGCATGGGCTGGATCGTGGTGCACGACCGCGGCGGCGTCCTCGAGGAGGTGCGTGGCCGTCGCCGTCCTCGACCGCCACTTCGATAGGTCGATCCCCGTGTAACGCTCCGAGTGTGTTGTCGCAGGTGCGCGGCGGGCTGCAGAAGCTGAGCCAGCGCATCATCGGCAGCAACACCCTGGTGCAGGGCGCGCTGCCCGCCATCCTGCAGAACACCCCCGCCGCCTTCTACGAGGACACGGCGCGGCGGCTGCAGCTGCACGCGCGGATAGCCTTCGAGTGCCTGCGCGAGGTGCCGGGCCTGAGCCCCGTCATGCCGCAGGGCGCCATGTACATGATGGTCGGCCTCAACATGGCCCACTTCCCCGCCTTCGCCACCGACCTCGACCTAGTCAACAGCCTCGTCTGCGAGGAGTCCGTGTTCGTCCTCCCCGGACAGGTGAGACCACCGCCACCGCCGGGCAAGTGCGAAAGCACCCCGCCATGTCGAAAGGGTTGCCAACCTCTGGGCAACTTCCCGAGAGCAAAGCCCTGATATTGCCCAGTCGGCAGGCAACCCTTCCGACACTGGTGCATTGTGGGAATGTTGTGGCAATGAACTGACGCGGTCGGCCACTCCGCTGCGCGCTGCGCCGTGGCGGCAGGCAACCCTTCCAGCTCGCGGCCGCACGCGCTTGGAGCGGGGCCAGCGGCAGGCAGACGGAGAGACACAGAGGCCGGCCGATTATTCAAATTGTCCTCTCCTTTCCCCGCCCCGCAGTGCTTCGACTTCCCCGGCTACGTCCGCCTGGTGCTCACGGTCCCCGAGGAGCAGCTGCGCGAGGCGTGCGCCAGGATCCGGGACTTCTGCCTGCGCCACTACGACACCGCCGTCACCGCCATCACCGCCATGGAGCTGGAGCCGGCCGCCGTGCTGGCCGAGGACCTGCTCGTCAACGAGATCAAGGACCTGCAGGAGGACATGGAGGTGGTGGACATCCTGGTGGAGGACAGGCTGGCGGCAGTGGCGGCCGCCCCCGGCGTCGGCCAGGTCGGCCAGGTCTGAAGCGTCCCGCCGCCCCGCTCCGCGGCTCGGGGCAGAGACCGCTAGTGCCGACGACGTCGTAGTGCGACACGGACTCCAGGAACACCATTGTGTGCAACTAGTGTCAGTGCGACGTCCCGGACCGGACCGCCCCCGGTGTTCCTTTGTCTCGACGCCTCAGGGCGTCGCAAGTGAATTCGTGTGCCATTCCTGATACTTTGGGACTTCCCCCGCCTGTTTCTTCTCACGTCGTACTTCGCACTCTCGCCGCCACCGTTGTTTCCACGCGGTGCTGCGAACGACTTCGGCGATCATCTTGTGTGCTAGTCGTATGAACGCGGAGAGGCCGCGCGTGTCCTGTGACTTTGTGTTTACTGTGTACAACTTTTCGATATGACTAATAAAAACCGAAACAACTCGAAACCCGGTCGACATTGCATCACCCGAAAACCCGCACCCGAGTTTCGCCTATTCACCCATAATTACGCCCCAAAAAACAAAAACAAAATCTCATTCAACGAACGTCAATGAAAGCAGATGATCCGTAGCGTTTCACAACTGCTGTGATAGCCGAGAGGTTAGAGACGTGGGATCGAGTTACCGCAGGCCGGCGTTCGAATACCAGCGTCACAAAAGTTTTTTCGACCTGCTATCCTACGGGTGGTGGTTCGAGGCCATCAGAGCGGAGCCGTGTGCAACAGGCCCACATGCCGGAGGTTCGACTCCTAACAAATATTTCCATTTAATTTTACTGCCTCACCCAGTTCGGTTAAAACCCGTGAACTTGAGCCCACCCCGAGCATGGGACGTGGTGGTCCAGGGAGTAGAGGCGTCGGTTCCCAGTGCTAGGGTCGGCGGTTCGACTCCCCCAACTTCTTGCGAAATTTTGACCGGGTCGGTCGAGTCCTGTTGCGTCAAGAACCCACCTCACGCCGATCCCCTCATCATGGGCCGTGGTGGCCGAGAGCGTAAAGTCGTGTGATCCCGATGGCGGGGTCCGGGGATCGAATCCCATCATTTCATTACATTTTTCGACCGCCTTCCTCCCAGTGCAACTCAAACCCGTCGTCCAACACGCTGCCAGACGTACAAGCGTGATAGCGTAGTGGTCAGAGTCACATTCACCTGGCCACTCCGCTGTGGGTGTCTAAAAAGCAATCCGCTTCGGCGGGTTGGCCTCGGCACTGGAGCGATGGAGTATTTGATCCATCAATCCAGACCACCCGGTGTGTGGTTGCGGGTGGTGCCTCCTTGACTTGTCGGGGAGGCGATGATAAGTCCTTTGAAGCTGGCCTAAAACGCTGTATGTTCGGTACGGGAGCGCCGGACAGTGGGGGTACCATGGGGTACACAACCAACCCTACGAAAACAAGAAGCTCCCACCAAACCTCTTCTCTGTCTGAGTCTCTCTCTGTCTCTCTGTCGTCTCACTCTACGTCCCGCCCCTCTAAGAGCTTCGTACTGGGTGCTCTCACCCAGCTGCCTGAGCTTTGGGGTCCTACTGGGTCCCCCGGCGAACGCTTAGGGTCGCTGACGGGATTAACCCCAGGTACCTGATAGCACCGGTTCCCATCCCGAACACCGAAGTAAAGCAGGAGGCCTCCCCATTAAGACTGGGGAGGGGGTGTAGAGTTCAAATTTTTTTCTTTTCCCTTTCAAATTTCTCGGTTCTTGGTTAAACGGTTCTGGGGCTGCCCCTCCCCCACCCTCCCCCTCCAGCCGGCCGGCCAGAGAGGACGGCCAGGCAGCGCGCCCCTCCCCCCCCCTCCCCCGCGGTGGCGTACGCAGCCCAACGCAGCCGCGCCGCAGAATGCTGATCGTCCGCAGTGGCAGGCAAGGCAGGCAGTTGCAAGCGAACGCGTCCGCGGCCCGGAGCGAAGCACAGCGTCGCGCAGCCGGAGTGCCTCGTCCTCGCAGTGTCCTCGCAGAGTCCTCGCAGAGAGCTCGAGCGTCTCGCCGAGCCTCGCCCGCCTTCCCTCCGCTACAGTGACTCCAGTGCCTCCAGCGACTGCAGCAAGGACGGCGCTGCCGCAGGACGGGCCGGCACCGCCATCGGTCATCTACTCCAGGCACGCCGGGCCGCCAGGCCGCCAGGCACAGGGCTCAGACTCTTCCTGGAGCGCGGCGCGCCGAGCGTGAACAGAGTGAACACCGTCCAGTGAGTCATCAGTCTTGTCGGCGAGCGAGCGCGCCAGCCGCGCCAGCACACCGGAAGGCGAGAGGCAGAGGTGAGACCGGTGTGCTGGGCGTAGTCCGCCCCGCCGTCTCGCTGGCCTCAAGGAGCCGCCTGTCAATCACCTCGCCGGCGACGCCGTCCGCGTGTCCGCGTCCACGACGTCACGCGTCGACGCCGTGCCCCAATCGCCGCCACTGTAAGTGCCCAGTGTCCAGTGCGGGCTGCAGGCCGATGCCTCCGCGGCCTTGAGCGGCCTGGGCGCGGCGCGCGCACCGCCAGCACATGGGTCTTGGAGGCGCCCCGGGCGCCGTGGACGACGAAGCGCCCCGCCAACAGGGAGCCTCCTTCGACGCGCACTGAGCTTCACCGCCGGCGCCATGACCGCCTTCCCCGACGACGACGCCGTGGAGGCCACCACGGCGCTGCCGGACGACGACTGGGACACGGTGCCCGCGCTCAGCGGCGCCACCACCACCACCTCGGAGACCATGGTGCTGGGCGTGCTGCTGGGCATGTCCGTCATGTGCGTGGCCTGCGTCGCCTCGCTCTGCATCGCCAGCCTCGTTCGGAAGCTGCGTCTGCGCGGTAAGGACTCATACACTAGAAACGGCCGGCGCTGGCGCATCGCGGGGTCGCGCCGGCCGTGCCGCGGTGCGTTGACGTCCCGTTTTGATGGCCGTCGCCGCCATGGCCGGGCCGAGACGCGGCGGTCCGAGACGAGACGGACGAGACGGGCCGGCCGGAGTGAAGGCCTGTTTGTGTCAGGCGCGTCAGTCGGTCGGACGGGACGGACAGGCGGAAGCCATTCGGGCCGCCGCTTCGTTTTTTAGCCTGCATTTGATGTGCATCCCGAGCGTCTTTTCGGACGTTTCCCCGCGATAGCCGTGATAGCCGCCATGGGGCGTAAAGTCCACGTATGACATTTATGGTCCAGGATGCAAACGACCGCCCCGGCCATCCTCCGGTCGGCTTTGTTTTGGTGCACGCGGCCGCCTGCGTCACGCAGTCACGCAGCAAAGTGGATTTGCCAGAAGACCGGCGCAGGCGGCCAAAACTCTCGTCCCCCACGCCGCCTGCGAGCCTCGTGGTCGGCCGTACTGCGCGACGCCGCGGTGTTGCGGGCCTGCCTACCCGGCACTCCGCGGGCGCCTGCCTAGGCAAATCTCAGCGCCGGAGTGGCGGTGTAGCGACGCCAGCAGGCCGATTATCACTCTGTCCTCTCTCTCTCTCTCTCTCTCTCTCTCTCTCTCTCTCTCTCTCTCTCCCTCACGGGCCGCGAGAGAGACAGAGCTCGGATGCAGGTGTGGTGTTGCGACACCGATCGCGAGGGAGTCATTGCACCGCGCTCCGCGCTGCATGCGGCGTGGCAAGATGGCGCGCCTGGCTCCGCCCCACGGGGGGTCATGTCCATGTCGGCGACTCGGCGACGCGGCGACCAGGAAGTGTAGTCGGGCCGGCGCGCTGCAGGCAGGCCAGGCAGGCTGCAGGCTGCACGCGGCACGCACGACAGCAGACAGCACGCTCGGGGGACGCGTCCCGCGGTGGTTCGGTTTCCCCGGCACTGCAATTCAGTACGAGTGGAATCAAATTCGCCGTCGCCTGTCGATGCGAAGCTGCGGCCGAGGGGCGGCGACCTCGCGGCCGCGGTGACTCCCAATAAACATGTCTCCGCGAAGCGCGAAGCCCGCAAAGCCGACGACGACACGTCGCCGCGTGCATAAAGACGTCCTGCCATTAATTTTAATCCGCGCTGTTTCTGCCTTGCAGCGCTGCGGGACATGGAGGCCAAGGCGGTGGACGTGGAGGCGACGCTGCCCAGCTACACCCTGGTGTCCGGCCTGCCCACGTACGACGAGGCCCTGGACCAGCTGCAGCGGCGCCGCGAGCTGCGGAGGTCGTCGTCGGCGCAGCGCGCCATCGAGGTGGCCGTGGCGGCGGCGCGCGCCGCCGGCAACCTCATGACGGTCAAGAAGCTGCAGGCCGTCCGACAGCTGTCCGTGCACAGCCTGCTGCAGTACACCTTCCGATCCAACTCGTTCGACAAGGGCTGGACCGGCCAGAGCGGCTAGGCCTGGGCCTGGGCCTGGAAGACAAGACTGCGGGGGGCAGCCATTGCTCCTCCTCCATCACCGTGACTGACAGTGTGTCGTGTTGTTGTTCCTGTCCTCGCTGTGAGTTCATTCGAAAGGCTGCGTACTTAATTTATTACTCATAGATGTCTGTTATTTATAAGTATTTATTGTCACGTTTGTACAAATACAGATCATGTATACTGCCTCCGAATAAATGGCGTCCCATTTCGAAGCCTCCACCTGCACTCCCACACTCAGAAAGGTAATCGCCGATTGCGGCAGTAGCGGCAAGGACTCGA
Organism: Thrips palmi; assembly: GCF_012932325.1. Lineage (NCBI taxonomy): Eukaryota > Metazoa > Arthropoda > Insecta > Thysanoptera > Thripidae > Thrips > Thrips palmi. The sequence continues at coordinate 4,380,605 of NW_023144629.1, read as the reverse complement.
AGGACGAGTCGGCTTGCTTCGAGAACGGCCTCTCTCGCTTTAAACGCACGCCGTTTACGCGCGCCCCCGCCCCTCCCCCTCCCCTCCCCGCGGACGGTGTTGGTCATTGGTCTTTAGCGCCACAGGCGTCGCCGCCGCCACCGCGCAGTCCAGCTGAGCGACTCCGAAAGGACCGTTCCGCCGCTCTGTCTCTCTCGCACTCATGCGGCGTCCGGCGGGGCAGGCAGGGGTGCGAGAGAGACAGAACGACGTAACGCTCCTCGGTCATAGCTATCGCCTTGGCTTCTTCCGTCATTCCCTTTCCGAGGCGCCAGAGACTTTCTGGCGCGCGTTCAAAGCCACTCGCGGGGCCCGTCCAGAAGCACCGTGACCCCGAGGGGGAGGAAAGAGAAAGAGACTTTGTGGTGTGGTTGTGGATCGGCCGCGCGCGTGTGTAGCCTCTCCCTCGCCGAAAAGCAAGGATCATGAGGACAGGAGTCGTTTGGATTATCGGCAAAACAGTGTTTCGCCCACAAGCGATGATGGAGAGTCGCGCCCCACCCCTCTCGGCCCGCGCGGAACTGCGGGGTACTTCCCCCTACACTATGAAAAGTTCAGAAGAACAAAGTCTTTAAAACCTTGAACTGCATGCGCAGTTTCTCATAGCCCAGCTCCCATCAACTTCAGCGCACAAGTGGCCCCCTGTGGCTTGACTGAGTGTAAACTCTAATTTCTATGTTTAGAGTGGTCCTTCGCACCCGCTAGAATTTTCTAGGATACATGGTTTGCATATCCATCGAAGGAGTCTACAGTCGCGGAGGCTGAGTGTCACGAAAATGGGTTTGAAACAGCCGTGAGTTTTGACAGCCACTGTCGTCTGCAACAACAACATGAATTCTAACGATGAAACGGTACGCTGCCTTATTGAACTTTGCCATTTACCACATTTATACTATTTTTACTTCTATGATCACGCTTAAGTCGAATACATGTGTTGAAAAATCTGTGTTTCAAAAGTTTTAATGTAAACATAACCTTCATTGTTTTCCAACCGAAGTTTGTTTACCTTCTCATAAGAAAGTCATTAACGTCCATTAAGTGGCCTTGGGAAAGTACATTTTATTCTCCAGGGTTGTTTTGAATTAAATTTTTAAAGTCGCCATCTGTTTGGTGTTGCAGTGTGAAGATGAGTGGAATGAACTTCACAGCCGCTTCTCCAAGGAAGGGCTGGACTACTCCTCCCTGTCCATGGAGCAAAGAATATTACATGTGTGGCGGTGGTTGGTGGACGCAGAAAGTAACTTACTCAGTTCAAGGCGAATGCTCGACAAGCTACGAGAACAACAACATGAAGAACTCGAGGTAAACTGTCTTGATAGAATGCACGTCTTTTGTCAATCGGATGCATTTAGAGTAATATTTGATTTCCAGGAAATGGAGTCTTACATTGGACACATCCGAGAGCTCGCTGAGAAGAGGACAGACCATCTTGAATCAGAAACTATTTCTTTGCGAAACAAGTTGCACTTAACCCAACAACAAACAGCCACGTTAAACAATCTCTTGCAGAGGAGTGGACTGGAAGGTCTCGATGGTTTAGGAGAGGAAAGCATTGGCGAGCAGGTCAGTCCTCATTCATTCATGTTGTGTGTGTCTTGATCATATCATTTAAATCACCTGTTACAATCAAATATATTTCAGGTTGCTTTCTTGGTGGCCGATCATCTCAAATTAATGGAAGAAGTTGATGTCCTTAAAAAGATAAAATTTTCAAATGGTGTTGGGAAGGAGTGTGAACTACTATCTGAAATGGTGAAGGTGACATCAGAAAAAGAAGTCCTACGTCGGGAAGTTGGAGATGCCACGGAGCGTTTGTCTCTTCTTGAAAAAGCGTCTAGACAGCTTCAGCTTGACAACGAACGGTTGGCATTCAAGGTAGAACTTCCCTGTTCATAACCAATTCTACTTGTGTGCTTTATGTTTCTAACAATTTCTAATAATATTTAATTTAAAAATTAATTTTTCCAATGAGCTGTGGTCTTTAACTGTCTTAATTTTGGTGCAAGCTTTCTGAGGCTCTTGCTGAATTGGAAGAGAGAGAAGCACAATTGAAACAGCTAGGTCAGTTCTTCTCTGTGTGAACACTGCTTTGCAGAGTATCTAGGTCTTAGTAGTGAGTGCATTGTGGTACATACAATGTCATTTGTTTGACTGTTTTATTTTTTTTTTTTTCTCGATTGTTTGGCTCTTACTTATTTGATTGGTTTGTCTCAATTGTTTGGCTTTTTATTCACAGTTTTATGACTTGAGTTGGAGTTGAAAAATTTTCGTAATTTGGTAGGATTTTTTGCCATATCAAGTCTTAATCTTGACTAATTTTGAAAATTTTTTGAAGGTGGGAGTGACCATGGTGGAGAAGGCTTGATGTGGATATCACCGCAGAGGTCCCAGCAATGTGGCCGAAGTCAATCCATGTACACTGGGCTTTGTCAGAGAGAGCCCTCCATGAGCAGTTTGCGTACTATGACAAAGTGAGTTCCATTTAGTCGTGCTGATCATTTGACATGGGACAACTCTTAACTGATACCTGAACTTTAAATTTTAGTGAGGTTTCCGAAGACCGCGAAAGTTTGCCACGCAACCCTTCAGAAGCAAGCCTTCTTGACCATGACCAAGAGCCCACTCCAAGACTATCAAGAGCTGATACTCGAAGTTTTGGGTTAGTACAATTTTTGTGTGTGTGTCTGTGTCTGATGAAATTGCTAAAACCTAAGTTTCATAACTCAATTGTTTGCAGAGCGGACTCAACTCCCCCAAGTTTGCTGCTTAGTGAACCCAATACAAGCTGTGGTTCCCTCCGAAGAATATCAAGCTTGGTTGACACTCAACCTGTGGGCAACACATCAGGCCCTTCGGCGGACTTGTGCCGCCTAGATGAAGTAAAATATCTGCAGGTATATTTGAAACAAACCTTTTCATTACAAAGTAATGAAAGTGAAAGGTTGCCTTCAGTTTTCCTTTTCTTTTTACCTTGCAGGTTGAGTATAATGCTTTGAAGGAACAGCATGTTGCTTTAACTGAAAAATACAACACTTTGGTATTCAGACATATTCGAAACAAGACTAAGAGAAAGTCGCAGTTAGAAGAGCTCAGGTAGAAATACACCAAAGATTTGCGTTTTACATCATCATGTTTACAACTACTTTTCTTTTTTGTAAACTAACAAGATTTTTTTAATGCAGGAGACGCATGGATACAGCTGCAAGCTCATCCAATTGCCGCATTGAGTCCCTGGAATCACAGCTGGCTCTCCAAAAGAAAGCTCTTCTGGGGGAAGAAGTGTTCCGCAAGAGAGTTGAATCAGATTACCGACGGTTGCAGGAGGAAAAGCGCTCTCTGGTCATCAGGTACAACTTTTGTCCTTTAGGGTGTTCATGGCCAATTGATTGGAAATCCATTTAATTTCTATTTATTTGTCATGTGCAGTGTCTTAAATGCCGAGAGCTCTCTCAGAGCCAAGGAGAGAGAAATTTTGACGCTGAAGAAAAAGGAAGAGTTCCTGGAAGGAACAACTGCAGATCTGTTGGCAAGAGTACTTACCCTGAAGTACACAAAAAGTCCATCAGATAGGCCAGCTGCCAAACCTTCCTTTATCCAATCATCTAAAACTGTCCCAAATATATCAACGGTAGCAAAAAGCAGTGAGTCCCCTTCTGAGAGGAAAAGTCCCTTAGTCATTGCAAAGCGGCATAGTGTAACCAGTGTAACTGATCTGGGGACTGTGTAAGTTCTCTTAATTTACTTTATCAAGATATTTTATTTTCAATATATTTTCCTGTGCCAGTGCAAGGTTTTATCGTCTTGATGTAAGAGTTAAAAGATCTGCCAGGGTACTTATATGTTGTAATGTTATCATAATATTTTTCTAGTCATGTTTAGGCTTATAGGAGAAAGTGTTTTGATCTTGGCACAAAGTTAATTAATTGTCTTCCTTTCTACTTTGTTTATATTTTCACAAATGCTCCTTATTTTCTATAAGTAACAAAAGTTTTAATTAGTTAAGCTTATAAAAATTGCCATCTAGACCTTCAACTTGGCTTAAATTTGAATGGACCATTATGTAATCATGCACATTTTGTGGCTTGCTTGCATCTTTTCACCACTGAACTACAAAATGAACAGTTAACATATTACAGAAAAGATGACTGTTTCTTTTTGCTATTCAACTTTTGTTTTGAATTGTTCTATTTTCTAGTCAATAAGTCTGTTTTCTTGTTTTGGTTTTACAAATTTTAATTTTAGACGCACAATTTGTAATTTAGAAAATCCAGCCATACAATGCCAAAGAATCCAATTTAATTATTTGCTTCATGCTGACAACTATAGAAATGAATTTTAGATTCTTATCTAGGAAAACCATGTCAGATGGACGGGTTCCAACTTGTTGCAAAGTAGAATGTCATGGAAAGTATTCAGTTTAGCTCTATTTTCCTACCTAGAATCTTATTAGAACCTACCTGTGTCATAGGATTCTTTTAAATTTGTTTGATCACAATAAGTTTTTTGTGCCAAAATACTTTTTAAAAACGGCACAACAGATTGTATAACATATTCCAATTGCGAGGTTTGATATTTGGCTGGTAAAGGCGTAAATGTGCATTGGACTGATCTATTATGTCAAAAACAGTAATGTTTTCCCAATTTTGCAAGGAAAGCATTAGTAATTTGTTTGGATTTGATTATTTTGTGAACTAAAGCATGTTTTCCTCATAACAGTCTTTTCTTCCTCCTGAGCTGTCTTTGGTGGATTATTTACTCTACCGACAAACGCGAATGTCACTGCTGCTTCGCTGCTTCACTCGATGACTAGCTTCGACCCGTCGCGGCTGCGTTGGCCAGCCACTGATAACCGATACACTGTGTTATTCACTGTCTTTCTCAGAGTCCTGGCAGTGTGTCATGTATGTCTTCCTTCACACAGTCTTCTGGATGACCCCGGGGCGGCCAGGCCTGGGGGCCCGGCTCACAGGTCCGTGCAGTGAGACGCCACCCGGGCCCTGAACTTGCGCAACTTGTGGGCCTCCTTGGAGCGGCGGGCGGCGCCCTGGGCGATGGTGCCGAACTTGTAGGCGAGGGCGAACCACAGCACCATGCAGGAGTAGGCCGCCACTAGGCTGATGACCAGGGCGGCCGAGGTGTTGACGGTGGCCAGGGCCCTGTGGAGTGCAAACGAGCATTACGTGGAGGCCGTGGAGGCGAGGTGGTGTGGTGGTGCGAGTGGTGCTCACCTCTGCCCCGGGAACCAGTGGCCGTCCTGGAACACCTCGCGCGCGTCGGGCTTCATGTAGTCGAGGAAGTCGAAGATGACGGGGCAGGAGAGGCGGTCGTTGACGAGCTGCGCCAGGTTGCCGGACGCGCGGAGCGTCTTGAGCACGGCGTGGCGGTACTCGCGGCACGCCGTCAGGAAGCCGTCGGTGAGCACGGCGACGTGGCTGACGGCGAGCAGCCCCAGCAGCAGGCACGCCACGCCCTGCATGATGGTGAAGGCGGCGGCCCGGGCGATCCTCTCCGTCAGCCTGGCCGTGTCCTCCGGGCCGCGGACCTGCAGCGCGGGGCCGCCGCGCGACACGAGCCGCACCGCGCTGCCGTCGGCGCCCCGCAGGTCGGTGACGGCCCTGCGCTCGCTGGCGGGCACCCGGACGAAGCCGCGGTAGCCGTACCACGCCGCCAGGCTGAGCGCGAACACCAGGCCCGGCAGCGGGGCGGCGCCGCTGAACCAGCACAGCGACACGTCCGAGCCCTGGATGGCGTAGGACGACGTGGAGACGCGCGCGTACAGCAGGCAGCCGCAGTCGGCGTGCGCGCACGCGTCCAGGGCGTCGTGCCAGTGCGTCAGGATGACGGCCAGCGACACCACCGTGAGCAGCGAGGCGCAGCACAGCGCCGACGACAGCACGGCCACGGACCGCGTGGCCTCCAGGTCCATCGCAGGGTGGCTCGGGGCCACTAGGGATTGGCGTAGGCCGTCCCGTCCCGTGCCGTCTCGCCCGGCCCGCCGGCCCTACCTCGACTCGACAGGTGCTGGTTCACACGACAAGTCCTAGTCCCCCACGCTGAGGCACACAGCCACCGTCACGACTCGGGGCCGCCACTCGGCGCAAAGCGCGCAAACGCCATGCTGGGACGGGCCCGCGCCGCGCTCGCCTAGTGGGCACGCCGCGCCAGTCACAGGGGGGCGAAGACGAAGTACCGGGGCCGCGGCCGCGGAGGGCGCGGCATCGTCTCGGACCTTCCGTGGAGGAGCTCGTCCGACGGCCGACGGGGTGTGACGGGGTGCTCACCCCTGCGCTGCCTGGACTGCTGGACCTGTCGCTGCCGCGTACTGTACCGCCTTGCGTGGGCTGCGCGGGGCTGTGCTTGCCGTGCCGTGGCGTCGCGTCGCGTCGCGCCGCCGGTCCGGGTCGAACTGCCCGCCCCGCCGCCCCGCCCGCGGCGCACCTGTGGGGCGCGTTCGTTTGCACATGAAGATCCTCTCCCCTCCCCCGCCCCTTCCCTTTCACACGCCGCACCGCCGCACCTCGACGTGCTATCAGTGCGCTTATCCACCGGTATCTGGGCGGTCGTCATGACTACAGGATAATACTGGGCACGGCCAGCCCGGCCCCGGTCGCCCGGTGAAAGAGAAACAGGGCGCTAGCCGCTCGCCTCTCCGCGCGGTGCGTTCGTGTGTGTGTGTGTGCGTGTCCGAGGTGTCTGATCCACCCTCCCCTCCAGTGGGGCGGTACGGGCCGGTTCCCCGGGCAACTCGCAGGGGGGCAGTGGCCCGCGGTACAGCGAGTGGGACTGCTATTGCTGCTATTCGAGATGAGACATTCCTCGAGGGCCGGTGTACGCCAGGACTGTGTTCTGCGTATCGCTGACTCGAACAATGCTTCTGTCTCTCTCGCACGCGCGGGGTGTCGCGAGAGAGACAGCGCGAAGACGCTCGGAACTGAAGCACTGCCCGGCGGTCAAGTCCTGCGCTGCCGAAAGGGTTGCCTATCGATTGGGCGCGCGGGGGGCTCGGGACTCGACTCGGCCGCGGAGCCCGCGTTGTATGGAAAGGAGATGATGTACCCTCCATCGTATGATCGTATCTCTATCTCTGCCACCTGCTTCGGCCTCGGCCGCCTCGGCCCGTGGGTCACTTATCTCGCACTCTTGGAAGGATCGTTTCGTCGCTCCGTCTCTGTCGCACTCATGGGGCCTGTCGGCCTGTCTCCGCAGAGCGAGAGAGACAGAGCGATGAAACGATACTTCAAAAGCATGCTCTGGCGTGCCTCGCTCCCAGTGCTCGCTTCTCGAGGGAAGTACCTTCGCACTCCGCACTGCCGCTCAGTTCACTACACAACTGGGTAAATACAGTGGAAGTGCTAGTGCACTAGGCTGTCGCTCACAGGAGCCACGTTTCGACACTTCCGTGAACATAACAGATATACTACAGATAAAAATAAAAACAATGTTTGATGGGAAGAAGAAATATTCGAAGAGCGATTGCGCTTAGGGGAAATTTCTGTTTGCGTTGATAATTAATTAATCGGCAGGTTTTTCCCATTTAACTTGTCCTAAAAACTGCTAAGAGAATGAGTTCGATCACTTTCTGCCGAACGGTTCTAGAAGAGACTAAGGTTTATGCGAAATGCACGAGAAAAAACTACTGCCCCCTGTGAGATTTGAACTCACGACCCCTGGTTTACAAGACCAGTGCTCTAACCCCTGAGCTAAGGAGGCGAGATGGTGGGGAATGCGAAGCGGTCGCTTCTGTTTCCTCTTCCCCCACCAGCGGGTCGAGCCTGCGCGGCCGCGGCGCCGCGGCCCGCCCGCGCCGACAGGGACGGGGAAGGGGGGAGGGGCAGGGACGGAAAGTCGAGGCAGGACAGGGACAGGACGACAAGCCAACTCAGATAATATTTTCGTCCTGCTGTGCCAACGGGGGGTGGTCCTAGATCCTGCGTGAGAATCGGCGAAGGTGTGACCTCTGCTCGACCCGTTGCGGGCGCCACAAAGCCTTGCCAAGGGCCAGGGACCGCGCAGGACACGATCGACGGCCGCCAGTGACACAAGGACACGGAAGGACTTAACCTCATCCTCGCGCCCAGGACTCGCGGAATCGACGCCAAAATGACTGAGGTGAGTGGGACGAGGCCCGGGACCGGGGGCAATGCGACTCCACTGGGCGGGGAGCGTGTCGGTGCCGTTGTCAACTTAAATCGGGCGCTATTTCGGTTCGGGGTTCGGGCCGCAATGCTCCGTTTGGAGGCGCGCGTCGTCTCGGTCTCGGTCTCGGCGGACGCGACCAAGTCTGCCATGACGGACGGCCGGGACGGCGGCCCGGGAGGACTCTATGATTTCCATTTCCATAGTCGCTTTCCTGACGGTGTGCGTTTGCATCTTGAGTTATGCCTGCACCGGGAAGCGAGACGAGAGCACCGTGCACTTGGGGCCCTTGGGGGAGTGGGCCCGTGTCTTGAGACCCTGCACTCTTGTCAACAGGATGAGGTTGTCTATGTTTCTGCTGTCAGCGAGCTCCGTTGTACATTGTTACTGACTCCCTTCATTTGCAGGTACCGAGGCTCAACTTGGACATGACTCCATTCAAAGACGCCAAGCTACCCATTATTTGGGTGTTAGGTGAGCTTCTCTTCCGAACTACGAAAAACGATTACTTGCGACAGAAATCGTTGAAATGTTAACAATTAAAATTATCATTTTCTTTATTAGCTCATTGTTGATTTTGATCTTTTTATAGGAGGACCTGGCTCAGGCAAGGGTACTCAATGCGTCAAGATTGTTGAAAAGTTTGGGTACACCCACATTTCATCAGGAGATCTTCTGAGAGCCGAAGTTGCCTCTGGATCTGACCTTGGAAAATCTTGCGAAGCCATCATGAAATCGGGCAGCCTTGTTCCCACAGTAAGTGCGATACTCAGAGACATCTCAGTCACAAGTTTCTGCTGCGGCAGTCACTCATAATATTCTTGTCAACAGGGAGTGATCATGGACCTCATGAAGAAGGCAATTCTTGAAGCTGTGCCAACATCCAAGGGTTACCTCATCGATGGACTGCCAAGAGAGTTGGGACAAGCTAAGATTTTTGAGGAGGAGGTAATGTTCGATAATCCCGACACTCGTTTTGTGGGATGGAATCCTATTAAGATAAATTAATGGTGCTTTATTTGTTTGGTTGCAGATCTCAACTTGTGCTCTGGTTTTGAACTTTGAGGTGACAGATGAGACATTGAAGGCTCGTCTGCTCGAGAGAGGCAAAGCCTCTGGCCGTGTCGATGACCAGAATTTGGACACTATTTTGGCTCGCATTGAGACTTTCCATAATATTTCAGAGCCTGTTATTAAGCAGTATGCCAGCCTTTGTAAAACTGTAAGTTAAATGCACTTTTGCCTTTGGTTATTTTTTTTATTTCACGTAAGTGATTTTTTAATATGTTTTCCTTTGTGTTTTGACAGATCAATGCCGAGCGGCCCGTGGATGAGGTGTTTGCTGACGTTGAAACAGTCCTCAAAGCACTCGCATAGGTCTCTTCATTATGGCCAGCTCATTAGGCATTAGTTGAAATTGTCTCTTTTGCTCACTATTTAGTTTTAATGTTTTGTGCATATTGGAGATTTTTAACTGCTAATCATACCAATTATTTTATTATTAACAATACCAGTACCTGCTTTCCAATCACTTTGCAAGTGGCTGTTTAAATTATTTTATACCAGGGTATTTTATTTCTGGAAATGCATTTGTGTGCTTGTCTTAAAAATTTATTTTTGTTGTCTTTTTGCACATTGCACGTGTGCTTTTGTGTTTCGTTTCTTTCTTAAAGAAACATTATTTATTTAGGTCCTGGTGAAAATTTCTGTCTTTATTTTCTATTGCCAATCATCCAGAGATGTGGGAGTTGCTCAGTATTATTTTCCCTTGTAGAAAAACTACATGTTGACTACTAGTCCCATTGTCTAGTCATTTTTCAAACATTTGTACTAGTCATAATGTCAATCATCTTTACATTTTAGTGCTGCTGAAGTATGAACATCAATTGTCAGACAGAGACATGCAGTGAGTTCTCATTTTCGATGAGCAGGCTTCAATTTTTTGGTCATTGTTATAAAAATGTTCTAATACCAAATGTATTACTTCTTTAATCCCAGTTATCTTGTTGTAGTTGTTGTTACGTTGTTACTTATTTATTTCTGTTGTTAAACGTTCGAAATGCTCTTGGAGTGGGATGTGTGTGTGTAAAATCATCACGACCCGTGCATTAAATAAAAAATTGCTCACTTTGATTACACCAAGCAAGTGTTTTTAATTGTGCCCTTCCCGTGTAGTTTGCTTTGCGTGGACCGCCAATGCTGAAAAGCGCGCCAACTTCCAACTTCACGCCACTGTTAGAAGCGGTAATCAGGGTCCATTGAGTTGACGTGCTCGACGCTTTCAAGTTCTCTCTAAGCCCACACACACACACACACACACACACATTGGCTAATTGGTGTGCCGGCCGGCCTTCCGTCTTCCGTCCTGAAATCCGAAAGCCCTTTCATTCAGGCAGCGCTGACCGCGAGCACCGCTCTCGTCGCTCTGTCTCTCTCGCACTCATGGGGCGTCCCATACGGGTGCGAGAGAGACAGAGCGACGAAAGCGGTGCTCGGAATCGGCCCGCTGGCGCGCTGGCCGAGGCGGGGGCTGGTTTTACAGTCTATCGTCCCGGCGGAACTCCTTCCACTTATTCTATCAGCAGTGGTTAGCCGAGCCGGCCCAGCAGCCCAACCCCACGTCCTGGACGTTCGCCGGCCGGCCGCCCGGCGTGGACCTGGAAGACGCGGTCCGCGGACTGGAGCAGCATCGCGACGGGCTAGACGCGGAGGGGAGGGGATGCCAGAACGGCGACATGAAGCGAAGCGAGTCGCCTAGTGACCTCATGGACGTGGACAGACAGGCGCTCCCTTCCCGCCCCCGCGTGTCCTGCCCGGTCCTGCAGGGCCTGCACACGGCCACGACGGCCGCGGAGGCCAAGGGCTGGGGCCGTGGCCGTGCGTCAGGCCGCCAGACGTCGCCTCGCACTGGACCGCGGTAGATCGCGGCGGTCGGGTCGCGACTTGAGGTCGGAACTTGGGAATCCGAGGCAGCCGCTCCGAGCAGGGCGTCCTGGTGCTTCCCTCCCGCCGTCGACAGGTAGGTACTGTACCGCGGTGCAGGAGACTGATTCCGAAAGGCGCCGCTCTGTCTCTGTTGTACCCATAGGAACGCCCCATGAGTGCGAGAGACAGAGCGACGAAGACGACTCTCGGAATCAGTCGGGACGGATTCCCGGCGGGGAATCTCGCTTGTTTCAATCAGACGAATTTTCAGCAATTTAATTACGTGCGACGCCTGCTGCTTCTGCTGGTGGATATACGGCGCGCGGTGTCCGTTTTTTTTTTTTGTTGCGAGGAATGTTCGATATCGGAAGCGAAAGGGGTGGGGGTGGAGGGTCGGGGGATGGACAGCCCGGCCAGTCTCGCGGAGAGAGAGAGTTGAATAACTCGCGCGGGTATGTTGTGCAGAATCCTCCTATCATGCACACACCACTCGCTTCGGCGCTGTTGTTTTTCGTTGGGGGAGAGGGGCACAGGAAAACTGGCTGGACGGGTGGCTTGCCGGTGCCGGGATTGGACGCCTTGCCTCGACTCGCGACTCGCCTCTCCACCAGGAAGTGAGGCTCTCTCGCCGTTTCGGGGCCCGCTGCCAATGCTGCCGGCCGGTCCCGAAGGAACGTTTCATCGCTCTGTCTCTGTCTAGCTCATGGGGCGTCCCATCAGGGTGCGAGAGAGACAGAGCGATCGGGACGGAACCGCTCTGGCTGCCGGCTGCTCGCTCCTGCGCGTGGAAGTCCGTGGAAGTCGCCGCCGCGGTGCCGCGGTCATTCCCGTCCGGAGCAGCCCTGTGCCGGAGGCTCCGCAGTCGCCGAGGGCCTCGGTGTCCTTGGGGAGGGCTCGGACGGCGGGCACCTCCCTCTTGTGCACGTGCGGGATGCACTTCGACCGGCAGCGCAAGACGTGCACGTGCACGTCCTTGGACGCGGCCTCCGGACCAAAACACCAAAACACTTGGCGGGGGGTCCGTGGCCGCGGTGGCCGCGTGATTCACGCGCACGGCGAGCCGCTGCCGCACGCGCCACGCTCGGCCGTGAATTGGCACCACGCTCCGCCACGCCGCGGCGTCTCTGGCCGCGGCCACGCTCGGGTCCCTATCGGGTCCCTCGGGTCAGCCGATCGGAGAGCCGAAGGTGGACGCGACGGCTTCGGCCGCGCGCCGCGTCGTCGAGGCGGTGGCAGGTGCGGCGGCGGCAGGCTCTTGAGGCTCTTGAGCTTGCTTGGCCTGGGCGGCGGCCTGCTTCGCCTGCTCGCGGGGCGCGGAGGCGCGGAGCGGAGTGAGGGCAGGGCGCGGGGCACAAAGGAATCAACCGGATCCGAACGCCTCCGCCGCACTGGGCTCAGTGCTGCGATGCACGGGCATGCATGGGCCGCCGGGTTGCGTCAGAGGCGTCCAAGTGCCCGGACTACTTGCACACCAAGGCGAAGGCGTCGCCGTGTCGGGTCGGGCCAGGTCGGCTGGCCCGGTCCTGATGCAATCCATGCCCCTCCCCTTTCCCCCAGAAGCTGCCGCCCTGCCGGCGGGCCTAGAGTCGGCCGCGGGGCGCTTAGCGCTTCGCTTATCACCCCACGCGTAGTGAGGCCGCCGCCACCGAGGAAGCGAGCGGAGCGGCACGGCGATTTGAACGCCACCCGCCGCTGAGCCGCCACGCCGCCACGCCGCGCCGAGGAGGAGAGGGAGGGCGGGGACCAGCTGCGCTGTGTTTTGGTACGGCGGGCGGACGGTCGGACCAGACGGGCGGACGGTCAGACGACGGCCGGAGGGGCGTCCTCGTGTGTTGGCTGTTGGCTTTGGTTTGTCGTTAGTTGTAGTGCGGCGTGCGCAGCGTGCGCCGGGGTGGCAGTGTTGTGCGGCGCGCGTTTCAGTTTGCGTAGAGTGCGTGCGTTCGGCAGTGAGTGGGTGTGGGTGTTTAAGTGCGGCTGGTGACACCCGCAGCACTCGTCGTTACGCGCCTCGTGCACGCGGCCGAGCATGGCGGCACGGCGCGGCACGGCGGCGCAGGACACATGCATATGCATAGGTGGCCGTCGTGCGGCCCTCGACCAGCTCCTCGTCTAGGTTAGGTGGCACTCGGGCAGGAATCGAGGTGAGTAGTGGCGAGTAGCGGTGGAAGGCGAGGCTGAGCTCGCGGACGAGCGGCACGGCGACGCTCTGGGAAGGAGCCAAGCGCAGCGCGAAGCGCGTCGCCGTGGCCGTGGCATGCAGGATAAAAACAACAGCATGGCCGACCGCCCCGTCGAGACTGCGAGTGATATTTGCGTTGGAGGCAGCACCCGGTGGCGTTTGCACCCGATGGAACCCGACCTGCGGCCTGCGACGCGAGTGTCAGCGACGACGCACAGCGCACCAGGATCCAAACAAAGAGTTGGGCGACTGGCTGAGGCGAGGCTGCGTTTGGTCGGCGGCTGGCGCGGCGCACCCAGCCCAGCATGGCAGCATGGCCGAGAGCAACAGGAGCCTCCCCTCCCCCTCCCCCCCGCGCGGCTGGTCTAGCCGTCTAGCCAGCCAGCCTCCTAGCGCGGCACCGGCGTCCAGGGTCCTTCGGGAGAGGCAAGCCTGCCTGGAGCTGGAGCCTGGACTCCGCCTCCAGCCGGCCGAAACTAATGACGTCTTGGAGCCTCATGACGGGCGCGCGCTCCGGACCAGGAAAAAGAAATCAAAATACGTACGTTTTTGGGAGCGGTATCGATGACAAGGAACGGCGTCATCGAATCTGCGAGCGAATGTGGACGCGGTCGAAAAGTGGGGGCAGTGGCAGTGGCAACGCGCCTCCCGGAGGTTCAAGGCGCTGCTGATAACGACCGTCGGCGGCCCGGGTCGAAGGCCGTGAAGGGCGCGTGTGTGCTCAGCTCGGCGCAGTCGCTTGCTTGGCCGACCCGACGTCGCCGGCGGCAAGCCCTTGGAAGGGACGGTGTCGGCGACCCTGCCGGTGATTGGCTGAATGAAAAATTCGCGTTCCAGACGACTCCCTCCCTCTCCCACGCTTCGCGGCCCTCGCGGCCCTAGCGTCCTTGGCCCTTCCATCCTTCCATCACGAGGACGGAGTTCCGGTCGGTCTGGGCCTTGGGGGCCTTGGGGCAGCCGAGAGCGACCAGCCGCACCAGACCACGAATTTTCCATTCATTCTTTGTCGGAATACTTTGCGTGGCTTCCCCGTGACAGCGCGCATGCCTTGGCTATAACGTGTTTATTTTATATTGCTGTGCGCGCATTGCACTGTCATTTGATTGCCCATCGCTTTTTTTGTTTCGCGAGTTTGGCGCGCCTGGCTGGCTGCGCTGCGCAGCGCTGCGCGCCAGCATTGTTGTTAGCCCGGCCGGCCGCAGTTGCAGGAAAGGCCGTACAGGCTGCGGGGCTGCAGGGCGCTAACCAGGGGCATACGTCGCGGAGGGTGAGTCACAGGACGGGGTGACAGTCACCAAGTCACGCGCGCGTCATCGGCACGTCCGCCTGGAACGGGGCCTTGGTGGCCTGCTCGCTGCTTATCGTGCCTGCTAACGCCCAAGACACGCGCGCGGCGTGGCGGCGTGGCCGGGCGTGACGCGGCGGGGTCCAACTTCCGACTGACTAATTTTCGCGCCGCCGATGGCCGGGTGAGCGTCCTCCCTTCGACGAGGCCGACGACGACGCAGGCCGAAGACGCCCCGCGGTGTCACTCAGTCGCTCTGTCTCTCTCGCACCCGTACGGAGGGCCCCGTGAGTGCGAGAGAGACAGAACGACTCATCTGAATCGCCCCCGCAGCGCGCTTTGTTTTATCCGAGCGAGAAAGTGCTCTTGCTGGAGTGGAACGGGACGGGGCCATCGCCGTGCCCCACTGCGTTATCACTGAGACGTCTCTCTCCCTCGCACCCTCGGCGTGCCCCCGCGTGTGTGAGCGAGACGGAGACGCGTCGGAATGAGTCCCCGAGCGGTCCCCGTATCGCATCCCAGCTCCCGCTCGGCGCTCTGTGCTAGTCCGAGGCCGCGCGTGGCTGCCCCTGGCTGCCCGTCGACGGTCATGACGGACACGGGCTCCTTGGTCACTTTCGGCGCGGTAGTAGCAACCGTCACGGCGCCGCCCGCGATCTCGCCGCGCTGCTTTGCTGCTTATCGTCCGCGGCTGCAGACTGACTCCGAGAGTCGTTTTCGTCGCTCTGTCTCTCTCGCACTCGTGGCGCGTCCCGTACAGGTGCGAGGGAGACAGAGCGACGAGAACGACTCTCGAAATCAGTCTGCTGGTGGCTGGTGAACCGCACGGGTCGTTGGTCTTCCTTCCTGATAGCGCTGTGCATACTCGTACTGCAGGCGGCGGTGCGGCGCCCCCGCAGTGGGCCAGAAGACCGGTGGAGGCGGTCACAATCCCGGATGCGTCAAAGTCGCTAAATGGGACTCGAACCGAACGTGTGACCCCACCAATGGACGAGGAGTCCATTGGTGGAGTCACACGATCGGTTCGAGTCAAACACGCCTACAATTTGGGCTGCTTCCACCGGTCTCCTGGCTCACTGTGCGCTTGTCGCCTGGTGGGTCCGCGGCTTAGGCCGTGCGCGTGACGCGTGGCCGCGGTACAGCCAGCGCCAGGTGCAGTGCAGGTGCAGCGAGGCCCGTCTCATCTGGGAAAGAGCGCACCCCGGCCACGTGTTCGCCATACATGCCCTGCCCAATCGATACTCAGGTGCGGCGGCTGATAACGTCTCCGCGTTGCGTCTGCGTGGCCCTCGGCTGTGACGTGCCGTGATGGATGGAATGTTTGGCGTGCGCTATCCTTGGCTATCCTTGTTCCTAGGCGCCGCCAAGCCCAGCCCCCGCGCAGTCCAGCCGCCCGATCCCGGAGGCTCGTCTGTCTCTCTCGCTCTCACGGCGGCCCCCATACGGGTGCGAGAGAGACAGCCGTCGGAATCAGACGACCGCTCTAATCAGGGAGCGACGTCGAGCTGATTCCGAGCAGTGTACCGTCGCGCTTTCTCTCTCGCGCCGCTGAGGAAAGCCCCTTGAGTGCGAGAGAGACAGAAGCCGGCAGGCCGCGCTAATGTACTGCTTCCTCCCGGACGGACACGCGCTGGTCGAAACCTCGTGAGCGGACCTGGCAAACCCGGGCAGTCCTAGACAACCCCGGCAACCCTCCCCCTGGGGTTGTCCTTGGCGCTGCGCGGCCCCGGCGCGGCGGCCCTGGCGGCGGGACGTCTGGCCCGCTTCTTTATCGACGAGATGGGCGTATGTCGGGTTGCTGAACCCGCCCCGCGCCCCGCCGGCTGCTGCAGTGTACTGCCGTGGTACTGCAGCGTGCCCTCGGTGGCTGCGCGCTGCGCCGTCGCCGTGCGTCGGCCGTCGGTCCCGAAGACGCGTCGCGGGGTGGGATGGGCCGCGGGATGGATGAAGTGAAGTCAGGCCCAGGCCAGGCCCCCCACCACGCGGTGCATGTAGGCGATAAGCGCTGCGCCGGCTTGGGCATGGACGGCACGGCGCTGGCGGATTGACGCCGCCGAGGCGATCCTGCCCGGCACGCCCGGCACCGCGCAGCGCGGCCACGCCACTGCGCTGCCAATTTCCCCGCGACGCGGAGCCGCGGAGCGCGCATCCGTCAAGACGCGTCACGACGCGCGGTCGCGAACGCCGAGCTGCCTCCACGACGGCCACCTCCAGGGCGGCGACTCGCTACACATCGCGCCCGCTCTCTGCCCCCAGGCTGCCGTCCGCCATGACGGCCGAGAAGAAGGCCGCCAGCAAGTGGCCCCACCTGCGCTACAGCCGCGCGGCCGCCGACCTGGGGCCCTCGCTGCACGGCCTGCACGGCGACGAGCTCCAGGGACCCACGCTGGGCGGCAGGGCGCGCCGGAAAAGATGCGGACTCTGTCGGATCACCTGCGGTGAGTTGGATCACCATGGTTATTTTTGCGATTCTTTCGGCTGCTTGTTGACATGAAAGTGGAATGCAAATTTGTTCGGGACAAGTGCGGGTGTCTTCTCCGCAAACAATGAGCCGCGCTGCGGCAGTCTGCTCAGACTTTGACTCATGTTGGCCTGGCGGTGCGCAGGGGTCGTCGTCGCCGTGCTGTTCCTCTTGGTGCTGGCGGGCTCGGCGCTGCTCTGCTTCACCAACTTCTTCGAGACGATGGTGCGCCGGGGGCTGGTGTTCCAGGAGGACGGGCCGCTGTTCGCGGGGTGGCGGCAGCCCGCGCTCAAGCCCCTGGTGCGCGTCTTCGTCTACAACTACACCAACTCGGACGAGTTCCTGGAGGGCCTGGCCCCGAAGCTCCGCGTCCAGGAGGTCGGCCCGTACTCGTACAGGTGAGTCGGGACTGCCGCGACGACGCACGGTGGGCCAGAAGGCCGGTGGAAGTGGCCAAAACTCTAGACGCGTTTCGAGCTCCAGCGTCGCTGAATGGGACTCGAATCGAACGTGTGACCCCACCAATGGATTGCTCTCCGAACGAGGAATCCATTGGTGGGGTCACACGTTCGGTTCGAGCCCTGATTAGTGACTCTGGAGCCCAAAACTCGTCTAGAGTTTTGGCCGCCTCCACCGGTCTTCTGGCCCACTGTGCGACGGGGACGGGTGTCCTCTCCGATCTTCGAGGGCTCGTGTACGCGAAGAGGACGCTACGCACCACTCGGTCGGTTGGGTTGTTATCGCGACCCAGACGAGCCATTCCCAAGGGCCGCTTCGTCGCTCTGTCTCTCTCGCACCCCTTCGTGACGCCCCACGAGTGCGACGGAGACAGCGCGACGAAGCGCGCCTTCGGACTCGTCCCGCTGGCCCCGCGGTGCCGCGAGCAGCGCGAGCCGCGATGTGCAAAGACTGTTTTCCGGCCTATCTCTCTGTGGGTCGCCGCGTCGCCGCGCCGTCTTTCTGTTTCTGGCAAGGCCGATCGGCAATCGGCCCAATCTGCGCCGCGCCGCGACTGGAATCCAAATGGCAAATTAGTGTTCGTGTGGCGCGCAGCGCACCGCGCACCGCGGATTGGATTCGGCCCCGCTGGACAATTATATTGGCTTTCGGCTGGGAAACCCGGCGTTACAATGCACTCGCGACATCCACCATCCACGCGCGGTGTGCACATTGCTGTCCCGGGCGACGTTTTTAACGCGAAAAACAGTGCCGACTCACCACGGCTTGCACACTAAACGCCAACGACGACGGAGCGGCATGGCATTCCCTGACGGGCGTCACCGACGACTTCCGCCTGGCTGATAAAGTCCGCTTCTCGCGTTGAAATTTTACGGGCGAGCCCAAAAAGACAGGAACCAATTTGTTTTTCGCGCATTGTAGGGAGACGCTGGAACGGGTCAACATTCGCTTCCACGACAACGGCACCATGTCTTACAGCGAGAAGCGGACGCACGTGTTCGAGCCGACGCTGTCTGGCGGCTCTGAGGACGACGTGGTGACGGTGCCCAACCTGCCTCTCATCGTGAGTACAGAGTCCAGCCTGTCTGGAGCGAACGGGAGAGAGGTGACCCACACGGTGACATCAGCGCGCACTGCCATTGGCTTAGCAGCCAAAGCCTTCCGTGCTGTCGTCAAGTCTGCTGGAGCGAACGCCTGCGAGGTAGGCAGCCTTCCTGGCTGCAGCGCGCAGCGGCGTGGCGCGCGGCCTACCTCCCAGGCGTTCCCCGGCAGCTCAAACTTCTAGACGCGTTTTGAGCTCCAGAGTCGCTAAACAGGACTCGAACCGAGCGTGTGACCCCACCAATGGATTGCTCGTTCGGAGAGCCGATGTCTTACTGTCGGTGTTGCAGGGCGCCATGGCACGGGTCGTGAACGAGGGCGCCATCGCGCAGTTCGCGCTCAACGGCGCCTTCCTCTTCTCGCCGCCCGCCCAGTTCGACCGCCTGCGCGCCAAGGACTTCCTCTTCGGCTACAACAACTCTGTCTACAACTTCGCCAAGGGCGTCTCGGCGCTGTCGCAGAGCGGCCCCGTGCCCAAGCTGGGCCTCATCGCCACGGTGAGGCCGCGCGAGAGGCGCTCTGTCTCTCTCGCACTTACAGGGAAGCCCCATGAGTGCGAGAGAGACAGAGCGACGAAAACGTGGAGCAGGCTTGCGGTCTGTGTGGTACACTGTCCATCTCGTTTCCGCGGCAGTGCTGTGAACTTGCGTCGTTTTGCAGCGCTCCGGCCTGAGCAACGACAGGTACACCGTGTTCACGGGCAAGGGCAACTTCTCCCTGCTGGACGTGGTGTCGCGCTTCAACGGCCGGGAGGCGCTGTCGGTGTGGGAGAGCGACGACTGCAACCGCATCGACGGCTCGGAGGGCGCCTTCTTCAACCTGGACGCGCTGCGCGACCGCCGGCCCGTCCACGTGTTCAACGCGGGCATCTGCCGGCGCCTGGCGCTCGAGTTCAAGTCCGAGACAACGGTCATGGACGGCATCCCCGCGCTGCGCTACGGCCCGCCCGACAACTTCTTCCACAACGCGCTGGACAACAGCGACAACGCGTGCTACCGCCACTCCAGCTTCGACACGCACCTACCCTCCGGCGTGTTCAACAACTCGGCCTGTTCCTACGGTGCGTAGCGCGTAGCGTCGAGTGGGGGCCGAGATTTTCTGGGCTTGGAACGGTTGGCTAGTGCGTTGGCACAGTGGAGGGAAGCCAAATCCTCTAATGCTATCATTCATATCTTTATCTTTTGCAATCCAGGGTCACCAACATATTTGTCGTTTCCACATTTTTATCTTGGCGATCCCAGCCTCAGAAATGTGGTGGACGGCATGGACCCACCAGATCCGGAGAAACATCAAATGTACTTCACTATTCATCCCGTAAGAACACTGAGTTGTCGGCCTTTTACCTGCTTATTTTGTACACTCTGTCAATGTGGTATCAATCTCTGTATTTTCCTACCAGGTTCTGGGAATGAATTTAGGAGCGGTGTCAAGGATCCAAATAAACGTCATGATCAAGAAGGCTTCATACGTCCCACAATTGAATCGTTTTGAAGATGGAATGATAATTCCAGTTGCCTGGATAGAAACTGTAAGTGAGGAAAAAAAAAAACAATTCAAAACATAATTTTTTAACTACTGATTTGACAGGTTGTGTTCATTAATATAATTTTTACAGAATGCAAGACAGTTCCCAGAGGAGACAAAGAGAGCAGTGTATCATGCAACTTTCACTCTGAGAGCGGTTGAAAAAGGAATGATGTATGCCTTCCCCATCCTGACCTTTATTATGGCCTGCATATTAGCATGCATCATAATTCCATGTGGAACAAAACGACCCAAAGAACCTCCCATCCAAGTAATCAGACTATCGTAGTCTGTATTGTGATAGAAAAAAAGTGTTCTGTTTAGTGTTAAATTGTTTGGTTTAAAATAGTTTATTAATTGTTGTAGCCCTGTATCTATTACCATGTTTGGATATAACAGGTAAAAAATGAACTTAAGTAGGTGATCTGCTTAAGTAAATGGGATTGCTGGTCTCCGCTCGAAAATGTGCAGATATTGGACCACAGCAAAAGTTTTGGAGAAGTAATCTTGGGAAGTGGAATTTTGTCTCAAACACAAATTGAAATTGAGAAAGATCAGCTTTGGAAATTGTTTAATTTCAAATGCATGACTTCCAACTTTCACTGTCAAGTTATTTATTTTCTTAAACATTCCTTTAAAATAGCATGAATTGTGGTTTTCATTATTTATCAAATGTAATTGTGTGACAAAGAACTGATTTAAATGTAAGATTTGAAACTATGTAAAATTATTTAAGTTGTCTACTTTTTTATTTAGAAAGTAAATTGTTCAATTTAAGTGTTTTCGATAAGCGTAGTAGATATGTGTACTGTCTCCTGACATGATTGAGCTAGGGACCAAACAAATCGTACATTCATCCTGAATGGTGTACATGATTGTTAGTAATTCAGTTTTGTCTTTTGATATGTGCCTTTTCCCCATACTTTTGGGATCCTTTGTGTCATTCAAATGTTTTATGTACAACATTTAATTATTAAGTTGGGATTGTGGACACAGCTGTGATGTGTTAGTAGTTGTGACTTAGGGGAACAAATTCAGTAACTAGTTACTAATCATGTTTTGGTAATATTTCTTTGCATTTGTTACCTCCATGGAAGTCATCGAAGGTTGTGAAAGCCGTCCTTTAAAGCGCTTACAAATGATAGCTGACTGCATCTCCACCTTGTATTAGAGGCTTCCTGCTCTGAAAATGTGAAAGTTTTCCTCTGATCTCAGTAATAGAGACAAGTACGAATGCATTCGAATTAGTTTAACTGGTGCAATGTAGCGCATAGTCAAGCGGTGTCAGTCAGCCCTTGTGTGATCTTGCCTCTACCTGTGCCATAATTAGACAGGACACTGTTCACTGTGATATTTGTGAGTTTTTATAAGTTAGTTAGGTAATTAATTCATGAATGATAACTTGATACTCATTGAGTTTTACCGTAACATTCCAGTCCAGAGAACAATTGTTAACAAATATTTAAGGCTCTGAGAGTCTGCTTAACTCACTGTATTTCCTGCTCAATGTATGTTTCACTTTATAGATACCATTGCACTATTAAGAGTGACTATCTTTAAAACAAATGTATAAAACGTATGTTTCATGTCAATTCCATTTTTGGATTCTCAGTTTTGTTCTATAAAAATTGCCCTGGATTATCATCTATTTACCTCCTCTGCCATAAAAGTGTGGCTTTGCCACTTGCATCTTGTAGCTTAGAGTCCATTGGTCAGAAATATGTCTAGGGGTAAGTTGAAGTACATCAGTTCACCATCTTGATGACCATTTGACACAAATTTCATTCATGTTTTCATTTTCAGTTGAGCTAGCTAGTTAAAAGATGATTCAGAATAAAGATGTACTTTTCCCAACTTATCCCTTTGTCATTTTTTTTTCTACTGGTGTGTTAGCAAATGAGAAGTAAGGAGCAAGAAATATAAAGAGAAGGCAAGTCGATTTAAAATATAAATATTTATTTGTGATGAAAACAGAGTTTAAAATTCTGCAAATATATAAAGTCTTTTCAATAAAATGGTTTCATCAACCGGTTAAGACATCTATCCACATTAAGATTTAAGTTGACTCAGGATACCCCAATAATTTGAGGAACACAAAAAAGAAAGAAAACAACTTGTTTAGACAGTTACACACAGAGAACACCACTTAACCAGTATTCACTTGCAGTACCATTCAGTGAAAATCAACAGAATAAAACACAATTTGGATATTGCACTACAATAAATTTGAGACAAATGAAAGTCAACCAAGAGCCA
Source organism: Thrips palmi (assembly GCF_012932325.1). Classification (NCBI taxonomy): domain Eukaryota; kingdom Metazoa; phylum Arthropoda; class Insecta; order Thysanoptera; family Thripidae; genus Thrips; species Thrips palmi. Next base: position 4,358,240 of record NW_023144629.1, on the reverse strand, counting down.
AATGTAAAAGACTTTTTTTAAGAATGCCTGAAAGTATAAATTAATTTAAGACCAAGAATGGTACGCAATGTCACACAAATACACCTTCTCAACATGATACAGAATAATAGCAGACTAATAACTCATATACAGCCCAGTAATGGACCTGAGATCGATTAATTAAGTTAAATCACATCGAATTCTTTTCAATAACTAACGTTGCATGGTTTTGTCAGGAGTCTCAAGAAAGCAAACAAAATGGGGAACAAATTCGATTTGAATTACGAAGGCAGACTTCATTATAGGACTAGATAGACATTTTCCACGAGAGCGAATTAAAGTCAATAAAGCTGCCACTTACAAAAGAATCACTTAAGAAACTCCATTTCAAAACCAACTGCAAGAAGTAGATAAACATCTGTTTTACCTTAACATATCATGAAAGCCAGGGTGGAGGCTTACTTGTACATGGAAGCTACATCATGAAACATTCAAAACAAAATGCTGATCAAACTAACAAAAAATAAAAATAACAATTAGAGCACAACAAATTAAAAATACCTCTGAGTAAGTCAGTAAGTTATCAAGCTGATCAGCACCTCCAGCAAAACAGAGTTTAGGAATCACAAAATTAAAAAAAGAAAAAAAGTAAACACCCCACTTTCCCACAAAATTGAAAAATTGAAAATTCTACCTAATTGTGCACAAAAGTGCCAAGTCAAAGACCGAGACGCTTCATTCCTACACCTCGAGGATATAATCTATTCTTGCCATCACCACCATTCCATGATTTACTCTTAGACCTAAATTTGCGGAGATCGTTTTCGTGGTCTGGGTGTGTCATTGGCCGATAGGCTTGAGGGTCACAGAGACTTTGATATTGCTCATAAAATTGCTTGTAACCACCATTCAGTAGGTACATCTCAGGAAAATCTAATGAGGGATAGCATTCCTTATTAGTGTCGCGGTCAGAATTCCTCAAAAAGCGAGACCTGGAAAAGTAACAGCTCTTTTAGAAAAACTGGTAAACATAATTTATCAAGGAGAAAGAGAAAGGAACACAGGTAGAGAGTACTTACAAATTAGGTCCCCTCTCTGACGAAAATTCACAATGGAAGATTAAAATACTGCGCTTGTTGCCAACATTAGAATCTGAGGAGTCAGGCTTGTTTACTCCATCCTTGGTGTTCACAAACTCCTTGTAAATTTGCTCCTTTGTGTAGAAGTTCTTGGCACCACGAATGTGACCACCCTCAAATTCATAGGGATATCTGTAAAACAAAAACAAATATATTCTGATTAGAAATTTATTGGGCAGATTCTAAAAAAATGTTAAGTATAGTTGAGGATGAAAGTAGAAGCAGCAAACAGTCCTTTACATACCTGCAATCCACAATTGTGAAGCTGGCAATTTCATCCTTGAATTCTCCCCTCATCAGTGCAGCAAGGGTGTCCACAGAGATGCTCTTGAGATCTTGGTGGCGTCCTTCCATGAGAGGAAGGGCGAATGGTTTGCTGAAGTCACCGATAAGATCAGGGTTGGTAGAGGCCCTCAGAAGGGCCGATTTGATAGTTGCTTCAGTCTCCGAGAAGCAGCGCTGGAATTTGGGTGGTGTTGGTTTATGGGAAACTTGCAGGGGGCTCTGAGGTGAAGTGTTGAGGTTATCTTGAATGCACTGCAGGAACTTCCGCCTCTTGACTTGAATGGGGCTGTGCTTGTCAGTCGGAGGTTCAGGGCGCTTGAAGGAGCCCCCGCTGGACAGGTGCAGAGAGGAAAGAGCGTTGGAGGCAAGTTGAGAGACGGGAGACGCCTCAGGGGTTGGGGCAAAATCAGAAGAGTGGTCCAACGTCCTAACAACACTGGACTGCTTGAATAAAGAAGTGCGAACCTGAAAAAGGGAAGGGACACTTAGAATCCGATGCATCTCAATTGTATTGTTTTTGTTCACGGTGAAAAAGATTAACAACATACCTTGACTACTCTGCTAGAAGCAGGTGTAAAGCTATCTGAGGTAGACAAGGAACGGCGGAAAGAAGGCTTGGGGAAATCTTCAGTTGGACAAGCTTGCAATTGTTCCAGCATAGGGCTATCAGAGTACGGGGACAGGCTATTGCTTGCTGTGCTGCCCAGAGATAATCTGTCTTTGTGGATGTCCCCGGAGAGGAGATCACTCATTCCAATGGGAACCTGAGTGTCCTCATCCTGCACAAATAAATAATGAGTTAGATTAGTACAATGATTAAAAATACTTCAGAAATCCAATCTGCATGTCTTCAATAAATTTCTTACCACTTTTTCACTCATGAAGAGCTCCATGAAGCCATCATCGATTGATTCACTTCCTGAACTCGATGATCTACTGTAAAGAGAAGATGGCTGCAAGGATGAGGCGCGTTTGCTTTGAGGTGATGGAGTGAGCTCCTTCCTTGGCGATGGTTCGATTGGTGTCTTTCTTGGAGCCATACGAAGGGGCTCAGCAAAGCGGAAGCTGGACTTGGCATCTTCACCAGCAAAGCAAGCACCGTAGCCGCTATCTTGGGAGTTGGGGTCCTGATCTTCCAGCGGTAGCCTCAGCCTTGGGCTGATAGCTTGCCGGATGGCACCAAACTGGAATGCGCAAAACAACAACTGTGAGTTGATGGCGACAACGCGCAGGTGCACAGCGTCTCACTACGACCAATACTCACCTTGGAAGGGCTTGAGAAGCTTTTGATGGGGCTGGCCAGGAACAGGTCAGTTTTGTCAAAGGTAGTGACATTCTCCTTGTCGAAGTCACCCAGGACAGGGCTTGGGCTAGCCCTGGCCCTGTCGATGGCTGCCGACAGACTCATTCGGCGTGAGATAGGGCCGCTCGCACTCCTGCTCCTGCTGGTCAGTGCGCTTTGCTTGAAGGCTGTCTTCAGTAGCCTGGATAACAACAAGCAAGTCACACATGAGCCGGGTGTTGTTTGGGAGCCACACAGAGCAGTGCTTGGGGATGGAGGGGGACGGGGTGTCGGACCCACACACAGCCCGCGCCCTAACCTCACTTGGCCCAGAGTTTGCCTTCGCCACTCGGCTTAGTTAGACAAGCACCTTCACGCGTTGGACGGGACGGGCATCGTCGGCACTGGCTGCGCTCGGCGAGCGCTACAGCACGAGCCTGGCGAATGTGTCGCCACGGAGATAAGAGCGACGCATCGCGCAGCCCATCACGGACGGGGTCCTATCCGGACTTGAAGAACTGGGCCGCCTGGCCTCGGCCTCAATCAGCCGCCTGTTCCTTTTCACACTCGCGCCACACTCGCCCGGTCACCGGACGAGGAAAAAAGGTCCGAACTCGCGAGAAAACGCCAGCGAGGCCAAGTTCCACGCACGATTCGTTTACAACTTTCCACAACCCTTTCCCCTCCCAGCCCGCGCTAGCCGGCCACTGCTGCCAACCTGCCGGCGCCGAGCCAAACAACGCCAAGTCTCGCGCCTTCCGCGCCGCACTGTTGGCACTCGGCAGCGGAGCGGGGCGGGGCACGGCACGGGGCGGCAGAGTTCGAAACGCAACGCCCCCGGGACGTTCTGGGATTTGTTCCGTTCACAGAGTGGAACAGGAGGAGTTTAGGCTGGTGTGGCCCGCTGGAGCAGCGCGAGGAGGCTCTCGTGTTGAGGAGACCTGCGGCGCCGACATGGGAACAGTCGGGCCGGAGATCGCGGAGCACTCCATCGCGGAGGTGGCTCAGGACGAGCACGACGAGCACGACGAGGGGTCGGGAGGCAGGGGGTGTGGTAATCCAAGCGTAAATCCAAGAGGCGGCGACGATATGTACCTTGTGCAGCCTTCGCAGACTTCACAACTTTCACAGAGGGTTCTCCAACACAGCATAGTCCGACTAAAACTGAACAGCAGCCGCTGTGGTAGCGCGCTGCTTCACGGGACTTCACGGGGCGTGAAGTTTGAAGGGACTTGAGACGGCAGCCAGCTCCGCTTCGACTGCGAGGCGGGCAGGAGGGAGCCGTGGCCGTCCGGATTCGAGTCGACGCGAAGACTGACTCATTCCTCTACCGCGGCTCGCGGCTCGCGGGCTGGCTTGGCTTGGGCCCCGCGCCACCCTCCCCCGTGCCCATCCCTTCCCCGGTCGCCGTCGGCCCGCGTCGGCCGCCGTGGAGGCGTGGTGGAGGTGGAGGGGAGCTTGGCCGCGGCGCGCGCGCACCCGAGACCCGAGCGCCGTGCAGGCGAAGCAGGCCGCCGAAGCGGAGGACGGCCGAAGCACTTCGTGCAGCAGTCCGGGTGGTGGGGGCCAAGGGGGGTGGGGTTGCACACACATGCACACATGTGCAGCTCAGGCGGCCGCCGGCGCTGTCGCCGTCGCTCACATCAGCACTGCACTCGGCCTGGCGGGCCGGATGCTGGTGGAAAGGCAACTCGGTCGCCCTCGTCGTCACCAACGGCCCAAAGGCCCCGAGAACGAGATACGTCCCTCCTGGCACTGCTAATGAATGGAGGGGCGGGGGAGGAGAGGGGAGCTTCCGGGGCCGCCCTGGCCGCCCTTAGCGCCCCGCCGGATCTCACACTTTATCCAGAGCAAACAACAGGGCTGGCGCAGGGGGTGCAATTACCTAGGCCCTTGTCAGTCATTCGTCCGCAGAGTGTCGCCGCCGAATAGAGAGATTACAGGCAGCGAGGGGCCCAACACACTAATCGACAAAGAGGAACGGGCACTACTTCTGCACCGTAATCACAATCACGTCAGAAACGCTCCAGGCGAGAGCAAAACAAACACTCCGACACCGTTCGAGGCGTCGAAAAGTTTTCCTTGATCAAAATTTAAGTTCGAATCCAAACTTTTGCCGACTAATCAACACTCGCAGTGGCTGTCCTGTGCAGGAGCCACCGCCCTTGAAAGGCCCTCTGAGGCCATCGGCCGTCCACGAAGGGCGTGGAGGGCACGAAGGGCACCAGGACGGTCGCCCTTCCCGCGGGTGGGGGTGGAGGGGACCAGCTGAGCACCGCCGCGCCGCGCCCCGGGAGGCACAGCCGGGAGGCCACGGAGGTTGCCGCGCCAAGGCGCCCGTCCAGGCGTCCAAGTTCGACGACCTGTACCTGTTCTCACGTCCCGCGCGCTGCCCGGCCCGAGGCCCGGCCAGCCCGCCTCGACCCGCGGCCCGCCAGGACCGTGATGGTCGGTTGGGTTACGCCCCTCGCAACGGGTTTGGTTTGGCGGGCGAACCGTTATGGCGCGGCCGACGGGCTGCTCGCCGGCCTCCACGGCGCCGTCGAACCTCGAACTTGGAAGTTGCAGGTTGGAGTTGGAGGCCATGGCCGTGCCGCCGCGCCAAACAACAAACAACTGCGGCACGGCTTTCCCCCGCGAACCACGTCGCTCCGCGGCCACATCCCGAATCCGCGCTCCCAGCGGCCCCAACGCTCTCTCCGTCTCTCTCGCACTCCCGGGGCGTCCCGAACGGGTGCGAGAGAGGCGGAGTCGCTTAGCCGGCCGGGCTTTCGCTTCCGCGGGAAAAGTAACGGTGGGTTCCGGGCAGGCCGTCGACGGGGACCCTGAGGGGACGGGACGGGACGGGGACCCTTCCCGGCGACCGCGCCGCGCCTCGCCGCGCCACGCTAAGTGACGGCGAGCCCGCCAGCCACCCCTTGGTCCCCTCGGCCGCCGTCTCGGAGCGCACCGTCCTGGAGCGCATCGTCTTGGCCGCCAACCTTCGCCAACAAAAGCAATCGAATCGAAATTTTAGCAGCTTGATTTTGGCGACAATGGCGCGGCTGAGGGGAGAGTAAGAACAGTAAGACGGTCGCGGAGCGCTGGGCTGCAGCGCGGGCTGCCTGGCTGCGCTCGTGCGGGGAGCCTCCCCACCGTCTTGTACCCGTCCCGGCGGGGCGGGGCGGGGCGGGGCGGGGCGGGGCGGCCTCGCCTCCCTTCGCGCCGCGGCGCGTGCTACCGATGCCAGCTGCTATAGCTGCTATGGGCGATGTACTGGTGTACTGGTCGGCCAAGACACAGCTGTGGGGTCAAGGCGCGGAACGCGGAACGGGCGGGGAGCGCCGGCCCGCGCCAGCCGGAACCAAGGGACACGAGTGGACATTCACCTCCTCGGATTCAAGATTTAAAAACAAGAAAAATTTTAAAGAAATTAATTTGCTTGTTAGAATAATTGCTGGTTTTACTGTCGCAAATCCATGTAACCACAATGAAGGCGCTTTGGTGAATGAAAACCAAGAGAGGGCCAACCAAACGAAAGTCCAGCTCTTGCTACTGTAAACGTCAAAAAAATTAATATGAAACACAGCTGAAGGTGCACCTTGCATGCGCAATTCTTTCACACCTGCTAGGCGACTGTTAAAAAAAACAGCAGGGGCTGATTTCCGCTCTGAGAATGTCAATGACCCGAAGTGCTCGCTCCCCTGAACGAAACCTCACTTCCCTCAAAACCTCGGATGAAACGGAAGACTGGCATAACCATTGAGAAACCAGCAAACCCGTCCAGAAAACGATCAAAACAAAAAAAAAAGGTCATCGTTTTTACACTCCGTCCCAAAGAAAATTGTGCCAGTAAACCAGTCCGGGTGTACAGTCAGGCTTCCGGTGCAGCTGGCGCGCTCTTGCGCGCGACTGTACAGCGGCGGGACGGCCGGCGCGGCGAGGGCTGCACCCCTTATGCTCGCGGGGTGAATCGGGGAGGAGGGGGGGGGGGGGAATGTGGCACGTGCCGCCGCGATAGCGCGAACGAGAGCGACAGAGAGAGAGAGAGAGAGAGAGAGAGAGGGAGAGAGAGAAAAGAGAGAGAGAGAGAGAGAGAGAGAGCGAGAGAGACAGAGAGAGCGAGACAGACAGAGAGAGCGATCTACCCGCAGCCGCGCCCCCTCCCCCTCGGCGTGAATGCCCAGATCCCCCCTCTCTCCCCCCTCCCCCTTCCCGCGCCCTGACATTGTCCTCGTAACAAGTGATTCTCGCCCGGAGAAAGAGAAAGTCTAAGCGTTTTGCGTTTAGAAAAATATTTGAGAATTTTTTTTTTCATTAGACTTTTGACAAATGTCAAGAGATTTTTTTCCCCTCCTTGTTTCAGATGAGGGGTACTGTAGCAGCGAGAAGCAACTAGTTGGTTTTTCAGTAAAGCCCTTGGCACCACCGCCTTTGCACCCGCAGGACCTGTTGCCCGCGATGGGAGAGTTGCACGCGGGAGCCAGTCCAGGATCGAGGACCGGTCGCGATTTCTTTGCCGTCGGGAAGAAAGGCCCAATTCGCGTTACTCATTTCGGTTTTGTCGCGAAGCAAGATTTAATAAAAACCAGTACACAAACGAAAAAAAAAAAACCACGAGAAAAAAAAAGCCAAGCAACGAAACCCTTGTTTTTCTGCCGGCTTCGGCGAACGCGGTGGTGGGTAAGGGAAAAAATATGCGCTTTGCCAGGGCTGCTTTCGGGATCGGCTTCCTTCGCCAGTGTCTCATTTTCCTACCCTCCTCGCTCCACACACGGCTCGCACTTCTTTCCCCCGATCCATTTTTTTTCAGTCCCCGTCTGGCGGGCTGATTTGCATTTTACTTGTTGTATTCCACGTCCTACGTCTTCGCAGGGGTCAACGCCGTTGCTGGATTTCTGCGAGCGACTTTGGGCGACTGTACAATCGATACTGCTCGATGGATGAAACGATGAATCGATGAAACGTTGAGACCGTGTGCGCGGCGCCGAAGACGCTCGGCAGTCTCAAGTCGAAAGTAAAACGAGCTCTCGCGGACTCGGCGGAGCATTCCTGCGGCCATGCCTGCGACAAGGAAGCGCGGAAGACGAGACCCTCTGCTTTTTCCTTCCCTTTCCTTTTCGCAGGGTAATGTTTCACGTATCGGTTCCCGTTCGTTTCGTTCCGTTCCCGCGCCGAGGCAGAAGGGACCGCGAGGGTCGTCTCGTCTCGGCCGTCGCGGCCGCGCTCCAGATCCGGAGGCCAGAGGCAGGCCAGAGGGCTGCACCCGGGCCGTCTCCGTCTCTCTCACGAGAACCTCGACGAGAACGCGCTCGGCGGGGTCAGCAAGGCAACGCACTGCATCGCACGGGGCTGCATCGTCTGCATCGCACTTCCCGAGGGGGTGGGGATTCTCTCACGCCCAATTTTGCGTCGCGACTAGGAGTCACAAAAAATAACCAAAATTAACAAAAGCAAAAACCAATGGCAAATGAAATTTAATTGGCATCGAGTCCTGCAAGTCGGTCAGCGAGGTGGATGTCACTTGGACGCCCTCCAGGTGCATTACCCGGTAGGGCCAGGACGGCCAGGGCGGCCGGGGCCGCGAGCTCACACGAGGACATCGACCCGGCGACGTCGGCGACCCTCGTCACGCGACGCCACCGCGACGCTGTCCTTCGACAGGACCAGCGCGCCATCCGGATGGGTCGGGGTGGCGTTCCCTTTTCGGCCTCCTGGCCTCCCCCAAGCCCCTCGTCGTCGTCCTGGCCGGCGCGCCCTGTCCCTCCGGGTCTCCGGGCAAGGTCGTCCTCCTCGCCGTCCTCGCCGGCCGGGCCGCGGCCGCGGAGGGAGAGCTCCTTGGGAACCCTGGCGGGCCTGGCGGCCTGGCGGACACCCCCCGACGTCGCGGCCTCGCGGTGCCTCGCGGCCAGCCGGCGGACTCCGAACAGAGCTCCGTCGCTCTGTCTCTCTCGCACTCGCTGGGCGGCCCGCAGTCCCGAAGGGGTGCGAGAGAGACAGAGCGCCGCCCGGCCGCCACGCTCGGCGGGGTGAACCTTTCTCTGCCCTTCCCTGCGTTACCTCACGACCCCCTTTTCTCACGGTTGTTTCTCTCATCGTCTCGTCTCCACACACACACACTCACGTCTGCCTTCGCGCTCACAGACACACACACACTCCCTCACACACACACACATCTATCTATAAATCGCAGACAAAGGAGGCGACAAATCTAATACCTCTCCGCGCGGAAAGACGAGAGAAATACTACACAAGGTCCAGCTGGACGACGCCATTTCATTTTCCGGGGTCTTGTGTGAATCATCTCGGCGTCTCGCTTTTGCCAAAACAGCGCTAGACCACTGCCGCGGGGAAATTGCGGGAAAATAATCTCGACCCGCGTGAAAGGTGGATCGCGGCGCTCGGCTCGATGTGAGTCCGGATGTTGTGGATCCTGCAATCTGCCCTCCTGTTTTGTTTCAAAACCGCGCAAACACCGCGAGCGAGGATTAGTGGGCCTCTGAGTCATATTCAAAACACTAGACAAAGCAGGCTGGGCGGCTGGCCAGGGGAGGAGGTTCCCTTTGGGTTCCCTCCGGGTTCCCTAAGGTTCCCTGCTGCTCCGGGTGAGAGGCGAGCCGTCAGACTGGGCCGCTGCTGCCGGGTTCGGGGATGCCCGGGGATGGCCCTTGGGCCTCCCCGCCGACAACGCCGCAACTGGCGCGGCCTCGGCGTCCACCTGCGAGGCTCTGACGGCGTCCTCGCGAGGCCCGCCACGCCCGCCACCCCAGACGGCCGGCCGCGTCCGGGACGACGGCCAACCCGGCCCGGTGCCGGCCCCGCCAGCGGGAGGGACAGAGAGGGAAGAGGAGCCTCGGACGCGGAACGGGAAAGGTTTTCCGAGATTTCCAGCGAAGGCAGTGAGTCATCGTGGACCGGGCTGGCGCTGTGTGTGTGTGTGTGCGCGTAAGTATGCACTGCCTCTCTCTCATTTACCCTCATTACAAGGCTGCAGAGTGCGACAAAGACACAAAAACAGCTGGGACGCTCCGCGCTCATTTCTGTAGTTTTCCGTCATGTCCGTGGACTGAACCACGCTGTCTACTCTCCCGACACTCTTTTTACTCAAGTGTTATTTTTAATTTGAAGCTTTTGGTGCGCTGGGAGGCGGCAAGCAGTCCTCGCGGCGACGCGGAGCCGACGGCCGTTATCACTCGATACTAGAGAGTTTAGCCGGGCAGGCCGGGCTGGGGGTGCTCCAGGGGTGCCTGGGGAGAGGACGACGCCCTCCCTTCCCCCTCCCTCCCCGCACCACTGCGAGTAATTCGAACCGCGACGTCGACGGCGACGTGCTGGGGGTGGCCGTCGAGGCCGCCGCTCCGCGCCCCGGCCATGGCCCCGGCGCCTTGGTCTGGGCCAAGTCGAGACGCCTTGGCCGCCGCCTGTTGCGCCTCGCGCCCTCCGGCCCGGCGCCACCCTCAGGGCGGACGACGGCGACGTCGTGGCGGCCGGACAGACAGACAGACAGACGGCGGCAGTATTTGCTCGACGTCGCTGGTCCGGGACGGCGCGGTCCGCGGGGTAGAGAGCGCGGCCGGCGCGCAGCATGGTGGTGTAGTGACGGGTAAGCCTGTCTGGTCCCCTTCCCCTCCCCCTCCCCCTCCACCCCCGACACAAAGCCGCCTGCATGGGGGTGCGCAGAGTGCGCGAGGGGGTGGCCGCCACCCTCAACCTGCAGGCCTGCGCCGCCCTCGCCCGCAGACACACACACACAGACGCACACTCGAACACACACAGACGCAGTGCGCCGCCGCCGAACCCTGCACACCCTGCTCGTGGTCCGCGACAGGTCCGAAAACCGTCTCGCGTGCGCGCCGCGGTGCCGCGGTGTCTGGGGGTGGCAGGCTGCAGCTCAGGCTGCGGGCAGTCGGGGGTGGGGGGCGGCCGGGGGCGGCGCGGCCAGCCAGCCGTCCTACGCAAAACGACCCGCCGATAACGCGCCTTCGCTCCACACACACACAGCACACACACACACAGTGCACCACGCACGCGCACATGGTGCAGCAGACGACGCGTCGCGAGCAGACGACGTGATTGGATTATCTCGAGGGGTGGGGGCGAGCCAGGCGAGGCGCGTCGTTCCGCGGCGGCCGCGGCCGGGAGTCGAACCCGCGACGTAACGGTCGCCTTATCGATCGCGGGGAACACGTGGAGTAGAGCAGGGCCCGCACCACCACGTGCATTACCCCGCCCGCTCTCATAATGCCAATTTGCAACAAACAATGCACTTTGCATAAAATTTAGTCCCCGTTCGTCGCTTATGCTTCTCAGTATACAGTGCAGGAAAAATATAAATTTTTCTTGCATTCAAATCTCCGAAGTGACAAAAAAGTGTAACCCAGCATTCTTGAAAGAAAAAAATGCATCATTATGTATTCCGGCTAGCCATTTTTATGTGTTTTCCTGATGGCGAGTTTTTTTTTCTTTCTCGTGAAAGCGAGCAAAGTGACACGGCATGTGAGTCCGCCGCCCCCCGCCACGCCCCGCCACACAGACAATGCACCCTGATGAAGGGAAGGGAGCATCACCACCACCACCACCAACAACATAAGCCAGCAACAAAAACTAAAGCTCGCGGATCGATAAATAAAAGTCGGAGACGAAGCCATGCAATTTCCTCTTGGACTGTACTTGCAGTGCACCGTGCCGGCCGTGCGTAGTGCAGTGACAATCGGGGGTCGAGGTACAGTCCACCTCACGGGCCAGCTGGGCCAGCCAATCCCACGTAGAGTCACTGACCGTCCGAGAGAGACAAGGCAGCCTCTTGGTGTCGGGGCCACGGAATGCCTCCACCAGGACGGCACGTGTAGTACACTGTGAGAGTAATTGAGCTGAGCTAGGTAGCACCGATGCATTGCGTCGCGTGTCATCGTCACCGCAACGGTTGGCGTGACTAGCGTCTGCCCCAGCGGCCCGAGCTTCTCGGACTTGATCGGCGACGTACCAAGTTTGAAGTTGCCGCCAGTGGACGCGCAGGCGCAGCACGGCGTGCGCTATGGCCGCGCGGCGCTGCCGGCCCGCCGGCCCTCTTCGCGCCAAACCATTGTCCTGTTCACCTGTGTGGCACAGTGTGTGCGTCGCCGGCGAGAGGGGAGGCAACGTCGCCGGGGGGAGGAGGGAGGGCAGGGAGGTGGCCGACGTGGCCGACGGCGCCAGCAGGACGCCGCCACCATCCTGGGGACAACGGAGGGCTAGAGGACGATGACGACGAGGCCGTGGAGGAAGCCGACAACCAGGGGGTGGTACAGCACGACGGGATCCTGAACAACAGCAACCACCGGAGGCCGGCGGCAGCCAGGGTACCGGACGACCGACGCCCGGAGGACGACGAGGACGAGTCGTCGGGAACCCTGGTGGACGACGGGGACCCGGGTGACCAAGGAGTACGGCCTCGGTTTTGGCGCCAGGATGCCTCCAGGACGCCACGTAGGAGGCCCTCCTGGCCGATGGCGGGACTCCTGCCCGTGGTTGACGATTTTGCCGCGGGAGGGAGCTGGGGTAGACCCCGGCCCGCTCAGCTGAGCTATTCGGGCGCGAAAACAGACACAAGGGCCAAGTCCAGGGCCACGCCCCGCCGCAGGCAGCCCAAGGCAGCCGCAGACCCGACCTCTGGCGGCCAGGTGGCGAACCTCCGCGCGCGCGCTCGCCCAGAGGTTCATTCATCCCGTCTGCTCCCGCCCAGCTGAGCCGCCGGGGCGGAGGGGTGGGGGGAGGGGGAGGGGGCCGCGAACACACCTGACACCAAATCGGCGAGGACGCCGCCGGCCGGGCCTCCACCGCGCGGGTTTGTTGACGTGTCAACGGCGCGTCAAAAACCCCTCTTCCATAGGGGCGTGGCGGCCAGTCAGGACTTGGCACATCTTGACGTCCCGAGGGACGATTCGCGCGGAAGGAGCCGAACGAGCCGCGGGGGACGTCATCCCCTCCGGCAGCTGGAGGCTCCAAGCTGGAGGCCGCAGTTTGGCGCGGACCTCGCACCGCCCGGGGCCGCCGTGCCGCCGCCAAGACAGGGATCCCAGTGGCGACCTCCGGGTTTTTCGGCGACGAGGTGCCGTGCCAGGGCCTTCAGTTGGTGCCTCTAGGGCAACCTAGGGCAACCACCCCTCCCTCGGGCTGCCCCGCGCACCCTCCCGGCAACCGTCCCGGGTTCGAATACCAGTGCAGGCGCGCATATTTTAGCATCGCCTCGGCAGTTTCCCAGTTTGGGCTCGCGGCTCGCGTCGGCGTAACTGCCGCGGCGCGGCGTCGAGTTGCCGCGATGTGGCGCGGATGGCTCGGCGGAGAGGGCCAGGGCACCGCCAGGACGGCCAGGACGAGGAGGACGAGGACGGCGATAAAGCAGTGGACTCCAATCAGCGCGGCTATTGTGCGTCCCGCCGCGCCGCGCCGCCACGAACCAGTTTCTCGTCTCTCTGTCCCGCTCGCACTCGCGGGCCAGCGCGAGAAAGAGAGAGAGAGAGAGAGAGAGAGCGACGAAGCGGGATCAGAATGCGATATTCCTCCACGGCCGCCAACGGGCACGCCTGGCACGCCGAGGCACAAGCGCGCGAACTGCAGGCACTGCAGGGCGGCCAACGTTACTCCGCCCTTTGTGAACCGCAAGCCGTTCGGTCCCTCGGGTCCTTTCCGGCGGCCGATTCACATCGACATTCGAGCCGCTCACCTGCCCGACAAGGCGCCACTTGTTTGCTTAGGAGGGAGAGGTTAGGTCGGACTTGTCGCAATTCCCACGGCGCTGGTCGCGGCCTTACAGTGCGCTGCCGTGTGCGTGTGAATGTGTGTGTGTTTTGCCGTGTTACCTGTGAGGCAAGTCCGCACGCACCGATCGTTCCGGATGGAGGCGAAGGTGGTTCTCGTCTAAGACAACATCGGAATGGGAAAATAAATGTTTACCGACCGGGACCGCAGCTCGCCGGTCCTAAGGCTCGCAGGAGGATTCCCGGCGTCCGAGCCCGACGAAGCAAAACAGAAACAGCAGCACGAAGAGTCGTTTTCGTCGCTCTGTCCCTGTCGCACTCAGGGGCCGGGTTCAAACGCCGCCGAGTTGACTTTTATTTGGTTGGGAGCTGTAAACGGCCGCCAGGTACCCGGCCAGGCGTACTCGGGGTACCCGAAGGGCTTTAGTGTCTGGAGTCCCTGAGTCCCTCCGCTTCCTTCTTTTTGTCCAGTGCGGTCGAGCCGAGGCAGTGCGAGGCAGCCAAAGCCGAGACGGCCGAGACGCGCGCTGCCCCGACCGGACGCCCCCCCCCCCCCCCCCCCGCATCCGCTCCCCTACAGTGCACTCTGCGCTGGACCTACCGGACCTGCAGTGCAGGCCCCCCTTTTCGTGGCCGCCTCCACAGAGCCCTCCACAGGGCGCCAGGTCCACAAAGGGTCCAGGCCGCCTCGAAGGCCGTCTTCGTGGACCGCCACGCGGCACGCCTGCCGATGATATGGAAAGATGGAAAAGCGGGTACACTGTTACGGCGACGCGGTCCACTCCACTGGGTGCCCGCAGCGCCCGCAGCGTCCTGCACTTTTTAGTCTCGTTGGTCCCGCCCGCATCCTGCGGCATCGTGCAGCATCGCGGTGCACATCCAGGCGGGGTCCTGGGGGAGGGGGAGCGCTTGGGCCCTGGCCCTGGGCACGGCGGCATGGGGGGCGGCCAGGACGACTGCAGGACTGGAGTATACAGGTTCCAGGAGCAGCACTCCCCGCTGCATCAGCTCTTCTTTCTCTTGTTTTATGTTGTTGTTCGGTGCAGGGGCCCTGGAGCCGGCCTGGAGATGCACCAAGGTCCGGCGAGCCCCCCTCTCGGACCCTCTCGCTGCATTCCAGAGACGAAGGGACTCATCACAGGGCCGAGGCTGCCTTGGCAGTGCCGTGGCCGGGGAATCACGGCTAAGGGCCTTGGTCGGCCGCCCCGGCTGCATTACCTCGGACATTTTTATTTTTGTTGTTGTTGTTTTTTCCCCCGGGCGCCCCTCGCCACGCCTTGCCCCTTTGCCGGGCCGCGCCAGCCTTATTCTAAAATAGACTTTCCGGATAACGCGGCGCGAAATCCAAAGCCTCCTTCGCCTGTCCGGACCGCACAGTACCCGCGAACCTTGGAGCAGCAAACACCGCTCTGCCTGCATTCTGCCTGCATTCTGCGCGCCGCACTCTCTCGCACCCGCAGGAAAGGGCGGGATGGCCGAGGCGGGCCAGCTTACTCTGTACCGAGTGCTCGTCTCATAACACAACAAGCATGGCGAGCTCGGTGCACTGTCTGCGTTCCTGGTAAAGGCCCCCATCTCGGCCACCATCTCCGCCACGCCAGCATGTCCACCTCACGGTTGGTTCCACCGCACCTTCCAACTGCCGCGCTGCCTCGAGCGACGACGGACAATAATTCAAACGGGACGCAGATTCAGTTATAATTGAAGCTACGCGTACTTTCCACTGGGGGGCTCCCGCTTCGCGACATCGCGTAGCGATGTCACTGAATTCGTCGAAGGCTCCAACTTCGCAGTTTCAAAGCCCGCCGTCCCGTCTCGAGATGAACATTCGAGTACCGCACCTGGCTGCTCAAACTCCAGGGGGAATTGTTGGATCTCGACTTCCGAAAGATACAAAAAAAATCACTGCTAGCTGAAGGCAGAGATGTCAATAATAAATCAAGGCCGAAAAGTGCATCGTAACGTCCTCTACGTAAAACGATCTCGAAGTCTGAGGGTCGCTCCATCCGCAGGTGACACCGCCGCCACTCTCGAAGGGCAGCGATTTTCCGGAAGCGGCGTCGTTTTACGGCCCAGTTTGCTGAATGAGGCCATGAGGGGCCCAAACGGCCCAAACGCAGCGCTATTTAGCCGTTTTCATTACGATAAGAGGATTCCTCGCGCGGCTTATTGGCAGGAAGCCCGTCGGCCAGAAAACCAACAGCGTCTGACGACGACACGCACACACACACAGACACACACACACAGGATATCGACGGCGACTTTTACGAGATATAAAACTTGAAAGTCCCTCTCGATTGTTGGCCGCGGCTCAAAAAACGCGGAGAACCCGTGAGAACGGCGGCGGGGGTCGCCACTCAACGAGGCCCCCGTCTCGAGACGCTGCCCGCAGGTGGACGCACCTGTGTTACTAGTACACTATAATTCGGGTGTTTTCCAGTGATGCCGTAAGTGGCCGCGCGGGTGTGTCAGCTCCAAGACGTGACGCTTCGGAGAGTCCATCGAGGGTTAACAAGGAAAACGTAAATGAAAAGGTCCTTGCCACGTCACGTACCACAACACTGGTCGCATGATGGCTCAATGCTTCATTGGCCGCGACCCCAAAAGGGTTGAAGGGAAGGGCCCCGAAGAGGGCCTTGCCGGGCCCCCAAGGCCGACCCTTTCATCCAATTTAGGGTGGCGGCGGTGACTCACGCACGCAACAAGTTTCAAAACTTTGAATCCATCTTTATGACCCGGCCCGAGAATTCCATGGAGCCTTCTCTAGAGGCCGCCGCCGCCGCTCCGGTGCGGGTTGCTGCGTTGCACACAGGTGTGGGCGGGTGCTCTATGGAGGCCGAGGAACTCCAATAAAAACAGCGCACAATCGCTGCTAGGTTCGACGGCTGGGCATCCTCGTCCCGCGTTTTTAGTATTCGTCTGAGAACGTCAAAGGGAGTCCCATGGGCAGGCCCCGGCGGCCCCGCCCCGTCCCGGTCGGCCATGGACGTGCCCAGCATGGCGGCGAGCCGACGACTGAGACGGCCTGATAATGGGAGACAATGACTCTCAAGTCGCACAAATAGAGGCCGTAAAAATAAAAATACCGGCCGAACCCCCTCCCCCCTCGCCTACGTACTTAGTATTTTGTGTGGGTGTCAATGAAAGGAGGATTCGGCGCTTCCTTTTCAGGGGGTGCGTTCGTTCGGATAACCACACTGCCCTTTTCCGACCGGCCGGACGACCGGACGCGGCGCCGCCGCGCGCGGGAAGACGAGAAAAGCGCGGGAAAAGCGCAGAAAAAGCGCGGGAAAGCCGACCGCGCGCCATTTGACTGTAGCGCGCTTGTTTTGGCGCGCATTTTCCATTTTCCGCGCGCCATCCGGCTTCCTTCTTTGTCCCGAAGTTTCGGCGCAGCGCGCGCGTGTGTGTGTTGTGTGAGTGTGTGGATGGTCCCTTACGCTATCCTCTGCCCGCATCTCAAAACTGGTCCAGCGAGGTATGGGGCATTACAGGGAGGGGGAGCGAGAGGCCGGGACCGCCTCGCCTTTCAAAGGCCCAGACGCCGCTCCAATTCGCACGAAGCAGCAGCAAAGCAGCCGTTTCCGAAAGTCGCTCCGTCTCTGTCGCACCCAAGGGGCGCGCCTTGGGGAGCGAGAGAGACGGAACGAACCTCCGCGCGGAACCGCTCGGCAGCAGAGCAGATGTGCCCACAGGCCCAGCGCAGGAACGCGAAGGGGGAGAGAGAGAGGGAGAGAGGTCAGTAACCCTCTCTCTTCCAGGTGCGGGCCTAAGTGCAGCACGCGAGCGGAGGATAACGAAATTACACATCTCTGCGCCTCGCGGCACGGATTAGAGGAGGTAAAAAGCGAGAACAATACTCGCCGCAAAACAAGGAAGACAGCTCCCCATCCGGCCGTCGGGCCGTCGGCAGGTGAACGCCGGCGCCGCCGAGCAGGCCGAGCACAACTCGCGCAGGTGAAGAGCTGCTGCCTTTTTGGACCGGCCCAAAAATGCCGATCCGAGGTTCATCCGGACAGGTGTGTGTTTGCAACCCTTTCCGCCAACAGGTGGGAGCCGCCACTGGTTGGAGGCCCAATCAGGGGCCCGGCGACGTCCAGCAGGTGGTCAAGCAGTCCGCCAGGGTGACTCCTCGGACGGCCGTGTGGGTTTGCAAGGGGCGACACGCGGCCGCACTGCAAAAAAATTGAAAGCGGACTGCCTCTGCGCAAGGCGACACAGTCCGACTCTCTGAGATTCTTCTAGCTCGACGCCACCGGCCAGGCACCGCGTCGTCGGCCAGCCCCACGCCCTTCGGGGCTGCCGGTGGTCTACGGCGTCTACGGCCCACTGGACCGCGGCGCTGCCGAGGGCGGTCGGCGTCGTCGGCGTCTTTGATGGACGAGGTTCCTCATTACCACGGGCCTAATCATCGTGCTCCCCCTTCCCCCTCCCTCGGCCGGTCAGCGAGTCCGTTAGGACCCTGGACCGACTGGAGGCTGGAGGCAGAGCCAGGCCGGGGCCCCAAGCCCCCAAGGCCCCAGGAGGGGCGCAGGTGGCGCGCTCTGGCGGAAGGGTGTTGAACTTGCAGCGGGCCGTGAGAAGATCTCCTTTTTATTCAAAAGGCCAAACAAACTAGGAGGCGGGGATGACGCGGCGCGTTCTGACCTCCGACTTTTACGAGGCGGAGGCCACGGCCTGCACCACGGCGTCGAGGAAGCCGACGGTGGCGTCGAGCAGCACGCACTGCTCGGCGTCCAACTTTTCGGGCGTCAGCAGGCGCGACGCCGGCCGCCGCGGTGTAGACCGTGTAGACCGCGGTGCAGCGGGAGGGCAGGCGCGGAGTCCACGCGGCAACGCCGGCAACGCCGCGGCGCGGTCAAGCAGTACGCCAAGCAGTACGGCAAGTACGGCATCGCGGCGACGGCACGCTGCGCTGCGAAGGGGAGCCCGGAGGGAGTGGCGGACTCCGACGCCTTGCCGTCGAAACGACGTCGCTTTCACGCCAATCGTGCAAAAACTCTCACGTCGCTGGACCTTTTACGCCGCATTTTCGGCGGTGGTCCTACCGACTGTGTCCTTCCGAGGGACACAGCTTCCGCACCAGGGGGAAGGGTTGCAACTGACTCCCGTAGACATCCCGTCCGACCAGTGACGACTCTGTTCCTTATGTAAAATAGCAGCAGCCCTCCTGGAGGCCTCGTAGAGGCTCGGGCACCTCGAGTGTCCCCAATAAGTCACCTCTCCTCGCGCTCCCACCTCGGCGGGGAGGCCGGTCAGCCTGTGGGCCCCGCGTGGGCCAGCACACTGAGGGGCGTTTTCGTCGCTCTGTCTCCCTCGCACCAACAGGGGTCGCTCCATGAGTGCGAGAGAGACAGAGCGACCCTCGGAATCAGTGTGCCGGCCGTGGGGCTGGCCGTGGGCCGCGGGGCGTGGGCGTCCCTTCCCTTTATTCGGCCCACGCTCGGCCCCTGTCGCCGTCTGTCTGTCCGCCTGTCTGTCTGTCGGGCCGAAAGGGCTGCGTCGTGGCGAGGAGCAGGTCCCACACACGACCGGCGTACGCTGGTCTCACCGACACACACACACACACACGCCGTGTCAACAAAGCCCGACGCACACGGCCCTGGAGCGGATACCCCTTCCCTTCCCCGCCCCGCGTGCACCGCGCCACGCCACGCCACGCCACGCCACGCCAGGCAGGGCTGCTGGCTGCTCATTCAATCTCACAATGCATGCGGCCGGCTCGGCTCGGCTCCGCACCCCACCGCGTGGCCCGGCTGGCCGCTCCGCTCGTCTGGCCGCGTCGAGTGGCCGCTGGACCGGACTGCGGCGACGGGGCGGACGGGGCACTGCGAAAGGAATGCGCACTCTGCTTTGCGGAGCCGGGGGAAGGGCTCTAGTGGTGTGTGTGTGTGTGTGTGTGTGTGTGTGTGTGTGTGTGTGTGGTGTGTGTGTGGTACACACGCTGAGGATCAATCAAGTCTCGGCGAGGACGCGCAGGGCGCAGGGGATCCAACTCGACGCAGAATTATCTTAAAAACACCACACCAAGTCCGTGACCAATTTTTTTTAGGGCGGTAAAGTCGGTTGGAATGCAGCCGCCTGGAGCTTATTTCCTTATCAAATGGACGGACACCTTATCAGACACGCCGCTGCCCGGCCCTCCTCCCGGAGGTCTTTCTCTCGCCGTCTCGCCTCCCGATCGGGAGGGCCGTCAAGACGGCGGACGGGGAAGGTGGCTCCAAATAATCCTGCCGGCTTCACGCCGGGCCCGATGCACTGTCGCGAGCAATCGAATCGAAAACAGGGACTTTGGCGGCGGCGGCGGCGTCGACGGCGGCCTCGACACGTCCACGTCGACGGCCGCCTTGACAGGCCACTTGTCCGCGGCGCCGCCAGAGACGCTCGTGTGTTGACAACAACGGGGTGCTCGTCGAGGACAAGGTGAGGGACCACCCCGGGCCCCGACAATCAGGTGCCATACATCGTGTGCAGTGTGCGTGCAGCGGCCGTGCACTGCCATGGCCTCGGACAGCGACGGCGAGGCCAGCGAGGACGGCGAGGCCTCTACCTGGCGCCTCATCGCCGCCCCTTATCTTCTTGTCGCTTTCTCGGCTTCGCCGTGCTTCGACGGCCTCGACGGCCTCGACGGCAAGGTGCTGTTCCCCGCAACAAAGACCTCGGCAGCCTCGGCCTCGCCCTGGCCGAGGCATCGGCCGGGGCTCGGAGCGCCTCCACTCGTCGAGGCGGTCAGTAGGAGGACAAGGACTTTGTCGCCAACAACGAAAAGGCGGGACGGCCAAGACGGCCGAGTGCTTCCACCCCAGCGACCTCGCCGACGAAAACCAAACCGTCGCAGCCGGCCCGGGCCGCGGTTCGAGTCCCGCCGGCGGCGGAAGGTGCCCCCGCCTTTTAAACCGCCCTTTTTTCCCTTTTCGCCCCTTTGAGGATTGAATGCGATTTTTATTGCCCGCACGCTGACCCCCACAATGACCTAAAATTTGGGGCCCGGCGGAAGTGCGAGTGAGACGGAGCATAAAGTAGTTCGCGGAACTGGCGGGGCCGCATGATAAGCGTGTTTCGGGGTCCACACACCCACATATGGCGAATCTGGCGAATCAGGTGCTGGAGGAGAGGGTCACCCGCACAAAGCGGGGCCAAGCGAGCTCGCATACGGCCGCGCGGCCCCAAAACAAATCTGACAGGTCATTTTTCCGCGCGCGGGGGTCGGTGGGGGTGTTCGGCCGGGGGCGGCACCGCCGGGGGTTGGAGGGCCGTGCACCATTGCGATGCCACGCTGTCGGAGGGCGATAAAATGATGCGACTGCGGGACTCGGCAGGCTCCAGCAGAGTCCCGGGTAGCAACGCAGCAGCAGGGCCGGGGCGTGGCGGGGCGTGGCGGTGGCACCGAGCCGTGAGATATGCGGGGGCTGGTGCCGGGCTGGTGCACGACGTCTTTGGCCAGCATCGCAGCCTGCGTCGAGGCGGGGGCGGCGGGGGCGCTGGCAACGGCAAAAGCCTGCCGCGATGCCACCGGAGATAGCCAAGTTTGCGCTGGCATCGGCTCCGCACGGCACCGCAGGCGGCCCGCGACAGTGTGGGTCCTGTGGGAGCGCAGGGCGTGGCGTGGCGTGGCGCGGTGCCGGGACGTCCTGCGGGAGCGGCAGGACGACCGGGAGCGCGCGCTTTTGGCGGGAAGCGGGACGCGGCAAGGAACAAAGATGGTCCTGGCGGGAGCAGGTGCTGGACGGGCAGGATTAGGCGCAGGGCGGCCTGGACCACGATCAGGTGCGGGCTGGCCTGGTCCAGGCCTGGTCCAGGATGGACGCAGGAACCGCTGGCGCGAAAAGCCAGAGCCGAGACGCGATCCTGGGATCAAGGAAGGATGGCGAGCTAAACAGGATGGGGGAGGAGTAGAGGCGAGGGCGGGCAGGGCTCAGCGCGCCGGCCGGGGCTGCCGGGGCCATCCAGGACGCCGACCTACCAGACCTACCCTCTTTTCTCGGAAGGCGAGTCCGAGAGAGGCCTTTGGGCTTGGGGGCGGCGGGGGCAGCGGGGCCTCCTCCAAGGTGCCCTGGCCGAGCAGGCCGGGCAGGTCTGCCGACCGTCCCCCACCTCCCCGCCGCCGTCCCGGGCCGTCCCGGCTACACTGTGCTGCGCACTGCTGTCCGGTCCACTGCCAAGCCACCCAGGGAGACCTCGGCCAGCTCGGCCAGCTCGGCGGAGCGTGAGGCCAGCATCCTGGCGGCCTGGCGGGCGTCCCGGCGGGCACCACGGCGTCCCGCGGGGACTCCAGGACTGCGGCGACGCAACGACTATCGCCTTTCCGATAATTGGCCGGCACATTGTGGTCACCGGTTTCCTTCCGGTGCTCCAGGACGTCTCCAGCCTGCAGGCCGTGCAGGCCGTGGCTGAAGCATTGTCCCACCCGGCAAGGCGCCGGACTCGACTCCGAGAACGTCTTATCGTAACTTATCGAAGGTGTCGGTGTCACCGGTGTCACCTGCCCGATAGGAAGTCCGCCCAGACTGCGCCGCCGTTCCGTGAAGCCATTCTACCATTTGCTTCGACAAATTGCCCTAAGCGACCCACGAACATCACACCCAGAGTGGGCCAGAAGACCAGCTAAATTGGAATAGAATCGAGCGTGTGACCCCACCAATGGATTCCTCGATCGGAGAGAAATCCATTGATGGGGTTCACAAGTTCAGTTCGAGTCCCATTTAGCGACTCTTGAGCTCAAAACGCGTCCGGTCCACCGCCCAGGCCCACTACGCAGCGCCCGGGCTGCCCCTGGAGGCAGGCAGCCCGAGCGCCGTGGCGTCCTGCTCTAGGCCTATGCCGCGGACCACAGGGGCTCTAGTGACTCTCTCCTCTAACGCGGCAGGGAAGACCGCGCCAGGGAAGCGGGCCGGCCGCGACGCAGCGCCGCGACGCGCTTGGCCTACCTCCTCCATGGCAGGGGCCTCCAGGTCCTTCCCCGAGACAGGGCCACGCCCCTGGGAGGCGGGCAGCGTGCCGACCGGGACGCCACGCGCCTGGCCTACGCGGCGAGTTGCAGGGGCCGTGCCATTGGCCATTCCGGTCCGGGCTGCTGCAGGGAAGGACCCGAGCCGCGCGCCAAGCAAGCCAGGCAGGCCGCCTGCGCGGTAGGCAGACCGCACTCCGGAGTGCGCGTCGGGCGGCCTACCCCGTGCATCACAGGAGCTCGGCCGGCCGGGGCCGCTCCCGCAGGACACCAGGACGACGCAGCGGCCGCACCGGGGAGGAAGTCACTCGCTACGTCAGAAGGCAGTGTGGGCGCGAAATAGGTCAGAACGGTGACAAGTCTGAGAGTGGCGATTTGCGCCTACATTGGGCGGCGGGCGGCGCGGCACGATGCGGAGGAAACGATTCCAGATAAAATAAGACGAACGCGCGGAAACAATTTTAAAACAATCGAAGGCGGCGCGAGGAGGGAGGAGCCGAGGGCCGAGGGGCCTCGAAATAAAACAGACGCATGACATAGTGACCGCGCTTGCCGCCTCGCTTGCCGCCCAGCACACTGCCAACGACCGCGAGGCGTCATGACCCGCCAAGGTCACCGCGCGCGCGCGCACACACACACACACACACACACACGACGGTGCACAGCAACGTTCGCTCCCTGGCCAACGATCGTTGTGATATTTCTCGCTTTTTGGCGGTGTGCTTCTTCTACCTGTCGCGGGCGGCGCGGACAGTCGGCCGTCGCCGGTAAGCACTGAACCTGTGCCTGAGCCCTCGCCTCCTCCATCAAGGAGGCCCCGCTGGCCCCGCAGGCAGCGAGGCTGAGGAGGCCTTCCTAGAGGAGCGGAGCGCAAACACGCCAACAAAGCCCAGCCCGACAATGGTTCGGCGCGGACTCCGCCAGGACTCCGCCCCGCACAGTGGGCCAGCCTTCCAGTTGCCTGCCAGCAACAAAGCTCGTTATTTGTTTCAAATCGACACGCCACCGAGCTTTGCACTTCGAGTTCGAAAATCGAGATACTATCGCATTCGCGGCGCGAAATTAGTTTTCTTTTTGGATGTTTGAAAGATTCGTGAAGAAATACTTAGAAAGTCGAATTTTAGATCCTAGCCTTCTTTTTTTACTACCGTGAATTTATTTTTAAAAGCTTTCAACTCATTTGAAACTTTTTTCAAGACTGAAGAAAGTCCAAATAAAAGCACTCACAGACTCGCAGCATTGTTTCATCGTTCATTTTCCGCTGCCCCATAATTATTTCCTTTTTTTTGCAGTGCTTGCGGATTTGGTAAATGGACAGCGATCACTCTGTGGCCAGTAATACGCCGCCGGCCGGAGAGGCTCGGAGAGGCCGGCGCACTCTTCTTTCTCTGGAAGGATCGACGGGGGTGGGGGCGGGGAAGCCTGAGCGCGGGGGCGGGACGCGGGGGCGGGAGGGGGCGGCCGAGGGTAACCAGAGAGCGCTCTGCCTGAGTCATGCTTCGGGTCCGGAGGGATCCGGAGGAATCGGCCCGGAGGCACCCGAAGGCGCCCGAAGGCCGAAGGTCGTGGGGGTTTCCCGCCAAATCGCAGCCGTCCAGCTGATGAGGGGTGCCGAGGCGGCCCGAGGGTGGCCGAGGATGGCCGAAGATGCGGCGCGCTCCGAGTTCGGGTCGCTCGGGCCGCTCGGGCCGCCGCCGAGGCCGGCCAGCCGGAGGCGGCGGCGCTCAGCTGATCGTCTGGCGGTCTGGCGCGCGCGGGAAAACAGCTGATGCCTCCGGAGCCTTCGGTTGTCTTCGGTTCCTGCGGCGGCGCTGGGCCCGAGGCCGGGCCGCTTCGAAATTGGCGCGCGCCGGCCGCTTCCGACCGGCTGGCCATTCACAAAGCTAGGCGGGCCGGGCGGGGGCGCCCCACTGGGGGCCACAGAACTGCCACACGACTTCACTGGAAAAAAAAAATTAATTCCACCACACGACCGACTACGGTGAAACTTGGATTCCATCACACGACTTCACAGTGAAAACTTAGTCAAAACCCAGTTTCGGTTATGTTGATTGCAGGATCGGTATTCACTTTACTCACGAAAACTGTACTAAATTTCAGTCAGTCCGACAAATTTTTTATTTCGACAGTGTTTTTGACAGTGTCCCACCTGTTGATAACGCACTCAGGTGCACGGCTAGAACGCGGTTCGGAAGTTTGGGGACGCACCTGGGCACTAAATTAAAACGACGGACGACACACTGAGACACACACACACGACAATCAAACATTCAGCAGGACAGTTCCATTTTCATATTCGCTCCCCACTCGGACTGTTTTCGAGGCGTTCCCGCGCTTTCCTGGCGTCCTCGGTCAGCTGGCAGCGAATGCCGTTGGGGTTTTTGCTGAGCCGTCCGTCGCTATCAGCAGGGCGTAAGCAGGGACCCGTTTTAATGAAACACGGCATGGCCGGGCATGGCAGTGTGGGTGACGGGCCTCGGAAACGAGGAAATTCCGCTGGGGCCGGGTCCAGCTGGACACGGGATCCTGGCTGAGCTTCTGTTCGGAGGCGCGGGCCGTGCCCAGGACGCCGTCGAGGGGATAGCCGGGGCCAGGGAACCCGAGGGAACGCGTCGGCCCGAGGTCCTAGTCGCGGTGAGTCACCATCGGACCGCCAGGGCCGTCGCGGGAAAATCACCACCCAATGTTTGGCCGATGCGTTCTTTGTCCGTCACGCGCGCGGGCGCCACGGCCTCGACGGCGAAGTCGTTCCCGCGCGCGTGTCCGCCACCGCGCGCCACAATGAGACTTTCGACCGTTTTCCGACCGCGGCGCAGCAGCGCACACACTGCGAGCCGGACATCACGCACTACACTCGAAATCTTTTCCAATCATCATTCTACGGTTGCCTCGCTCCCCCCAGTGTGGGCAAGGCGCGGCAAACGCGGCACGCGCCGCGAGCCGCCCTTTCGGACCCCTGCCCTGCAGCACGGCCTGCAGCCCGCACTCTCCCCCACGAGTTGCGGCCTTTTCAAAACGGCGTCGCCCAGCTGCCCGTCGACGGCCACCCCGCCGGACCGCGCGCCGCGGCACCGCGAACAGCGTACCGGACACGCGGGGCCTTTAAGAGGATATGGTACCCTCCCCAGAAGCGGCATTTTCCCGGGACGCGCGGGACCTCTTTCTAACGCCGTCTGGCCACACCGTTCGAGGTATCGATATGAAACTTGGCACACGGGCTCAGAAGGGATCAATCTCAATGACGGTGCGTTCAAAAATTTTTTTGAACGCCTAAGTTAGGCCCCCGGGCAGTCCATTCTGGTCCAACTTTCGTTCACAACACGTCCTAAGAAAATGGGAATATCGAAAAAAGGGCGATGGTACGTTTCTAGATTGACATTTGCTCTTTCCAGTGATGATATCCCCGTTCCTGTGCGACTAAAATTAGAGGCCAAAACCCGGTAGACCGCAGACCTCTGCACGGTGATTTTTGTCATCTCGCAGAGTTTTGAAAAGGCACTGTCGTAGACGGGCTATGCTGACCCCCGCCTGCCCCCGCCCCTGCCCCTCCTGGCTGCCTGCATGCAGCCCTCTGCTTTGTCTCTGCGCCGGACCCCCTGCCGGCCCCCCGCCCCCGCCTCATTCACGCGCCGGAGCCGATGAGTCGAAGGGTCGGCAGCGTGACAGGCCGATTTATGGGCCCCAGACCCCGGCAGTTAAATTTTTGAACGGATTATTTTAGAGTTTTAGGATTTGGCGAATGGGGTCCAGCGCACGATTGTGGTTTCAGGCAACTCAAAAATAAAGTTCTACGACCATTTTGACCTTAGCTCTCCAGTACTAGCCCCGCCACCGGACTTGATTACGTTCGGGACAGCCTAGGTCAAAATCGTCGCAAGAACTTGAATCTTTAGTCGCCTGACACCGCAATGGCCCGTTGAATCCATCTGAGCAAGTTTCACAACTCCAAAAATGAACCGCTAAAAAATTTAACTATTTAGGCAGGGGGCCATAAATTGACCTTCACGGTGCCGATCCTTGGGCGAGGGTGGCGGGCCATGCGGGCCCAGGCAGTCCCTATTCAGTGAAACAAAGTCGGCGACAACTGTGCGGAGTCTGGGGCCGGTACAGCTCGTCGACAGTTACATTGCCTTCCTCCTCTGACCGGCTCCGGAATCGCCGAAAGTCGCCGTGCAGAGGTCTGCGGTCTACCGGGTTTTGACCTCTAATTTTGAACGCACGGGAAAAGGGGTAACACTCCGGAAAGAGTAAATGTCAATCTAGAACGTACCATCGCCCTTTTTTCGATATTCCTTTTTCTCAGGATGTGTTGTAAACGAAAGTTGGACCAGAACTGAACTGCCCGGGGGCCTAACTTAGGCGTTAAAAAATTTTTTTGAACGCCCCGTCATTGAGATTGATCCCTTCTGAGCCCGTGTGCCAAGTTCCATATCGATACCTCGAACGGTGTGGCCAGGGGGCGTTAGAAAGAGGTCCCTGGCGTCCCTAAATGCCGCTTCGGGGGAGGTGTACCATATCCTCTTAAGAGGATGCTTTACCCGCGGCCGGGAGTGGGGATTCGGGCCCCCGGCGGGCGGCAAGGCGCGCGTTGCACCGATGCAAATGTAACGTCGCCGTGGCTTCACTTTTGATCCGATTGTCACGAAACTTGGCAGACGCGTTCGTGATGCCCTGAGGCAGGCCTCGCTCGTTTTTGCCGCGTTCCAAACCGTTCATTTGAACATTTTTTGAACATTTCCGTTCAACAGGTTTCGGCCACAGCAGCTCAGTTTGCGGGACAGTATCCCAAAATCGGAGACCGTGGTGAGATGCGCGCTGAAGTTTTAAGTAGCTTCCCGCAAACGGATCGGCAAAATGTTGAACGACCTCGCTTGAATCTTTAAAATACAAACGCCCTGCAGCGGCGTGGACGGCGTGGATCAGCCCGGCCCGGCTGGAGCGGCTCGCCACGGCCTGGTGGGGAGCCCCCTTGCACCCGAACCCCGCAGCGCAAGCCCACCCCCACTCCTCCGCCGCCTAGCCCAGCCGAGGAAGCGGGGGCAGGGGGAGGTGACAATAGGTGCATCCGCACGTGCAGTTTTGTTTCACTCGCACCCGCAGGAGAATAGACAGAGACGTGAGCGACAAGAACGCGACCCTCCGAGCCGGGCGAGGAGGCTCCGAAACCGTCTGCCCGATCGCCGGCCGCCGGACCGCAGAGATTTCAAGAAATTATGAGAACAGGGCCAAAATCAACCTTTTCACGAAAAATCGTAGTTGCGCGTTTCGAGTCTCGCTGATTATTTCTATACCTATCTCTAAAAACCCAGTTCGGGACCTAATCGCCGCTTCCTTCTTTCACTAGAGTCACTAGAGGGCACTAGAGGCTAAATTAGAATGGTCCAGAACTTATGAATCAAGTATTCTTTTATTTTCTGCCCTGCCGACCACTTTTTGAACAATGGTTGCTCAAAGTTGAAATCACTGCTCCTAATACCACTAGAATGCTTTATCTATTTGACCTAGAGGCAAGCAAGTATCACGAGACGATGCAGAAAACTATGTTTAACAACTTTTATTTAGCATCCAATTCGATAAACCGCCTGTCAGATTGGTCAAACGGTAAAATATGTATGTATGAAAATCACGATTTGGGCTGACTTTGGGCGGCCACTGCCTCAAATCTAGGCCCTCTAGTCACACTCTCTCTACAGGGCAGTGGTCTTTAGAGGCCTTGTTTGTAAATCCTAGCTCAGGAGAGCGATTTTCTTGCGTAGTTTGGACGCTGTGTTGTCGCGAAGTTGGGCGAAACGGCGACAAATGAATAGAAATTGCGATATGGGGTGACTTTAAGCAACCACTGCGTCTGATCCGAGGCGGTATTTCGTACCCCCTCAGTGGGCAATCGATCTTTGGACCTTCCTTTAGCACGCCTTTGTTACGGAGTGCGATTATCCGGCTTAGTTTGGAAGAAGTATTGTCTCAAAGTTGATCAAAACGGTCACAAATACCTTTGAAAAATCGTGTTTTGGGCCGACTTTAAGCAGCCACTGCGTTTGATCCGAGGCGGTATTTCGTACCCCTTCAACGGGCATTTGGTCTTTGGACCTTCCTTTGGCATGCCTTTGTTACGGAATGCGATTGTGTGCCTTAGTTTGGGAGCAGTGTTGGATCAAAATGAGTCAAAACAGTCAAAAATGCCTTTAAAGTCGGTTTTGATCAACTTTGAGACAATACTGCTCCCAAACTAAGGCACACAATCGCATTCCGTAACAAAGGCATGCCAAAGGAAGGTCCAAAGACCAAATGCCCGTTGAGGGAGTACGAAATACCGCCTCGGATCAAACGCAGTGGCTGC
This sequence comes from Thrips palmi, assembly GCF_012932325.1. Lineage (NCBI taxonomy): Eukaryota > Metazoa > Arthropoda > Insecta > Thysanoptera > Thripidae > Thrips > Thrips palmi. Next base: position 4,329,556 of record NW_023144629.1, on the reverse strand, counting down.
TTAAAGTCGGCCCAAAACACGTTTTTTTAAAGGTATTTGTGACCGTTTTGATCAACTTTGAGACAATACTTCTTCCAAACTAAGCCGGATAATCGCACTCCGTAACAAAGGCGTGCTAAAGGAAGGTCCAAAGATCGATTGCCCACTGAGGGGGTACGAAATACCGCCTCGGATCAGACGCAGTGGCTGCTTAAAGTCACCCCATATCGCAATTTCTATTCATTTGTCGCCGTTTCGCCCAACTTCGCGACAACACAGCGTCCAAACTACGCAAGAAAATCGCTCTCCTGAGCTAGGATTTACAAACAAGGCCTCTAAAGACCACTGCCCTGTAGAGAGAGTGTGACTAGAGGGCCTAGATTTGAGGCAGTGGCCGCCCAAAGTCAGCCCAAATCGTGATTTTCATACATACATATTTTACCGTTTGACCAATCTGACAGGCGGTTTATCGAATTGGATGCTAAATAAAAGTTGTTAAACATAGTTTTCTGCATCGTCTCGTGATACTTGCTTGCCTCTAGGTCAAATAGATAAAGCATTCTAGTGGTATTAGGAGCAGTGATTTCAACTTTGAGCAACCATTGTTCAAATAGTGGTCGGCAGGGCAGAAAATAAAAGAATACTTGATTTCATAAGTTCTGGACCATTCTAATTTAGCCTCTAGTGCCCTCTAGTGACTCTAGTGAAAGAAGGAAGCGGCGATTAGGTCCCGAACTGGGTTTTTAGAGATAGGTATAGAAATAATCAGCGAGACTCGAAACGCGCAACTACGATTTTTCGTGAAAAGGTTGATTTTGGCCCTGTTCTCATAATTTCTTGAAATCTCTGCGGTCCGGCGGCCGGCGATCGGGCAGACGGTTTCGGAGCCTCCTCGCCCGGCTCGGAGGGTCGCGTTCTTGTCGCTCACGTCTCTGTCTATTCTCCTGCGGGTGCGAGTGAAACAAAACTGCACGTGCGGATGCACCTATTGTCACCTCCCCCCTGCCCCCGCTTCCTCGGCTGGGCTAGGCGGCGGAGGAGTGGGGGTGGGCTTGCGCTGCGGGGTTCGGGTGCAAGGGGGCTCCCCACCAGGCCGTGGCGAGCCGCTCCAGCCGGGCCGGGCTGATCCACGCCGTCCACGCCGCTGCAGGGCGTTTGTATTTTAAAGATTCAAGCGAGGTCGTTCAACATTTTGCCGATCCGTTTGCGGGAAGCTACTTAAAACTTCAGCGCGCATCTCACCACGGTCTCCGATTTTGGGATACTGTCCCGCAAACTGAGCTGCTGTGGCCGAAACCTGTTGAACGGAAATGTTCAAAAAATGTTCAAATGAACGGTTTGGAACGCGGCAAAAACGAGCGAGGCCTGCCTCAGGGCATCACGAACGCGTCTGCCAAGTTTCGTGACAATCGGATCAAAAGTGAAGCCACGGCGACGTTACATTTGCATCGGTGCAACGCGCGCCTTGCCGCCCGCCGGGGGCCCGAATCCCCACTCCCGGCCGCGGGTAAAGCATCCTCTTAAACCAAAGCCGGCGGCTGGCGGCCTGGCTCGCCGCACGCGCCTTCCTCCAAAATAAACCTTTCTTACAGTGGCGGGGTCACGACGGCGTCCTCGCGGCGCTGCCAAGGCCGGCGAGGTCACAGCTGCGGCGGCTGCCGCTCCGCCACACTGCAAACAGAAACGCTTCGCTTTCATTTCGAGATTTCGAGATATCGAAGAGCGAGGTGGCGGCGCTGACGCGCTGCTCTGCTGGAATTTCACGTTTTTTTTTTTTGCCGTTCTCGCGATCCTTGATGACGGAACCGAGATGTCGCTCCGACTAACGAGACAGGTATACGGGGCCTCGGTGTCGATCAAATCCCGGCCCGACATACACACAGCACGCAGTGTGCGAGAGAGACAGCGTGACAGACAAACGCTAATGGACGCCTATTGGCCTATTGGAGACTGGACAGCTGATTGTTCGCCACGTCCACCCACCTTTATGGTGCCATAACTCTGCGACAGTTGCCACTTGCCCGAAAAGCCACCAAAAGGCCGCTGGCCCTTTAAAAATCACGCCCGATCAACACGGGGAGCGTTCGGGGAAAGGCACAAGAAAGCGAAGAATGGAAGAAAGGCTTCGACGGGGCGACTTTGCGCAATTCGCCCACGAGGAACGCAGCACTAATGGCAGAAAGCTGGCGCCAGGCAGGAACGGGCGCGAAAACAACAAAGGCAAGGCCGTGGCCAATCGGGATTCGAACCCGCGACCTTGTTTTCTCGGCTCCATTTCCTGCCAGTCCTTTGTGTGCAGTGTACTCACACTACAGTGTTGCGTCCGGCTCGCATGCCCGCAGGACAACGAGGCCCTCACAATGTAGCATGCATATTGGCAGACATGTGTTATTCATTTGGGCGTCGACAAAAGCGACCGCCACGGCCTCCACGCACGTCCCCGTCGACCAGCCGTCGAGCCGGCCAGAGCTTGCAAAGCCGGATTCAGCGAAGGGCCGCCCGCTTCCGCCGAAGAAAGATGACTTTCGGAAACGGGCTGGGTTCGACTCCCGCCGTCAGCGGCCCGTTCTGTTTTATTTACGTCGGTCTATGCTGTTCGCACAGGAGTTCCAGTGTTTTTGAATTTGACCAGTTCTAAAATCAGCCACGTCTTTTTCTTTCAAGCTGACCGCACTGTAAAATTCCATCGAAACCGACGGACGCCTGCCTGATTTCAACCATTTTTCTCGGCCAGAGTGTGAGAATGCGATACGCTTCAGTGGCGCGGACGCGCGGACCGCCTACGGCCTTTCAGACAATCAAAGGCCCGGCCCGGTCCGATCGCTGCGAGCTCGCCGGCTAGGGTTAGGAGGGGCTGGCCCAGGCTGGCCGGCCGAATATCGACCCGAACCCAACCCGAATTCAGCCGAAGTGGTGGTGGCCCCGCCGCGGGGCCCCGCCTGCTCTGCCGATCAAGGAGCCCGCCGACAACAAGTGGGAGCGAGAACAAGTGCCATACATTGAGCGCTGCTGGCTCTGCTCCCCGGAGCGCCCCGGACGCTTCCCGACCTGAAAACAAATTTTCCGACTGGTTGACGGCCAGCCCGCCCCGCCGGATGGGTGCTGCCGCCGTGGCCGCGCTTCAGGACCCCCAAACTTCGGTCACGTTCATGGCGAGCGACAGTGCTGCCAAAATGACACCCAATTACCGCCACTTATGGGAATGAAAAGGCGACTGAGTGGTGTGCAAAGCACGCAAAGCCTGGCCAAAGTGAGGCGGGGCGGGGCGGCGCTGCAAGTCAGGGAGGGAGTAGGCCGTCGACAACCGCGCAACTCGCCCCGCCGCCGGTGGCAGTTACGGCGGTGTAGGTCCCGGCCACGGCGACCACGGCTAGCCGCCAGATTAGTAACAACGGGGATGATGATGAGCCCTAGGTGGCAGGGAACCTGCCGCAGGCGTCTAATGGGCGGCCCAACCACGCGGTAACTACGGGGTAACCACGGGGTAACCGGGCCGACGGTAAGGTAACCAACCAAGCCACGGTATCGCCCCGGGCGCAGTGACAAACCGATAGGCGCCACCAGGTAGAATCACCGATTTGAAGGAATCTCCCAATCACCACCCTTTACGGATAGGACCGCGCGAATACCTGCGGCGGGTAACCATGGTAACCAGGGCCTGGGTGAAACGAGGCTGGCTTATTAACCGGACCGCCAAAAAAAGGAGGGCGCTGGCCGGGGCTCGAACCCGCGGCAATCTTGCCCTGCGACCTTTAGCTGGCGCCGAAGGCCGAGACGCAGCGCCGTTGGGGATTACCATTTTTTTTTGGCGCGAGCGCGGAGGTGTGGCCGAGAGGCTGGGGGCGCGACGCGTCGCGGTCACTGTGAGATGCACCGAATCCGTCCCACGCCGCGTCCACATCCGCTGGCGCGCCGGCCAGCGAGAAATTCCCTGGAAGTCCGTCCTATCATCACCATTATCCAGCGAAATTTCTCTCCGACGGTCCGACGACCCTGCAAGGGTCCTGCAAGGGTCCTGCAAGGGACAGGCCAACCGTTAGCAGCAAACGAAACAAGATCTTTGATGGTGGAGAGCGCCAAAGCGCCGAGCCTCAGAGCCTCACAAAGCCAGAGGACAGGTCGGTTGGTCTCGGTCGGCCGGCCAGCCTCCTTGCCTGGCTATGCCTGGCCCCCCAGACCCCAGCCCCCAGCCCGGGCCGGGGCCCGACCCATCAGCCATCTTTAAAAGGCTGTTTCCCACAACAACAATACTGCACAGACTGTGTCATCCGCAACAGGTCCGTCCTTTTAAACTTGTTACTTCTGTGGAAGTGGCAGGTCTGTGAAAAAGGCCTTGGGGACGCCGGCCTGGCCCGGCCGGGGACGGTCAGCTGAGCGGGGGTGGAGCGGGGGCGGGGTGGGCCACCGGCTCAGCTGATGTCCAGCAGCGTCCGGCCCGCCGGGGATTGTGGGAATACCGTGCTCGGGAAAAAATGTGTGCGAGGCGGCCTGGGATATTTTTCGGGTTCACAGAGCGTCACGGGTTCGAGTACCGGCGTACTGTTTGTCTTTCGCCGGTCGGTGCAGTGCGAGGTGAGGCGCGGCAGGCGGTGGGCCGGCGAGGCGGTTTTGGCGGGAACGGCGAGGTTTGGGCGGGAAAGACAGAGTTCTGGCGGGAAAAGCAGTTTCGACAAATTTGGGCGCGCGGGCGGACAAATTTCATACCGCCGTCTCTCTTCCGTGCATCCTCCCTCCCACGGCCAGACAAATTATGGCCCCGCATGCGAAAAACGGAATGCGAAAAAAAAAGTATCTGAGGACGAGGGTCGCTTTCACGGAATCGCGGACGCAGAATGGCCCTCGAAAACCACAACGGACGCGGGATGGATGATTAACGCCCTTGGCAAAAGCAGCCAACGCAGCAAAAGCCTCGAAATGTCTTTGAAACGCCTTCTGATGGTTTTGGACCCCGAGTACCCGCCCCCTGCCCGCCCTCATCCACTGAGAAAAGAGAGAGAGACCGTGACGATCGAGGGAAAAAAGAGGGGGGGGGGGGGCGTTGGGCAGGTCGGGGTAGGGCAAAGGCCCTATCATGCTCCACCGAGGAATTTCGTTATTAAAGGGCCCTACATCAAACCCACGGTCAAGGCGGTGGACAGAGAGGAGCCACCGACGAACCCCTTGGGAGCCCCACTGCACTGCACTGGGCGCAATGCCGTGCCGTGCCGTGGCCGTGCCCGCCCCCAGCATAAATAAATCAGTAAACAAAGTGGTGTTAGGTTGCCGTGATAACTACCTGCCCGAAGCGGCGTCCTGCGCGGCGGCGCGCCAAAGGGGTAGCAGGGGAGGCTGTGGTGGGTCCACGGCCTTGGGGTAGTTGTAGTTGTACAGAGGGTAGTTGGTGGGACCGCCGGCCACCAGAAGCTCAGCCTTCTCCAGGGGGCCGGACACAAACATCCACACAACTTCATTTTCTCAGAATCGGCCGTTGGGGGACGGTCCCCCGGTGGCTGCGAACAAGCGGCCAAAAATAAAACCGGCTTCCCGCCATAAATTCGGCCGTGGCTTTGGCTCGGACTGTACGTACTTGCGAACCTGTTCCAGGACGTCCCGGGCCTTCGGGCTGGTCCTGCCGGTCCTCCGGGCGGCGGCCATTTTTAAAAAGATTTTTAAAAAGAAGCCCCGGTGCCGCAAGGCCGCAGGGCCGCAAGGCCGCAGGGCCGCAAGGCTGGGGCCTTGCCGAGGTCTCCAGCGGACCGATGCCCGAAAGTCGTTTCCGTCTCTCTCGCACCCGCACGAGGCGCCCCATGAGTGCGAGAGAGACAGAGCGACGGAGACAGAGTCCGTCGGCTGGAGCCTTGCAGCCTTCAGCCTGGCCGAGATGGGATGGAAGCAGCCCATGCAGAGCCGGCGCCGCCGAGTCGCCGGTGTCTCGGGTCCCGGCGGTCTCGGCAGGTCTCGGGTGTCCGCCTCCTCCCACAAAGTCACACGTGCAGCGTGCACCCGCAGCCCTGCAGCCAGACTGCAGCCAGTGCACCCGGGACGAACGGGACGAACCGTCCCCGGAGAAGCCTCGCCGTTTTCGCGCCAAAGTAGTTTTGGCGCCAAAGTCGCGCCGACCCCGCCAAAAGGGGAAAAGGCGGGAAAACGGAGACACCACGAAAACGCAACGCCTGTCGCGCCACATCTCCCTCACTTTTTCGACGGATAATTATCGGGCACCGGATTAGACTAAGTAGCTCGGCTTTATTCCGGGACGTCGGTCGGAATGCGGGGGCTACACTGTTGCGGGTGGAGAAACTCTGGTCGGCCCCACCCACCCCCCGATCGGGCTCCAGAGATTGTGGAAATGAGTTCCCGAAGGCTGCTGCAGGCAGAGCTGCAGCGCTGCGCGCGCGGTATAAGCAGTTACCTGGAACTGACAAACCAAGCCAGCATGTTGACAGCACCCCTTCTTCGGTCGCGCGAGGCGAGGAGGCCCCGCGGGGTGCCGCCGGTGCCGCCAACCCGTTTGGGGCAGTACTCCACGATGAAAAATCCACAACACACGACACGTCCTGAAAAGGGTTATTCTCCAGCGGGCTTTGTGTGAGGCTAGGTGGGGAAGGGCCTAAGGCCCAGGGCCGCCGAGGGCCGCCGAGGCCGGAGGGGTGCGGCCACGCCCTTAGGACAGCCCTATGGCCGGGTCCTGTGTGTAACACGCAACAGCATCAAAGAGTTGGTGATGGATATAGTCGCAAAACGGTCCACAATGGGCTTGGGAGTCGGCCGTGGCCAAAGGGTACTCTGTGTGTTATCAGCGTGGGAGAAGGACGGATGCCAGGGGTGGGGGTGGGGGGGAGAGGGACAAACGTCTATTTGGACGTGCCGAATAGACGAAAGGGACTCTCTGCATGGTGCAAAGCTACGGGGTATAACAAGCAGGTAAACAACCTGCGCCCTTGGCAACGGCCATCTCACACACACACACACACACCACAGCAGAGCGCCGGCGCGGCGGTCCAAAGTGTAAAGGGAGGAATCCGAGAATCGCACCAATACAACCGCAGTTTCATTCACCTTGCTATCCGGTAATAAAATTCAAAAGGAGGTGAGGAAGTATCTTTTCTCGGGACGCTGTGTGTGTGTGTGTGATTGTGGTGCGTCCGTGTGGGTGATGTGTGGGTGCTGTTTTGTCGCCGCGCTGCTTTGCCGCATGCATGCCCCTCACCGCGCACTGCATTGAGGGCTTACTCGGAAGTATTGACAAAACAGAGCGCCACCTTTGAGCGTCCCTGCCAGTGGCCTGCCAGTGGCCTGCCAGTGGCCTGCCAGTCCCTGCGAGCAATTTGAACCGAGGACGGCTCATCCCCGCTTGTTATTCGTGGAGACAAAGTGACCGCAAAGTGACCAAATCCTTTTTTCTGTGTCTTTTGAGAGCGTGCATCGCAAAAGGGGCAGCGCTGTGAATCTCCATACATCTCGCCTAGCGGGACACGCTTCCAGTGCAGTCTCTGTCGCATTCATGGGGCGTCTCCGCCACGGCCTCCGCCACGGCCGCCACCGGGACCAGGCCCTCCGCGATGAGGAAGTCGGAGTGAGCGAGCAGAGCAAGGCCGCCTCCATTCACTCGCTCCGTGATGTGGGTGAGAACCGCGGCGGTTTTTGCGAGACATTCCATCGCCGGACCCCACGCGGTAGTGCCACGCAGAGCCACGCAGTGCCGCCTTTTCATCGGCTTAGCCCGGCGGCAGTGGCGCGACCCGAAGGCCCGGAGGTCCCGAAGGCAGGCAGGGCGAGGCGGCGGCTCCTTGCGGATCGATACATCGACAAGTAGCCAGTGCACAAGGCGTTTCGATAAAGCGATCCCGCTCGCCAGGATGAGCATGGAGCACAATCCCAGCACAGTGCCCGGCTCGGCTGGGCTGACGGGCACTGACGAGCCGAGACAGCCATCCGCACGCCGCAAGCAACAAGCGCGCGAATCCCGCCGACTCCCCCCCCCCCCCTTTCCCTCTCCGTGAACCTGATCCGGACGCCGCCATGTTTAAAAGGAACTATGCAAACATCCCGGACGCCGCCAGCTCAGCCTCCACTCCGCCGGACGTGCTGGGGGGCCGCGGCCAAAGACACGGCCTGCTTGTCCTGCAAGGCACCTCAGCGGCCCCAGGGCTTGCTCCTCCAGCAGCAGGCAGCGGACGATCCTTGGCACTTGTCCTGCTGCAGGAAGGAGACCGTCCACTTGTCCCGCGCACCGCAATTTTTCATAAAACCGGGCAAAAACGTGTCATCGAAGCGACCCACAATCGGATGCGCGCGCACACAAGCACAGATACACACACAAAAAAAATTGACAGAGTCATTCTCCGGTAAATGATGGAGGAGGCCGGGCGGGCAGAGAGGAAGCGATCCCTGAATGGCGGATCTAGCCATCTATCGGATGTGATTTGGATATGGAACGCGGCCTCGAGGAGCGGCAAGGGGAAAAAATGCAGTGGAGGAATCCTCCTTCTCACGGCACTTGAAAGCGCTTCAAAGCGATACAGATATCAAAGTTCAATGCTCGGGTCCCCGGGGCCGTCCTATCCGGGCCACCGGGAGTGTTCCCGCCAAACAGCTGAGAGGGCCGCACAGTCTGTCCAACCGACGGCTTTGAACGGATCGCGAAAAGGCGGGAACTTGGCAGGACGCGTCGAAACAACTGCATTCGTTTTCAATCAACCGTCATCACATCACCGCCAAAACGAGACACGGTGCCCTAACAACTTTCACAAGTCACCATTACCTGCGATCGACGCGGCGCTTGGCGCGCTCCGACCAATCGGCCGCTTTTGGCGCGCAAAGTGAGCGACCCGCAACAAACGAGAGGGAGGAAGTTGTTGTCTTTGTTGCACCTTCGACCCGGTGGCGGTCCGGTAAACAGTGCCGTAACAGCCGCGCGGCCCGGCCCCAGTTACGGCACTGTTGGGGCCACGGCGGGGGCCTTGTTGTGCTTGGCGGCGCGCCTCGGTGCCCCGGAGTCCCGGACACAATGGACTCATCCTCCACTCGAGCAGGTCGACGAGCAGCTCGGCGAGCAGGTGATGGTGGTCAAGAAACAAGTGCACAAGTGCATAGCCCTCATTATACTGCAGAGCGCCACCCGCGTGTGGGGCCACACACACACACACAAACACACAAGCGCGCAGAGGAGGCCAAGACCCCCCCGGACTGCAGCCAGTCCCAGTGGACGCGCGCTCCAAGTGCCTTGCAGACTGATCCTGAGAGTCGTCTTCGCCGCTGTCTCACTCCTGGGGCCACCACAGGTGAGACGGAGACAGAGCGACGTCGTCGACTTCCTGGAGGCCTCGAACGGGTTGTCAGCCTCCACGGGATTCATCCATTCAGTGAAAATCCGGGAAACGGAATATGAACTGCACGGCAGTCTGTAGAGAAGACCCCGGGGAGTCCGTCACCGATTTTCCCGCCACTTCAAGGAGTTCTCGCAAAGAGCGTGACCGCTGGAGCGGCTGGAACAAAAGAGCGGACGTCCTCCAGCGGCCCGCCATTTTTAAATGCGCACAGTGTAGGCGCCAGGGTGTCGGGGCCGCGGGGGCCCCGGGGGCCCTTTAAACGCAAGCGGGGCGGGGGCCTCCCTTCAGCCTTCCCCTGCGGGCCCAGCGGGGCCTCGGGGGGCGGGGGGCAATCGAATGTATCAATGACCAGACATCCTGTCCGCCAGGCCCGCCAACCCCGCCAGGCGAGCCAACCGCCACACTGGAATCCCTGTTGCCATGCCAACGTTGCCAACCCCGTCTGGGCGGTGGCCAGGGGATGATGCCACCCCGGTCTGGGCGTGGCGGCGTGGCGGGGCTCAGGGTTCGCAGGGGCGGCGCGGCGGACAATCGGCGAGCCCTCTCCGCCCCCGTCCCGGACTGTCCCGGACACACCATTCACGAAATGAAGTCTTGAGGAGTTGGCGACAAAGGCGGGCACACAGTGTGCCACACACTCCCACGTTACCGAAGCCACCGGCCCACCGATGCAAGCCAAGCAAGCCGAAGCCACTTCGGGGAAACCGTCGCCCAATAAAAAGTCAAGGGGACGCGCCCTGCGACCCGCCCTGCGACCTGCACGCTCGTTCCGTCCACCTCGCACCCTCGCGGGACGCCCCACGAGTGCGAGAGAGACGGGAGCCCTGTTCGGAACCGTCTCTGCTGCCCAGCATACCTGTGGGAGCCCTAGCAGGCCGAAATAACAACAAATTATCTGCGATGAATTACTCCAAAAGCCAAAGGCGAATAGGAGGGACCTTGGCCAAGAGTGCGGCTAAAAGGCCACAGTGTGGTACCGCCGGAGCCGAGCGTCGAACCCGGAGTCTTGCCCGCCGGAGAGCAGCGACGGCCGGAGGATCCCGAGGGACTGTTGCCAAGGATGGCCAGCTTTCCCCGCCGAATCCCTGCCAGTTCAGGGAGGTCCGAAAACGAAACCATCACCTAGCCTCTCGATGATAATCAAAATATCGAGCCATAAATCGAGAAAACAATCGAACCAGACATCCCGGGGCAAAAACACACAAATAAAGCAAGGAATGACCCGATTGAAAGCGGGCCGACGAATGCGAGTCGGGGGCGATTCCGGGAAGCGCCGAGGCCAACGCGCCAGCGCCGCCAGGGATGTCCGTTTTTAATGACCCTTTCCAGGACAATTACACAAGTGAGTTGTTTCTCACCGCTGCGTTTCGGCCCTTGGCCGGGCCCTTGGCCCTGCACTGGTCCCGCCCCCCTTCCTAGGGCCCTTGTCCTCGCCAAGGGCTATCCGGGAGGCTCTGCGTCCGAAACCTCACGCCCTTCATCGTGCACTTGGTGTCCGCCGCGCCGTGTTCCAGCCGAGAAGGCCGAGAGGAGGCAGCCCACTGGTAGGGCGGCGCTGTGCAGGGATTACCACAAAAAGACGGGCAGGAATGTTGACGACGGGCCGGCCGGCCGCAGCTCTCGGCGAAGACTTGAACGCCCGAGCGAGGGGCTGTGGCCGAGGCTGTGGCCGAGGCTGTGGCCGAGGCTGTGGCCGCCGCTGTGGCCGAGGCTGTGGCCGAGGCTGTGGCCGCCACTCTTCATGGTGACTGTACACGGCGGGGAAACCAAGGTCGGGAACGGCCGGCCTTATCTCGGCCCGTATACAAGTCCCAAGTTGGACTGACCCACTCGGGATAGTAAAGGTGTTAAACTTTTCATCTGATCGGTGAAGAGCGGGCCGACAGGCAACGACATCCCCGAAAAAAAGTATTTTCAAGATTGTCCGAAAACACTCTTGCCGTTACTCTTGGCGCAGGAAGAGGCCCCTATAAATCAGGATGCCGGCCACCCAAACACTTTTTTGGAGGTTGCTAATGCCGTAATGCGACTAGGTGCGCGGGGTGCGCCAAGGCTCGCCGTGGGTGCTGCACCCTGGCTGTAAATATGTCACCTTTGAGGGACAGAATGAAGATGCGGCGCGCCAAAGACTCCGATGTGCCAAGGCTTCGCCAAGGTGACCAGCAACCTGGCCAAAGTTTCCGACGACAGAAACAACGAGGCGTACAAAAAGGTACAAAAAGGTAACGTTCCCTTTTAAAAAAATCTTCTCACTCTGAGTTTCATTGATGAGTGTGCCTCGGTGATGCATTTCCTTCGCCGCCAGTCAACCTCGACCTGAAAAGAGACTTTGTCGCGACTGTTGGTGACCAATTAATGACGAAAAAGGAATTAAAGTGCTAATAAAAACACGACAATATTTAATAATCAATCTCCGATGCAACTTCATCAACAGAGGTCTGGGGAGAAAATCCACCGAAAAAACAACGACTTTGATCCGGAAATTCCGAGCGAAGTTGTTGGCCCCCTCGGCCACCCACCCACCCCCAGAGGGCCCAGAGGCTCCGTCTTGGTCCGATCGGGGGGCTGAATGATCTTTGCGTCGTCATTCAGCCTTATTGCGCAGCCACGCGTACGGCGCGCGGCGAGGCGCGGCGGCGTGCGTGCACAGAGGACTCAGAGAGGACTCAGGCAGGTTGAGGCTTCTTTATTTTGGCACACGTGAATGCGGTACACACCACCGGAAGGGCACAGGCTGCCTGCCACAGCCTCGCATAGCATTGCGCGCTTCTCGGAACGAGCCCGCCCCGCCACCCCCGCGCGCTGCTGTCAGGGACGATCCAGGACTCTGTCAAGGAGCCGCCGACGACAACGGCCACCCGGGAACGCCCCGGGCCTATTAGTCAAGGTAAGGAGTGTGGCCTGGATGTATTTGGAGCGCACATGACGCCACCCCGCCCCGCCCCGCCCTGTAAGGTGCAAAGCTGGAGGCTGGACCTCTGCATCGGGGATTCGATCTCGCTCAAGGCACTGAGGCGGCGGCGCTCTGAGGATGCGCGTCGTGAGAATGACTTTTGTTCGTTTTTCCGAGAGCCTCGAATCGGCGGCCGATCTCTGCTCCTGCACAATAACAGCTCGCGCCGCCGCTACGCCCATGGCTACGCCCCCACGCCGAAGAAAGGCCGCAAGTACTACACGCATGATTGGCGGAAAACTTGCGGACTGCCCACCCGTGCCGACGACGGCGGGCCAAAGTCCCTGACCGACGAAAATCGGCGGCGTCGTAAAATTCGAACCAGAGCGCCGAAATTCCGAAGACTCTGAGAAAGGCCGGACGAAACTGACCACACACACACTGAGCAAAGCAGATCCTTCTCAAAAAAGCGAGGAAAAATAAAATAATGGAAGCCATACATGAGCAGCGCGTTTCCGCCGGGCCGTTTTTAAATCCCCGGCCGAAAAATAACGGGTGAAATGGAATCCGCAGGTTTGGACGGTAGCGCCGTGACAGGCGTGGGAGGAGCGAGGCGACCTGCTCGGCCTGCCTGGCTGCGGTAATTCGATAATGATAATGAGCAGAGAAAAGGCCCCTCGGGAGATGGCATTGTCAAGGGGTATAATAATGGCGTGCTGCCGAGCTAATCCTCGGCAACGCCTTGGCAACGGGGTAAAATCGGCGAGATGCAGCGGCTCCCGGAATACATGCCACTGTCCTGGAACCGACTGACACCTCGTTATACAGTGTGACTTACACTACAGTACTACGACCCGGCTTACACTTTCTATTCATGTTGGCAACGAGTTTTCTATGGGGAACTGGTCAAACGCTGACAATTTTAAAATCTTTCAACCTTTTTCTTTTGGAAGATTTTTTCAAAAATGGTATTTTGTTCAACTCAGGCAACTTTTTTTTTTTTTTACCTGACGCCTTGTAGGTTGGAAACGAGAGCAGATAATCCCCATCAAGTTGGTCGAGCCACGCGATCGGGTGATTTTAATAAAAACATTATTACTTTTTTCCTCCCAACACAAAGGAATGCCCTGCGCCGCGCCCGTGTGTGTGTGTGTGTGTGCGTGTAAAGTGCGGGCGGAGGATGCTTCAACCCTTGGGCGTGCTGACGCAGCCTTTCAAGCAAACGCGCGCGCTGTTTACAGACCGCAGTTTATGAAAGATGTCTGCGTGTGTGCATGTCTGCGTGTGTGGTAGGGGCCTAGGAGGAGGATGCCGAGGCGAGGACAGCATTATGAATTAGATAGAAAATGACGCACGACACGCAACCGGGAAACCCCCTTCGCTTTTGTGGGCCTGCATAAAGGGTTGACACAGTGCCTCTCTCTCGCTCTCTCTGGAGCGCCCCACAGGGGTGCGAGAGGGACAGAAGGCCGGAATCCGGGCCGCGCCGCGCCGCCGCACTGGGTTACTAGGTGTTGATCGTGGGGCTAAATGGTGTGGGAGGGGCCGCAATGAAGCGGTCAATGGGGCGCTGAGTCGCCGTGTCGCGGCGCGGGAGGTCCTGGAGGCCCTGGAGGCTCTGGAGGTGGCCGTCGACGGCAGGGTCGCGGGTCCGCTAGTGATTTACAGTGCAGTAAGCCCCGCGGGGGCGTGGCCAATCGCGTGGCGCGTTTAAATGCCCTCGGTAACGGGTACTACCGCCGGGTGCCGACGAACGGTGATTTGAATTTACGGTGTCTCATCAGCTGGGTACTGTGGTGCTGCTGCTGCGCCGGTGGCGGTTGGGACAAGTTGAACAAAACAGAGCGCGCGCCCCCGCGCCGAAAACCTTCCCGGAACGCGCGAACCGCACCCCAGACAACAACAACAACATATTACCGGGCGAAACAAAGTGACAACAAAATGAAGACAGGTAAGGCGCGGCCTAGGGGGGCTGCAGCACGCTGAGGCCCTTTTGCAGGACCACAATGCCTCTGGCCCTGTGGCCGCCTTTGGGCCTTTGCCCACGCCGCGGAGGGCCACTGGGCAGCGCGGATAAAGGCAGGAGAAAGCCCTCCGAACGCGTTCCAAAAGGCCGGCCGGTGTATTTCGAACGTGGCCGTCAGCAGGTCCATTCATTCCAAGCTTAGTCCTGCCGGCCTTCGAGGCCTTCGGTGCGCGGATTCGGCTCGCCTCGCCCCGTGGCGGCGCCCTTCCAGACTTATCGAGCCTCCTTATCAGGTCCTTATCTCAGAAAAGGGACTTCCTAGTCGGGCCGCAGGGCCCAAGGGCACAGGGCGAGGCACAGGGTCAACAGGATCAATGGCCAGGAAGGCAGGATCAGCCGGTACACAAGCATCTAACGATCCTGCAGGAGGGTTCCAGGAACAGTGTCGCTGGACCCCAATCAGACAGGGGTCCCAGAATGAATACTATTTGTCTACGTGTGGCAGTCGCGCAGATAGGCAAACCAGCGGTTTTGGGGGCGCCTGGGGCCGCAGGGTGGGTGTTCCTGTGGTGTTTACGCGGCCCGGACCTGAATCCAGGCACCGGGCGCTTCGTCACCGCCGACCAAACGGCAATGGGTGACGTCTCAACAGCGCGGCAGGACATGTCCCTCCCGCGGGCGTCGCACAAAAAGCAGGACACACAGCGCCACGGTGCAACACGACGCAAGAGTTGCGGGGACTGTTGCCGTTTCTTCGCACCAGGGGGCGCCGCTGGTCCGCGCAGACACGACACGCCTCGTGAGGTCCTGCGTGGAATGCGCGTCGGTTGCTGTGCCCCCCGCCCCCTCCTTCACGCCCTCGTCGGGCAAACACCGGAAGTGACTTTATTTCGCTACCTCCTCACTCAGTCGCTCCTTCCAGATTTTTTCTGCCCCCGATCAGGTTCCGACTCGAACGCGTCGCGTCGGTGCGTTTGCCCTTGGAGACGGCAGTAAAATCTGGCTGTGCCGCGCCGCCGCGCCCCGAATACTCTGGGTCCGAGACGAATCCGGACGTGAGGGAAGGGGGCTGAAGGGCTGGCTACGTGAGCCGCGCCGTCAAGCGCGGTGCCGCGGACGGATGTTTTGAATAATGACAAAGGGCGCCCCACGTCCCAGTAGTAAAGGCCGGTCCCGTAAGTACCCCGAGTCCGAGTCACTGGCGGCAGTAAGGCACGGGGAAAAAATACCACGGCTTCCAGTTGTGACTTGCAGAGGGCGCGGCGTTGCTCTTGAGACAACGGGCGAGTGTTGTCGTTTCTCGACAATAAGGACCAGTACTTTTGGAACATTTTTCTAAAAGTTTATACTTACCTTTCTTATATACCTTATACTTACTTTTTATACTTACCTATCGATTTTATGAACGTCAATTTTCAAAACTTGAACTTTTTCAAATTGAATTTTTCAACAGTTTCAAAAAATGAATTTGTTCGAAAATGTAAATTTCTTTGAGTCTAGCAACGTGTTTTTGTGGAGGTCCTGGATACCTTTCTCGTTCCCTTCCAGCCCTGCGACCCGGCCTCCCAACGCGCGGCGCGGCCCCGCATGCTGCGCACAGTGTAACACGTTCCTTCTTTGGAAGTACGGCACCGCGGGCCTGCCTGCGGCCTGCGGACGAGGAATCCAGCCAGACGGAGCTTAGGCCTGGCCGTGCTGCGCCAGGGCTGTGCCAGCAGTCTGGTTCCGAGCAGGAGGCCGGCCTCTCTCTCGCACTCGCGTGGCGTCCCGCAGGGGCGTGAGAGAGACGGAGCGTCTTGATGACGGAGGGGAAGGGCTTAACCGAGCCGTCACGCCGGCAGCCCCCCGACAAGCTCGGTCGTGCCGTCTTGCCCGCCCCCTCCATTCTCTCTCTCTCCCTCGGACACACTGACACACATGGCTGCAGTCACTCAAATCACTCAGCTTAGGCGGCGCGGACCATACTGGGCGTTGCCTGGAGGATGTGGCACCGGTCTGGAACGCGCCGCCCACGCCAACCGCCGCGGGTGCCGATCGCCAGCGACCAACAGCAACGTTAGTTCACCAGAGGAACAAACATGAGAGAAAATCAATGCCTTGTGTGCCATAGTAAAGATACTGGTAATGGTGAAATTTGGCGCTGGGCCCTTCTGGACATGAAACTGTGGGAACTCGTTACGAGATTGAGGCTTGGTGATCCTTGTTCACGATGAATGAGTGCGGGGCGGTGCATTGATGAATGGTGTTGGGTTTAAAGGGCGGAGCAGGCTGGTCTGAAGGGCGGCTGCAGAGGGCGCGGCGGCGAAGGGCTGCTGAGCGCTGCGTTTCGTTTCTAGGTTACTGCGTCGTCGGCCACCCCTTACAGTGCGCAGTCCTCACGGTCCGTCAGCCGTTTGCAACCTGCTGAGCGCGTTCTACATTGTGCTGAGTGGGGAGGGCGCCGGTGGCGCAAAATCGCCCCCCATATGCGCAGTGCTTGGCTGTGCTTTGCCGGGGCGGCGCGCCCGCCGAGTTCCCAGAACTTGCTAATGATCTAGTCCTGGCCTCTGGCCCACCCCTAGGGCCTAGTGTGGATTGCCACGTCGTGTAGCCCGGGGCCCGGCCGGGGCCCCATCTCTGGATCCTCTGGAGTCTGAGCCGGCAACAGCATGAGACCATGACACGAATTCCAGAACCCAACCGCAAATTTCTGCTGCATCGCCGCCCGGGGCGAAAAAACGAGGCGTCTGGTGCACCGCCAACAGTGTTCTTGTGTCACTCCATGCGTGAGTGTGTGTGTGTGTGTTGGTGAGTGCCCTATGGGGGCCCAGGGCGCAGCGCAGCCCGCCGTGCAAGTTGACACTGGCGCCAGCCGGCCCTTTCTATAAAAGACAGCCAGCCCGCATACCGGAGCAGACGAGGGACAAAGCCCTACCGTTTCCTACACCGGCAGAACAACAAGCCCACCGCCAAGTCAAACGAATAAAGCCCGTCATTCAGATCTGGGCGACGTAATCCAATAATCCGGCCGTCTGGGGGTCCGGACGGGTCCGGGGCCGTGCTGGGGTCGCACACAACGCGGCCACCCCCCGGTGGCGCCCCCGGACGGGCCCCGGCCCCGCCGGAGTCTGTTGCACCTGATGCGAAATAGTGGCCCCGTCACTGCCCCGTCCCTGCCTGCGAGTGCGAGAGAGACGGCCGCCGCAGGTTTCTGAGCGGGGCACGCATTCCAGGTCCAGGTTGCTATGGTTCTGCTCGGAGGGTTAGGTGGAAGAAACCAGACCTCCCGCCGCGGCAGGCTTCACAAAAACCCCGCGAGCAGACCTCCTCCGCCAACGGTTTCATGTCTTGGGAGGCTTCAGAGAAGGCTCGGGCGGTTTTAAAAGTCCGGGATGAGCACAACAAGGAGCAGGTCGGCTGGATGGCGCCGGGCAACCCCTTTGGGCCTTTATTGCGTGGCCTATGCGGCCCTATGGGGCCCTGTGGGGTGTCGAGTTGCTGCCCCAATCAGCCCCGAAATGGGGAAACAAGCGGCAAGGGCCGCCGCCGCACACGGCCGCACAGGTTCACCGGTATTCGACGCAACCTCGGCAGGTGCACTGGGCCACGTCACTGTCGACTCACAGACATGTCGCCGATAAGTGATCACTGATCGATTCGCCGCTCTGGCTGGCAGTGCTGGCTGGCACAACCCCTGCCGGGACAGACGCTCATCGATTTTCCCTTCAAATTAATGCAACAATCCTTTAGGGACACGCACCAGACACAAAAGGGACACAAATGGCAGTTCATCGATCACCTGTTGGGGCTCCGGGGGACTCTGGTCCCGGTCCGATTTCTCATAAGAAGAGGGTGGCCAACCCTGCGGCCCTGCAGTGAGAGTGACGGTGCAGGCTGGCCAACCCGGCCGACCCGCACAATGCACAGACTGTCACAACGTCCCCTTTGACGCGCCTTCGGCACCAGCGAGGCGCTTATCAACGCGACCGCCATTGCGCACCCCTTTTTTCTGGTGCTTGATTTCCGCCTCTGTGCAGAGGCGGTACACGCAGCACGCGCTCTTATCACAACGGGCTATCAGCCTATCGGGGAACCGTTACGCGCCCTCTGCCTCCAAGTGCGGGTTACACTTGCGTTCCTTCAGTCACATTTCTCCTAACCTCTCTGTGTGTCTCACTCAACCCCGGGGTATTTAAACACCGTGCCAACTTACCTCACAAACACCGAGCCACCTAACCTCACTTTGCAAAAACTGCCTGGGCCGTTTTGCGAGGCAGGGTGTCTGGCGGGGTTTGGCGGTTATGCCCAGCGAAGCGCCGCTGGCGAGGTTTTCACGGTAGACGACAGTGTGACAAACACAAGACGACTCTCCGGGCGACACGTGATACCCGTGCGCGTCGTGGCCAGGGCAGCCAGGGCACCGGGCCGGGTCAGAACGACGTCGCTCCGTCTCCGTCGCTCCCGCGTGGCGTCGCGTCGGGGCGCGACAGAGACGGGGCGACTTTTTCCGGGCGGAGGCTGGAGGGGGCGACAAGGCCCCACACAGCCCAGGCACAGCCCCAGACAGCACGCCACACCGCAGCCCAGCCAGCCGAGCCGGCACGAGAAAAAAGAGCAAACCTCTCCCGAGAAACGAAATAAAAATAAGCAGGCGGACGAAGATAGCGTCCGCCGCGCCACATGTACAGAGGGGAGGGGGGAGCGTGGAGCCTTTTAAACTCCAGAACAGCTGACATGTGTGTGTGCCTTGGCATATCGCATTCTACACACACTTCGGCCCTGCTTCGACGCCGCACAAATTCGAAACCTGTGAGACGGTGGTTTCCACCGGTGGAGCCACCCAGGAGCAGCTTTCAAACATTTTGAAAATTTGCCAAATTTAAAACTCCTGGTAAAGGAAAACTAAAAAGTTAATTTTTGAAATTTTTTTGAAAATTGCTGCGTTTGAACGAGCGACCCGGCTCGGACAAAACCACTGGAAAACGTGCTGGGAGAGAGAAACACATTGGCAGCAGTGTACGTACGTGCCGGGCAGGGGGATTCGCGGGGAGTGGAACGGGTGGAAGCGCAAAAGCATTCTGAACAACTCAGCTCCTTTGTCTATGCTGCTTGCGTGCTGCGCACCAGGGCAGGGGGCAGGGTGGGGGAAGGGAATTGCTGACAGAAATAGGGCGTTGTCCTCTGCGTCTCGCTGTTGTTGATGAGCGTGGAGGGATAAAATAATCGGTTCCAGTGTCGGGACAGTCGTCCACAGCGCACTTTTTCCGAGCCTCCTTCATTCCCCTGTGAAAATAAGCCACGTCGTCTGTGCTCCTCCCATGCCTCTTCGACTGACGCACTTTTGGCGAAGCCGGGGCCCAGGTTCAAATTTTTAAAGCAAAGCCAGCGCGCAGTGCCGACTGCAGGCCAGGGACCGAAGGGACGCCTGCAAAAAGCCCCTGCAAAAGCGGCCAAATAAGATTGTGCCGGCAGTTTGAAAAATAACGACCCAAGTCGCGCAGCAGGCCAAGGTGCTTTCGGCCGCTTATTTTCGGACGCCCTGCCGGCACTACAAAGGCCGCCAGAGGGCCGCGTCCTCTCGTTACCCGGCCGATAAAACATGGGCCTTGCTTTATTTTGGGACCAGTTCCAGAAACGGCGACGGGCCGGCATGCCGCGGCAGTGGCGTCCAGGCCCTCCAGGCCGCGATGCACGGCGGAAGCCCGCCGTCTCCGTCGCACTGGTGGGGCGTCCCGCAGCGCCGCGGCGGTGCGAGAGAGACAGCGCCGCGCCGCCGGCTGCGGCTGCGGTGGGAGATTCAAACGCGGGGCGTGTTCCACGTCCATGTGGCTCGGGCTGGCTCGGCCGCGCTCGGAGTGCCCTGGGGCTCGGCTCGGCAGCATCCACCGCGTCGCCACGCTCCGCCCGGCCCCGCCCCACCAGCTCTGGCTTCGGCCGTTAAAACTGTGTGGGAACAAAAACCAAGAAGTCGGGGCCCCACGGGGGGAGAGGGGCGTGCCGGTGGAGGGGGCTCAGTGGGGCGCGGGGGGCCTTTCCCCCGCCTGGACGGCCTGGACGCTCCGGACGGCCGCTGCGGACACAGGACTTCGAGAAGAGCCAAAGTGGACAGTGTTAAATGTTGTTCAGGATTATGTACGCGAGAGAAACGACCAGAAGGCCCCGTCATTTTCTGATTCGGTTTCAGATAAGCCGGTGATCGGATTTTGCTTTGATATTCCGTCTCCGCCCAAAAGTGATGGGCCCTGTGGGAAGGCGCAGGCGGTCCAGGTTTACGAGACATCGACGTCGAAAGGGTCCACGGAGGGCGACAAGGGACGCTGCGGCCGGGACCCGTCGAAGGGCGTCCAGGTCCAGGCCGAGGCCCCGTCGAGTCCTTCATGCTAATACTTCCCCCGAATTCCGAGTCAACAAAAACGAGAATCGGTCGGCGGGGCGCTCACCGGTCGCCCGCCAAACGCGGCCATCTTTAAAAGCCCCTCGCAGACGACCTCCACACGGCCCCGCCACGCCCCGCCCCGCCACGGCGCCATCAGCAACAACATCAACACTAGGTAATGAGATGTGGGGCCCTAGATTACGGGGGTGGCACCCCGGCACGCTGCGGCACGCCCTTGGGCACGCCCCCGCCACTAGCGCTGCCGCTCCCTCAAAGGAAGTGTCGCGCAGCCTCACCGCATCCTGGACGTGCTGGCCCTGAGCGTGCTGGGCGTAATACACACAGGTGCCTAAACTCTGGAAGCTCCGGACATTCCAGCGCGGTAAGTCATGTACCGTGCCCGGGGCGTAGGGGCCCGGGGGCTCGGGGCCGGACTAGGAAGGCCAGGCCAAGCCCCCAATCAACTTCCCACGGATAGGGCCATTGCGCCCCAAAGGAGGGGCTAATAATTTTCCTTCCGGTGTATGTGTGTGTTGTTATAGTGATATTGTTTCATGCGGCGTATCATATTGTGATTACGTTTTTGTGGTACCGTATGGCCGCGTTGTTCTACCTGAGGAGGCCCCTCCGAGGGTACCCCGCCCCGGGTACCCCGCCGGGGCATTCTAGCGTGACGCGCAGAGTGGAGCGGCTCCGATATTTCTCGGCGTCAACCCTTTGAAATGGGTGAAATGACCTGCTCGGCCGGCCCCGCCGCGCAGGGCTGACTAGTGCTGTCGGGGCTGTTTTAGTCAGAGGTCCTTTACTTTGGAAGGCCACGGCTCGTCAACGGCTGTCGGCAGCCCTAGCGTCTTCTCCAGGTCCAGATTTATAGTGCGGTCATGCTAATGCACCCCAGGACGCCTGGACCTGGACGCGCTCCAGTGGGAGTGGTGGACCCCGCGCCGCGGGTACTCAAGTGGTCGCTGGAGAAACTGAGGGAGTCGGGGCTGAGGTTGATGGAGGAAGACTGGGAAACCGGTTGTTGCTCTGTCTTTACTTTGGGTTTACTATCGAGGAACTCACGAGTTCCTTCGGGTGGCCAGAGGATAGCTACACTGTTACAGCAGAGTACCAGAAGCAGGCAAACAACCGAAAACAAGTACTATTGTTCTCACATTATAAATTTTCTAATTGAATATTAGGCATAATGCCCTGCGTTAAATGCTCAGGCAAGTAACTACTTTGCTTCCACACCAAAGTTCCCCTAAAATTACAGACGGCGGACAGTTTAAATGCTATGGCTGCATGCTGGGTACTTTTCCCACCGGCCGGCCGACTGCATTTGAATATCTCGGGGCGAGCGGGCTGAATGAAGACGTGGCTGGAGGGTGTCTGGAGAAGGGCTGGACAGGGCCCCACACCGTAATGCCCGTGTAAGTGTTTTCCAGTTTCCCTTCGCTCCGCGGCGGGTGGCCCTGCCCGGAGCAGGGGTCACGCTAAGGCAGGAAAGTATTGAAATATGGACGCCTTCAGCTCTCCCAGCATTCGCTGCATGCATGCACTCTCCAACCCAATCACTTATGAGGAATCAAAGCGCCTGCAAATTGTTGTTTGAAATCGGATCGTCCTGCCTTCTTGCAGCTTTGGCAGCAGCCGTCTGGCCGGCCAACAACCCCCATCTTGAGCGAAGCAGCTTGTCCGCCAATGAAACCCGACAACTCTCCCCCGCATAGCAGACACAAAACGGGGGCACTTTCCTCGTGGGGGAAGATGCGTGTGCACACACCAGGTGAAGGCAGCCCAAAAACGCACGCCCCCGCCGTCGCGATAGCACTTTACGACAAATGACACGGTGTATGGGATTCTGCACCGACGCCTCAGATCCACCACAAGCAGAAGAATGGCTTTGGCGTGTGCGCGGATGTGCCAGATGGGTCCAGGGGGGGCAGAGCGGTGGCGGAGCGGTGGCGAGCCGGCAGGACAGGACCAGGTGGGGGCTGCGTCCACATGTCCTCGCAACCTTCACCGCCTCAACCTCTGCTGCGTCACAGCTGACCCCTGTACGCGGTGGCCGTGCTGAAATTGCCGCCCCTGTCTTCCCTGCCTCCCTTCTGTTGTAGCAAAAGAGACATCAGGAGGGGTGAAATAAAGATCGAGAAAGCGAGCGGCTGGCCGATGCACATGTCAAAACGCGTCGCCAACGGCCGTTGCTCTCAACAGCACACATGCTCCCGTCAAATTGCAGGACGAATCGATAGGGAAAAAGTGGGTAAGCGTCAGTATTCGAACCCGGGACGGCCGCCAAACCTTTAACAAGGACCGAAGATGCGCCTATCGCTGCTTTGCATCTTTCCGGTGTAGGCGTGCGCGTAATCACGGACCGCCTCTTGCAGCCCGGCCAATTATTGCGTCTTCATCACCGCGAGTACACGCGTAGTAGTGGAGCGTCCGTGTGTGTGTGTGTGCGTGGGAGTGCGCATGTGTGCGTGGCAGCTGCCTCTTGGAGGGAGCAGCTGGGAGCCTCTCACGTGCCGCAATCTTTCTCTCTCTCTGCCCCCTTTCGTCCTTCCGGTGTGCAGTTCGCTGACCGGAAGTGGACTGGAAGTCACTCGACCGGACTGTCGCTGCGCTTGCCCGAAAAGACCGTATCCGCGCAATGTCTCGGCGGCAGATACGCGATGCCCGGACTCGGTCGCCGGAACGGCCAGATTTCCCGGAAAGCCTCGCGGAGGTTATTCGAGCACGGGGAAGGAGAAGCCCCTCGTGCGTGTGGCGGAGGGCCCCTGGCTCCCGGTTCCAATATCGAGGCCCTTTACCATGTCTATCCGAAGGACAAATGTCAGTTCTTGCATAAAACAGACACCGAAAATAACTATATAGACAAATTTCCTACGACACTGTGTACAAAAAATTAGAAACTACGATTTTTTTAAAAGTTTTTATTTGAATTTTTAGAGCGGCAAAATGGCGACCAGCATCCTGCACGCGCCTCGCGACGGCAACCCGATCAGAGGGGCTTACTCTGCGCCGCCGCGGCGAGCGAGAGGGCGTCGTGGCGTCGCTATCAGACACCTCTTTCTCGGGCCGCCTCGTCCAACGGCAACGCATTCCAGCTCCCCCCCCCCCTCCACCAAACCCCCCGAGGGGCCCTCCGGATCAGGCCACGGCATCGGGCCACCAAGCCCCTCAACGCCGCCGCGGTCACGTCCCGGGATTGGGCCACTTTGGGGCCCCCTGGGCCACTTTGGCCCCCCTGGGTCCACGCGTTGAGAAAAAGTGGGTTGTACAGTAGGAGGAGGCTGCTCAACGAGTGTGTACTCATTTAAATCGGGTAGCAGTCCAGGGCAGTGGATAAATACTTCTAATTTGGCTTGAGTTCATCGTTTTCACTTTTGCATTTTCACTGGTTCTCCGCAGGTGGATCGAATCGGGGCCAAGAGAGAGAGAGAGAGAGACAGCAAGTGCAGGAACGAGGAGGAGGTGGCACATTCCTAGAGATTTTATAGTGACGCCGGACAAAAGGGCTTGGCCAGTGCCCCGCACGCACGCAAGGAAAGAAAAGAAAGATACCTACCGCCGCGGTATTTAGCAAAATCTACGCGCACGGAAGGCGCGCCTGAATTCCTTTTTATCGAGAACGTGCGGTCGTGTGCGTGTGTGTGATTGCGGCTCGAGTATTACTTTATTTGTGTGTGTGTCTGTGTGTGTGCCACACGGGCAATTTGTGTGTCAGTGTGTGCGTGTGTCCGATTTCCGGCGTGGCGAAATAAGTCTTGACCCGATTCCTTGAGTCACGAACAACCGATGTACTGTAAAGCGTTCACCCCTGCGGTTCGGGCCTTGGCCCAGCCTTGGTCCGGGCTTTGCAGACCGCACAATGGCCCGGGGAATAATCGACTTTCAACCTGCCTCGCCGTGCCACACGGCCGTGCCCGTCGGCAAGCCCTTTACCGATTAAAAGCCGGAAAAAAAATATCGAGCGGGCAAAAACGCACGCATCCCGTGAAAAAGGTGGTGAATGGCGAAGAACCGCGGGTCCTAACCTCAAAGACGCGATCATTGGGGCTCGGTTCGCCAAAGTTGAACCGCCGGGGCATTTAAACCGGAGCCGGCTCGCCTCGCCCCGCCGACAGACTCATCCACACTAATGCCCCAACTCATTAGATCGGAATCAGTGTGGGAGGGGGCAGTGGCCCTCCAGTGGCCCGCCAGTGGCCGCAAGGGACGGACCAGCTCTATAATTTAACAGCGGCGGAACCGAATTATTGGCAGGGGCAGTCGGGAAGATTATTGAGGGGGGGGGGGGAGTAAGCCAAGGACAAGGAACCTAACCTCAATTAAATTTCTAGACAGCACGCCACAAAACGCACGCGACAGTCACGGGCAAAAACAGAAGAAAATCGATTTGCAGTCGGCGGGAAACGAATACCCGGGATACCAGCAGGTTCACGCCGCAATCCCCGCTGGAGTCCACGGGGATACGAGGACCTCCACGACGATGGGGATGAGGATCTCGATGAGGATGCGCCCCGCTGGGCAAGCCGGCCGCATTACCAGTCCGATGATGATAGCATCTTCTATGCAGTTTGCAAAGTCTGGGCGCAGCACAGCACGGCACAGCACGCCGCCAAGGACCCTCCCGCGGCGCAGCTGTTGTTGTGGGCGTCCGCGGGGGCGCAGCGTGACCAAGATCACTCCTAATTGATTCGGAGAGGTATCGCACCGTACCTGCTGACACCATGGACTTCCCGGTAGGACCGGCATCAGCTGGACGGAGGTTAAATGCCCAAGGGCAAGTGTGCGATAAACACTGCTTTGATTAGTGGGGGAAAACACTTGGCGAAGAAGGGATCGCGACACCCTCGTCATTTGGTTTATTAGCGATCTGCTCGCAGCAGAGTCTCCAGGGAGTTTTACTCGCACTGCCAGACGGCGGTGAGCATTTTAATAGCCCTTAAAACCAACAGGTTACCTCTGCAGGTAACACAGCAACAACATAAACATCCGCAGACAACAAAAAGAGGACACGAGCTCAAATCCGAGTTTACGACGCACTGGTCTCCGAGGCTTGGAATCAGCGGGCAGCGGGGTGGAAGATGACGACGTTGATGACCAGCGACGATAGCGGGGCGACACTACAAGGGTCGCCTCGCACTTCTCGAAACAAATAAAGACGGAAAATCCGAAGAATTGCGGCGGCGGTGCCTTTCGGCCCCTGTCGTGTTGGTGTGTGTGGGTGGCGGCAGAGGAGGACGCCCGGATGTCGTCGCTTCGACACACTCGCACACTTCGATAGACACACACGGTCGAGTACCGGCGGCCCCTCGCCTGTTTGCACACCGCGCCAAGTATGTGACAGGACAGGTGAGGTTCGGGGCCCTGTGCCCCATCTGGTTGCAGCAGTGTGTGTGTGTGTGGGGGGGGGAGCAAGACGGTTGGCCGACGGTTGCGTCTTGGCGTCGGTAAGTCACCTGCGCGCGGCCGGCCGAGCCGCCCGCCTGCATCCTGGCGAGAGTTCGCCCGAAAGGTGTCCCGGTGGCGAAGGGGGGCCACCCTCGCCGCCCCCCAGGGTACCTCAAGATTTTCCCCTGCTCCTTGGCGGGGGTCTTGGCGGGGTAAACACTCCGCGCCGCCAGCGGCCGCCAGTAGGGGCAGATGTGTTTGCTCAACATCTGCTGGGCCCCGCCACGCACGGCCCCGCCCGCGAGTCGTAACGCTTGCAGCGCCAGCCGCGGGCCACGCCATACGCCACGCCGGGTTTCCACGGCAACCAGATAGGCGGCTGCAGACCGCTGCAGACCGCCAAGCCAACGGACGCGGCGTCGGG
Organism: Thrips palmi; assembly: GCF_012932325.1. NCBI lineage: Eukaryota > Metazoa > Arthropoda > Insecta > Thysanoptera > Thripidae > Thrips > Thrips palmi. The sequence goes on along the minus strand of NW_023144629.1, from coordinate 4,303,243 downwards.
TGACAGTCCGATGACCGCAGCCGCCGGCGTCTTCGGAACACTCCGTTTAAAAGGGCTTCCCTCTGCCGCCAACGGCCGCCGGTGACTTGAGGGAAAATGAGATGGTCCTTCGGGCGGTTAAAAATTAGTACTATCAAGAGGTGACGCGACCCTTTTGAGTCATTCACTTACCGGCAGGGGGTTGTCAGGGTCAAAAGGTCGTGAAACCCTTCACTGGCTCGTCGTTGCGCCCCTCGCAGGGCCCCTCTAGGGGTGGCAGCGGAAGCGCCCCTTTCCACGCCGTTCCCCTTTTTTGGCGCTTTCCTGGAAGGCGGCGGGGCGGCGGAAGCGGCCTCCGTGGCGCAACGCTGGGAAGGGCCGCCGCTGCCACCGAAATCGGATAGGCCCGCCAAAACCCGAGCAGCCACGGCCGTTGGCAGTCTGTTCCTCGAAGCCAAATCAACGACCCTCTCGCAGACGCAGCGCGGCAGCGTGGCGGTGTCTTACTGGACGCCTCGGCGGCCTGACTAGCCCCTGGTGGCGGCCCCTGGTCCCTCAGTGCCAGCTGGCGTGTCCGATGGGCCGTGGCCCGCGCTAATAGCACTCCCACCCGGTCGATCACTGATTAATATAAATTATGGGATGAAAAAAAATAATTCCTCGACCACACACCCTACGACTAGGTACACGCGTGTGGAAAGGTAAACCAGAGTTTTTTCAGGTCTTGAAAAAACGGAAACACTTTCTATTCTTGCTGTGTGATCAAGATGGAGTCGTCATCACTTTCCCCGTTGCCAGGTAATGGAGTAACGTTGACCTTTCTGGCTCTGTGTGTGTGTGCAAGTCGAACCCGTACTTGTGCTGCGTGCTGCGTGGCATTGCAGCGCTGCGTCGGGCACCCGCATTCAACTCTCTCTTTCCCACAGTACCCCGCCCGCCCCGACCCGCCGGTGACTGACCGCGTCCTCGTCGACATATGCCGCGCCCCCGTCGCCGCCAGATGTCCGAATTTCCATTTAGCGCCGCGTTAATTCGGCCGAGCACACACAACAGCCGCGCCGTGGGCGTTTCTCCTTTTTCTCGCCACCCTTGCTGCAGTGTTGCTGCACACCCTTTCTGGATAATCCGAGAACACCTTGACAATGTCGCAGCGCCCACCTCGGCGCGTTCGTCTTCATTGACAAGCGTCATCGCAGTGTGTCGTCGTCGGTGACATGTGACAAACAGAGGGATTCGTTAGGAGCACCGGAAGCGGGCTCCCTTTTCGCAGCCGATTACTTTGGCCAGAGCCTTGCCGCGACGGAACGAATGGCTACAAATGGGGCTCTCCGATAAGGAGGTGGCCGACGAGCGACACCTCAGTTAGTCACCATGTCTTTGGACCCTTAACAAAATAAACAGGGTGAATTGAAAGAGAAAACATCGGGTGGTGAGTAAATTTCGGCAGTCTGAAGCAAATATCAGCAGTCTGGGCGAGTAGTATTTTTTGGTACCTAGCCTTTCGTACCATTATTGAAACCATCATCATTCTTTGGTACCATCATACCTCCACACCATCCCTCCACCTCGACGGTTGGGACCAATAACCCTTCGACTGCGGCCGATATAGGGTGGGGGTGCCTGTGTTGTGCAAATGCGGCCGGTCTTGGCGCGTTCTCGACCAGTCCCGCACCGCGCGCCTCGCACCGTGTGGACACACCGGGCAGCTGCTTTTCCCCGAGGAAACGGGGAAAAGGAAAAAGTCCTCCACCTGGACGACGACGTGGTTCAAGACGGTTGGCCTGGACGCGCCCGAACGGCACATCGAGGCGAGCAAGCGCCGGGGTCCATAGCCAGCCACATGTCGGGGCCACTTTTGACCAGACAAAAAAAAATTAAAGCGCGAAAAAAGGTAGGAAACCGTTCCAGCAAACCGCTAAACCACCACCGCATTCCAGACCGCGTGTGTACGGTTCTAGTCTAATTAAAGACACCGCCCCCCCTTTCCCAAAACCCATCCGCCCTGCCGCCGGTCTGTCACAGAAGCCGAGTGGGAGCCCCCCGTATGATTACACGGCAGGTACGGTATGGACGAGGCCGGCGTACCGGGCAAGGCTGGCGTACCGCAAGCCTAATGGATAGCGAAAATAGAGGAAGGCCGAGGGAAGGCGCACAGGTGCAGCAAAGGATTCACAACCTGTGCCGCCGCGCGCCGCCACGCCCCCATCCAGGCCCCGTCCACGCCCCTGCGGCCGGCGGCGGCTCAGGCGGCGCCAGACCCCAGGGTTGCTGCTGCAGCCAGGGGACGGGGAATTTGGCAGAGTCTTGGCCGGCACTTTATTGATAGTCGATCGCCACTCAATCGCTGCACTGACTGCAGTTGGCTGCACTGCACCTGCCGGCCCATTCACTGGCCATTTGCTGGCAAAGACCGTCATCACCCTGGACCAGATCGCTGCCGCTATGACCCATGATGACACGGGGAAGCCATTCATTGGAATGCTGTGCTGCCGCCGCAGCCACACTGCCCGAAGTCCGCGTGTCTTTTGATGATTACTAGTTCCGAAACGTAAGTTCCATACAAGAATTCATCAGATCAGTCGGTGACTTTGTCATGCCCATGCAAACTGGTATTAATTTTAGATGAAATGGTCATCATTTATGACGTCATCCACAACTCTATCTGACACCGAATTTTTACAGAGCATCGGCAGGGAAGGAAGAAGGGCTTCCTTCAAGGAACTTAACCCTTTGCCGGAGGACATTCACGTCAAAACGGCAGGAGAAAACGACAAACAGCCCCTCTCCTTCACGACTCTATTCTTGCTCACGTCGATGCTCTCTTCGCACAAACGCGACGCATTCCTTGCACAACCGCACTGCAATGTCTGCGAAAAAAAAGGGAAGCGAAGATCGAAGAGCGAGCAGAGCAAATAGATGCGCATATTTACTATTACGCGATGTCGCCTCCCATTTCCACACGCTTGACAAATAAGCATCGGCGAAGAAAAATCATCATCTCATCGATTAAAGATTACACATGGCGAACGGCCGAGAAATGTGTGAGTGTGTTTGCCGTTGGGAATATGGATTGCCCGAGACGGCCGGGAGGGAAATGTTACACATTTACAATCGAATCGCAGCAACAAGGAGCGTATCGACTCGTATTTGGTGTCGCATACATGCATGAGCAATGCCGGTTGGAAGGGTTCACACCTGCTTTGGCGTGCTTTGGCGTGCTTTGCGCTTCGCGTGTAGTAAGACGATAATCGGCCGAGGATGAGCCGAAACCGCACCATTGAGAGGCCCATACACCCACACACACACACACATGGCGCGAGGCGGCACACACACACGGGGAAAAGGGTCCGTCTATTCACAGGGACCGTCTTTTCCCAGTCGCAGCAAACAACAGCCCCTTCGCGGAGTGGATGTGCAGAATGTGCAGTGTAAGTGGCCCTGGATTGATTGCACTATGCACAGGCGGGAGAGCTGTCGCCGTTTGCCCTTCTTCGAACCGAACCCCTTCCAGTCCCAGGTGGGAGTCGGTGCCAATGAAAGGCATGTGCCGTACTGAAGATATTTCCTGGGTGGAAAAAAGTTTGAAGTCTCACACTAGCTTGGAACTGGCTCCTCACTCTTTTTCGCAAACACTCTCACCAAAATTTTCCAAGCTTTGTTTTTGAAAAAGGTTTCATTATATCGGGAAAGAAATCACAACAAACACGCCGCAGGGCAGCGTGAAACCAAAACCGCTCGTGAAACAAATTGAGATCAAGCTCGCCACACAAAAGGCGGGGGAGGGGGTGGGGGGATCTGCCGGACCTTCGTCGGTAGCCAGCTGTGGCGGTGTGGGGGTGGGACGGGTGGGACGGGTGTAAGGCGAAACGGCCGGACACTCCTAACCTAACCCACCAGGTGGTTACGTCATCTGCCAATCCACGCGCGCTGGGCAAAGCAATGCAGGCCAGAAGCGGGCCATAAATCAGAATCTGCAGGGCTACGCACGGCTACGCAATGCATATGGCACGCGACGGGCGTCTGGATAAGGAATTACGTCGGCAACTCGACACCACTTTGGCGGCACTTTGCTGTAGGCGCTACCGTCAAGCTGTTGCCCCCGTCTAATGGGCCCGGCCGATGGCCATCATCAAACCCCTCCCCTCCACCCCCCTCTCTCTCGATCTGCGTCCAAGATTGGCAGAGTCAAATGCCGCCCCCGCGGCTCTCGCACAAAAGAATAGTCAAGCAGCAAAGAAGAGTAGATCGCCAGTCGCATCCCAGTCGTATCGATGGACAAATCAGTCTCTTTGCGGCCACCCCGACACACACACACACAGAGCTGTAATGGTCTCAGTCATTAGCGGTGCGCTATGCCTCACACTGTATCTGGCATCTGCCTCTTCTTTCCCTTTCGGTCGTGGGGCGTAGCAAGGTCTCCCAGGTCTTCCAGGTGCCATCTGGAGCGGTACGGCCCCGCCACGGCCCCCCTCGTCTCGAGCAATTACGGAGAAAAACGATCTCACCGACCCCCTTCTTCGTCGGGGTCTTCCCCGTCTCGTGAATCTGAATCCATGCAGACCGCAGCTGTGCCGCGGGGAGGAAGAGGAAAGCAACCCGGATGAAAAATTGAGTAGCATTACGCCACTCGCCAGGCGGTAGGTAAGTGGGTACTAGTAACTGTCTGTCTCGGTTGCCCGTTTTCCCCCTCCGTCTGAAAGCACACAAAAATTACCGCGGCAAAAACAATTGAATTTTCAGTTGTTTTTATTTTTTTTTCAAACGGCGCCTCGACAGGATATTTGCAGCCCCAGAGGAAGCGGCTGGTGGGAAGACTCCCCGATCGCCGGACAAGGATGCGGGCGGCACTCGACAAGGCCGAGGAGGATATCAAAGGCCGAGACCACTGTGCTCACTATGTGTTGGGAATCTCGTTGAAGAAGGAAGCGATGCGCGACTGTACTGAATGGACACTCGACACCCAGGAATGTGGCGCCCGCTTCTGGCAGGCGGTGATGCGAGGTGGCGACGCGCTTTCCCACAGGAAGGCGGTGGACGAGACGCAAACAGGGGATTCAAGTGCGCGCTTTGTCCCGCGGCGCTTCTTCGCCTTCTCGGAAGATAAAATGGCGAGGGAAAAAGCGGAGGCGGCGCAAAGGATGTTCAATGGACACACCGCGCCTCGGCGAGCAATGCGATTGCGGAGCAAGGCGCTGAGAACGGATGTCACAATGTTGTGATGCACGCGGTGGCGGAGTTCACGGCCAGCAAAGTTCAGCGGCAGATCCAACAGAGCAGCGGACCAGCTCAGGTCCAGCAAATGCCAAGGGCTTTGCATCAGGGGAGGGCACTGGTGTGGTTGTCACTGCTCAACTCCAGAGGGCTCGCGGCCCGCCCCTAACCTAACAGTACCGCTGCGGCACTGCGGATCGAGTGACAAGACGAAGAAAGGAAGAGTGCAAAAAGGGAAAACGGCCAATCGCGGAAGACGCGACACGACAAAAAAGAGAGACAAAATAACTGTCGCCTAACCTCACGGCACGTGTCACGTGCGGGCCGCGGGTTCGACTACCGCCGGGGGCCGTCTTTTCGTTTTGTCCGCGGCGGATGCGGGGGCGGGCAAAGGGTTGGTTGGGTCGGCACGAGCGAGATCGGCAACCCTTTTGGGGCCTTTGGGGCCTTTTGGCGACAAACCGCCACAAAAAGACTCGCTTCCTTCCGGGCCAATCACTGCCGAGATCAGAGACATCTTTGCCACGACTTTGTTGCGTATCCGGGGAGACGGCCAATTCCGCCCAACCCACTCGAAGACGAATTTGTCTCCAGAAAAAAAGGGGGGAAGAAAAAGAGTTTCCTTCCGCAGTTTCGCTTTGGTCACAATCAATCCGCGGGTCGTGAGGCACACCGGGCACACCCCCGCACGCGACACACGTGCGTGTGTTTTGTCGCGTGGAGTCACGCCCCCGGGGCCGGCGTGCCCAAGGCTGTGCCGCCGACACCCCGCCCCCTCGGACACCTTGCTTCGGCCCCATTGTCAGACGCTTTTTACTCTTCTCTCTCTACCTGCAGTGGAGGTGCGCGGAGGGTCCAAAGGTGCGTGGTGCGTGCTTGTTTCGCTTTCTATGAGATGTTCGGCGCGGGCGGCGCAGGTTCCGTACGTGTCGCTACGCGGAAAGGGATAAACCACACACACACACACAGCGGGTAGCGGACGCGAGCTTTTTTCCGCCCCCACATAGTGTACAGTCCGCTACAAAAACCGAAAGGATAGAGGGTTTGGCACGGCGGCGCCCATACTCATCCGGGACAATTGCGCGCCAATTCTGAAAGGGCAATTATGAAATGAAGTTGAGCGGGGGCGAGACATACGGCCACGTCGGTTGGACAAAGTACCGTGTCGGTGCATAATGTATGAACAGCAGGGCGGCATTAAATACCTCTGCAAGGCGAGGCCGGGCAAGGCAGCACGCGCCGCGAGGGCCGAGCGAGCAGAGACCCGCGCCAACAACTGGCGGCCGAGGAGGCCGAGCAGTGGGGGAGGCATGGTCACGGAGCGGTGACGACGACGGCGAGGAGCAGAGAGCGTCGTCGCGGGGGTCGGCCGGCCGGCGGCGTCGGCGTCTCGGCGGCAGGACGGCGACGGCGCCAGCCAAGCGGCACGCCCTCGCCGGCCACGCCGCCGGCATCGCCACGGCGTCGCCCTCATGACCACCGTCTTCCACAATCGCCTTCGACGCGCGTGCCGACCGGGCCGTCGAAGACTCATTTTACGCGGTGTAGAAATGTGTAGAAATCGTCGTTTGGGCTGACTTTAGGCGGCCACTGCATCAAAACCAAGGCGAAAAATCGAACTCCCTCGACGGGACGGTACTCTAAAGATGCTTCCTTTGGCATGCCTTTTCTACGGAGTGCGATTTCCCGCCTCGGTTCGGGAGCAGTCAAACTCCAAAGTCGACCAAAACGTCAAAAATGGGTATAAATCGTGGCTTGTGGTCACTTTTTGTCTGACTTGGCTTCTGACTGCATCAGGGACGAGTCCGATGGGTGGCGGTTCTCGGAGGTTCTTCACCGGCCGACGCCGCGGACACCGCCTTGTTCGTCACGCTCGGCCTGGCTCGGCCGCGCTACCTTGCCGCCGCGCGCGCCGCCGTGCGGTTAGGCAGCCCAGCGGCTCCTTGACCTCGCGGCCGAGGCCTCCACGGCCTCCGCGGGGGTGGGGGCGTGGGCGTGCGCGGCGGCGCGTGCCTCCTGCAGGACATGCACCCCGTCGGCCGCGGCCGCCCCGGCGCACTGAGGCGTACCACGCCCATCTGTTGCATCCGGTGGCGCGCGGTGTAGTGCAACGTACAGGTGCAGCGGCCGCCTCCAGACCCTCAGACGCAACGGGGTCGTTCGACTCTCGCACCCCCACCGGGGTCAATGGGTCATCGCGGATTCATTGCCCGCATTTGAAAAAAAAATTATGGAAAAGTTGTCAAACCAAATTAAACATAAGCCTTCCCCGACCGCTTGTGTTTGCGGCAGGATGTGACCCAGGAGGTCGACTTTTGAGTCCTCTCGCCAAGTTTACGATCGTAGTGTGTGTCCGCTAAGTGTGTCGGTCGGCCGAGCCAAAAGTGTTGTCCCTCCAGTGTCTCGCCCAACGGCCCGGCGGCGCCCTCCCTCTCGCATGCATGCGCGCTTTTTGCCGCATTTTGCCCGCCGCCCCTAAAAGACGCTGTTTGTTTGCCGCCTCTGTCATCCTCATTTCGGACGTGAGAAATAAAAACGCAAATGAGCAAAGGCGGATGGGCGTCGCAGGAGGAAGAACACCGTCACCGACTCGTCTCTCTCTCTCTTTCTCTCTCTCTCTCTCTCTCTCTCTAGCTTGTAAGCAGGTAAGAGCGAGGGAGCGCGCTGCAGAGTTACGGCGGTTCGGTTCGTCCGTCCGCGCGGCCCGCCCAGGCTCCGTCTGATCGGATTTTGATGATTATTCAATCGGCTGGCGGGGCTGGCTGGGCTGGCTGGGCTGGCTCGGGCACTGAGTACGGAGTGTGGACCCACACTGTGGAGGTACCGCTCGCCCTAATCTCCGACTTCCTTTATTGTTATGCGTGTGTCTCATCTCCGCCTCTCCGGCCCTCCGGCCGCCACCCCGGATGCTGCGGGTAAGGAGAGAGAGAGAGTTCTTCCTTCCTCTTCCATTACGCCTTTTCCTCGCTCATTTTTCTCCCATTTCCTCTTCAGTTTTCCTTTAACGGATATTTTACGGTAAAATTGTTTTTAAGAAAATTATTTTTAAAAAAATAACGTTTCTTTGTACATGTTTTGAAATTTGTAAATTTTTTTAAAGAAATTTTCTTTTTCTTTTTCTTCTACTTCCATCCTACTCTTCCATTGTCCCCAGTTTCATCCCTTTCCTCCTTCCCCCGCCGCCCCTCCCCGCGCGAAAACGCGAAAACAAAAAGAGAGCACGTCGCGAAAGCACCGCCAGCTTTTCCTCCCCGCCAAGTCAGCAGCAGCGCCGCGCCACTGGGACCCCTTGGGTGTGCAGGAATTAAAAGGCATTGTGCCAGCGGTCTGGTCGCGAACAGCGCTTTCGCCGCCTCCGTCTCTCTCGCGCTCACTGGCCGCGCCCTAAGGGTGCGAGAGAGAGAGAGAGAGAGAGAGAGAGAGAGAGAGAGAGAGAGAGAGAGAGAGAGAGAGAGAGAGAGAGAGAGGAGCGGCGAAAGCGCTGTTCGGCGTGCAGGGCCAGACGGGCCGCCGCCGCGGGGCTTCGACCGGCCTACTAACGGTGTGGCGTCGTCGCCGACGTCTTGAGGGACCCCCCCCCCCCCTCCCGTCCCCCCTCGCGGCAAAATATCTAATTTTGAGGGGTGATGTGTGTGTTTAAATGCATTCCGCTAACCATAGGCTTTTTGTGCGGCAGTGATACCAGCTGAGCGGCCTTTGTGTCTGCGAGTCCCCGAGTCTGCCAGGTCTGCGAGCACGTGGACAAAAACGGACGGGCAGGCAGTCTTGCAAGGGGGGACGGCGAGCCGCAGCCCGCCGCGGCGAGCGAGGGTAAGCACCCCAAATTCGGTTGGATTTGGTACTCCGTCGCGGTGCTGCCAGCCAGAGAGAGAGAGAGAGAGAGAGAGAGAGAGAGCGTCGCGCCGAGGTTGGAGAGAAACGGCGCTACACGGTGCCGCCGTGCTCCGCCGCGCTGCCCCTGTCACCGGGCGCTCCGCCACCCGCCACGCAGCGCGGCGTGCCCGCTGCAGGCCTGCCGGGGGCAGCCGGGGGGCAGCGCCCGCCCAGCAGACTCGCTCTGTCTCTCTCGCACCCCAGCGGACTGCCCCACGAGTGCGAGAGAGACAGTTGAGTCCGTGGCACGCAGCCGAACGGGCGGTTTTTCTGCCGACGCGAAGCCCGCAACACGTGGACAAATACTCCCGACCGCACTTTTCTTCAATCTCCCTCTCTCTTTCTTTTCGTTCCCCAATCGCGCCCAGCCGGTTTACCGGTCCTAGGCTAGCCTGGGCTAGAGACGCCGCGCCGCCGCGTCGCGGCTCCGAAACGCGTTTCAGGGAACGTTACAGCCGCGAGTCGCACCCTCCTTGGAGGAGCCAGGCGACGCCTTACAGTGCAGCCCGCGGCACTCGTTGGAGGGGAAGGGGGTTGACGTTAGACCCCCCCCCCTCTCTCTCCCGGTCTCCTTTGACCATGCACCCGGTCGCGGCGGCTGCACACACACACACACACACACACACGTCACTTTACCGTCGCGGCGGCCGCCATTTTTAAAAGACCCCGTGCCGGCCGTGCCGGTATGCATGCACCTGGGCTGCTTCCGTTCGTTACACACGCCTTACAGTGCCGTGGCGCGCAGTGCCGCGCAGTGCCGCGCGCGCGTGCTGCCGGCCGTGTCACCTGGCATTTCACCAGTTACGTCACGAGCGCGCCTGTGTGAGTGCGAGAGAGAGAGAGAGAGAGAGAGATAGCTTTGTGCGTGTACTATGGCTAGGTAGGAGCGCACGCGCGCCTCAGGATGCCCATTGATCATTGGTCGTCTGGTCGTGGTCCGTACAAAGTTAACAACTTAAAATTTAACTGCCATTTTTTAACGACTCTTTGCTCATTTATTTGGCAAACGCAGCTCAAAACCAGAAGCCAACCAAAAGCAAATGTTTACGTCGAAAATTGAGCACGGGATAAGCAAACGTTACGGAGATGCAACGAACGGAAATTGGCCGGTCGATTCAATCTGGGTGAGAAAGAGAGGGAGAGACGGACAGAGAGCGTCCCCGCCCCCCGAGTGGCTCGCCGAGTGGTCATTGCGACGGTCACAGTCCCCTGGACGCCGGCGAGTTGCTTCCCGTTTCCCTGCGCTCGACACGGGCTGCTGGGCCCCTCTAGAGACAGACAGACAGACAGACAGACAGACAGACAGACAGACAGACAGACAGACAGACAGACAGAGAAAAGAGCAAGGATGGAGGAGCGGAAGGAAGAACGGAGGAAGTGGCCAGTGCACTGAAGACAGCGAGCCTTTTGACGAGCGCGGGTTGGAAGAGGTGTGTCTGTGTGCGTGCGTGCGTGTGTGTGTGTGTGTGTGGGCGGGCGTGCGGCCTGCCACGTGTGCCCGCGCGGAGCAAACACACACACACACACACACACACACACACGCACACACACCACCCACACACGCCAGTGTGCTCGACGCGTCGCTGCGCGTCCGCCGGCCGCCACGCCAGAATTTTCTCGCAAAGCACATCACAAACGGCGAAGAGGCTGCCGTTTTAATCAGTTTTGTGGCTACCGCGCACACAGGTGCTTTTTCATCTCACTCTCTGACCATCCCTCTCTCTCTCTCCGGCTTCTGGAGAACGCCACTCACACTGAGGACTACAGTACCGTGAACTTCCCCGAAGGTGCGTTGGCTTTGTCCGCGCGCTGACGGACACCCCGACACCGGCGAGCGACACCCTTGCCGTCAACGCCCCCGCGCCCCGCGCCCCCCGCTTGCCCCCTCCGGCGGGGAGCGCGTCCGAAACGTCCGCGCGAGGACCGCCTGGAAACAATGGGGTGGGCGGTGGGACCGGGCAGACTGGGCACCTCACGTGGGGCGTTTCGGAGGCGCACAGGAATGCCACACCGTCCGTCATAAAAGTACCGTAAGCCTGCCTCTCTCTCTCTCTCTCTCTCTCTCTCTCTCTCTCTCTCTCTCTCCCTCGTAGGTGCAGGCACGTCGCGTCCTCGTTGGCATTCGTCGGGCATCCCCCTCAGAGTTACGGGCGCATACAGGACGCTCCGGGATTCTTGAACCGCGCTCGGTGGTGGCTTAGGCCCTTGGCTCGGGACCTTCCCACCAGTGTACGTACAGTGTAATGACCCCGGCAGAGTTTTCCGGCGACCCTCCAGCCCGACGACGTCCATCCGCTGCATGCTCTCTCTCTCTCTCTCTCTCTCTCTCTCTCTCTCTCTCTCTCTCTCTCTCTCTCTCTCTCTCTCTCGCTCGCTCCCTCGCACTAATTAATGGCACTCTGGAGCCGAGCGAGCGAGAAGCGAGCATCGGAAAAAGCGAGCGCGAACTACAGCTGTGCCGCGGCTGCGTGCAGTACGCGTACTGTACGGTACGTACCACACTGCAGTGTAGTGCGCAGGAGGTAAGGGTGGTTCGCTTCCAGTCCCGCGCGTTCTCGAGTCCTTTCCCTTCAGACTCGTGCCGGCCTCTCTCTCTCTCTCTCTCTCTCTCTCTCTCTCTCCAAGACGTTGAGTGCAGCAGCGGGGGGCGCCGCGCGGCCGCGTCGCCACCGACGAAAGCGGTTTGCGCCTGCACCGTACACAAAAGCGCGCAGGTTATCTCACCACTCATTTGCATAATATTTCGAAAAGCGTGGTGCCGCCGCTCTCTGCCTTCATCCGCTTTCAGACAAAGCGCCACATTTTTCGGTGCGATTTTGATTTTTTCCACTTTGAGCACTGCTGTAAGTAGTGATCGACTGCTTCGCAAGCTTCGCAGTGCCGGGGCCGGCCGGGGCTGAATTTTGCTCTTTTCCAGTTTCTCGAAGACGCGCGTCCCACAGAGAAAGAAAGAAAGAAATAAAGAGAGAGGCTCGCTTCGGTTAATGAACCCCGCTGATCGCGGCACATCGCGGCGCAGCCACGGCCTGGGGGATGAGTGCATGTCAACATGGCATAGTGGCTCCCCCCCCTCCTTTTTCCGGTCTGCTTCGCCCTTGTCGCGGCAGCTGCCGCGGCGGCCAGCGCGAGCCCAGCGAGCCCGCGCGCGAAGCCGTACCGGGGAGGGGGTACTCGAGGGGTGGAACAGGGAAAGGGGGTGGCGGCGGTGGATTCGATATCGTTACCCCCAACCGTTATTGGTGAGGGGGAGAGGCAGATAAGGAGGTGTCACAAATAATAGAAACAATTAGGTGCTCCCCAGGGCAAATAAGACCCAATGCCACTCCCGTTCTAAATCAAAAGCCGAAGGTAAACGCGGCAGCCCGACTGAAAACTCTGCGTTTTATTTTCGTTTTCTGACAATAATTATTGTTGAAACTTCCACCTGGGAGGTAAGGCTCTCTCGCAAATTTTCCAAAATAATAATTGGCACTCGAAAGCAGTGCAGCAGACTGGCCATTTATGGCGATGCCGAGTCCCTTCGCGACTCAATGACTGGCAGCTCCGCGGCTTGAATACGTCAGCTGTTCCGTCTCTCTCTCTCTCTCTCTCTCTCTCTCTCTCTCTCTCGCACTCACGCGGCGTCCCGTATGGGTGCGAGAGAGACAGAGAGACGGGAACCTCCCCCTCGGAATCGGCCGCGGCAGGGTGGATGGCCGCGCCGCGCGCACCCCGCCCGCGGTGGCGGGCAGACGGACAGACAGACAGACAGACAGACAGACAGACAGACGGGCGGACGGACCCCTCGCACGTGCTCCATTCCATACACCTGGCGGGAGGGGGAGGCCGGGCAGGTTGCAGTGTATAATATGGAAAGTGCTTATGGGTGGACATATCCGCACGCCTGTCTGTCTGTCTGTCCGTCCGTCCGTCCGTCATTGTCACATCGTCCTTTTCGTTACTCCTCATCCGCGCTATTAGCGAGTCTTTCATTGGTCGGCGGATTCCGGCCTAAGCCTCGAGGACACAAACCACCACACCGCACAGGCGGACCTGTTCCCCGCCGGGGCCGAAAAAAACAACAAATAAATGACAATGAAAGGCAACTGATTAGGGCACACAAGTATAAACGGATTCAATTCAGTCGCGAAAGAAAAAGAGGAAAGGAGTGTAAACTTGTCGCGGCACCGGAAACAGCGAGGACCGCCAAAGAGTCACTCCGGTCCAAACTCTGCCAAACTTTTCCCCGAAGGCCGCCAAAGGTAACACGGCCTTCTAGTGCGGAGCCCGTTTTCGTGTTCGCTGGAAATGGCGTTCCGAGCGGCTGGCGACGAGGCGGGTCAGGACGCCGTCAGGCCAGCGCGGTGCCGCGACCCCGTCCCGTCTGTCCCGCCGCGCCGCGACCCAGCCAGGCGAGCCCAGGCCAGCACGGCCAGCCCAGCGCAGCGCAGCGCGATCGCCGATAACCATAACGACTTTTCCTCAAGACGGATAACAATACGCTCTATCGCCCCCTGCAGTCCCGCAGCCCCGCAGCAAACCGCGGCCTCGCGGCACCGCCGTCGGGCTGCTGCCGAGGGTGCGCGACAGGGACACGGTCTTGGCGGAGCGACGCAGGAGGAGACTGCGCGCTGCGTCTTTGGGTCTTCACCGCCCTCTCGCGCCCACACGGGACGCCCCGTGAGAGCGAGGGAGACAGGAGGGACCCCTGGCTCTGGCGCCGATACCCCCGGGGTACAGAAATTAAACGGGGCCGTGCGGATACTCCGCGTCCCGAGCGACTTCCCCCGTGGGCCGGGCGGGCGTCATGGAGAGTCGCCCATAGCGCGGGGTATCGCCGGCGCGGCCGCCGCGTCGTTACACTGGTAATGAGCTCTGGAAGTCAGGCCGGCCGGCCGGCGGCACCGGGCGGCAGCTGCTCCGCGTCGCGCACCGCGCCGCGCTGCTCCTTGCTCCGCTCGCTCCGCGGCGTCGCGAAGGAGCGCGAGAAGCAGCACAACGGAACGCGGCCTGCTGATAACACCCCCTTCCCCGATTCAATGAGCCGCGAGTCGTTGGCCCCGCCGGCCCCGCCAGCCCCGCCGTGGCCCGTGCGGGCTGTCCCTCCCTTCCACGGGGGTTGCTCGCCCTGCTCGCCCTGCTCGCCGCTGGCTGTGCTGCACCGAGGGCTGCGCTGCGCCGGCCGGCCGCGCGAAGTCAGCCCAAGGAGGCCGTCTGCAAGACGCAGCTGCCGCGCCAAACAGCCAAACCGCATCAACGGCGCACCCCAGCTTCGGCACGAGCCAGCCGCCAGCCAGCCGCCAGACTGGAGGCGAAATCGCCCGGTCGGCCGGACGAACGGCCAGACAGATGAAGACCGATGGGGTTGAATCGCTTTGCCGCCGCCCTGCCCGGACGCTGCTGCCGTGTAAACGGGCCCAATCGCGGCGGCCTGCACGGAGGCCTCCAGGGCGCCGTCGCGCCTTCCTTGCGCAAACCGCCGTCGCTACTGACGGACCCAGCGCGAGGGGTAGACAGACACAACACCCCAAACGTCACGGACGTGGTGAGGGCTTCGACCGCCACGCAGTTGCTCACGGCGGCTGGCGAAAAGGCAAAAGCGGCCCGCACCGGGCGGGACTCGAACCCGCGACCGCCGCCGGCCGCCGGGCGGAGGAGGAGCAGCGGGAGGAAGTCCCGGCCACGCACGCGCCCTCATCATCATCATCATCATTGTGATGAAGCTCGGAAAAGAACGAGCCGGCAGCGGCATGCCCTGCAGGGCACGCGGACGATGACAGCCAAGTTTAAAAGGACAAGCAGACGCGCACAGCTGACCGACAAAATACCGCCGCCGCCGCGCCGCCGCGGCCTGGCGGGGGGAAGGGGGGGAGGGGTCGCCGGCAGCGGATGTCCTGAGGAAGCGCGACAAGCAGAAGGGGGTTGGTTGTTGGAATTGCATGCAATGCCCCCCGCCCCCTTCAGACCCATAAGGAGCAAGCTCCTGGTTATTTGCATTTACAGTCCGTCGTCGTCAGGTTGGGGGGGGGGGGGCACTGGAAGAAGCCAGGGATAGACGGACGGGCCCGCAGAGAGAGGGGCTTTACACACAGAGTCGTCGTCCTGCAATGCAAATTCACTCTGGCCTTGCAAAAGTCCGTGGCCTTGCGGCCTGCTGACTGGGCTGCCCCGGCTGCCCCGTCGACACACAAAAGGCCCACTTAGCTCGTCGTCTCCATGGCCGAGGCCGAGTGGTTCGCAGTCGACAATTACAGCACCCTTGGCTCATTTTCCGCACCCGTTCCGAATTCGTGCCCGACTATAAAAGTGAAACCAGGCTTATAGTGTAACGGGGCCTGGCACCACGGCGCGCCAAATCGAGTCGCGAACCACTTTTTACGCGTTCTCGGAGAGAATACACGCGCAAAGTCGTTTAGACTGTGTTTTTTCTTCTCATTCTTTTAACTCGGGGTGTATTATGCGTGGTGTGAGTGTGTGTGTGTGTGTGTGCGCAGACTAGTTCTGCTTCTCCTCGCCCGGCAACAAACCAGTAGTAACGCACTTCACGCGCGAAGGTGACAAAAAAAGGCTACCCTCGAAGACGTTTCCACCATCCCCGCCAGGGCGCGCCAAAGGCACGGCCGAGGGAAGGGAGGTGCTCCGGGGTGCGCTCCTCCAAGGGATGGATGCACATCGTCATGCACTGTACTGTACCTACACTGCAAAAATGGCATCTTCCTTCGGCAAATCTCTGCAAATCGGCAAGTCACAGCCGCCCAGGCGGCTGCGCAAACAAACTTTAGTTGTCGCGAAAAATTTCCAGTTTTTTTTTTCTTTTCTAAACCATGACTCATCCTTTTAAAAATCACGTCCTAAGTAATGGGATGCGTTTGCAACAGAATGCAGGTCCTAATGAAATTGAGCCGTTGCATTATTTACAGAGTAGTATCGGCGTCGATGGATGGGTGCCGCGACGTTTCCGCGACCCTCGCCGTGACCCCGTCTTGGCCGTTGGGGAAAGGAGCACCGCTACAGTGTAGGGCGAGGGGATAGATAGTCCGCCTTTTCGTGCGTGTGTGTGAGAGAGAGGGAGGGTGTCAACTATACTTCAGGTAAGGGCCGCCTTGCTGCAGCATCGTCTCCCTCTATTTATTTTTTTCAATTATTTTTGTTTTTGCAAACTGACAAGAGTGACTAAGCCAGCTGTCTCACATGTCCAGACTGAGCTGTAGATTTGCCTGATTTTCGGAAACATCATTAACAGTGCACATGACTGCCATGGTCGGACCCATTTTGGTCTGTGGCGAAATTTTTGAGCAGCCTGGTCCATTTTCACGTCTCGGGCCGGGAGCCCGGGGTTCGAGACCCGCCGCCGGCAACAGTTTCCCTCGCTCCCCTTTCTTCCAATGCCTGAATGATGACCCACATTATGCCGCTAATGGCTCCGATCAGGGCCAATGCGAGTCCCCGCCACGCCACGCGGTGCCACGCGGTGCCACGCACGCATTAATAAAAGTGCATGACTCCCCCTTCGCCGTCTCCTCTTTTTAATTTTTCCCGTCCTTGGCGTCGCTGGCGGCCTGTCTGTCTCTCTCGCACCCCTACGCCCCGAGAGGAGCGAGTGCGAGAGAGACAGAGCAACTCGACCGACTGGCAGGGTCCGCCTCGTACGGTGCTTTGACCTGATTTGGGCGAATCGCCCAGCCCGGCCGGCACACTGTCTGGCTGGCTGGGAAGACGCGCTGAGACGGGACGGACGGGTCCTGCAGGACGCCGAGGACGCCGAGGACACCCCAAGACAAGGCTGGCTCTCCCAACGGACGCCACTCCCCATAAGGGAGACATCGGCCTGCTTTCTTCTAATTAGCATGGCCTGGGCATCGTCGCATCGCCTCGACGGAAAATTGATCCCAAAGATACTCACTCCTCACTCCACCGGCCGCCGGACGTCCGTCCGTCTCTCTCAATTAATGGAAATTAACGTGGAAAAAAAGTGCACAATAAAGTAGTATGACGAGGCGGGCCAGACTGCTGCCGAAATTCTTTTCGCCGCCACACTCCAGGATGCTGCTGAGACAAAAGGGGTCCTGTGGGCCCAGCACGGCCAGCACACGTGGGCGGGGGCGGCGCGGGGGCGGCGCGGGGGCGGGTCACCTGAGCGGCACACTCCTCCACGCGACCGCCCCCCCCCCCGCCCCCCCACCTCCTTCCTCCTGATCGGCCCGTCATTCACCCCGCCGAGGGAGAACACAAGACCGGAGGAGATGAGGTCGCGTGCACTTTAAAAAGTCGGAACAAGCAGCGGTTTACATCGCCAACACATATCGCATGCCACTTTACGTGTTTTCGACGTTTTTTTGCGTGACTGTACTGTTCGTACTCTTAGGTTTGCTCGTTTAGGCGCGGCCCCTCCCCGCCTCCACCTGTCGCTCCTTGGCTTCGCACCGCTTGGCACCGCTTGCCGCGCCCCCTTGCGGCACTGACCGGTACTCTCGGTTCCCAACCCAACCACCGCCCAGCACCGCGGTCCAGTGCACTGGTCAAAGTGAATCAGAGAGTGCTCCGGGCGGACTTGGGGCGTAAAGGCGGTTCCCTGCGGTTCCCTCGTTAGGCGGCCAGAGTCTACAGACAACAACCGGTAGCCTCATGTCACAGTTCGCTGGCCGGTCACTTCCGCGCCGCGCCGCGCCACGCCACGCCGCGCTGCACTTCCCCCCGTTCCGCTCCGCGAAGCGAGCGAAGCAAGCGAAGCTGGGCCGCGGACGGTGCGGGCGCAGAGCACTACTCCGCGTTGGGCCGGCAACGGCGGCGCGGTGCGCTGCCAGCGCCATCTCTCGTCGAAAGCCGGAACTTGAAGGGTTGCGGCCGAAGGCGGGGGTGGGGGCGGGGAAGGCAGGATTAGCTCGTGCGGGTGTTGGGTTGTTGTTGTGGTTGTCACCGTTGTCACACACCTACAATCCAAGCAGGCGACTTCAGTCCCACCAATTTAGAGATTTAGCTGTTCTCGACAGCTACACATACCGACAAACTTTCGAGCAACGTCGAAATTTCAGACGAGCTTCGCTTGTTCTTCTGTCCTCACACGGTCAGAAGAAGAAAAGAAGAAGAACGCCCACATTCCTTTGATACAAAATGGATGTAAACAAACAACTTCAAACCGACGAAGAAATGCGTCAAAATGTACGAGTCTCCACGAAATTAGTCACACGATCTTCACTGACACTTGCAAGTTAAAGCCGCGATCGAGCAGTAGTCGGTATCTTTTGTTCAAGTCCTCTTCGTCTATTTGTTTCACAGGTTGCAGACGTCTTTCAGCGCCCTTTCCTCTGCTAGGGATACAATAACCTTCCAGTGACTGACAAAAGTTTGTTTACAAGTCTAAAAATGATGGAACATATTCATCTGGTGCCGTCGGATGACGACGACCTCTACTCGGGCTACAATGAATATCCTTCAGTCCTCAACACCAAAGACTTCAAGGATGACGAGATCATTCAAGAAGCCCTCAGAACGAGTGTGGGTCGAAGACCTCCAGTAAGTGAATGGGTTATTTTGGTTTGCAAATTATGATCAGAATGACACTAACCTGGAAATCAATTCCCTTCATATTTTATTTACTTTAGATCTCTTTGAAACCTACAACTGCCTCCCGCCTGGGAACATCAACTGGGGTGAATAAAATTTATTTAGTACTTTTTTTATTGCCTGTCGGTTTATGGTCCATTCATTTGACTTATTAAATCATTTTTCTTAAGTTCCGAGGAGGCACAGCCATGAGACCATTCACAGGCTCAGTTGATGGAGTGAACCGTCCCATGACAGCTGTGCGTGGTGCTGGGTACACTTCAAACAGAGTGGGATCAGGCTCCAGCCAAATGTTCGACCCTCTCAATCAAGCAGCCAATGGGCCAGCTCCTCCACTGGAAGGGAAAAAAGAAGACACGTATGTATCTTCCACACAGACAAGCGCACAATTTTACACACATTCCTAATGTTGTTTTGGCTTCTTCCATAGGCCAGAAGAAAAAATAAAAAAGGCAGAAAGGCGCATAATGCAATTAATTGAGGAGTCGTGCCTTGCTAACAGTTCAGGAGATATGCGCTTGGCTCTGGAGCGAGCTAAGGAAGCATCAACCAAGGAGAGAAGTTTGATAAGGATGCAGGATCAAGCTGGCCTTTCTGAAACCCACAATCTTGACCTAACATTCTCTGTGAGTTAAATAATATACTTACTCGTTTTTGTCATGCTATGCATGCCTCAAACCACTGACCAAAATATTTTTTTCAGGTGTTATTTAATTTAGCTAATCAGTATGCTGCTAATGACATGTTTTCTGAAGCCCTTAACACATACCAAGTAATAACTAAGAACAGAACTTTCAATAATGCAAGTAGACTGAAGTTGAACATGGGAAACATATATTTAAAATTGAGTGATTATGATAAAGCTGTTAAAATGTATCGAATGGCCATTGATCAGGTTCCTACAACCCACAAAGAATTGAGGCAAGTAATAATATGCTGATATTTTTTATGTGCTTTCACTTGACAGTTGTAGTAATCCTACTCCTCTTTACACTTTCATTTTTCTGCCTCCAGGATTAAAATTATGCATAACATTGGTATACTGTTTGTAAAAATGGGTCAATTTACTGAGGCCTGCAATAGTTTTGAATACATCATGCAAGAAAAGCCAGACTTCCACACGGGTAAATTAAGTTTTGTCATTTCTTTTTAACCTGGTAAAATGCTATACATGATACCATTAATGTAACTTATATTTTAAAAATTATAGGGTTAGATGTGATTGTGTGCTACTATGCCCTGGGAGAAAAAGAAAAAATGAAAAGAGGCTTTCAAATGTTGGTTGAAGTTCCCTTGAAAATTGATGATGAAGACAAGTACAGTGCAACTTCAGTAAGTATGAGTTAAATGTGTGCCCCTGAGTGATTCTTGTGCAATGATGTTTCCTCTTGCTTTAACTGTAATATTGTCACTTGCAGGAAGATCCAGCAGTAAATTTAGCATTGGAAGCAATTAGAAATGATTCTTTGCGTCATCTGGAACGACAGATGAAGCAGAGTGCTGAAAGATCTATTTTGACAGCAGCAAAACTTATTGCACCTGTCATAGATGACACCTTTTCAGCAGGTCAGTATTCAGTAGTATTAACTAACAGTGAATTGCTAATTACTTTAAAAGTTGTTGATTTACTGACTTCTTTTTTTTTTTTCAGGATACAACTGGTGCCTAGAGACTTTAAAGACATCTAACTATGCCTTTTTGGCAGCTGAATTAGAAATAAATAAGGCTGTAATGTTCTTGAAACAAAAGGAAATTAATCAAGCAGTTGACACACTCAGAGCTTTTGAGAAAAAGACAGAGTCTAAAGTTGTCAGTAGTGCTTCTACAAATCTGGCATTTATATATTATTTGGTATGAACAATTAAATTAAAACTGATCTATCTGGTGAAAATAAGTTCTCTTTTCACATCTTTGTGTTAACAGCATGTATTTGTACCTCCTTTTTTTATCACTAGCAAGGAGATGTAGAGCAAGCTAAAAAATTTAGTGAATCTTCACGACAAGTTGATGGCTACAATGCAGCTGCATTTGTCAATCTTGGGAGCTGCAGCATGGCCGAAGGCGATTTAGAGAAAGCTAAGGATCTATTCCTGTGTGCCTTGGAAAATGACGCATCCTGTGTAGAGGCCCTTTATAATTTGGGTAAGAGGAGGAACACAACTCACTGCTTTTTATTTATCTAAAATAAAATGACACAATTCATTTTTATTTTTAATTTTAGGGTTGGTAAACAAGCTGTTAGGGTTCCATGAGGATGCCCTTGACTGCTTTTTAAAACTACAAGCTATTGTACGCCATCACCCTGAAGCTCTCTTCCAACTTGGGCACTTATACCAACTAGTGGGTGATGTTGACCAGGCTATTGAATGGTAGGTAAAACCAGGTGTCATTGCCATATAGGTGCACACTTTGTTTCTCAATGCCTGCTCACTCACCCCTGTTTGATTTTATTTGGTTTAGGTTCTTGCAACTGTTGGGACTTGTGCCAACAGATCCTGGTATTCTCCAAAAACTAGGAGAAATATTTGAAAGTGATAATGACAAGCAGCAGGCTTATCACTATCATTTTGAGGTAAAACCATTTGTGTACATACGATTATTTAAAAATTTGTTACTAGTGATAAATTGCAATTGATTGTAAAAAATGCACTTGTCTTTGTCTCCAGTCCTACCGTCACTACCCATCTAACTTCGATGTCATTGACTGGCTGGGGTCATACTTCATTGAATTACAAGTATCAGAGAGAGCAATATCATTTTTTGAGAGAGCCAGTGTTATCCAACCTGATGAAATGAAATGGAAACTTCTTGTGGCTTCATGTCACCGGCGAGCTGGAAATTATCAGCAGGCTTTGTCAACATATAAGGAGATTCACAGACAATCCCCAGAAAATATAGAATGTAAAGCCATTATAATTAACAGTACTTGGCATTAAAAGTGTTTCATAAATTCATCAATTAATTAATATTTTGATGTCATGCAGGTCTTAAATTTTTGGTCCGCTTGTGTAGTGATATGGGTTTGAAAGAAGCAGCAGACTACGCCATTGAACTGAAAAAAGCAGAAAAGGCAAAGGAGGTTCGAAGTCGAGTTGGTAGTGGAAGACCAGGTAATTTGCACAACCTGGTACGTTTGAGACTGTCACTGCAAGACACAACTCATCATGCCCGTGCCTCTCATTCTCTGCAGGTTCCATGAGGAGCATTGGCAGTGCTCATTCATCAAGGGTCGGCTCAGGCTCAGCAGCCGCAGCATCTATAAGTCACCCAGGATCCGCTGTGGCAGCAGAATTCCCTAGAGGCACAACTCCAATCATTGAGGACCGTATTACCCACACCAGAGCAGGAAGAGAAACTTTGGGTAAATAGAAATTTAAATAGAAAGTTGACAAAGTTCCTTGACTTTCCAGTCATGTTTGATAAAATTTCTGTCTCTAGATGCAAGTTATTCTGATCCGCTGGGCCCTGCAGTGGAGCGACCACGGACATCAGCAGGTCCCCGACAGATTCTTGAAGATGACTTTGGTGATGATGATGTTGGAGACGATTTACTCCCCGAATGAAAAATGCCGATGCATGGGGGAAATGTGTCAATTCATCTTTAATGATCTCTACCTATAAGTTTAGAGCACTCTATTTATATCACCTTTATTTATTCTGTGATTTTTTTTTTTTCTCACTAGTCTTTACTTTCATCACACCTGGTTGAATGGAGTAGTTTCTTGGGACCAGTATGCCAAGCTCTTACTATTATGTACTTTGCATTGTGCAAACCATAGATAAAACTTTGCAACGTTTTACATATTTTCCACCATCACTTTTTTAAAAAAATGTGTATTCTCTAGTCAGTTTATTGAACGAAAATGAAGAAATATCAAAGACAATTGTTGCTTTTACCAACTGCAATCTTGGGATTTGAGAATAATAATAAAAACGTCTGCTCGTTGACCAGTGTCATGAGAGAAAACCTGACATTGTAATGGATTTTTTTTTTAATGCTACTAGCCTAGGGAACAGCACGCCTGGTCCATAGGCCACCTCCTCGACCGGCCGCCCCCACCCCCTCCCCACCCCCCGGTAAGGTCATGCCAGGGAGGGGAGATGAAATCGAAGCGTTCGCATCCCTCCTCTGTTGACAAATTGGATTAACAAACTTGGGAGCGACGTCGTCGCTGTTGCTGTCGGTCGGGGGCGCGTGCCCCCACTATAAATATCGATTCTTGCCTTTCAACTTGACGAGAGTGAGCGAGATAGCCGTATACGTACCGCGCACTGTACAATGAATGGGATCACGTTTCTCCAGTATACAGAGCATAACGACGGAAGTTCTTAGTCTGATGATTTCGCTGTGTTCCAGACGCCACCATTTCCATAAAGGCGTCACTCTCTCATGATAAAGGCATCACTTCGTTCTAACCTGCAAACGTTCCGGCGGGATCGAGGAGGACCAGCGACCGCCACAAACCGTCGTAACCTGTCGTAAACTTGCCGTAACTCGTTCCACTACTTCCACTATCACAACACACGCACTCACTCTGACACGCGCAGATAGAAATTACTCGGTGTAATGAAAATGTCTCCGTACTTCTTCACACGGTCTCACGACAGCCGGCGAGCTGATTGGACCGTTTCAACTTAACTGACCGTTTTTTCAAACTGAAACTGAAGCCGCAGCCGCGGGGGGAGGGGAGGGAGGAGGGCGGAGGGGAGGGCACGGTCGCCCGTTGGGAAGCCTACCTCTCAGGCGACACCGGGCCTGCACGGCGTGCACCGAGAGAACCGTATACCGTTGTACTGCGCCCTGGTATCACGTTTCTCCAGTACAGGACGTAACGAGGAAAGTTCTTACTTGGATGATTTCGCCTGTTATCATTTTCGAACAGAGAAGCAGTGTCAGAAAAAGTCTGCTTCTTGATGGAAAAGCGAAAAGCATTCAGCCGTGTCTGATACACTTACCAATGACAATAAGCCCAGATTGCGCTCGAGAATTCTCAAGCGCGGGCGCGTTCCGTTCGGCGCCATGCAATCATGCTCTCATTCCGACGCTCCATGTTTGCTCGACAAGAACCCGATCATTTGGTCTGATAGGGTATTGTTTTGACACAAAAGTTGAGAGAGATCTTCCTTTTTGTTGACCGGGGTCAATAAATGGTGGGATTTGTCCGCCCTTTGGACTGTACCGCGCGAGTTACTTGAGCCCTTCCCTTCGGTTTTGTCGTCTTCCCTTCCGTTTTATCAAAGTCGCCCCGCTGATACGTCAGTGACCCCCGCGAGCGCGAAAAAGAAAACCTAAGAGGCGCTATTGATATCAGTGCCGTGCAGGTTGGGGTTGGGCCGTTTGGGCCCCTCTTGCCCTAGAATTGCTCGGCGACGACTGCGCACTGCGTTTGTCTCTCTCGCACTCATGGGGCGTGCCATGTAGGTGCGAGAGAGACAGCGACACTCGGATTCGAGCGGCTGCGCTGGACGTCTGCGCTTCAAAGCTTCCACCCTCGAGGCGCCCCCGCCCCACCCCCACCCCGTGGCCCCATTACCGTTCCATGCAGCAGCGTGCACACGGTGGACACACACAGCGCATTCTTTGACCGCCATCCAGGCGAACGTCGACCGGACATTGCCTGCCCAGCGCCAGCACGCTGTCGGCAGGGCGAAAGGAGTGAGAGAGAGAGAGAGAGAGAGAGAGAGAGAGAGAGAGAGAGAGAGAGAGAGAGAGAGAGAGAGAGAGAGAGAGAAGGGGGTGGCGGGTCCTTCCCCAGCCAGCGCCCCGCGCCCCGGCCGAGCAGCCGCCCCTCCTTTTTGTCCTGCATATTGACACTTGTTCTTGCAGCCGATAGTCTTGGTGGCGGCGCGGCGGCGCTCAGCTTTGACGTTTTCACTTGGAGGTGTTGGCAGAGGGAAGAGGGGGGAGGGGGGCGATAGCTCGCGCGCGGTCTGCTGGGTGGCGGGGCGGGGCGGGGTGGCGATGGCCTTGTGTGACGCGTGCAACTCGGCGGCGTGGGGGCCGGGGAAAGGGGGCAGGGGGCAGCAGGGGGCCTGTACGAGTCTTTTACGCCGGGAGGGCCGGGAGGGGATCGCAAAGGAGCGGGGCGGGGCGGGGCGGCGATCCTGTCCGTAAAGCTGTGGCAAAGCAAGCGCGTCGTCTGCTGGGGAGGCGGGCCACCACGGCCAGCACAAGCACTCGACCGGCAGGGCGGCAGTGTTTCGGAGCGTGCGCGTGAGTGTAGGCGAGCTGCGTAGCACTGCGTGGCACTGCGTGGCGTGAGTGACCAGTGGACCGGTGCCGGATCGGCCGAACACAGTAGCAGACGACCCGTCCAACCTGCCGCCGCGCCGCCCACAACAACAACAGAGACGGCAGCAGACCGCAGCAGACGCGCCGGGCACACCAAGCACATCAGCAGGCAACAGCGCGGTGAGTGCTCGCCGAGGTACTTGTTGCTCTGCCTGGCCGGCCTGGCGGCATGCTGGCAGCACTGCGCAGCACCCACCGCCAGGGCCAGGGCCGGCCGGCCATGGCCGTGTGGGTGCGAGCGTCAACGTGCAAACGAGGAAAACACAGACTTTGTCTTTGTTTTTGTTGTTCCCGGATCAGTCCAAGTTAGGTCCCGCCTCCGATTGAGCGCTCCACGCACAGTGTTGTGGTATCACCTCGCGCTCTCTCTCTCTCTCACCCATGGCGGTTCTGCACGAGATAGTGCGACCACTGCGCCACCGTGCCGTGTGGCGGAGCACAGCGCAGCGCAGGCGGGCCAGAGGCAGCCAAAGGCAGGCAGAGGCAGGCAGCCTGAGCTGGCAGTCAACCGGGCGTGTTTGAACGGCGCCGTCTTTTTGGCGCGGCAGCGCGGCACGTCACGTCGAGTCCCGTGTCTCTGGGCATGTGTCGCGCCGCGCCGCGCCTCACCACGCCGCACCGCGTCCGTTGCTCTCTGCGCCTCGCGTCGCGGCTCTTCGCGTCGCAGAGTCGCAGACGATGCCCAATAAAGCAGGCCAAGTTACGAGGCTCGACGGTTTGCCCGATTATTGCCCAGCTGGCCCCTCCCCCCGCCCCCACCCCCTCTTCCCGCTCGCCCGAACCGTGCGCTTGCACTTGCGCGAGTCGCGAATAGCCTCGCCTCGCACACACTCTCGCTCTCTGTCCCTCCCTCCCTCTCTCTCGCTCCCTCTCGCCCACGTGGGTTCGGCGGCGGGCGCCGCGGAACGAAGTTTAGAGTCGTGATAAAGAAGACAGAAGCAGTGCTCCGTCTCTCTCGCACCCCACACGCGAGAGAGACAGCGCGGCGAAGGCAGTGCATTGTAAGAGGGCGCGTCGAGTCGCGGGGAGCCCCCGGCTCTCCAGCGGCTAGGCCGGCCCGCCGAACAGGGGTGCGCGGCGGGGTGCCTACCCGCGCGGTGCACGGCGCTCGCCCCGCCTCGTG
This sequence comes from Thrips palmi, assembly GCF_012932325.1. Taxonomy (NCBI): domain Eukaryota; kingdom Metazoa; phylum Arthropoda; class Insecta; order Thysanoptera; family Thripidae; genus Thrips; species Thrips palmi. The sequence goes on along the minus strand of NW_023144629.1, from coordinate 4,277,222 downwards.
CGCAGCGACGTGGAGCGCGGGGCCTGGCGGGGCGCCTGGGGTGCGAGAGAGACGGAGAGAGACGACCCCTCGTGGGGCCCCCCGCACCCCTCCGGCTGGAACGGACGGGGAATGTCACCCCCGCTCGCGTGTTTGTGCCCCGGGGGCCCCGGTGGGGCACAACAACCCTCGCAACAGGCCGAGTGTTGTGTTGTCGTCGGGCTGTTGCTGTTTGTTTAGCCTGCGACTTAATCAATGCCATGGCAGCCTTCGAGACGCGGGGTACGCGACACTTTTGACGGGTGGTGTACCGGTCGCCGTTGTACAGTGTCGCAGTTCACACCTTTCGAACCGCCAGCGAGAGGGCTCGCCTGTGTGAGTTTGCGTTACCCAGTCAGACTGTGTGTTTGAGAGGAGAGAGAGAGGGAGAGAGAGAGAGAGAGAGAGAGAGAGAGAGAGAGAGAGAGAGAGAGAGAGAGAGAGAGAGAGCGCTTTTCCTATTTTATTCTCCCTTATTTTCGCCGCGCTGTTTGTTGTCGCGACTGACGCGCTTCGCGGGATGGCGACGAAGGCGGCGGCGCCGACTCTCTCGGGGCGACGACGACGACGCCTCTCGAAAATCGGATCTCGGGGAGGCGAGTGAGTGGGCCGTGTGGCGCGCGGTTGGCACAAACGAGCTCCCGCAAACCAAGTTTTATCCGTTGCATATGCATGCGGACGCGCAAACCAACTCCCGTCTCCGGAAGGATGGCTCTGTGCAGACTGATTCCGAAGTGACGCCGCATGGCTCTGTCCCTGTCGCACGCACGAGGTCGCCGCGCACAGGATCCGTTTCGTCGACGGCGCCGTGCCGTGGCGTGCCGTGCTGTGCCATCGGCGGGCGGGACTTTTCCGAGGGCGCGCGTGCTGTTCTGCCGATTGTGCTGCTTTCAGCGGCGCGACCCGAAGTTTGGAGGGGACGCCGGGATGGCGGATGGTGGATGGCGCGATCCATTCAAGTGCAGTTGAATGAAAACTGCTGCTCAGCGGGCATGCCTCGCGGGCCGAGTGCATAGTTCTGTTTGGCGCAGAGCGAGCCAGACGCGCCGCCGTGCTGCCCGGCCCGCGGACAGGCAGGCAGTCGAGCGAAGCGAGCCAAGAAAATTCGACGGTGCAAATATCGCGCTCGGTCGCCTTGGTGTGATCGCTCCGAGACAACCGATATATTCTCATTCGCCACCCAAACAGAACGGCCGGGTGTTGGCGACCCCGGTCTCATTGGAGTGGACTGCGCCGCGCGCCGAGACCGCGGCCAGCTCGCCGAGACCATTGTCGGCATGGCCGAGCATGGCCGGGATGGCCCGGCTGACGATAGTGATGATGATGATGTTGGAAATGATAAAGTTTGCTCGCCATCCATCACACCAATTATGCATTGGCTTCAATTTCAGCTCGAAAGGGGGGGGGGAAGGGGGGAAGGGGGCGGCGTCTGGCAACTGTAAACAGCACGCGGCTGCGCGGCGTGACGGCAGCGGGCCGCCTTCATGATGTTGATGCTCTTGGCCGTGGACCGAGGGTCGTGGATCGTGGATCACGGTGATCCCGCTTGACCATGAAAACAATTACGAGCAAACGATCGCGTGGCGGCTGGGTCGGTCCTTCGCAAACAGGGTGGAACAGGGTGGAACAGGGGCGGGGCGGCAGTAGTTGGTATTACCGTGGTCACATATTGACATAAGGACGAGGGCAGGTGACCTGGGGGAACCAATATGGCGGTGGGTGAGTCGGGGTGATGCTTACTACTGACAGATCGGCCGGTGGCTGCCCCTTCCCCCCTCTCTCTCTCTTTCTCTATCTCTATCTCTCTCTCCCTCTCTCGGGGTGTGGGCGACCGACGGCCAGCCTCATTTGCTTCTAATCTCGCCTAGCCACCGCGCCACCAGCGTCCCGGCAGGTATTGCGGTCGATCTGCCTCTCCAAGGCTCTGCCCGTCTCGAGGGCCCCCGGATGACGTCTGTTCCTCCGCCTCGCGAAACCAAGTACGGAGTACAAAGTCAAAGGCGCGGAGTAGAGAAGCCGCCGCTGGTAACGACGGGTTGAGGAAAGTTGGATGAAAATGTTGAACGCCTCATTGGCGCCCGAAGGGCAGGCGGGCGGGCGGTAGCGGCTTCCTTGTGCCCCGTTGAGACGTCTGGCGCCGGCAGAACCCTTAGCCCCCACCTCACCCCCCCCCCCCGGACCCTCCGGACGGGCCGACAGGCCAACAGACCCAGCGAGGCGCCGACAACGGTAGCAAAGTGAGGGTCGCTGTTCGTTCACTTGGCCTGGAATCAGGCAAGACTGATTTTATTAGAGGTCAATTCGCCTTCCTCTCTTTCTCTCTCTCTCTCTCTCTCTCTCTCTCTCTCTCTCTCTCTCTCTCTCTCTCTCTCTCTCTCGCCCCTTCTGCGGGCGAGACTCGTCATTGTCCCTCGCCCGCTGGGTTTAATTCACTTTCATACTCCATTTTTTTTCGTGAGCCATCAGCGTTAGCCGGGCTTCAAATTCGATTTAGAGTCACCCTTTTTGGTGCGTCTAAAATAATAGCCCGGCGGCGCGGTGCTCTAAATTTTCGCTTCTCTCTTTTCTCCCTCTCCCATCACTCATCCCCGGTCCAACCTCGCCGTCGATCGGAGATGGGAGGTGATTAACACGTCGGATGCAAATTCGGCGGGCGTCGGGCCTCGTCACACACGTCACACACGTCACGCTCGTTGTCACGTCGTCACACTGTCGGGTTGGCGGCACACGTCCTTGAAAGTGCGCCGACGCCATTCCGCGAATCTGATAAAGAGAGAGAGAGAGAGAGAGAGAGAGAGAGAGAGAGAGAGAGAGAGAGAGAGAGAGAGAGAGTCGTGATCAGCTACCCACTGCGCTTTTATCTGAGCGATCGCTCGGTCCTTATCATCACTCGGCTCGCCTCCCGTCGGCTCCACACGTTCGACGCGCCACGTTCGGCGCGCCACGTCCGACGCACAACGCGGGGGGCGCGGGCACCGCGGCAGCGGCTCGAAACGCAAACAAAGTTTGGAAAAGTTGAGAGAAAAACTTCAAAAATGAATTGAAAAGTGAAAAAATTCGAAATGAATTTGGGGGCAGAAATGAAAACATGGCTTGTGAAGGATTGAAAAAGGATGCAAAGTTTGGTTTTGTGAAGGGCCGCGGCACGTGAGCGGTACCTTTATCTGGGTGCCGACTGCCGGCTTGACGCACGTCGGCCTATCTGGCGGCGCCGATGACTCTCTTTCTCTCACCCCCTCTCCCTCTCTCTCTGTCTCCCTCTCTCTTGTCAGTGTATCGCGCCCCTCGCGCGACCGCCGCGCCGCCGCCACTCGACGGCCCTTGCAATCTTCGCAGACTCACGCTGCAGCTAATTTTCAGGATGACCTGCGCGCCATGACGGTTTCCCCAGAAGGCCGTATCACGTCGCCGTGCCGCTGCCTGTCGTTGTTGTGCTCCCGGCCGCGCCGCGCCGCGCCGTCGGTACAGTGGAGTCTCGCGGAGGACCAAAAAGGATTACGCCACTCGCGATAAGATGTTTTGCAATGGGCGTGGTGGTGCCGGTGTGTGTGCGGGGGAGGGGGGAGGTGGGGGGATAAAAACTGTCGCCCCGGTGAATAACCTGACGGACCGCCGCGCCGTGGACAAGAGGGGCGAGAGGGCGGCAGGTGGGCTGCTGCTGCATCGCGGAGTGGTGGCGGGGGCGGGGCGCGCGCAAAACCATGGCCAAAGTGTGGACGGCGACGTGGAGAGTCGCGCGCCCTCTACAGCCTCTTGCACCTGCCCTCGCTCGAGACCGACGTAATCAGGGGACTAATTGAAGCCCTCTGGGCTCGCCACGGCCCGGCTCGGCTGCCCCATCGAACGCTCGGCCCCGCGCCGCCCCACCCCGTCCGGCCGGCCTCGGCCCGCGCCGCTCCGCCCCGCCCCGCGGACTTAGATCGCTTAGACCTCAACCCATCGAAGCGTCCCAGGATCCCCCGCAACGGCACTCGTGGATTACACACGTTATTTGTTTGATTGTGTTTTTTCGGCGCGCCGCGCGCCGTCACCCACTCGACGGCCTGCAATCGGGCAAGGCGGAGAGGCGACCCAGACGGCGAGTGCGCGGCACGCGGCGCCGCCACTGCCAAGGCGTCGATGGCGTCTGCGGTGACAACGCGGCACCGCGGCGGCACGCCAGGCGACCTTTACCTCGGCAAGGTCGCCTCCTCGACGCGCCGCCGGACTGGACCAGGCCGCGCGCCCCGCCACGCCGACGACCGCAAAAACAACAAAACAAATATCCGCGGAGCCGGTATTCGAACCCACGCCGCCTCCGCTCCAGCGGCGGCGGCAGCCGGCGGGCCGTTTAATCCTTTCGGCAAACACTTCTCAGCCCATTGCCGGATAGTTGGATTGCCGGATTACGGGACCGGCGTAATGACCGTTCCGCTTTATGGAATTACGACTTGTTTGCGCGTCCAGTGTAGTGCCGCCGTGCCGCCGCGCCGCGGTATCGCCGTGCCCCCGCGTTACGTCGCAGGGATCGCCGCGGGTCGCCGTCGATAGAGGTCGCTGTTACGTGGAGCCGCCGGGGGCCGCCGGGCCGGGCCACTGCCAGGGTCACGCCGCCGACCAGCGAAGCCTGCGAAGCCGTGAGGCAGCGGAGCAGCGGGGCAGCCGAGCGATAGCATTGTTTTCCACCCGATGGTGCCCGATGGCCATTAGCGCCCCGATTTAGTTTCTGCGTTTTGGCGCTTCCGTCGGCGAACGCGCCACGCGGGCGGCAAAATAATTATCGCCGAGGAATTGCTGCCTCTGGTGCGATGCCTGCGATGCTGGGGATGCTGCAGTGCGGCGCCGCTGTTGTGGATTCGCTGATTCGCACGCGTGAGCGCTCCCAGCGTTGCATACGGCGTAGGTGGTGGTCGGGGGGGGGGGGGGCTGTGAGGCGGACCGCGGGGGTGGAGCGGCGGGATGGGCGGCGGGGTGGCTGGGTTGGTGGCGGCGGAGGTGGTGGGCGGCGGCGCGGAAGTGGTCGAGAGCCCGCCACCCGCCCCTCGCCGTCGTCGGGAGCGACGCGGCACGCTCCGCTCTGCTCCGCTTTGCCCCGCTCGCGCGAAAAGCACGGCGTGACCGAAATAGAAAATAAACAACTCCCACAGCATCTTCGCCTCCACCTTGGCCTCCTGCACGCACGGTCAGCTGACGTGTGGCGGGGCGTGGCGCGTCCTCCATCGCGTAGGCGTCGTCGTCGGCCGGCCCGCGGTTCGGCGCCGCGTCGTCGTCGGGACGCCGTCGTCGGGACGCCGTCGTCGGGACGCCGACCCCGGCCGGCGCCGCTCATCTTATTCCGCCCCATGAACGTGGACGCCGTCGTCGTCGCCGCCGAACCGCGCGCATACCGCCGCCGAATGCCTAATGCGGCCGACTTGATCCTCTGTCTGAGTTCCCTCCGGTTCCCCCGTTCGGGGGGAGTGTTCGAACGCGATAAGAGGTATAACAATGCCGGAAATGAAGCCGCTCGATGAATGCGATCGGGCGCCCCAGTGTTTGCACTCGAGTCCGCCCGTCCCGGCCTTCCACTGCGCGTTCGAGGAATCTGGTTCTGCGCGCGGGGCTGGAGAGGACGGCGAAGGGGCGACCCGGAAATGTATGCTCGAGAGCACCCGAGTGCCGTGGATGCCGGGGCTGCCGGGGCCGGCGGCATATCTTGTGCGGCCCCAGCATCCCCAGCGCACCGCGCGGCCGTCTCGAGTGCTCCGGAGCGGCAGCACGGCGAACGCCCGGCGGGTAGGCAGGCCCGGCACACTGGCGTGCACAGCGTCGCCGGCGTTGCCTACCCTGGCCCCGGACCGCTCTTTGATCTTCGGGCTGTTGGAGCCGCTCCAGCTGCGCTCTGCGCTCCAAGAAATGCAAGGAGGCCGCTGCCGCGTGGACCTGTCCCTCTGTGTGGGCGCGGCGCGTGGAGGGGCGTGGCGGGGCGTGGCGGGGCGTGGCGGGGCGTGGCGTGAGGGCTCGGCGGGGCTCTGCCAATCGGACAGCGGGCGCGGGGCGGGCGCTCTTCGAGTGTGTTAGTTAGCAGTCGGCAGCGTATAATCGCTCTGCCTTGCCGTTGGTCGTCGAGACGGGCGGACAGACGGACCGGCAGGCAGACAGACCGACGGACGGACGGGCCAGTGAAGTGCAGTCCGAGGAGGCACTTGGGCTCGCTGTGCCCGCCAGTGCCCGGCACAGTCAAGCAGCAGCACGCGACCGGCGAGGACTGACCGGATTGTTTCTGTTTGTTTATCGCCGGAAAGGTGATTAGTGACTTTGGGCGGCCAATTAGATCCATCGCGGGTCGGAGTGTGTTCGGCCCCGCCGCTGACTTTGAATCGGACGGCATATTGAGCGCGATTGTTGTTGCAGGGACCAGCCACCATGAAGCTCCAGTCGACTGTGGACATGATGACCCTGAACGCCACGGCCAGGGGGCCTTCCCTCACCCCCCTGCACGACAAGAACAGGACCAAGAAGGTGAGGCTTATCATCAGCTATTTCTGTCGCCGTCACCGCGCCTCATCCACCGTTCGTTTGGAGACAGTCGTTGTTTTATTAATCCAGGAAAATAAAAAGCTTTATTTGTTTCCAAAACACTTTTTCTAAATTGTTGGTCGAAATATTTTCTTTTTTTTTACACATCATCTCACGTGATGACAATAACCTCGCTACGAACAGAATGTGTTTGAATGGCTTTTAATGGAAGAAGAGTGGTATGTATGTGTGAGTGTCTGATGTGTGTGTATGTGTTCGCGACTGCCCCGCTGGCCATTAATCATTCATCAGCCCGAAACTTAACGTTCGGAAACGTATGTCGCCTCGATCGCCGACGCGCTGACGCCACTCGCTGCTGGTATCGAAACGAAACGAAACGAATGGGTTCTGCGGGTCAGGAGCGGTGTCGGGAGGCGCGGCGAGGCGCGGTGGAATCGGGAATGTGCGGGGCCGGGCGGGGCGGGAGGGGAGGGGAGGGGCGGGGTGGGGCGGGGCGGGAGGGGAGGGGGCCGCTGTTATTTGGTTGCGACCTTGGGAACAGCAGTCTTTTCGCGCAGTCCGTCATTTGTTTGCCGGTGGTGTCCATCGAGACAAATAGCGAAACCGCGACACCAAATACACACACACACACACAGACGTACACTCACACAAACGGGCAAAATGAGCGCATCATCTCTCTCGAAAACAAATCAGCGCTCGTTCTGCAAGTAATGACAGTCAGCTCCTGTTTTTTTTTCGGTCGCTCTGTCTCTGTCGCGCTCTCGGGGCGTCGCGTCGGGGTGCGAGAGAGACAGACGCACTGCAGCGCGTCGTGTTCCAGGTGGAGGAGGCCGTGGACGGGCTGCGCCTGGACGCCGAGACGGTGCTCCGAGTCCGCAGGGTCTTCGAGGAGGAGATGGAGAATGGGCGCCTCAACAAGCCTTCGTCGCTGCAGATGGAGAACACCTTCATTCCCGAGCTGCTCGACGGCACAGGTGAATAATTTTTTAAAAATTGCTATTTTTTTGCAGTGGACAGTGACATCTGCGAGGGATTCGCGTGCGGGAATGACAGCTGGGGCGCGAAATGGTTTGCGCCAAAGTGGACGGGACATGGACTTAGCAGACTGCAGCAAGAATAATTCAACCGGTCCCTCCTCCCACGGAAAGAGGATCCCTTTCATAAAAACGTAAACAAATGTTGGCGGTACAGTAGACCCGGTCGACAACTCCGTTTTCCTGGTGTACAGCCGGCGATGAACCTGACGCGTAGTAGCCAGCCTCCGTGTTTCCAGTGTGGTTTTAAACTCGTTTCAACTGTCAGGCCGTGCCCATAAGGCGGGTATCACGCACGAAATCGGAGCAAAGCGGGAGTTTTGAACTTGAAAGGCAAATTGGGCTTTCGCAGAGACGGGCTCCTTCCTGGCGCTCGACCTGGGCGGCACCAACTTCAGAGTCATGGTGCTGGACCTCAAGGCCGGCAAGGTGGTGGACGAAGCCATCTCCTTCTACCACGTCGAGGAGCACCTGCGCATCGGCTGCGGGTTCCGCCTGTTCGACTACCTGGCCGAGTGCATCGCCGACTTCGTGCACAAGCAGAACCTCGGTAGCGGCCGCCTTCCCCTAGGTCAGTGCAGTGCCTTGGCAGTGCCTATCACGCTTATCACCGCGGCAGGGCTATTTCGAAGCCCTTTTCTATCGCCTGTTATCACTCGAGACGCTGAACCGTTTTGGTCGGAGAAGGCTTCACCTTCTCCTTCCCCATGACGCAGGACGGCCTGGACGTCGGCAAGCTGGTGACGTGGACCAAGACCTTCAACTGCCCCAACGTGGTGGGCATGAACGCCGTGCAGCTGCTGCGTGAGGCGCTGCAGCGCCGCGGCGACACCAACGTGGACGTGCTGGCCGTGCTCAACGACACGGCGGGCACGCTCGTCCGGGGCTCCTACCTGGACCGCGAGTGCGCCATCGGCCTCATCCTGGGCACCGGCAGCAACGCCTGCTTCCTGGAGAAGGCCGAGAAGGCCAAGAACGCGTCCAGCCTGACGCACGGCGAGAGCGAGATCATCGTGGACATCGAGTGGGGCGCCTTCGGCGACAACGGCTCCCTCGACTTCATCCGCACCGAGTTCGACGACCAGGTCGACGAGGTGTCCGTCATCCCCGGCTCCTTCACGTGAGTCTCCCTCTCTCAAACTCACTGACGCAGAGTTCTGTATCCGTGAAGCTAAAATGTTCTCTGGGCGGGCAGGTTCGAGAAGTACATCGGCGGCAAGTACCTGGGCGAGCTGGTGCGGCGAGTGCTGCTGAGGCTCGTCAAGGACGGGCTGCTGTTCAGCGGCCAGCTCACCCCGGAGCTCAACACGACCTGGGCCTTCACCACCTCCATGGTGTCGCACATCGAGCAGTACGTATCAGTAGTATGGCTGGGTTATTCTCACGGCCGCCACCCTTGTCACTGCCCGCCGGCACAGTGAGACTAATGATACCCCGTCACCGCCACCAGGGACAACCTGGACGGCCTGCACAGGAACACCAAGGACATCCTGGACGGCTTCAACCTCAACTTCAACTCCGACGACATCCTCGTGGTCCAGTGGGTGTGCCAAATCATCTCCAACCGGTGCTCGCTTCTCGTCTCAATCTGTAAGCGCCTTTCCTTTACTCAAGTCTGACTCGTCTTTTATTTATGTTTTTAATTATGTATTAACTTAACTCGATGTCAACCCGTCGCAGGCCTGGCCTCACTGCTCGACCGCATGGAGAAGCCGACGGCCACCATCGCCGTAGACGGGTCGTTGTACCAGAAACACCCCCGCGTCAAGGGGCTCCTGGAGAAGTACACCAGCATGCTGGCGCCTGAGAGAAAGGTATGTACCTGTCTGCCTGTTTGTCTGTCTGTCTGTCTGTCTGTCTGTGGGCCTAACTGACGGCGTGCTCTGTGCCCGCAGCGGAAGTTCCTGCTGGCGGAGGACGGAAGCGGCAAGGGCGCCGGTCTGGTGGCCGCCATCGCAGAGAAGCTTCGCCTCCGGAACAACAACTGCAGCCTGTGAGCGGCGAGGGGCGAGGCAAGAAGGGAGCTGCAAGTTTGAAAAGCGTCGCGCGGATGAACGCACGCTCTCTAGTCTCTCTAGGCTGGCTAGAGTCCTCGGCTGGCGGCGGGGCGTCGGGGCGGAAGGGCACAGAGCCACCCCCTCACCGCACCGCGCCCGGAAGCCCCAACCCCCATCCACCCCATCCAAGCCGCCTGCCAGTACAAGTGCATGTACATTCCTGGGCTGCGAGCCCAACAACCCTCCGGGGCCCCCCGCACTCGGGCCTGCGTTGCTAGTCATTTGTAATTTAGCCTCTGTCACTGGGCCCTGGGCCCGGGGCCCACCTCTGTTAAGTTTTTACGTAAGTTTTAGACTAGTTTTAAGTTTTAGAATATAGCGCGGTCGCCTGCCCTGGCCGCGGCGACGAGCGGGGGCCGTCCAAGAATGCGCTGGCCAAGCCTGGGCGAGGCCGCCGCGTTGTGGGACGGTCCCTCCGTCGCAGAGTGCCATAGTGCCATAGTCTAGGGCACCGACTTGGCGGTGGAGTCACTCGCGACCTTACTCCGTACTTGGAATCTGTGATGTTAGCGAAGCCAACCCCTCCCGGGGGCGCGGCTCTTAAGGAAGTGTCAGGCCTACGCGTCGACTGATGAATGTTGTTGTTAGGAAGTGGAACGGTGCAATTCCAGTGTCGACTTTAGAATCTAGAACCGCCCTGCACTCACGGTGCAGCCTTGTCGTCGGCGCACTGCGGAGTCGCGGAGTCACTCACTAGAGGACTATTTTGTACAATAATGTGTGTGGATGCTCACCTCAATGTAACTGTAATACTCTCACGTATCAAATGTATAAATAACAGAGATAAATCATATTTCTTTATAAGAATATAGTGGTATTTATTTTTTACTGTTGGTCGTATATATTACATCACAATGCACGATTTCATTCATTCATTCATTCATTCATTCATTCATTCATTCATTCATTCATTCATTCATTCATTCATTCATTCATTCATTCATTCATTCATTCATTCATTCATTCATATTCGTCCTATAAGGCCTCCCCGTGTCGCTGGATCTCCCTGATGGCGAGGTCCATGTCCTCCCTGGTGGCGGGCGGCTGGCACGTGGTCACCATGCGGAAGAAGTTGACGTGGCCGCGGTGCTGCAGCGGGCAGTAGCCGATGAGCAGTGTGCCGGCCAGCACGAGACGCTCCTTGATGGCGGGGGCGACGGCCGCCATCCTGGCCCACCACTGTTCGTCCTCCGTCTGGCCGCGCAGGCTGGGCGGGATGTACCAGAAGCACACGTTGGTGCAGTCCAGGCCCTGCGCCACCAGCCGGAACCCTTCCGTCTGCTGCACCCTGGACCGGAAGTAGCTGCAAGGACCAAGGACGTCAGTCGCGAAAAAAAAAGAGGGAATAGAGAGCCGATGTCGGACTCGGGCGTACCTCGCGCAGGCCATGGCGTTGTCGACGAGCGCGGCCAGGCCGTCGTCGCCCCGCGCCTTCCACAAGAGCCACAGCTTGAAGGCGTCCACCTTGCGGCCGCACTGCATGCTCTTGTCGCCCGTGTCCCAGGACACGTCGTAGAACTTGTCCTGCTGGAAGAGGTAGGTCGCGGCGGCCGAGTTGCACTTGTGGAGCAGGCCCTGGCCAACAGACGAGCGGAGAGGGGTAACGGACATGTCTCCAGGCGTACCAACTGGCGCCCGCGTCGGCTGGGCTGCCTACCTGCCGGCGCCGCCGCCCGCTTCAACTCGCGCCGAAAATTTCCGCCATGCACCAGTGTTGCCAACTTCAGCCTTCAGCCTGCTCTCTAGGCAACTTCTCCTCTGCAAAGCCCAAGTATTGCCTGGTTGGCAGGCTGTGGTTGGCAACCCTGGCAACATTGGCGCAACGTGGGAATTTTTGGCGGGCAACGCTCGACGCTCACCTTGTGGCGGACGAGGAACATGGAGCACTGCAGGGGCGCGCCGAGCATCTTGTGGGGGTTCCACGCCACCGAGTCGGCTCGAGACAGCCCGTCCAGGCGGGACTTGTGCGTCGGGGACAGCAGCAGGGACCCTCCCCAGCAGGCCTGCGGAAACACAGAGTGTCACATGCCTGGGGTTCAAACAGCGCCGAAAAAGAACGAAGGGAGGTACACAGTGGACCCACGTCGACGTGCAGCCACACGCCCAGCTCCTGGCAGACGTCGGCGACCTGGTCCAGGGGGTCGATGGCGCCCAGCACGGTGGTGCCGACCGTGGCGTTGACCATGCAGGGCTGGCGGCCGCCGCGCCGCGCCTCCAGGATGGCGTCGCGGAGCTCGGCGGCCTGCATCCGCCCCTCCGCGTCCGTCGCCACCTTGATGATGCTGTTGGTGCCCACGCCCAGCCAGTGCGCGCCCTTCTGGATCGAGTAGTGGCTCTGCGGGACAGCGAGCAGGGCAAGCAGGGCGTCAGCAAGCGTCAGCCAGAGAGAGACAGGCGCTTCCGATGCACAGTGGGCCAGAAGGCCGGTGGAGGTGGCTAACACTCTAGACGCGTTCTGAGCTTACTCTTGGAGCGTCTAGAGTAATGGCCGCCTCCGCCGGCCTTCTGGCAAATCAACTGTGCGGCCCCTACTCACGTCGTAGGATGTGAAGAAGGCGAGCGGGGGCAGCGCGCGGACTCCCTCGCTCTTGACTTGCGGGAACATCTTGTACCTGGCGGCCACCATGGCGTACATGTTCGCCACGCTGCCGCCTGTGGGCAAGGACAGGCCTGTCAGCATTACCCCCCTCTCTCTCCCACCCGCACCGGCCCCGGTTGACAACTCACCCGGCGTGAAGATGCCATCTCCGTTGCTGAAGCCCACCTTGGCCAGCACGTGCTCGATCACCTTGTGCTCGATGAGCGTGAACGCCGGCGCCACTTCGAAGGTGTACCTGCGGGGCAGAGAACGAGTCCATTTGCAGTGCACTGCGAGTTGAAGCCGCGGGGCTTTTCCTGGACGTGGCTCTCCGGACCGACTCACTGACTCGTGTTGAGCGCCTCGGTGATCCAGGCCCCCGCCACGCCGAAGGGATCCGCGCCGCCGTAGAGCTGGTTGTGGAACTGGGGGTGGCCGGTGCGCACGGACTGACGCACCACGTCCCGCGCCACTGCAAGCAGCTCGTCCTCGTCAACGGTGGCCGCGCCCAGCCCCAGGCGCAGCACCTCCTGCACCATCAAGATCAGGATGAATCGGGATGAATTGGGACAAATTGGGAGCAGACTAAAAGGCCGCCATTTTTCATTTGCCTGTCGTTTTTTCCTTGCTCCACGTGTATTACGTAGCCGTCTGAATGGGCGGTGGAAAATCACTCGGCATCTTTATTGTTGGTTCGCTCGTGCAGTCGCTTGGCAGGCGTCCCATAGCAGTGCCGGCGCAGCAACGCCGGCGTACCAGTGCCTCGCCTCGCCTCGCCAGCCTCGCCGGCAGCAACCTTGAGCACTGAGGCATTCTTGCAGAACGGTATATGGAAACTCCAGGCATACCAACCGAGGGGCAGGCAGGCACACGCCCACACACACACTGGCAGGAACACGACTGCGCTGCCTTTGGCAGCACTGTTTGTGATGTCAGGCTGAAAAGGGCGAAGCGACACGACCGTTCTCTGAGAGGACGGCGACGACCCGGCCCGGCACACTGGCCGGCCCCGCGGCGGGGACCTCCATGACGCTCACCTGCAGCTTGTCGGGGTGGCTGAACTGCACGACGGGCTGGCTGCGCGAGGGCTGGCCGATGAAGCCCTCCTCCCGGAGCATGGCGGTGACCCTCTCCAGGAAGTGGCCGTGGCCGCGGGCCGCCTCCAGACTCGCGCCGTCCACGTCCATGGTGACTGTGAGGCGACTGGACTGGACATCTCCGGCCTGTCGCTCCAGCCTCTCGCTCCAGCGCGCTCCGGCTCCACCTGCGACCGCTATGCCGCTATGTCGCTACTCTCCCCTCTCCCTCTCCCCTTCCCTCTCGGCCCCAGCGAACGTTCATACGGCCAGGCGGAGCAGGCAGGCCAGGCGGAGGCTGGCTGGGGCTTGAGAGCGGCCAGGGGAGCCGCGTCCACGGCCGCGCCGCTCGCCGGGCCTGCGGGCTGCGGCCTACGGCACGGCATGTCGCCAATACCATGCGTCGAGAGCGAGAGGGCAGACAGCGGCAGACAGCGAAGCCCTGCCGCCAGGATCACCACCAGCGGCGGCCGTGCCAGTGCCTGCTTTACCTGCGTTAGCTGCGTTAGCTGCGTTAGCTGCGTTAGCACGGGCCTGGAACTTGGACCTAAGCAGAATGTCTTTATTAAATCCACGGCGTTTGACCGTTCAAGCTAGCGGGGCATAGTAAGCGAGCCTTGCTGTTGACACCGTGACTGGACTAGGGCACTAGAGCATGCCCTTCCCTCGAGGCTGTGCCACGCTGTGCCACGTGCCACGCGACCCCCTCGGCCGCCTGTCTTGCTGCAGTGCAGCGTACGCGGCGCCGCCGGGGCACGAGCCTGCCCCCACAGCCCGCTCCCCCGCCCCAACCCCTCAAGTGCATGTCACCCCAGCCAGCCCTGGAATCGGAGTCGGCTTGCAGTCGGCGGCACGCGCGAGGCCGCGAGGTAACCGGGCCTTTCTGAACCTTACCAGGCAGCAGTCTAGTCCAGCCCGATCTCCCGGGAAACGGCGGCGAGCCAATCACAGGTCTTCCTAGAGCCACCCCTCGCCTCGGCGGCCCCGCGCCGCCTCCGCGCTCCGCCCCGCCGCCGCGCCCCCCCCCGCGCCACCGCCCCCCTCGCCCCGCGACCGGCCCCGGCGGCAGTGCTGCAGTGGCAGGGGCTGCCGGGGCCGCCGGGCCGGGGCCGCTCGCCTGCTCACACGAGGCGGCGCGTCCTGCGCGTTGGGCGGCGGAGCCGGCGGCCTGGCGGAGCTGGCAGCCCGGAGCTGGAGCTGGAGCTGCGCGAGCTGCGCGGACCGAGGGGCGCAACAGCCCCATAAATCAGCCCGCAGTGCAGCGGTGCAGCGCGGCGCGGCGCGTGGCCTTACGCCCCCAGGGTCCCGGGCACAGCGCGCCACCCGCGGCGGCGGTGTGGTGGCAGCGGCAGCACCGATGCAACGCGCGCCACGCAGCGTCCGGCTGACTGGCCCGGCTGGAGACAACCCGCTAGACCGCCAGTTTTGACAACAGTTTTGACAGTTTTGACAAGTGTCACCCTTTGTTCGCCTGTCCGGGTGACTCGCTAGCGCCGCGGCCTCGGTGCCTCAGCCAGCGCCACGCCGCCGAAACCTGTGCGCGGAGGCCGAGACGCCGGATCGCCGAACGTGAGTACATTGTGCGATGTCAGGTGTGTTGGGTTTGAACGACTTGGAAGGCGTGAGAAATGGTGGGAACAGTGCGAGCCAGGGGCCTCCAGGGGTTGACAGTTCCAGCGTGGCACTCTGGCCGGGCCGGGCCAGACCAGCCCCGCCAGACAGACGGAGGGCGGTGGGTTGGAGTGGTGGAGGGTGGTGGAGGGTGGGCGGCAAGGCGGTGGCATCACGCTTCCTCCCTGGCCAGCCCCAACCCCTAGCCGCATGCGCCACCCTCCCCCTCTCCCCACCCCCTCCCTCTCGATACTGACCCGGCCGCCTCAGCCGCCCCCCGACCCGCTAGCTCGGGGATGCTGGGATGCCATGATTATTGTTTCCTGGAGAGCGAGGCAGGGCGCGTGCGTGCCGCGTGGGGTGGAGTGTCCTCCCTCTCTCTCGCTCTCTCGCGCTCGAACGAGACGCTCCATGAGTGTGAGAGAGACAGTGACCACGGTCAGCGGGTCCGCGTTGGCCAAATCATCCCCATTAGCAGCGCATCTCGCTCTGTCTCTCTCGCACTCATGGGGCGTCCCGAGTGGGTGCGAGAGAGACGGAGCGACGAGACGCCGCGCGGAATCAGTCCCCAGATGACGGCCCGGACGGCCCGGACACGCGCGCGACGCGACGGTTGGTGGTGGGGGCTCGCTGGCTGTGCTGGCTGTGCGGGCTCCACGTCGCAGGTTGGGGGTGGCCACACGGCCACACGGGGTGGCACGGAGAGGGGGGGGGGCTCCGCCTGTATGTTTTCTGCTGCGCGAAACGCCAACAAAATGACGAGACGGGATCAATCGATTTTCCCCGGGGAAGCTGTGCTAGCTGTGGGAGCTGTGCTAGCTGTGCTCGGAGGACGACATCTTGGCCATGCAGGTGGGAAGGTCCTCGCGGCCAGAGGGGACAGCCCAGACAGCTCGCCAGGCAGGCAGGAACGGACAGGCAGTCAGGAAGGCAGGTCGGAGGGCGGAGGGGGAGCGCTCGAGGGGATGATCTGACACAGCCATGTTAGGGTTGTCCAAAGACTTGTGAACATAATGGAGTATGACGGCCAGTGCGTCCAATCCGATCCAAGCCGGGAAATCATACCCCCAAAAGTGGCGTGGTAATTGATCAATCCAATTATGTATGCCGCACGTGGCGCTTGGCCAGCGCTTGGCTTGAGTCGATATTGCGGGATCATTTAATGGGCCTTCGATGTACAATGCTCTTTTTCTAAACTGTTCTCTTTCTTTTCTGCGTCCAGAAGGTCGTTGGCGTCAGCCCGTTGGATGAGAGACGCGACGATTCCCACACACAATGTAAGTCCGATGGGAATCTGATCTGGCACATTCATCAAGTCGGAACACAAGACGAAGGCAGTTTAATCAGTTCAATGTTACGTTATCTTTCCAGGTCAAAAGATAGACATGCTTCGAGCTCCTCGGAGGGAGGGGCGTCAGGAAGTGATGAGGTTGAGGTAGCTCCGCAGCTCCGCCTCCTCGAGATGCTTTGTATCGGCTTGCGACATGCGCTGTTTGCTGTTGACAGGTGTCGTCGAGCTCCCCCGCCCTTCTCTTGGAGGAGATGGCGGCCATGCACGTGGCGTTGGTGAGCCCGCTGGACCAGAGCGACGAGACCTCGGAGGACAACGCGGACGGGGCGAGCCCCGCGGACGACGAGGACGGGGCGAACGACGCGGACGACGAGGGCGGGGAGAGCGACGTGGGCGACGAGGTTGGGAAGGGTGACATTGTTGACCGAGGGGATTACACCCACGACGTGGTCCACGACGTAGACGACGAGGGTGGGAAGGGTGGCATGGACCAAGGGGAGGGCGTCGACGACACGGACGACGAGGGTGTGAAGAGTGACATGGACCAAGGGGAAGGCGTCGACGACACGGACCACGAGGGTGTGAAGAGTGACATGGACCAAGGGGAAGGCGTCGACGACACGGACCACGATGGAGACGGAGACCTGGACGGCACAGCGCAGTTTGACAACGTGGACGCCACGCCAGACTCGGCCAAGAAGAGCGTCCTGAGCCGCGTCTTCCACCCTTCGCGGCCCGGGCCCCGGCCGCGGCACCGGGCCGAGCTGCAGTACGTCAGGGGCCTCCACCACTCGGAGCCTAGCTCTCACAGCTCCCACAGCTCTCCCAGCTGCCCCACCTCTCCCAGCTCTCAAACCTCTCCCACCTCTCCCAGCTCTCAAACCTCTCCCAGCTCTCCCAGCTCTCCCAGAGAGCTGTTCGAACGAAGCGTGAAAGACGCCGCCTCGGGGCAGGCCGCGCTGGGGTCGGCCGCGGTAGCCGCGGCAGTGCCGTTGTACCAGGCCACGTTTGGCGGTACCACCGACGACCAAACCGACCACCCGCACGGCGCGGCCACGCCTGCGGCCGAAGAGACCGCCGCCTGCTCCGGAGTCATTAGCGGCAGCAGTGCACCCCTGTGGCCCCTACTGAGAGCGGCCGCGGCCCCCTGGTCGGCGCCCCCCAGGCCTCCGTCGGAGAGCCAGTTCCTGGCCGCGACCGGAGACGACGCGCCCCCCGGCAGGGGCGCCATACAGCCTGCGCTACCGCAACAGCTGTGCCTGCGCGGCGCCGCCGAAGGGGCGGACGGGGTGGCCGACGGGGTGGCCGACGGGGTGGCCGACGGTGACGCCGCCTGCCCGCGGGGCCCTCCGCGGCGCAAGCAGCCTCCGCCGGACGACACCGAGCTCCCCGCCAAGCGGCACCGCGACTCCGACGACGAGCGAGCGCAGGTCGCGCTAGACAGGGAGCTGGCCTTCGGCTTGCAGTACGCGTACTACGAGGAGGAGGAACGCGAGGCCGCCAACGTGGAGAGAGGTAGCGTGGTCGAGTGGTTGAAGGTCGAGTTGGAGTCCCGGCGCCAGCACACTCTAACCTGTCTGTCAGTTGCAGTAAGCTGCCTGCAAATAGCCGAGGATCCATCCACACGTCCTATCGAGGGGGACCTCAAGCAGCACGACTCTCTGGTCCAAATGTACGCCCAGGGCGGCCAGCCCCCTAGCGGTGCCCTCCTCCAGGGCGTGCCCAGGAGCGGGGAAGGCAGTCCCGGTCTGGGCGGCCTGGGCGTCCAACTCCCCAGCGAACATCGCAGCGTGTCGCCCATCATCTGCCGGCTGCCCCTGCGCCGCAAGGCGCCCACCACGGTGCGCTCACTGAGCCGCATCGTGTCCACAAGGTTCTACGAGGAGGGGGTGCACGAGTCCCTGGCGGAGTTCATTGCGGCACTGGGCGAGGAGTTCCTGGTGTGCCTGCTACGAGCTTGCTCGAGGCACGACTCAGACTCCCTGACCGCTAGTCCCGGCCCAGCAGACGCCGAACTACACATGACGGTCGCTGAGCAGGGCCGAAGGGACATGGAAGCTCAGATCAAGTCGGACGAACTGCTGGCACGCCATCTCCAGATGGTGTGCGACATCAGAACGAGCAGCTTCTCGAGCGGCACGCCGTCGAGCTCGTCGCCGAGGTTCTCGTCTGCGGTTGCATCGGGTATTGCGAGGAGCCCGTCAAGGAGCCCACTTCCAGAAGGGAGCCCGTCAGTGAGCCCACTTCCAGAAGGGAGCCCGTCAAGAAGCCCACTTCCGGAGGGGAACCCGTCAAGGAGCCCACTTCCAGAAGCGAGCCCGTCAAGGAGCCCACTTCCAGAGGAGAGCCCGTCAAGGAGCTTACTTCCAGAGGGGATCCCGTCAAGGAGCCCACTTCCAGAAGGGATCCCGTCAAGGATCCCACTTCCAGAAGGGAGCCCGTCAAGCCCACTTTTGGAAGGGAGCCCGTCAAGGAGCCCGCTTCCAGAGGGGAGCCCGTCAAGGAGCCTACTTCCAGAGGGGAGCCCCTCAAGGAGCCCGCTTCGAGAGGGGAGCCCGTCAAGAAGCCCACTTCCACAGGAGAGGCCGTCAAGGAACCCACTTCCAGAGGGAAGCCCGTCAAGAAGCCCACTTCTAGACCGGCGGGCGAGAGCGTCAAGGGGCCCGTCAAGGAGCCCACTTCAAGAGGTGACCCCGTCAAGGAGCCCACTTCCAGAGGATAGCCCCTCAAGGAACCAACTTCCAGAGGGGAGCTCGTCAAGGAGCCCACTTCCAGAGTGGAGCCGGTCAATGAGCCCACCAAGAAACCCTCAAATGGGAGAGCCAGGTATCCCAACACTGAGCCCCCAAACTAGAGCGTCCGGGGGAAGGCCAAAAAGCCCGCCACTGAGCCCTAAAGCAAGTGCGCCGAGAAGCCCGTCAGAGAGGCCACCACGCAGCCCTCAGACGAGAGGGTCGAGTAGCGGAACGATCCTGTTGGAGAGCGATCTGCGGATGACGCCAGGAAGACCGTTGAGTAGCCCACCGCACCTCCTGCCTGTTAGCCCAATGAGAAACTGTCAAAGTAGCCAAGGAGGAAGTCCGCCGCGTATCTCGATGATAAATAGTCCGTCGAGAATTTCATCGAGACGTCCATCGAGAAGACCATCAAGAAGTCCATCAAGAAGACCTTCGAGAAGTCCATCGAGAAGTCCATCAGGAAGCCCATCGAGAAGTCCATCGAGAAGTCCATCGACAAGACCATGGAGAACACCACAGCGGATCTCGATGACAAGAAGTCTATCGAGAATTTCAACGATAGATCTATCGATAATTCCATCAAGAAGTCCATCAAGAAGACCTTCGAGAAGTCCATCGAGAAACCTATCGAGAAGTCCGTCGAGAAGCCCACCGACAAGACCATGGAGAAGACCAGCGCGGATCTCGATGACAAGAAGTCCATCGATAATTCTATTGGGGCGTCCATTGAGAAGTCCGTCACGAAGTTCATCGAGAAGTCCATCAAGAAGTCCATCGACAAGCCCATCGACGAGGCCACCGAGGGTTCGATCGGCGATAACGATTCAACCGCGATCTCCACTGCGGAGTGCAACATCGAGAAGTAGCACCCGATTGAATAACCCGAGAAGACCATTGACCCCGTCGAGGCAAGTATCGAGGAGTTCACCGAGGCATCGATCAAGGAGTCGGCCGAGGTATCGATTGAGGAGTCCGTCGAGGAGGAGTCAATCGAGGAGTCGAGCTAGGGGTCCGACGAGGCGTCGATCGAGGAGTCCGACGATGTATCGATCGAGGAGTCGAGCTAGGGGTCCGAAGAGGCGTCGATCAAGGAGTCCGTCGAGGCATCGATCGAGGAGTCGAGCTAGGAGTCCAACGAGGCGTCGATCGAGGAGTCGAGCTAGGAGTCCGACGAGGCGTCGATCGAGGAGTCCGTCGAGGCGTCGATCGAGGAGTCCATCGAGGCATCGATCCAGGAGTCGAGTTAGAAGTCCTACTAGGCGTCGATCTAGAAGTCGAGCTAGGAGTCCGACGAGGCGTCGATCGAGGAGTCCGTCAAGGCATCGATCTAGGAGTCGAGCTAGGAGTCCGACGAGGCGTCGATCGAGGAGTCCGTCGAGGCATCGATCGAGGAGTCGAGCTAGAAGTCCACCGAGGCGTCGATCTAGGAGTCGAGGTAGGAGTCCGCCGAGGCATCGATCTAGGAGTCGAGCTAGAAGTCCGGCGAGGCGTCGATCGAGGAGTAGGCCTAGGAGCCCGTCGTCGCGTCGATCGAGGAGTCGAACTAGGAGTCCGTCGAGGTGCTGCATCCCGTTCTGGGGGAGCCGTGTGGGGCCCAGGACTCCGCCAGGGACGGGACCTCCGTCTTCGGCGTGCAGCTTAAGCCCCATTTCCTCGGAGGAGGAGGGTGAAGTGTCGCCGTTCTCCGAGGGCCAACGCCGGACGTCACCGGCGGGCAGTGCTCACAGGTGAGTCCAATCGCAACGATCCGATTCGTCTTGGTGACTTTCTTGCACTGCCCTTTCTTTTCCCTCACCAGTCGACAGAATGGTGACGGCGGCCAGCCGCGGGGCTCCGGGGCGCGCTCTCCTCGTGCTCCGCAGCCTGCGCAGCCTCCACCAAGACCGCGGGGTTCGCGGTGGCCGGCGCCGCGGCCTGGGTTCAGGACTGCGGTCTCCGCCTCGGCGACAAGCGCAAGAAGCCCCAGAGGCCCTAGTGATTCGAACGGACTGAGTGCAGGGCCGGACGCGGATCACCGCCGCCTCTCCGATCGACGGCCGTGTCCACCGTGTCCGCGCAGCAGCCAGGGCGAGCAGGACGAGCAGGGCGGGCTCCGTCAGGACAGCGTGCTGGACCTCTCCTGCACGCTGCCGCCGACGCCGCCGCAGAGCTACCAGTCGGAAGACACGGTGGACGGGGTGGGGGCCGCGCCGGCCGCGCCCCACCGGCTGTCGGAGTCCTTGACGGGCAGAGGCCTGCCTGACGGCGCCGTGGACGGGCCACCGAGGCAGAGGCCAGGCCTGAGAGACCTACAGGGCGACTTCCAGGGGCCGCCGTGCCGAGCGCCGTGCACGCCGGGGCCATGGATGGGCGCGGGCCCGGCGTCGCACCGGCCCAGCCAGCCCAGGTTCCTGGCGCCTCCTCCACCGCCCCCGCCGCCCCCGCCGCCTCTGCCGCCAGGACTGCCTCTGCCACCAGGGCTGCCGCTTCCGCCGCCTCTGCCGCTAGGGCCGCCTCTGCCGTCAAGTCTGCCGCCAGGGCCGCCCCCGCCGCTAGGGACGCGAGAGCCGCCTCCGAGGGCGCCGTCCCCGGGCCTCGACGAAGCCCGCCACCCCCTCCGCGAGAGCCTCCAGCAGATGATTGAGACTGATCGTCTTCGCCAGAGCGCCCGGGGGGACTACGTGGTAAGCATCGGCCTATCTGCAGCTAAGTGCATTGCAGTCTCCACCAATGACGCTAGCTTCTCCGTCCACAGACGCCGCGGGGTGGCGTGTTTCGGCGCGGCGACGGGTAAGCTGTACGCCGCCGCCCTGGTGCTGTGTGCGTGTGTCTGTGTCTGTGACTGTGTCTGTGTGTGCGAGACGGAACGCCTGCGGGATGTTGTGTTGTATGTCTAACATGGACTGCCATACCGCGTTTCTTAAAATTGATCCAGCACGATGGGGGGAAAGGAATTTTGGTCGGTTTCGTCTCTTAGCCCCACAAAGAGGCACAAAAAGGTGAGGGGTATGGTCGCGCTCCCTTGCCTCGGGTTCGTGATTTAACATTCGCAACGGTGTGGTCTCTGTAAAGGAATTGTTGATCCTGGATCATGGATTATCGTGATCCAAAGAGAAATCACTCTTTACTTTTTCTGGGTTCGTGTCTGTCATGGCCCTTGGCCACCACAGTGGATGGTTTCAGCATGAGCTTTTACTTGTGTTGCCGTAGCCTTTGTATCTATCTGTTTCTCATTTTTTGCTTTTGATGTGTTTTTCTCTTCAGTTTGTTTCGACTACAGTGCCGCGCCGTGCCTGTCAGTGTGACTTGGCGTAGCGCGCCAACCTGGGGCCCTCCTGTTGTTTCTGCGGCAGCTTTGTGAACCAGGCTGCTCCAGATACAGTTGGTAGTAGTGCGAGTGACACGCTGAACGTCCCAACCGCATGCCACGGCTCTGCCACGCTGCCACGCTCTATGCGCGTCAGTTTTGCATCAATTTTAAAAACTGCTTTCGGGTAGCAATAAAATGGAGAAATATTTACATTTGTAAACACGATGGATGGAGCAGATCGGTTTTACCAAGTTCCCACTCGATTTTTTTTTAAATACCAGTTATTTGTATCCTTCACTATTTTTTATCTGAGGCGACGGATTGCTGGACACTTTACTTTAATTTCAAGTTTTTTGTATATTTTTCTCTTCGCTTTCCTATGTATGTAGTACCTTCAAAAGTTGAGGTAGCATCGAAGTGGTCTGCAGTTAAAGTTTATTAGCCTCTTTGCCTCAGCATGCCGGCAATTGAGAGATAAGTTAGATAAAACTATAATAACAAGAGTGAGCTTCCGGTGAGCGCACACTGGACTAACCTAACCTACCAAACCTAACCACACCTAACTCTGACCGCTACGCAGTAGGGCAGCCTTAGCGCCTGATGGCTAGGCAGTCCCGAATGCACAGTTGCTTAACGGGACTGCCTAGCCGCCGCCTGCTTCGGCCCCGCCGGGGTCCTGCACGGCAACAATTTTTTTTTCGGGCAAGTCTGTTTTGCGTAGTGTTTTTTCAACTACAACTTGACCCGAAGCTACAGAGTGCGCGTAGATGTGTGTGTGAATGGTGTCAGTCAAGACACCCAAGGAGTAGCGGGTTTGCCTATCTGCGCCTTTCCGACGTTCTCTTTGACCCCGAATTGGCGCTGATACGGAGACCCTCGACACTGCTGCATCTTAACTGACAAAACCGTTGCGAGAGAGTGAGTGCGTGCGTGTGCGCCTGCGTGTGTCTGTAGGTGTGCTTTTCACTGACTTTGTTGGGTTCATCCAAGGAAACTGCCTGGAGGAATGCCGAACTACCAAGCGTCCGGACCCAACACGCCAGCCTCGTCCAGGTCCAGTTCCAGCGGCCTCCAGTTGCCCCTGCCGCCGGGGCCTCCTCCATCACCCCTGTCTTCGGCGTCTCTGGAGTCTCTGGTGTCCGCTGCGTCTTCGATGCCCCTACCGCCCATGCCGTCCCCGGACGTCGAGACGTGGGTAAGGAAGTTTTACTGTTTCCTGAAAAAGCTTCCGAGTGTTTCATTTTGAATGCTTGTGCAAAACGGGGACACCACTGCTCGCAGGAGTCTGATGGTGAGACGCCGCCCTCAGCTTGCCGCCGCCGCCACGCCGGCTGCCTGGCGTGCCTGGCGTGCCTGGCGTGCCGCGCCGTGGGCAACGCCGTGGCCAACGGCGTGCACGCCCTGTTCGGCCACCCCGGCCAACCCCACCCCCGGCCTGCGCGCACCCCGGCCGCCACAGCCTGGAACTGCTGCCTCCGCCTGCGCCAGCAGCCGCGCAGCTTCCTGAGACTGCTTCGCGGCGCGCCGGAACGGCCGGAACCGCCGCCGCCGAGGAACCGGCCCCCGATGCCGCTGCCGCCACCCTCGGCCCCCTCGCTGCCGTCGTCGTCGCCGCCGTCCTCGCTCATCTGGCCGCAGCCCGAGACGCGGTCACCGTCGCCGCCGACGTCCTCGGGCCCCTCCCCCACCTCCTGGGGGCCTTCGCGGGGCCGCGGGCACGCCCTGTTCGCTGAGCGCTGGCGCAAAGTGATCGTCCAGAGCATCGTGTACGTCATGGGGGCGTACCACGACAGGAAGCAGCTGCTGCTCCGGTACGAAGCGGCTCAGCAAATGCTGGCTCAACAGACTCAACAGACGCCACCGCCACAGCCGCGGCAACAGAGTCAACGCCAACAGAGCGAGTGGGAGCCCTGGCCGCCCTGGGCCCGGTCGCCGCCACCCGCTCGTCCGCGCTACTCTCCGCGGAGCCCTTCCAGGGCGTCGCCGGCGGACTCGCTGGAGGACGCCAACCTGGACCTCAACGACAACGAGCTCATCGCGCCCGACGGGGAGGTGGCGGTCTGGATGGAGCGCGTGAGGCGCTCCCTCGCCGAGCTGGACAGGCTGATCGTGGAGGGCCGCGAGGCACTCATCGCGCAGAGGATGGCCAGGGAGGCCAGTCGGCGCCGGGACAGGGAGGGGGAGGGGGAGGGGGAGGGGGCAGGGGCGCCGCGACCATACCGGTCACACCGCAGCGCCTCTGTCTAGCTCTAGAACCTTGGCAACCTTTGGCGCCTGTTGGGTAGGCCACCGCCCGCCCCGTGACAGCCCGTGACATACCGGGAGGGTCGGTTGCGTGTTTCAAAATGTATACGACTATCATTACGTGTTTTAAAATATACTTTGTGTTACAATTGTTTCTGAACTTGTTGAACTTCGAAAAACATGGCAATATTTTTTTGTATGGAAATTTATTTGTGTTAATGAATTTAATAAAACGAGTAAAACATTTTGTTTGGCGTGTCATTGATCAATTTCCTGGTCCAAAATGACAGGGAAGTAAAATTAAAAGCGTCTTGCGAAATGAGCAACAGTCTAGAGCGATAGGGGGTGGCAAGGGTGGCAAGGCTAAACAGGGTGCAGGCAGATCAGAGCATAGAGTCCCCGACTCTCACAGAGCTATTGCGGTTGCACAATTTCTCATACTATCAAAACAGACGTCTGCTGCCAGTGTATTTGCATATTGATCGCAAACCCATCCCCTAAGTGCTGATGTTTGTCCCAGCCCGTTCCTTGCCTGCAACGCTTGTAACCCCCATTTGCGTCCGTGGAGGTTCTAGATCTAGATGTTGTTTCTTTCCAGTCAACCCCTGTCGGGTCGCTTCAGGGTGCGGTTATCGTTTGAGGGATGTGCTGTGAATGAGTAAGTTGAACATAGTTTTACCGAGTCTCCATGCTTGTGTTGACGTCGCCGGTAACACTTTATTAAATCGAGATTAATTGAAATGAGTCATTTTGCGTATTCTGCTCGGCTTGTGAGAACATTTAACCCACTGTCCAGTGGCTGGCATTCTCCGCAACTGGGTATCGCTCACTATTGTACTGGGTTGTGTCATATTGTGCGTAACTGGTTTCTCATCCTTTTTCAGTTTTATGTCCCCTCCCTAGCTGTAACGTAGAATTCAATCATGAATCACAGCCAGGAAGAGTTAGATGTGGAGGAGCATTGCCGAAGCATGAAGAGCAGTAAGTAACAAAAAGGTCTCGGTGACTTGTTGATTCCTGGACATCGCTAATACACATTTGGCCACGTTTCTGTACAGGATTTGGACAATGGGATCAGACTGGTAAACAAGAGGCAAAATTAATGCTGTTGGATTCGGAGCGCCTTCACAGCGTTAGTTTCGTTTTAGTTCTCTATCTGTGCATTTAAAGTGCAAAGTGTTATTTCACTTCAGTGGCACGCATTTTTGGTTGATAATCTCTTTCTTTTTCAGGTACGCAAACTGCTCAGCCTTGATTGCAATGATGACCCTCTTTGGGCCCAACAACTCCTCGAGCAGTTAGCTCCGCAGCTTGAGGAAGTACAGGTTAATATGCTTCTTCTCAACGCTGAAGTGTTTCGTTCATCTATTAAAATAACCTTAATCCATCCCTCTTCAAAATTTTGCATCTGTTACAGTTGTGGAATGTCGAGAAGTGCCATTTAGTTTGTTTGCAAAATATGCCGCAACTTAGACGCCTGGAAGTTGAAGGGTGGAGTGAGGCTCTTGAAGCAGATCCCTACAAATTTCCTCCACTGGATCCAGGCATTGCTGGCCTCCAGTTTTTGCATGTTTTTCTTCCCAAGGAAACTTCTCTATCCCTCATAGCAGCCCATGGTCATAGTCTCAAGGTACCTGTTAAGATGATAATGATTTCAAATTTATGCCTTTTCCTGCATTTGGGGATCGCGCCCTGAGCACCTTTTTCTGCTTTCTTGTAGGAACTGGAAGTTTATGTTGGTTTAAAATTAAGGATGAATGGGCGGCAGTGGATCTGCAAAGATCTGACCAAGCGGTTGAGTGCATGTGGCCTTGAAAACCTGCAAGGAATGGTGTTGCGCCGGGGAGACGAAAGAGAAGGGTTCCATCCCACTGAAAGATGTGACGCGCAGATCAAAAGCTTGAGCCATAAGTTGCCCTGGGTCAGAATATTTTGTGACAAATGCGAGAACATTCCATGGTAGAAGGAAGACGAAAGAGTACCTGATCTTACAAATTTGTCATAAGTTTTGGTTTAATGTCACTTGTGTAAGGAATGAGAGTTAAGCTAGTCTTTGTAATGTAGTACTCTCCAGTCTACCCAGTCTGAGGGGTACCTTAGAACTTTCTAGTCAGTCTGCTTCTGTGGAAATTCTTCTGATATTTTCATAGTTGTTTTTAATTGGAAATCAAGTCTAACTATTTGTTAAAATGGCCAGTATGTAGTTAAATTTCAAGTCTACCTCTATGTCTAGGTTCAAGTTGTATGTGCCTCTATTAGAAGTAAGCTTTTGTAACTATTGTAACTCTAATTTAATTCATTTCTCAAGGCCAAGGTCCTAATTTTTAGACATTTTTCCTTTTTTATGGAGTAGCTGAACTTCTAACTTTGTCATAGAACTCTGTATTGTGTAGTGGTACAGAAATTACTTAAAATTATTTCCCTTTCTGTGATCTCAAGGAAACATTGTAATTTTGTGTCTGATTTCATTTTGAACTGTGATGCAAGATTGATTACTGTTATTCATTTGTTATTTACTAAATAAGAAAAAAGTGATTTTTTAAAAATGAGGAACATTTTTATTTTGTGCAAGGTTTTTATTTTCTCTAACACTCACTCACTTAAGCTAGTATCTGGTGGAGACAGTTTTGATGCAATCCAATCTAATCTTCTTTCCTTTCATAGATCTAGAGGTCAAAAGAAAAATCAAAGATGTAGCAGCCAATTCAACAGGTTCCTATATAAACAACGCACCAGGAAAGGAATTTTTTTTTTTATCATTCTCACCTGAATGTATGCTTCTGTGAGAGTTATCATTTGAGGAAGAATATCAGTGACATGAAGGTCTTGCATTTCATACCATTTCCCAGTTCCCTGTACAAATCGACATTTGTTATGGACCATGATGCCTTGTCTATCATTTAAAACTTACTAACAGGAACAATCTTACCTTATGAAGGAGATGGACACGATATGTCCCCTTCCCTGGCTCTCCATCATGGACAATATTGGCAACTAGATTATAAATGGTTTGCTTGTGACGAGCTTTCACTTCAGGGGTCAGAATATCTCCAAAATCAATGTTCCTGAGCAAAGAACATGCAAACTGATAAGTGCTGTTACACTTACACTAGTCAAGATAAGAAATGCACTCATGAGGGAAAGCTACTTACTTCACAGGGAAGTTAACAATTGTAGGATTCTTCTCCACGAAGAATGTATTTTTGGTAAACCTCTAGAAAAACAAAACGTATTCAGTTACAGTCGATACACATAAGAAAGACAATGGTTTGGTAGCCCCGGCTACAACTATGCACATACCTTAATATACAATATTAAGTATTGAGGCAGTTGAATAATTTCAAAGCGCTTCATAAAATCTTCTTTAACTGTCTTGTATTCCTTCTCGGAAACAGAATTAAATTTTGCAAGCAAAGTGTACAAATTTACCTGAAAAAGTTGAAAAAAATAAAATATATTGACTATTTTTCTTTCTGTCTTTAAGTTAACAACAGAGGGAGACAGCACAAACCTGAGGAATTATATTTTCAACTGTTTCATCTTTAAAGAGGGGTGGAGGAGGAAGGTCACAGGTCAAGTACAAGAATGGGGATTCTGTGATTACTTCTTGATACTCTGTTGTGAGCAACATCGCTGCTTTCTGTTTGTCATCCAACTCAGTAGCAGGAATTTTACGAGTGTAAATTCTCATTGATCCTAAAAATGACTTGTAGATAATGGAAGAATCAGATTTTTTGGTACCATTG
Source organism: Thrips palmi (assembly GCF_012932325.1). Taxonomy (NCBI): domain Eukaryota; kingdom Metazoa; phylum Arthropoda; class Insecta; order Thysanoptera; family Thripidae; genus Thrips; species Thrips palmi. The sequence continues at coordinate 4,249,042 of NW_023144629.1, read as the reverse complement.
AGAGCCATGTGTAAGGCATTCAGAAACCAGGATAGAAATTCCACAGGATCTCCTACAATTTAAAAATAAAAAAAAATTTACAACTATGTTAGTATGGTGACACCACGATCTGTATTAAGTAGATACTGTCTTGAAGAGCAATTCATACCTTGCTGTGTAATTTGGAATTTCTTTTTACTCCATAGTACCACAGCCTGTAACATTTCATGTGGGGACACATGGGCTTTGAAGTTTCTTGGGTTCCAAAGTTTTCTCATAAGTTCTCCAAAACGTTGTACAAGGAGAAACATACTATCTCCTGGAGGTCTCTTGACACGGGCATAGTTTATTTCACGCAAGAAATAATCTCTTAAGGGTGTAACATGAGAAAGAGCCTAAAAGCAGTGAAGAAAATTTGCTGAAGGCCATTGAGGGTCCAAATGAATTAAAATACAAAACAAAATCGATCTTACCTGCAAAATTACATTGCAGTAGTCATTAGCTTTGATGTTGTTCAGACCAACAATGCCAGGCAAATAAAGAGTTCCATCGATAGCTCTTGACATTTTGTCACTGACATCAACACATTTAATGTGGTCGGAATCAAATGTTGGATTTAAGACATATTTGATGTCATCCAATGATGAATCTAATGAAAGAAAAATCTCAATTCCATTATGCAAACAAGGAACCTCTTTACCTATTTGAGAAAGCAAATGCCAATTCGATACCTATGATTTCATAATTGTCTGGTAGGCAGTAAAATTTAAGGGTGTGAAGATTGAGAAATACATGATGACTCTCACTCACACTATGAGTGTAAGCATGAGTATTTGTACCTCTCCCTGAAATGAAACAAACAAAGGACTTTGTAAAAGGAAAGCCAAAAGAAGAGAGATAGTATTGATAAATTCATAGAAGAATTAAAATAAAAAAAAAGTTTAACTGAAACATGTTTATTTGTTGAGACTTGCCTTGAAAGTACTTTCCACAGACCAAGCAAGCGTAAACATTGATACGTGACAGGGATACACTGCACAACTTTTCAAAATCAAAATCTAAGACCTGCCTGTTGATTGTATCTAGGTAGGGGCATAATCTATGGACTTTCTGCTTTCCAATAAACTTCTTGACCTCTGAAAAATATAAAAATTTAAGTGATAACTCTTGATACCTAGGTTAAGCATATCATGTAATACTTGACAAGAAGCAAATAAACCTATGAATCATATAAAAGAGGAGTTTCAATGTGAGAGAAAGCTAGACAAGGATGTGCCACTAAAGCATTATACGATGAAGCAGCTATTGCGCTATTTAACACACGACCGGCTGGACAACATAACCCTTTGATTCGAGTCCACTGCAAGTTTGACAAGGAAAAGGGGACAGACGGTTCATTAAAAATAACAAGAGTTACCCGATTTGTCATCTTCATCAAAAGCATGGTTATCATCGTAGATTTTTCTCTTTAAATCGTCCCGAATCTTATCTTTTTCATCTTTGACAACATCAGCCATCCTCCTGACGTTTGTTGATGCTAGCTAGAAACTAGAAAATAAAAACAGAGCCACCGCCTTGGTGAAACACGGTCGGGTTTCCGGTTGGACCGGCTTGTCGTTCCATCTCGGCTCGACTTCGCTGTCGTTGGTTGGTGTTGAAGGCGTTTTCCTTAGACCGATTTGTTTGCTGTCATTTCGCAATTAAATTAATTTACTTCTGCTTATCAGTTGTGTTTCGTCGAACCTTCACATTCCAAAATGGTGAGTCTATTTAGTGTAGGATGTGACGATGCGCAGTGTGGTTTGGTGTTGATTTCAGTCTAAACCTACTTGATTCAGGTCACTTGCTTAGCAATATTTATCTCTAGTTTTGTGTTGTTATTTCTGACGTTACTGTCTTTTACCGCCTGTGAACCACTTCAAGTTGATGCGGTTCTCCGGTTTTTCTTATCTTTTGTTGGTTTTCCTCTAAATCAAGTTGATACCCCAGTTTCTGTACAGTTGACTCACTAACTAACCTAATACTCTTATCATCTGGATGGGAAGGGTAGGATGAAGTCAGGACTTGACTCAGAATGAATCAACGAATGATTGGGTTGATCCATCAAATATACAAGCATGCACTAATTGTATGGCATAATCCGGTATTGATTCATCTTTTTTAAATTACAGACAGAGCAACAAATGGATTGTGCTTTGGATCTGATGAGGCGCCTCCCTCCGCAGCAAATTGAGAAAAATCTAAGTGATCTTATTGACTTGGTGCCTAGTTTATGTGAAGACCTGCTCTCTTCAGTTGATCAGCCACTCAAGATAGCTCGTGACCGTTCTATGGGAAAAGATTACTTGCTCTGTGATTACAATCGAGATGGGGATTCTTACAGGTTTGTATTTTTTTTTATCATTATTTCTGATGTTTTAATGTAAATTTCCTCTTCTTGTTGAAGTGTGTCTTTAGAGCAACTTGTCATCTAGTGAAATAATTATGTGCAGGTCCCCGTGGAGTAACCAGTATGATCCACCCCTTGAGGATGGATCAATGCCCTCTGACAGACTGCGACAATTGGAAATAGATGCCAACAATGCTTTTGACCAATTCAGAGACATGTACTTTGAAGGTGGGGTGTCATCTGTGTATCTGTGGGACTTAGATCATGGTTTTGCAGGTATATATTAATTTTGTTTTGATCACCACTGGTGTTTTAGCCCTGTCTCAATTTTGTTAGTATGGAGCTAATTGTTAATCTCGTGTTTAAGGTGTGATACTTATCAAAAAAGCTGGAGATGGTTCTAAAAAAATCAAAGGATGCTGGGACTCAATCCACGTTGTTGAAGTGCAAGAGAAGTCCAATGGCCGTCACGCACATTACAAACTGACATCAACAGTGATGCTGTGGCTTCAAACTAACAAAGCTGGCTCTGGAACAATGAACTTGGGGGGCAGCTTGACAAGACAGGTAAAATTGCGCACAATTTAACAAAATACAAGCTTTGTAGAAGATTAAATATTATTAGTTGAGCTATGTTCTAAAATCTTTTTACCTCTAACCTTGTTTATAATGTTTTGATCCAACAGATAGAACAAGACAACTCTGTCAGTGAAGCATCCCCGCACATTGCCAACATTGGACGCTTGGTGGAAGACATGGAGAACAAAATCAGAAATACTTTGAATGAAATCTATTTGGGAAAAACAAAGGACATTGTGAATGGTCTGCGAAGTGTGACACCTCTAGCTGATACACACCAACAAGCCCTGCTGCAACAAGACCTTGCTGAAGCATTGCGAAGGAGGCAAGCTAAAGGCGAGAGTCCATCTACTTAAACTGCATTTCTTCTCTAAAACCACAGGCTTTTATGGCTGTGACCACCGATCAAGACTGGAAAAGGTACACGGTTTTTGAGATTTGCTATATTTGGGTAACATTTGAAACATTTTCGGGTGTTGTTCATTATGTGCACAAATTATAAAATGTCATTTAAGAAAATTGAAACTTTGGTTCACCACTGGCCTACAGGAACTGAAGTACTTGTTTTTTCAGTCATTATTACATATACAGTCAAAGTGTTGTTTTTTTTTTTCCTTTTTGAAATTACTAAACTCAATTGCATTTGTTGAAAAATGCTGTCAGATGTTTGCATTTAATAAACTTTCATCAATTCATAGGTGTCTCTAGTTGTGTTCCAAAATTAACCTACTCTTAATAGAATTGCTTGCCAGTTATGTTGTTTGTTTGCTTGTAACTGCTGAATCCGGAATTTGTTTTTCTTGAGATCTAAATATAATGTATTACACTGGTAAGAAGAACTTCAGGTTTAGGCACATAGAAATGTGCATTATTGATTGTATCCTTTGTGCATCCCTGATGAAGTTGGTCATTTTTGCCTTCACCCCTCCACCAGCATGGAGACATCAGGCCTCCAGTATTTCATCAATATTTTTTTTTACATATTTTATTATTGATATTTTTAATAACAATTGTAATTTGTATAATATAATGTCATTAGTCTTGAAAAGCAAATTCAAACTTTTCTTTCATTGAATGTTATAAAAAATCACTACTAACTTAATGGCTGAGATGAGTGGCCTGCTCTCCATTCATTTGTTCATTATTGTTTAATGATGCTGTATTTTCCTGTGTACATGTGTGTTGTGTGTTAAGTAATTAGAGTCTAATGTCTTAGGAGTTTCTGTGATGAAATGTTTAAGAGGGAAGTGCTTTAACCACATTAATGCGGATTGTAACTCAAATATTGCAATTTCTTGGCACAATTCTTTTTGTTAAATTTTAATGGATTGAAACTACATGCCTAATATTAATTGTTTCATTCTACTGCTCACTGGTGTTCTAGACTTGAGTTTGTGCCCCCATGGTGCATAGTATTGGGACTTCTCTCCCAAAAAAGATTTTTGAGCATCATGGTTTCACGTTCTTCAGGGAGTGTTACGTATTATGACTTACTAACTGCCTTCCCGGATTGTTCCATAGCCTGTATATAGTGAGCTGGTTTGATGAATATACATTGCCAGGGTTTTGAGCATCTTAACATCTGTTGGCTGTATGCAAAGGTGTTTTTAAACAGCCCCACAAATCTTATGTAAATAAGAATACACAATCCAATCCTCCAAATGTCTTTGATAAGCACCTTATCAATTGTAATGTTAACTTTGCATCAGAGTATTTTGTGACCTCTCCATATATTATTAGGGTTCTTTTGATTTACTTTTGACTGTGACATTATTGCACAAATGGGTGCATTTTTGAACTTGTAAGTAATCTAAAGCCGTTTGAGAACTTGGGCAGGATGAGAACTTTGCCACTTACTCCTTCTGGTTTGACTTCTTTTGAAGTTTTTGCAGAGAAATATGGTTATAGTCTTACAGTATATTACTTTGTGAGCTTTGCAGCCTGGCTTGTCATGATTGGTGCTCTTATGTCAAGCTGAGAACCTGCAACTGCAGCCATGGTTTGTTATGGTTTTTTTAAAATATAATTTCAATGTACTGAAGATTTATATAATGTTATTGGTTATTAGTAAAATTTCCAAGAATATCTCCAGTACACACTTTATTTAGTTTTATCCTCAAGTCCCTTTTACACTTTTCCCATCATCTTTGGTCGGTTGAAGACAGTCACGGAGGTTGGGGCCTTGAAGTCACCTCCCTACACTAAATGCACGCGAAGGAGAGGGGTCGGTGACAATTGGCATGAATTAGATTAGAGGCTCTCTCCCTAGCCAGAATTAGCCTGAATCCATTTGGTGGTTCACAGACGGTCCCTACTGGCCCAGTGGTCCAGTAGAGTCCTATAGGTCCTACAGGACTCTATGGTCCAGTTGGTCCAGAGTACGCATCTTGAAATTTCTCATAATGGAGAGGAGGGGGAGGGAGAGGGGAGGGGAGGGAAGGCGGCAGCAGCAGTAGTAGCAGTGAGGCAGTAGTAGTCGCCACCGCCATTCATTCGCCACCCAAACAAGTGGCAAATGGCCGATGATTGCTCAGTATGTTGTCCTTCTTATTGTTGTCTTTCGACCGGTCTCATCAATGAATGAGCTCCCCCAACGATGATGCCACCTAGTTCTCCACGAGTGTGAAACGAACGGCACGGAGCTCCGTGTGTGCGAGTGTCGTCTGCTGGTAGCGTCTGCAGAAAAGCTGCAGGCAGCAGGAGACACAGCTCCACTGACAGTTAACCTGTGTACGACAAGTCACAGGATCAGGCCAGCATCTCCAGTCGCCTGTCTGTGGACCAGGTACAATCGAAACCATGTCGACGTTTGTGGACAACAAGCAGGGGACCAAGGTCTACATCCCTGAGGTGGAGTTGCAGCAGCCTGAGAACTACATGGTGTACCAGATTGCTGTGGAAGTGGGTCCTGTGTCCTGGAGAGTGCCGCATCGCTACAAGGACTTTGTGGAGCTGCACGATAAACTTGTGGCTGACCATGGTGTGACCAAGGATTTACTGCCCCCAAAGAAAGTGATCGGCAACAGAGACCCAGTGTTTGTTGAGAAAAGACGATCTGCGTTGGAGATGTACCTGGCCAGCGTACTGACTTTCCTTCTGCACACTATGCCCAGGGAGCTTGCAATATTTCTTGATTTCCATAAGTATGACATTCTCTTCATATTGCAAGAAATGGCTGTCAATTTTTTTGAAAATGGTGATGAGCATCTACGTTCATCAAAGCATTATGTGTTCACCCCATTGCAAGTAAGCTTACATTTCAATTTTCCCCCATATTTTATTGTTGTAAATTTCCATTAAATTAATCTTCTTCTTTTCTTGTAGCTTCATGCCATCAGCGAACGCCTCAAGCAGCCCTGCCCTCCTCGTGAAATGGTAGACAAGAAATATGATTTCAGCCATGTTCTGGATTTCTGCTATCAACTCAACAGCCTTTCAATTTTGGGCTCGAGTAGTGTTTTTGGCAACAGCAACATTGTCTACAATAATTTATTATTTGAGCTGTCTTCATTTAAAGCAGTGGACTCACTTTACATCACTAATCTTCCTGTGGCTAATATTTATGGTGTTGGTTTATTAAGAGAAAATCTCATTTCTCTGAGTGCTCACCATTGTCGTCTAGAGCGCATATCACACGTGCTTCTTTGCGATGATGTGCACAAGGAAGCCTCCTCAGCCAGTGAACCTCAACAGGCTTGGAAAAAAATGACATGTGTGAACCTTAGCAACAATGAAATCAGTGAAATAGATGCTTCAGTCAAACTGATGCCCAGAGTAGAGCAGCTCTTCTTAAATAACAATCGGCTCTCCTCTCTGGACAATTTAACACTTCTTCCACACCTCGCTCAGTTACATCTTTCTGGAAATTGTTTTTCAAGTCTTAATGAACTTCATCGTAAAATTGGTAATGTTGTTCACTTAGATCTCTCTGAGAATCAGATAGTGAGTTTGGAAGGCTTCTCCAAACTGTACTCATTAGAAACTCTAAATTTAGCTTCCAATCAGATTTCTGATCTGGATCAAGTGAAGCACATTTGCAACCTGCCATGCCTGGAGAATGTTGTGCTGACAGGCAATCCTTTGGCCATTGTTGTTGATTATAGGGTCAAGGTTCTGGAGCAGTTTGGAGCCAGAGCAACGTTAATATGTTTGGATAATGAGATATCATCTCAAAAAGAGCACGACACAGTTGCTGTTCTGCAAGCTTTGCGCATTGCTAAGGAAGGCCGGCCTCCACCGTTTGTGTGCTCATCTACCCCCTAGTTTCCAATTTCAAAACTAGAGAATAATGTGTACAACATATACTTGTCTTCATACCATCTGCATGTTTGTCTTAGCATAATCACTTGTGTAATCATGAAAAGGCCTCAAAATATGAAGTGTCCAATCACAAGCCAACTGTCTATGTGATATGAACCTACAGAATGAAGAAGAGTGTTCTTTATTTCATTTCAGAGTGCAGTATTCCATACATATTATATTATGTGCCCATTATGGAGGTACAGAAGCAAATGTGTCTCTTACATTGTATTTAGTGTCTGTGATATATTGTATTTTATTCTGTAAGGTTTAATTAAATTTTAAACTGAAGTTTGCATTTTTGTGATCAGATCAGTAGGGATGCGGTTTATTGCATTTTTTCCTTATTGTTTATATATTTTACCATGTACAATCAGTCAATCTTACTTTTAATTTCTTAATTGATTGATGGTATCTGTTGATTATGCTTATTAAGTTTCTTGTTGTTTTCTCTCCTTGTACAATGAAATTGTGACGTTGCAAGAAAATCTTAAACTACTACATTCAGTTATTAAAACATTAATTGTGAATTTGTACTTCCCTCCTGTTTTCCCTCCACAATCCTGGAACCGGAAGTACTGCCACGCGTTCACAGTTCACACCTGAAACAAACTGAAAAGAAAGACGCTATTTCAATGAAGTCACCCCACTCCAAGATTTTGCTCATTTCCTTATACACGATACAACCCTTTTCTCAGTGAAGGGAAATGACTTCACATTCCGTCAAGGCCTGTTAGTTGTTGCGGAGTTGCGGGCTGCCTACCCAGCCCGTGTCATTGTTTAGTGTCGGCTGCTGGATGCAGCGGCTGCTAGATTTGACATTCGGAATGCTGCAACTGGAGAAGAGACTTGCGTTCTTCGCAAGGAAGTGAAAAAACCTAATTACTCACGCGATTCGCTGTGTTGAATTTTATAGACTCGTTAAATATCAACACAAGGTACGTTTATTGATTTCTTTTAGGCTGCGGCTTGAACTCAAACTTGGGGGTTATGTTTGTGTGTGTGACTACATGGACCATGTTAAAATAGAGAAAATCTCTTTCGATGTGTGTTTTGCGTGTAGACTTTTCCTTCGTTCGACTTATCTACATCTAGTATATTTATGCGTCATAGATCCATTCATCATTCTGTAAACAACCAGTTAATCAGTGTGTGTTCTTGTCAACTGATTTGATTATTATATACATTATTAACATTCATAATTGGTGGTTTTCTTTTTATGTGCAGAAAACATGTTGGTCTACCCATCAGCAACCACTTTGGTTGTTTCTGTGTTTGTGGTTTATATTCTCCATTGTGTGTGGGTCTTGTCGACTCTGTTCGTACCACCAGAATGCAATGACACAGAACCATGCCTTCGATCATCTCTTCTGAGCAGGAACAAATTAATGGTGTGTAATTCCTGATTCAGCCAAGTAAAAAGAAAAAAAAGTAAAAAGATTTGATTTGAACAGAGAGAAATAACACCTATTTTTGTTTCAGATTGTTGGCTTCCTGACTGACAAAAATCTGCGTCTTTATCCACAACAAGAGCCAATTTGGAAAGAAGACCTCCAATTTGACAAACCTGCTGAGTGGTAATCTCTCAGTTCCCAATGTCTTACTGTTTATCTTGTAGCTTTAGGGAAAAATAATGAGGAAATTCTTTGTATGTGACAGGACCAGATCCATAAAACTTCCGGGCCATGTTAAAAAGAATGGAACCCTATACCTAGCTGTTTTCGTGCTTCCACAAAAGTCAAACCACATCACTGGAGGAGTCATAATGAATGAAGATGAGAAGAGCTTGACTCGAATCAAGCTAACTCAATTTCATGTACCAGCCCCTGAAACCTACAACCTTCTTGGCTCAGAGGCAAAAGAAAATGTAAGCCTAGTACAATTAAACCAAAATATTCTGGATTGTTTGAGTAAAACTTAGTGATTTGATGCTTTTTGGACAGATTTCAGAAGGAAGGAAAGGCTCTGAAACTACCCAGCAGAAATCTAAAGTTAATCATATAAAGCGTAAAATTGCTGTCAATATGATGGCTACTCATGTCAACCTGCCCAAGTTCAGTCTGCCTCCAGAAATGCGGCACATGTTTTCGTGAGTACTGCATTTCTCCAGCACACTTATCATAAATATTAATTATTTGGAAATATTCAGTGTCTTTTTACCCCTTTCTGTTGGTTTGTATTAGGATAAACTCTCGACTTCAGTACTTGCCACCTCTCCAGCATAATTTCATGGCTACCCGCCTTAAGGATTTAAAAGAAATCAAGCCTGATTTGGATAGTGTTGATATAACACTGGCATATTCACCTACTTCATTTGGAAAAATGAGGCAAGGATATTTTTGACTTTCCTTTACTTGCAGTGAAATTACCATAGCCATAGGAAATTAGTTTGATTGATGGAATTAAATTCTGCAGGTTTTTACTTCACATGGAGACTTCTATGATGTCACTGAAGACCATGGGGTTCTCAGACAAAGACCTAGATGATATCAAGGGTATTTTTGAGGACACAAACATGTATCTTTTGTTGGTTACTGTAGTTGTAGCCTCTGCTCATGTATGTACTTCTTTTACTTTTCACACTCTTTTCAGCAAACATTTTTAGGTGCGTGAATTATTTTGATAAATTACTTGCAGCTTGTTCTGGACTTCTTGGCATTGAGACATGATATTAACTACTGGAAAACAAGAACTGACTTGAGTGGTGTGTCTGGACGCTCTGTGCTATGGCGAGCATTCAGCCAAAGTGTTGTCTTTCTGTATTTGCTGGATGAGAAAACATCCTTGCTCGTTCTTGTGCCATCTGGCTTAAACACATTACTTGAGGTAATTTCAGATAGTCTCCATTTTCCTCTCTTCGACATTGTCTGTAGTCGTCTCAGATTTAAATTGTTGTTTTTGCCATTGAATCTAGATGTGGAAAGTGAAGAAGGTGGTAGACATTGTGCGGCAACCAACAAGGTGGGGCTTTCCACTGTACTCCGTACAGTTGAAGCGGTCTTCACAAGGGGAGCAGCTTACTCAAAAACTGGATGCTCAAGCCATGAAGTACCTCATGTACTTGCTGTATCCCTTATGTGTAGTTGGGGCAATTTATTCTCTCATCTACGAGCCTCACAGAGGGTGAGTGTCTATGGAGATTGGTTTATGTTAAATTTGGCAGCAAATTTATCAAAGAGTAACAATAACAATTCTCTCTCTCTCTAGATGGTATTCTTGGACTGTTCATAGTATGGTGAATGGTGTTTATGCATTTGGATTCCTTTTCATGCTACCACAGCTGTTTATAAACTATCATTTGAAATCAGTGGCTCACATCCCATGGCGTTCCTTCATGTACAAAGTAAGAACAAGTGAGATTTTTAATCTGACTATCTAAATAAATGAGCTAGGCCTTGTGTCTAACCATGTTTATATTTTCAGGCCATCAACACTTTCATTGATGACATCTTTGCTTTCATAATTACAATGCCTATGTCCCATCGTGTTGCGTGCTTCCGAGATGATGTTGTATTTATTATTTACCTGTATCAACGCTGGTGAGTACACTTATTAATAGATAAATTTTACTATTTATATCATCTGTCTGTATATTTACTAACTAGCTCTAAAAAACAATTTTCCAAGGTTGTACCCTGTTGACTCATCTCGCATTGAAGAAGGTAGTGTGGGAGAAAGAAATCAACAGAGTCAATCGATTATTAATGAAACTGGGCAGGAGCGCAATGCTGTGGAGAAACAAGAACAAAATGGGGACAAGCCTGGTAAGTCAGGGGGTCCCTCTAATGAGCAAACCAAGAAAACAGCCAATGACAGATCCAAATCTACCAAGAGCAAAAAGAATGACTGAAAGTGGCTTTCAGACCTCTTTTTATGCATGCAGGCTGTGTAAGATCTCAATGAAATGTGACTTCCTTATTTAAGTACAGGTTTTGGGTCGGAATTCGACCTCATACTAGAGAGAGTACCCTAAGGGATTATTTGGTTTATTGTTATTACTGTTTTGTTTCTGTGCAAAGTATGTTTTGTGTGAGACAACACTGTATTAGATTAGAGGTGATAATATGTATTGATTATTCCTAGTGGGCCGCCTTCATCTTCCATGGAGCACTGAGTGTGTATCCTGATGTGTTCAGCATCTCTATAGTGCTATTCCAATGTGCAATGGTTTGTGACATTCTGGGTCATTTTACTTTGAAGCACTGTGTTCGTTCTTGTGATACCAGTAGGGTGTCTTTTTTATGACACATACCTAAGTTTCAAATATTTATTTGAATATTAAGTTAAATTTTTTTTTAAAGTTTACACTTTTGTATTGATTGCATTCCAAATGTCTACCTTTGGGTTTTAGGTAATGAAATGTTTTATGAAGTGTATTAGTTCTCTTGTTGCTCTAATAATTGTTGGTTGTTTACTGTGTATTTATAAAAATTTACCTTAAAATTGTTAACTTAATGCTTTGATTTATTAGAAAATTACCATCAATCTATTTAAAAGTACATTTGTACTGTTTGCATTGACTTGTACTAGAAAAGTTTCCTCTGTTGCTGTTTCTTGCATTGACTCTATTTATGATTGTTCAAGTTAAAGAGTGATGACATGATATTTTAAATGTTTGGAGACTTGCTGAGTTATGTATCAAAGTGTTGCATAATTTATTATACTTTGCCACAAAACCACAGTTTGTGGGTATCTGTTAAATTCTTTTTGTGCCCACCGAAATTTTTTATTTGACTTGTGATTTTATCAATCTGTTTTTAATGTTATTAATTTGTTGAGCTGTTTCAGTTATAATTGTTCTAGTTTTGATTTTCTATTGTTTAATGGAAGTTGAGAATAGTATTAATGTTCAGAAATCTATGACATAAAATGTACAAATCAGGTTAAAATTCTTCAGCATTCAAAATTTTAATAAAAAACCCTTAGTTTGCATATGTATTGTGTCATGATTAAATTTATTTGATCCCATGACATTTCAATTCATCACATGAACATGGCGATACATATTTGCTTGAACAATTTATAGAACACCATAAATTGCCAGGTATCACAGGAGTATGACTAGTTATTAAGGCACGATGCAGCATCACTTAGTGCAGATGGGGCACTGCTTGAAAGGCTGTTTCTGAAGACAAACCGAGTGGAATGAGTGTTGACAGTAGAAGCTGAGAACCGAGCCTCCAGAGAAAGATGCCAGAGGGAGAAAGCAGTAGACACAGTGGCTCTCTGACAGCTGCAGTTGAAGTCCCCAATGGTGTTCACCATGACCATGAGGAATGCCCAGCTTTCCTGCCAACTAAAAGTATAGCATAAATCAATGCAGGAAAATCACACACAAACGCAGGGGACAGAATCTCAAACACAAACTCACACCAGCAGACATGACATGGAGTTTTTTGTTGTCAGAAAGACCTCTAAGCAACTTTCTCTTGGTTTCATTACTCTCAGGTTCCAATGCAGAAACAAGAAGCAAGTTCTGGTAGAAATCCAAGCTTAGGCTTCCAGCAGGGATTGAATGAGAGTATTTGGAGATAATCTCCAGAGTAGAGTCCACATCGTTTTCAAGTAACATTAAAGAAACTATAGACATCCAAGGTATTGCTTTGAAATGGTTTTTTTCACTTTTGGTATTGCATTGAAGACAGTATCCTTCTTGCAATCGAGCCATCAACTGAAATACCAAGTCCCATGCTGAGGAAGACATCTCTCTGCTTCTGTATTCAAGTTCCTCCTCACAAGTTGTCTGAAGGATGAGAGGTAAAACTTTTTCAATGGAGTCACTTCGTCTGCAAGAAATAATAAAATGTTATAATACTGTACTTTCAAAGCGAAAAGAATACTTTTGAGAAGAAATTGGAAATTTCTGTCAATTTGGTAAGGACTGACATCACACATACCTCAGAATGAGAAGGTGGTACCAAAGCACCCCAGTTCTTTGACACATTGAAAGAGCCTCCAGTAGTCCACTGGCCTTATGGATATGGGCAAGCAAGGCCTGACCCACCCGGCTGAAGGTCATTTCGTGTCTAATCATACCTAAAGGGTAACCACATGTACACTGACAAACTGCATCAGGCTTGTGCAATCTCTCATAAGCCAATCTAGCAAAACTGTAAACTTCTTGATCTTCAAAAAATGTTAGTAAATTTTCAAGTGGCACCTTCTCAAGGTACAAGAGGAACAAATTGTACATTTGCACAGAGTCTTCATTCACTCTGAGTATTGTTCTCAAAACATGTATTACTGGAACATTTTTTCCAATGCTGCGAGATGACTCAACTTGCCCCAGCTGGAACAATACTAGCATGGCATTGAGAATGCGAGGGAGAGGCCAATCTTGTGAGTCATTCTTGGGATCTGTCATCACAATAGGGCTGCACTGGAAGAAATTCATAATAATATTCCAGGAGAAATAATGGCACACAGATCCTGACTCACTGAGAAACTGAAAAGCAGTATGAGGATCCAGCAGTAATTTGCATATCTCCAGAGTGAATCCTAATGCTTGGTCAACTAATAGGGTTTCATCACTGTGGATGAGGCGAATATGCGCAGGGAATAGCTCTTCATTAAACTCAATACAGGGGACATATTGTGCGACCCATTTTAAGAGGGAACCAGATTTCAGGCTAAGTTGAAACTGCTGACGCAAAACAACTAGGAATTCCTTTTCAAAGTGGTCATGGAAAGGGAAAGAAACGGCTTCATATGTGTTTAGCCACTTTCCAAAACTGTGGGTGGGCTCTGTTGAATCACTGAGGTCCTTCCCTTGATCATCTCTAGAAGACTGTCTAAACTTTCCATATAGAGAAGCAAAACAGTCTAACATTTCATGCTCCAACTCCTGCAAATCGTTTCCATTGTCCACTTTGAGGGAAGCAATTTGTTGACATTTTTCGATCAAAGGCAATACAGGCAGCATTGAAGATTTCTCCTTGGAGACAGCAAATATGTCTTGGTCTTCATCATCATTAGATTCTTCCACATGTGATGATGCTAAATCAAGTCTGTTAATACTTTTTTCAACACTCAGACAACTCTCATCTTGACCTCTTAACTTTTCCTCAAGATTTTGCCATTTTTCTTTAAGTGACTTTGTGCCATTAGAAATGGTGCCAGACACCGTGGTGGTGAGGTTTTTCAGTGCCATTATTGTCTCTGCAGATGTGAGGGAAGACAAAGGTAAATCAGGAAAGGGGTCATAGTCCTCATCACTATTAACATTTGAGTGTTCTGATTGCAGTGGCAAGGAAGAAATAGATGGCAAAATACTCTTTTTAAAAATGCCATTCAAAGTTTCGCTTTCACCACTGTCTTGAGAGGAACAATGTTGCTTCCCCTGCAAGGTGGGGTAAAAATCCACTGATAAATCATTAGCATCCAACTTGTCAGATGTATGGACTCGAGGATTCTTAGTTCTAATTTCCTCTTTCCTAGAGAGCAGGTGTGCATTTCCAACAATGAAGATACCAGATTTTAACATCTGAGCTTGTTCTTGATTCTGAGTGTTTTTAGATACTTCACTTAAGAGATCTTGAAGTTTCTCTGAAATTTCTTGATCTAATGAGTCTTCCCCCTCTTCATCCTTGATCTTGTCAAACAAATCAACTAAAACATGCATTTTCAGAGAGACACCAGCCAACTTTTTCAGAATATCAGAATGAGCTGCACAAAGTTGAGCACAATACAAATACTTCCTCTGAAGGTATGACCTAACAAGAAATTTATCAATTGGTATGACAGAGATAGCATGAAGTCTACTGTCACCCATCCAAAGGTACAAAATTTCTCCGACTACACACATATCTATAATATTTCTGAATTGATCAGTCCACAAAATAACATCACTGGTCATTGGGTCAAGGACACACAATCCATTTGAATCATAAGTTACTATGAAATTGTCTGCAACTATGTTAAGTTTCATGAACTGAGCCAAATGTTTTGGTTGTGGAGCCTCAGATGTCTCTTGAGGGACTCCCAGACCAGGTGGTTTTATTACACTTGCTGGACTAGTTGACCGCAACTGCTTGAATTGATGAGTGCTCACCACAGCTCCATCAACTCGTACCTCCCAGAGTCGCAGCCCTGGCCGAGCACAAAAAAGTTTCACATTTTGGAAGTGTTTGTCCGTTAACAACCACTCTCCATCATTAAGTGAGCTGAAAATACAAAACAACAGAATAAAACAATTTTTAAGAGCACAAAATGAGAGAAAAGGTAAAGGAAAAAATACCTGAACGGATTGTAGGAATCTTTGAGGTCAGCATTATTGTCAAGAATGTCTATAGAAGTTTCATGAGAATCAACCTGATAAAAGCAGGCTCCAAATTCCCCATCACGTTGGCGAGTTCCTATCTGACGGTATTGCTCTCTTAGTGTGTCACAGAGGTAAGAGCGGGTGGTTGTCGAGGCAAGTAGCAGGTAACTACAGGTGTCCAACTGAACAACTGAAGAATCAAGCTGCATCAATGCCACAGCAGGAGTCTGATAAAGAAACACACATGAAACCTCTTTCCAGTACATGTAAGCAAAACATACTACAAAAAGGAAGAATACTTTTAGTAAAATTTGAAAGAGAATGGTTATTACCAAATATGAAGCCACACTGATGACAGATATTTGACCACTGTTATCACCAACATACAACTGGCTGCTACTGTTATTCCACTGAAGGGCAGTCACTTCTCTCCCTTCGTGAACAGAGGACAAAATTCGTCGATTTACTGATGAACCATTGTGCTCAAGGACACAACTGGTGCCTCTTGCAGTAGAAAAACCAAACCACTTCTCGTTGGGAGAAATTGTGACACAAGTAACTGGACCCTCCTAAAACCAAAGAAGAAATGTTATGAAAATTAAATGAAAATCATGTTTAGAATTACCGTGTAACAAAAGATAAACAAACCTTGTTAGGTACTAATGACTTAAATGTGAATGTCTGTCTGTTATAAACATAAAGACCACCACTGGTAGCACCAAATATAATAAAATTTTCAGATGCCGCAAAAGACAAAAACTAGAAGACAAAAAGGGGCATGAATACTACTTGCAAACACTCCTAAATAATGAAACAATGCTAGTAATAATGATGCCTTAATTATAAAAGTACCTTGATGCGGTTTGAAGTTTTCAAAGGAGAAGAGAGACTAGATGTGTCATCAGTCTCAACAAGCACATACATCATTTTCACTACTTCCTGCATTTTGTGCTACGTAATAACAATTGATGTTTACTACAACAAAGAAGGGACGGTTTGTATTTATTATTACCTTGATGAAAAAGGGGTTTGAGAACAAAGTGAGAAATCTTCAGGCTCTTTGAGGCAAACAGAAAGCACAGGGAAAAACAAATGTGAAGATTACATAACATGCACACTTGCATCCGCCCACCCAATTTCCAGCTTCCACAATTAAAAGCTACGTGGGCGGCGGGAAGAAAGAATCGCCGCTCCTTGAGACAACATTTTTAATGCCAACATGTATGGAAACCAGGCAAACAAGTGCAAAAGGCAGCTTGTTTTCGCTGATTCTCTGTTTCACTGTCACTCTCCCTCCGTCGTACCCGCGCTTCCCTGCTCATGAGGTTACCGCATCTGTTTCAAATTTGGACGATGTCCTCTCGTAATAACTTACGTCAACTTGAATACGACAAAAAAGTACTCGAAGGCCAAACATCAGTAGAGTTTATGAACATGAATACGCTAAGGAGAGGTGAATTTAACAACTTGTTGCTCAAAACTCGCAGAGCAACACACATCGCACTCATGGACTGAAACAAAACAAATAAATTGACCTGTTAACTTCTCATAGCACGGCCTTCCAGCAAAACTTAGGGAATTCTAAACACGTGTCATCACTACCAACCTATAGTACTAATTACCCAAATATGAAAAGATGCTGGTGCTCTCATATGATGAAATCATACTACTGCCAATGCAAAAACGTATGAAATTTTTATTTTCTTATGTTCTTGGCATTATGTTATTCTGATTTGTATAATAAAAAATATTTGCTCAGAAGAAAATGTTGGTTGTTCTGCAAATTATCTTGCAAGCACTTTTTAGGTTAATGCTGCCCTTAGTCACCCAAATCAACAGACTTTTCGTTGATTTGATAGCAAAAAGTTTTGTTTAGAAGTTGATTTGGACGGCTGACGGTCATACGTCATGCAGGTTGCAACCCTTTTGGCTTCCTTTCTCCAGTCCCGCTAACATGATAGAGTTCTGCTCCGAGAGACGTATGTTCATAGCCATTGGCTTACTAGGAGGGTAAGTGTTAGCATTTTGCACCCTTTCTCATTAGTTTCCTCTTTCGCGACATTCTCCTGAATTATTGGGGACTTCCCTGATGGAGACTTCTCGCCCACCACAGTTTTCTTCTCTTTGACTGGGGATGCCGATGTAACATATTGTCGATGATTTTCAAAAAAATATTTTCCATTGTTATTAATAATCCAGCCTTGACTTTTACAGAGTGACTTTATTAGTTCTGATATTGGAAGGACGGTGGACGTGGTCTGCCACTGCGGCCAGAGGTACCGTTGCCCCCTCTGCCTCATCAGTCTCGTCAGCCTCGTCACCTCAAGCGACCAACACTTCCTGCTGGCTGCATGAAGAATATGAAGTTGTGGAAGAATGTCATCCATGTACAGGTAAATTTTGGAACAATTTTGAACCCGACTTTTTCCTTTGAAAGTTCAGCCCTCAACTTATGTCATTGTGTTGCCTGTTTGGTTTTTAGATTTTGAAGTTGCAAGTAAAAGCATTAAGGAGTGCATTCCAACTAAGTTCAAGGAAGTAGTTAAGTGCAGGATATCTGGACGTGCTGTTAGAAGGTAGTGTCATAGGATTTAAAATTGTGTCTAAGAATTCAAATGACCAGAAATAATGGAGGTTCTGTGTGTTTACAGCTGTCAAAAAGTGGTTTGGCTTGAGGAGCGAAAATTCTGGCTGTTTGAGGTTTTTACACTGTGTGGAGCTCTTATATCTTCCTTGGCTGTATTCATTCGTCAGAGGCAGCTAGATAGACGAATGATGAAACGGTTACAAGCTCAACTTTCTACTACTTGTGCTTGATTCAGAATAATTAATTTACTACAATGGGTACTTTGTATCTCAATGCTTTTGGCAAACTGGAGGATTCTTCAAGAGCTGTCCCTGTTGAGACCTTTGTTGTCCTCCATGCCATCAAAAGCCTAGATTTACAAAGTGGTGCATCTCCCATTCATATTGTCCTAGTAGAATCAAATGGAGACTTGCTAAGTCCAAGTGTACCTGTGGATGTTGATATCTTCTCTCACATCAGTGTAGGTAAGGAAAGAGTTTTACAATGTTGTTGTGAAATTACAAATTAGCCTTGGTTGTTCCTTAATAAATTTTCTGCTTTTAACAGAAGTTTCTCATTCAGCTCTACCTTATCAAGCTAAAGTCTGTAAATTGCCCGCTTTTGTGGCAAAGGAAAAAGGCCTCCTTCAAACAGTGGCTGGGCTGAGTTCTGTTCTCCGTAAATTGTTGTTCGTTAACTCTCAAGACCATCCATTATTAGGATTTCGTCAGTCATGCCTCATTGCCTGTGCTGAAGTTTCTGTGTGGACTCGTTTTTGTGAGGTGATAATTCTATCAATTTTATTTCTCCAAGTTAAGGTTTCCTTATGATTGCAAGTATCCTTGGCTGACAGCATCAATTTGTTCATCAGGTTGACATCATTAATTCCGTAAAAGACATGCTTCTTAGAAACTCTCAGTCGTACTTGGAATATATTCCCATTGATGTTGCCCGCTTAGAGGAACATTTGTCACATGCCCCACGCCTCCACAATGTTCGAAAACATCGTCAGGTGATTTAATTTGCTTATTGCAGTGGAGTGATTGGTGGAGGAAATAGCGTGTGTTTTAATGCTGTAGCTACAGAAAAGTTTGTTAAAAATCAATTATTTTTTCTGTTTTTAGGCTTATGCTAAAACTATTGGAAGCACAGAGTCGGAAGCTGAGGTGCCCCACTTGTTTGCTGAGGGTCCATCCATGACTTTGGCAGATGTTATTTTATTTCCATGCTTTTTTATACTCCTGAGCAGTTTTCCTGAGCATGTATTAGTTGAAACAGTTCCTCTAGTGTTCTCCTGGTATGCCAGGGTTTTGGCCTCTGAGCAACTTCTGAATGGAGCTGAACTGCTCTTAAAGGTAAGTTTTGTAATTTTGGTATAGTGAAAACTGTAGTAATGCCTAACTTCTTCATAATCAGTAATTATGGTGTTACAGTTGGCCTCAATTTTACCAGTTCCTTCAGACCTTGACAAAAGTTCATATAACTTGCCCTTAGTACCTAAAGAAAGCCTGTACAAATGTGATCCATCTCGGTACAAACCTCGCAGCAACAAAATGTACACACAGCAGGAAGATGTAGAAGCATCATTGGCCATTGTCAACACTTTGATGGTGAGTACCACCCTTCTCCTGCCCATTCAGTGTGTACTGTAACCATTTACATGTTGGTATTTTTTATTATGACTTTAGTCTGAGCATGAGATTATTCAAACAACAAAACCGTTTGGGGATGAAATTGAATTGCTATGGCAAAATTTACCTCTTGAAATTCAACCAGAGGGAGGACATGTCCCAGAGAAACGTCAAAGCCGCAAAGCAGAGCAATTGCAAAATATGGCAAAAGCTGTCATGAAGGTAAAGAAACACTAATTTTAAACTTATACTTAGTAGGCTTTTAAAATAATGTATAACTAATTCTGTTTTACTTTTTAAAATAAATCTGAGTAGTTGGCTCAGCCAGGTCATATTCTGGTGGACTTCTGCTCAGGGAGTGGCCACCTGGGCCTTCTCTTGGCATGGGTTCTGCCTTCCTGCACTGTGCTTCTTCTGGAGAACAAAGACAAATCATTGCAGCGGGCTGTAGATCGCATTGAGAAATTGGGTCTTAAGAATGTGGAGCTGGTCCAAGGCAACATTGATTACTTCCAGGTACACAAAAAATAACTGATAATTTATAAGGAGGAAATGCAGTGTTTGAATTTAGTGTTTTTATTGGCTTGGTTTTGGTTTCAGGGTGAATTTGATATTGGCATTGCATTACATGCTTGTGGTGTTGCATCAGACATAGTGCTTCAACTTTGTGAATCAAAACGGGCTGCTTTTGTGGTATGCCCCTGCTGCTACGGCTCAATCCAAAGTGGACATACAGTGTCTTACCCAAGAAGCCAAGTTAGTATAATATTAACATTCAAGGATGCTCAATTTACTTTCCTAACTGTAGCAGGCTCTATAAATTTCCTTGTGGTATTTTTTAGCTATTTCAAGATTCCTCATTGGGGATGAAAGACTACTTGGTTCTTGGTCATTGTGCCGATCAAACACACGGAGAAGAAGGGTGCAAAACAGCTCAAGGGAACTTGTGCATGGCTGCTATTGATACTGATCGACTTTTGCATTCACATGAAGGAGGCTACTATGTTCATTTATCCAAAATGGATCCACCTACCTGCAGTCCAAAAAATAACTTGTTGGTAGGAATTCCCCAAGAAAGGGCAGACTTCAAAGTTGTTACTAACGCCTAGAAAATGGCACCAAACTTATAGAACTAATGCACTGTTTTAAAGTCAATACTATACACTGACTGAATTAATTATCATGTTCATAACAGTGAGAGCAAAGTCTACCGTGCATTTAAGAAAAAATGAATTATGTGTAATTTTGTTCTATTTCTTTTAATAAGTCACATAGTTTTATTTTATTAATTCAAATGTTGTTGTATAAATAAATGCTGCTATTTTTTAAACAAGGTGTCTTAGTTTCTTATCCTTTCCCTCTCATCTGCAGTTTGTATGCTAGCACTGTGTTTTTTAAAAGCATGGCTACTGTCATGGGCCCTACTCCACCTGGTACTGGAGTCAGAAATCCTGCAATTTTGCTAACACCTGAAAGCAGACAGTATCTGTTGAACAATGCAACTTCATTCACACTTATCAGTAAAGAACAAAGAAAACAAAATTAAAAGCAACATTCTAAGTACTGGCTTCACCCACCATCAAAGTCAACATCTCCAATCAGACGAGTTTCTTTCAGTTCTTCATTATGTATCCTAGTTATTCCAACATCAATAACACAAGCTCCAGGCTTCACCATGCTGGAACTGATCAGGCCGGGAACACCTGCCAAATAAAACCAAAAATATCTCAGGTTGTCCTTATGAGAAAACAAAAGCAGCTTTATAAATAAATGTGCTGTTACAATCCAAATAAATCATTTATAAAAGAAAAATTCTTACCAGTGGCTGAGATTAAAATGTCTGCTGATTTAGTTAGTGATGACAAAAGACTCAATGGTGTATGTCGATGGCAAATTGTTGTAGTTGCATCCATACCAGGAGACCCACCTAAGAAAATGAGAAAATTTAAAAGATCCTATGACAAACCAAAGCTGCCTCCAAACAATTTGATACAAGGAAATGATGTCATACCAAATCCACTGGAATGAAGTGTCATAGCTATAGGGAAACCTACATTTTTTGACCTGCCACATATGACAGCATGTTTGCCTTTCGTTTCAATTCCTTCAGAAAAGGTAAAAATTAGGATATATACGTAATATGACTTTTATGCAACAAGGAATTCAGAAGAATAAAGTCCTTACCTGTGCTAGTGATGAGATCATGCACGGCCATTGCAGTACACGGCCACAGAGCATTCATACCAAGGGCAAACCGACCCATATTGAAGAAATTGAATCCATCCACATCTTTGAGAGGAGCAATTGTATTGCATATAGTTCGCTCACAGATGTGGTTTGGGAGCGGCAACTAGAAAAAGGTGGTTTAGAACACTTACAAATATAATGAAAGCACACACACAGAAATATTTACCTGAACCAAAATTGCGTTGACGTTTACATCCTGATTTAGAGAATCCAATAAACTCACAAGATCTCTTTCTGAACATGAGTTTTCCAAATAGATTGTGTTTGTAGAAATACCTGCAAAACAAAATAAAGTTCTATGGCATCAAAAAAATTACAATTACTCAAATTTATTGGTGAAATTTGTTCAACAACACACCAACAGCTTTAGCAGCCATCATTTTTCTTTTGATATAAACATGGCTAACATAGTCGTCACCCACTAAGACAGTAGTGAGCTGAGGTCGATTCCCTTCGAGCAACGACACTTCTTTCTTGAGTTCATCTTGAATAGAATTGGCTCGTTTGACTCCATCTATAATTGAAGCTTTACACCTAACCGAAAAAGGGAAAAAAATTGAAGTTAGCAACATGAAAAAGAGTTAATATTGGAAACAAACCGTACCTAGAATGCGAAGAATGGATTTGTCTATGTTTACAGCTGATGGCCTGGGTCGAGGTTATGTTTTCTGTCAGTCCAATGACTTTAAGGACGGCCCTCATGTCTCCAGAACGTCAAATCCACAGGAGTTTCTCATCAGCCAAAGTTTAAACCAGACGCAAATTAATCAGCCGCAATGCACAGTTTGTCAAGGAGAAATACACATTCACAGAGGCAACGACTTCTCGTAAACTGATCCCATTCTCGTAGCAGACGGCACGTCGGTGGGTAGTGCCGGTCCCCGTCAGCAGATGGCAGCACGGTGATGTCTGCTGGCTGCTGGCCGCCGCGGCAGTAGGCAACCCATTCGACGCGCGGCCGTGCAGTGCAGGTCGCCTTGACTTTCGAACGGCGGCCGTCGGCCGCGCTGCAGAGCACTGCACAGCACTGCAGAGGGAAGACCGACGGCAGTTATTTATTTACTGAAGCGTCTCCGCAAGAAGTAAAGTGAAATATCGCAGCACGAGTCTCTCTTTCGCCCCTCCCGAGGGCACTCGAGCCCCCTCCCCCTCGCCCTCCCCTGGGCCACCACAGAGCCAGCGCCAGTGACCCTGGCCGGGCACAGAGATACGGCGGGACAGCACTGACCGGCAGTGCATCATCAGGGCGGGCTGGACGGCCAGGACCACAGTACATTATCAACACAATCGCGTGGCATAGGCCGGGCCAGGCCGGGCCGTGTGCGGGGCAGCGGGCACAGCGGGCCGGGATGGGATTTCATAACCGGTTATCGGCACCAGGCCTGCAATAACCGTTTCACTTACCAGACGCGCCAACAATTTAGGCTTTTCATGCGCGGGAAAGGAGTAAGGGAAAAAAAGGGGGTTTCGATTATTAGCGGGTGTCGATGGATCGGGTGCCGTGAAATGTCACATATCATATTCGGAAGCCCGAAAAAATTGTGGCGTTGCAGATAACTTTTCCCCGGTTGTTTTTCAACTGTGGTCATATTTTTGTCATTACCTGCGCAGACCTAGCGTGCGATGCGGTTCCATGAGGTTCTCCCGCCACACCACGCCAAGCCTGCCACAGTGTAGTGGCGTGGCTCCGTGTTGATGAGACAGCCGCGACCGCGGAGTAGCACGAGTCGCTGTTGTGTCTGCGCCCTGCGCAGTGTGTCAGGTAAGAGCAGTTGGAGGCGAGCCTCCTTTTTCGGGACGCTTGATCCGAAAACGGCCTAGGCGGACTCCATCTGAATAAACCTTGAAAAAGTTCTCAGGAAAGTGATAGTGAACGTGCACTATCTCACGGTACGAGTTATTGGAATCAGCCGGTCTGAACCGCGAAAACACGGAATGACAGCAAAGTCGTCTCGATGCTGAGAACGAGAACCCGCTTAGGAAGGATGGTCTGCGACCGCCTGCGTGGGAGTACTCTGCTTTTGGCCCCTGCCATGTTTTGCAAACTAACAGCGTAAAAAAATGTGAAGAATGCCAATGTGAGATTGTGTGTTCCCTCCCACATAAACATATTCCCACTGGCTTCGCTTTTCGTTTATTTCTCGCTTCATCAAGTGGGCTGGCAAGCCGGCAAGCGCGAGCGAGCAGCAGTTGGCTATCAGCTGTCTTTGCTGTCTGCCGCTCGGCACCGCACGGCACCGCACGGCTAGAGGGCCCGGCAGCACAGCCAGCACTGCCGGCACCAGCACTGCGCAGCGCGAGTGGCACGGAGCTCACGGAGCGGCCCGCGGAGTGGCAGCGCGTCCCCGCGATTTCGTGACGAGCACGCACGCACGCACGCACGCGGCAACATGGCGGCCGCCATCCTGTTCAACACCATCGCGCACGCCACCACGCTGTTCTACTATGTGCACATCCTGCGCGCCATCGCCGCCATCCAGGCCGAGCCCACCTCCACCATCGTGCGCGACTTCATGGACTTCAAGACCAAGTTCTTCACCATGTGGGGCGTGGTGAGTGTACTGTACTCGGGGCACTCGGGCCCGGATGGGTTGCCTACTGGCGCCACCTGGCGGCGACAGTGGGAGTCTGGTCTAGCGCATCGCGCTAAGTAAGGCTGCATTTGGCGGCATTTGGCCCATTTGACTGTACCGGTCGCGCAGGATGGGTTGCCTACCGGCGCCACCTGGCGGCGACAGTGGGAGTCTGGTCTAGCGCATCGCGCTAAGTACGGCTGCATTTGGCGGCATTTGGCCCATTTGACTGTACCGGTCGCGCAGGATGGGTTGCCTACCGGCGCCACCTGGCGGCGACGGTGGGAGTCGGGTCTAGCGCATCGCGCTAAGTAAGGCTGCATTTGGCGGCATTTGGCCCATTTGACTGTACCGGTCGCGCAGCCTTCACTGTACCCAAACGGTGCTGAGTAGATTTGACTACATCTTACAGTCAAATCAGCGAAACGCAGAGAGGCGAGTGCGTGTCGAGCGGAACGCCCTGCCTGGAGCTCCGCCGGCGCGGCGTGGCGTGGCGTGCGTGCGTGCGTTTGACCGTTTTGCCCGTTCTGCCCCTTTTGACAGGCCGCCCAGCTGGTGCTGTTCGCGCTGTGCGTGCTGCACGACGTCGCCCGCCTGCTCCCGGCCGACAACGCGGTGCGGCGCGGCGCGCGGAGCCTGCGCGACCTCATCCTGGTGGCGGTGGCCGCCCCGGGGGCCTTGGTCAGTACCTCCACGACGAGCTCCGCGACCTCCAGGCCTGGCTGGCTAGCTCCAGCAACAACCCGGAACTAGCCGAATAGTCCAGGAGTTCCTCGGAGCCACAGGCGCGGACTTCTCGTACTTTTTAAAAAATTGCTTGCATAACAATTAATCATCGTGGGAACCGTGTACCTTGCAGACGGTCTCGGCTATGTTCTGGAGCCTCTTCAAGCTGGACCGCAACATGGTGATGCCCGCCGAGCTGGACGCCCTGATCCCGACGTGGCTCAACCACACCATGCACACCTTCGTCGTGGTCCTGGTGGTGGTGCAGATGCTGGCCGAGCCGCACTACGCGCCGTCCAAGACCGCCACACTCACCGTCGGCACCTTCTTCACCGTGGCCTATAACTCCGTGTACGTACGGCTCGCTCGTCATGCACATTCCGATTGCCATCGCGGCTCGCGGCCACGAACCACGCGAGACTGATTCGAGACCGTCCGTTCAGCGAGCGGCAACTTTATGCTACTTTTTCACCCCCTCCGTACTCCGTCCTGCTGTTGGGGCGCGGCAAAAAAGGCTGATTGACAAACGATCCCGGTCGCGGTTGGAAACATTATTTGTGTGCACCGACCTTGGCCTTGCTCGCGTTGCGTCGGCCGGCTCGGAATAGGAGCAAGATACAAGATAAAGCCCGCGGGCCGTCCTTTCGGTCCTTTCACCTTCGCGAGCAGTGCCAACCCGACGGGACGAAAGTGTTCGCTCACTTGTTGAAGCATCCGGCTCCTGTTCGCCTTTTTGAGCAGAGCCAACCTGACGGAACAATAAATGTGTACTGTTGTTTTCTTCGGCAGGTTCTTCTACGAGTACTGGCTGTCGCGCCGCTGGATTTACCCCGTTTTCTCGATCCTCTCCTGGCCGGGCCGCGTGGCCCTCATCGGCTTCACGTCGGTCATGTTCCTCACCCTGTCGCTGGTCGTCAGGTCCTTCGTCAAGACGCGCTGGGGTGGGTGCACTGCGCGCCATTTCAATGGAAATGACTTTGTTTTTATAAACAATAATAATCCATTTGTGTCTGTTGCCAGGTCCCCCTCCCAAGATCAGCCACAAATCCACCAAGAAGCAGAATTAAGACTGACACGACCACATTGTTGTTACCCTTTCAAAATCGTTATGTTAATAAATTTTATTTTTTGTTATGAAACTGTCATGTCAATAGTTATTTTTTTTTTTTTTGTAATAAAAGTCCGATCTGCGAGCGTTGTGTCGTGGAAGGGGCCACACAAATTGATGGTGAACCAGCTTTACTTTGGCGACGGTGGCGACGCGATGATGATGAAGGCTTTTCTCTTCCCGGTTTGATTGAATATGATTGAGCAGTCGGTCGGGATCACCATGGCCCAAAGCTTGTTGCTCGTCTGGGTGGCCGGGTCGGAGGGCGCTTCCCAGCCGGACGATTCACAAGAGCGGTTCTGTCTCCCTCGCACCCTCACGGAGAGCCCCGTGAGTGCGACAGAGCGACGGAGCGTCTATTCAGAATCGCTCGGCAGGCTATCGCGCCGCCGGCGCAGCGCACTCGGCCGCCAGACGCGACAAAAAAAGGACAAATCGAACCGAACAATTTTTTTAAGGTTCACCATCTTTCACGCATCGGGGAACTCGGGCACTGTCGAGCAAATTACGGCAACTCGCTCCGGTTGTTTCCCGTTCCGCTGTCTTATTTACGGATCCCGACCGAAGCCGACTTTGGCTGTCAGTGCCAGTGCGGTGCAGCACCAGTGCAGCACCGCCTTGCCGTCCCTCTGACGCGCGCTGAGGCGAAGCGGGCGAAGCGACTACGCGGGGTTCAAAGTTTAGAGCGTGGAGGAGGCGGTGACAGCTCCCGACTTGCACTAAAACTCCTTACTCCACACGTTGTCTGTTTCGGAAATCGCTCACAAAGAAAAATCTTTGTCTCTAAAACGTATGCCATTTTTCGGACTGTTTTTTTTTGCAGAACATTTTGTTTTTTGTGATGTGGATGTTGCAGCGGCAGGATTTAGCGGCCTACCGTGTGCGTGCGCCCTGTTACAGCGCCGCCAGATGGCTCGGAGTGCCCCGCCCCGGATGAAGCGGTGTTGTGCTGTGTCGTGCGCTCCGCCCGACAGACTCAGCCTGTGGACACGCGGGTAGGCAGGCCGCTCAGCACCGCTGCGGCGTGGCGGCTGTGATTGCCTACCTAAGACCGACTTCCTGGCTGGCGCTGGTGGCAGGCACCCCTTGCTGCAAAGGGTCTGATGCCGACCGGAAGATGCAACGGGTGAAAGGGGGAGGGTCATGAGCACGCCGCCGCCGTCTTGAACTTGACGATCGGGAACCTTTGTGTGGCCGATGACGCGGAAAATGGCGGTCAGCCAGGAAGGCCGGGAAAGCGGCGCTAGACCCTCTAGACCCCGTTTTGCCCGTTTGGAATGGAATAGTGGGCCGTGCTCTAGGGACATTGGAATCGCAGCGCGGGGCGGCCAGGGGCGGCGGCACAGCACCACCACGCCAAACACACTCGGAACTCCCTCTTTTTGCCGTTTGTTTGCGCGGCTGTCGACGGCGGGAGTAAAAAGGCCAGCCAGCATAGAGTCCGCGCGCAAAAACTAATTCCCAGCTCGGCTAATTTTTAGGAAAGGCACTTTGCGCCGTTTTAGTGATCTCTCTCGCGCGGCTGGAGATCTCCTGCAGGTGCAAAGAATTCCCCACGTCGGCTAAAGCGCTAACCAGTTGAAAACGCCGGTGCTAAATTTCTCAACGGAAGGGCTTATAGCTCTGGAGTGAAAATTATTCTTTTGCGTGCGGCCCGCGTCGGTCCGCGTGGTGTTGCTTTGCTTTCGATTGGGTGTTGCGCGGCGGCGGCTGGCGTGCCGGGCCGTGGCGTGCCGCGCCGAGGAGGCCGAGGAGGCGAGGAGGCCGAGACCACCCCGACGGCGGCCCGCTCGCCCCGGCCGCCCCGGCCTGCCCGCTTATCGCGCACGTCCTGTTACCTCCTGTTTTCTGAGGCGGTGGGGACCGAAGGCCCCAAGGCCCGGCCAAGGCCCGAAGGGGACCACCTCGCGGCGGAAACGAGAAACGGCGAGGAAACGGGGCGGGGCCGCGTCGCCCCGTCCACGCCATGCGGCGCCAGGAGGTAAACCAGACGGCGCGGCGCGGCACGGCAGGGCATGATTAACCCCGCCAGACGCGCCGAAAGTAACGACAACGCTTTTAGCCAGGATGCGGACTGCACCCCGCCGCGCCCCGCCCCGCCCCGCCCCGCCCCGCCAGCTCCGGGGCGTCGGGACCCTCGCCTAGCCCAGCCTCGGCGGAGACATCGCGCCTTGGCGTTTAAAATCCAATAAGCAGGCAAAGTGGCGAGTCTTATGAATTACTCCAAATCCAGACGCGTTAATTAAGCCGGGACAACGAAGGGGTTCCAGAAGAGGCCCCTTCCTTGCGACGCCGGGGGTGCGGCTCTTTTCTGTTCCTTATTTAGCAAAACCCCCCTTTTCTCCCTACACCAAATTAGAGGGTAGGAGGAAAATACATAATAAAACGGTGGCGGTATTTGAGCGGCGCTCTCGGACCATAATCACCGCGATATTGAAATACCGGCGCCGGGCGCCGTGGCGGCAGGTTAGCGGTTTTTACCCCTATCGTGCGACGGCCTGCTTTTTTTTCACCCTCAACGACCCCATCCGAAAAGGGGCACCCTCCCTTATCGGGCGTGTCGTGTCCCGGGCATGCCACGCCACGCGGTTTATTATTTTCCGTGCAGTCCAAAAGCAAACTGGGCGAGGGCGTGTGTCCATGTCCACGCAAGAACAAGGCACCCCGGGTCGGCCGGCCGGCCACCCGGGCCGCCGGGCCCCTTCACTTATTTTGTTAAGATGCCGATCATTTTCGTCACGCGGAAGAAATTAGCGCGATTACCATCAGCGTGTGACAGGGCCGGGGGCGGGGCGGGGCGGGGCGCGCGGCAGGGGTGGCCGGACGACGGCCGCGCCCGCCCCGCCACGGTCGAGGGGCGAAGCGGCAAATTGAAAATTTGCATACGAATGTGACGCAGTGGGACTGGCCGGCCAAGCCGACCGACCAGCCAGCCCGCCCGGGCCGGACACGCCGGCTGCACTTTTGGTGCACTTTGACTCGGCGTGGGCGGGCCGGGGCGGGGCGAGGAAGGGTCCGGCCGGGCATGTGGCCGTCGACGTCTAATTATACCGATGATTATGCTAATCGGCGGCGGTGCTGCGAAGCCATGGCGAAGCACAGCGAAGCGACTGCGAAACGTCCCCACCCGTTCGTTCGAGTGCGTGTCGCCGGCGTGGCGGCGCCGGCAGAGACACGGTGGTCAGTCGGACCATTTTGGCGAGTAACGACTTCTTGCGCGGTGGGGGCGTGCTTCTTCTGCGGGCTGCGTGTGCCCGGGGTTTGCCTACGCCAGCGCGCGCGGTCGCACGGACAGGAAAAAAAAAAACTGGCAGCGGCAGAAGAAATCCGAGGCTCTGTGAAGAAACACGATCCGAAAGAACAAAGACACTTTCTGAGATCTTGAATAGCATATTTATACATTAATACGTTACAATAACTACATTTTCCACATATTGCATCATACATTCATAAAATTAATAACACATAGTCTCGATCACAAGAACAACAATAGCTTTCGACTAGACATAAGCGCTTGCTAGTCGTGAGGACGGGAAGGGACATTATGGGATAAACACTTAGTTTGACAATGACTCAAACACTTAAAGGGCAATATTTCGTATAGGAAATGTTTTTAAGGAACCAAACGAACAAAAGTGACTTGGGATAAAAATTACTGAGCTTATACATCGCACTTATACAATAATCAACCTTATATGAGATTTTATTCGTAAAAAAATGACTCTTTATGCGTTTCTTGCTAAGCGAGTTTCTACTAATTCACCATCAATTTCTACTCTATTTTTTTTGTTTTGTTTTACGTATGGCCCCTGTTGCATTTTTTATAAGAAGGAGGCATTCTTGCACTTCGTTCCTTAAGTAGAAAAATTAAAGAATTGATCATTTTTTTTTGTCGTTTGAAGTATTTAAAAAAAATCTTTCATCGAAGGGGCTCGATTGAAATCCAGTCACGCGCGCACACACACAAGAGTACACATTCGAACACACATGCAGCCACAACCATAAGCTTTACGAGAATATCACACGCGTACTCAGGAAAGAGTGTCTTACATTCTGAACAAATTAAAAATAGGATGTAGCTAAGATCGAAACATAAAGAAGAGTTTCTTACAAACATATCGATCGCTTCAAAAAACAAAAAAAAACAGGACATGGTACAAGAACCTAACAGCGAGTCGATTTCCTAAAAAGAGCTCTTTCACGATGATGCGTTGGTAACTTATCCCCCTCCCAACCTCAATGAGTGCGAGAGAGACAAAGGGCGTTACGTAATACCTGGGCGGCCCCTACCCACCTCCCCGAAGCGGTCGGCGCGTGTGCCGTGCGTCCACAGTGCCTCGGGAGGAGGACGCCAAAGTATTGGAAAAGTTTTAAGCAAGTACTGCACGGGAAAGGGAGACATAATTGGTGGTCGAGACGACATCCATTCCTCGACAATTTTACGCCAAAGCGCGGTCGGACTTTTCCCCAATTTCGGTTGACAAGAGCATTGTGGACCAGTAAGAGACTCGGAGGGTGGGGCATGTCTTGGCGTGGCCGCAAAAAGTGACCTCACGCGCAAAAAGGGAAAATGAAAAGGAGGGCGTAGCGAAGGGAAGAAATCCGGACGGTTCGTAATTTTGGCGTGGTGCAGGTTCTACAATTCCCAGGTGGAACAGAACGCCCCCGTCGTCGCAGTTGGTAACTTGTGGGGACCGTGACAGTTGTGAAACATACCTTTCCTTTCCTCCAACCCCCTGGCCGCTGGACCGTGGGGCCGC
Organism: Thrips palmi; assembly: GCF_012932325.1. NCBI lineage: Eukaryota > Metazoa > Arthropoda > Insecta > Thysanoptera > Thripidae > Thrips > Thrips palmi. The sequence continues at coordinate 4,217,925 of NW_023144629.1, read as the reverse complement.
CCATCAAGGATTCATTGTATCAACTCCTTGAGCGGCGGAACCGGCGCAGCCAGGCTGGAGAGGTTGTTAGGCGTTTCTCCGGACAAAAATATTTGTTCTCTGTACGTAAAGATAAATGCCCGCGAAAATCCGGAGCGTATCCCCTTCCCAGGAACAGGCTTCCCCCGGGTCTTCGAGAAGGGTTAAACAACAACATCAAACCAGCAACAACAACACTGCTTTGCCTCGCAAACGATGGCGGCGCACGGTAAACGAAAAATTTGGAAACCGAGAGAGCGTGCGTCGTGTTTTTGGATGCGCGGGAGAAAGGGAGACGTTCCAAAAACGGCGAGGCTTGGCTCCGCCCTCGTTTTGCGGGGTCTTCTTGCTCTCCGTGCGGACTGCTGGCGGCCTCGGTGTCTCCGTCATGCGGTCCCGAAGTGCCGCACGCCGCTGGGGACCGCTGGGGGGCTTGGCCCGCCGGTGTTATGTGTAACACGGCAAGTTCCGAGTCCCGCCGCCGTGCCGCGCTGGCCGTGCCGCGCTGGCTGAGCGCTGCCGTCGAACGCCACGCCACGAGTTAAATAAATAAAACGGAGACCGCGCCGGACAAAGTCCCAGAGCATGCTCTGCAGGGAGTCAGCAGTCTGCGGAGGGGCAGGGCTAGCGGGGCGAACAAGGGCGGGTCTGGCCACCGCCGCCCCTCAGACTGCTCCACCGCGTCACCGCGTCGCCGACACTGCAAGCGCGGACAGCACCGATGCGATAACGAGACGGCCATCACCTTCCTGCCGACAGACATGAAAGAGTCAGACGACTCAATAATTCCGCTCTCTTTCTTTCGGAGCGCGCACCGACCGCCCACCTCGCTCACAGCGCCATGAGCAGGAAGCCGAGCGCCAGCCGCGCCAGCGAGGCGCCCGACCGGCTGCCCGACGACGTCGCGGCCTCCACTGGAAAAAAAATAAAATAAATTAATCTTTCCGGAAGAACGAGGAACGGTTGGTAAACAAAGGCGATTTGCCGGCCGTACCGGCGTCGTGGGCCAGAAGCTGCTGCTGGTGCTGCCTCTTGACCAGCATCATGCCCTTGGTGGAGAACTGGAAGGGCTCCTCCACCGCGTTCCAGCCCTCCTTGTTGCGCAGCTGCACGAACACCTCGTAGGCGCTGGCCGGCTCCAGCCCCAGCAGCGACACGGTGTACGTCTCCTGCAGCCGGGGCCGCTTCACCTCCTTCTCGATCCAGCCGTTGAGACCGGCCTCCGCCCCCTGCGACACGCATGGCTCACGTAACAACAACAACAACAGCAGCAACAACATGACAAAAGGACGGCGCACCTGCCACTTCTTCTTGACGGCGTAAGTGTTGACGCTCTTCTCCCCGAAGCCAGGCGACACCAGCAGGCCCTGGCTGTCGTACACCAGGTTGAGCGGGCCGTCGCTCTGGATCGGAACAAAGTGTTGTCAAAAAGTCAACACAGTGCAGCAATGCAACGCGCACTTATTTGAGGACGACGCCACCCGGAAATGGGGTCTCTTTCTGTTGTTTCCCGCGCCACTCTCAAACGACAAAACAAAAAAAAAGAGGGAAACGAAAATGGCGGGCGCTGACCGGCGTGTCTGTCAGTCGGTGTGCGACTCGCGTGTGCCGTCCGTCAGGGCGTCCACGCAAAGGGTGAAGGGCAGCAAGCAAACACGAGTGCAGCGCGTGCAGCGGGACTCGGCAGGGACAGCCACTCGATAGATATGGAGTGCCGTGTGGCGCCAGAGAGCGGGCGGGAAAAGCGACAGAAAGAGGCACCCAAAGAGTTGGCGTATCCAAACTGAACCGAGACTTTTGTCGGACAAGTTGTGGAGACTCTCGTCAACATGCGCGACTCACGTGGTGGTTGCGGTACATGACGCGGATCTCGAGGGGCGGCAGGTGGGACTTGTAGCGGAAGGACACGTTGAAGGCCGTCTCGGAGGGACTCTCGTCCGGGCTGGTGAAGACCACGGGCTGCGCGTTGCCTGAAAATAAAAATACAGGGACATGATGATTAAAGTGCAATGTTTTGGCTCGGCAACGGGACTTCTCGACTAAGTATCGATGATTATTTTGCTCCGCCATTCCCCCACCCTCCCAGGCTCCCGCCCAGCCCAGCCAGTCGCTGTCGCAAGAAAGTTTTCTTTCGCGCAGTGAAGAGTTCGGGCGAGCGTGTATAACGGCACGTCGCTAACCAAATCGACAGACACGGCCGGTTTGAGCGTCCACTCACTGGTCACGTTGTGCTTGACGGCTGTGCCGGCCACGCTGTTGTTGACCCAGATGGTGTAGGTGCCGAGGTCGTGGTGCGTGAAGTTGGCGATGACGAACTCGATCCTGGCGAAGTCGCTGGAGGCCCTGCCCAGGTACCGGCCGACCGTGGTGGACTCGGACCGCGAGTCCAGTCGTATCGGCCCCAGGGAGTTTCCGGGCACCGTCCACGACACCAGCTGCAACACAATCGGGATGGAGGATCGCGGAAGCTAGCGCCTGCAGGGGAGGCTGCATGAAATCAAAGGACTCGTCATCAGATCGGCCCGGGAAAATCTTTCACATCCAAGCCAGCGGGGCTTTTTATTTGCAGTCAACAAATTACACTTTGGTTCGACTTTTATCCCCAGTTCGCACTGACGATACTCTGGCTTTAGCGGAAGTCGAGTTTGGTGAGTTTTCTGGCGCTACGGTGGATAGATAACTTTTCAATTATGTTTTTCTCTTTTGTTTCAGACTTGTTAGCTTACGTGGACTGCTGGCAGGGCGTCCGCTGTGCACACGATGGAGACCTGGATGGTGCCTCTCTTCCAGTCGGGCTTGGACTCGTCCGCGCATTGGATCTCGGGCGGGTCTGTCGCGGACATTCAAAAAGTTGGACCTTAGCGCTGGGGCTAGTTAGTCTGTCGACGCGCTGCTGATAATCTTTTTATGAGAGGCGACGATGGTGCTGCACCTCCAGCTTCAGTTCAGCTTTCGTCCGAAGTATTGACCATTTTCTTTTTGTGTCCAATTTGACCATTCTTGCGCAGTTATGACACAATTGCACGGATCGTACGGCAAAGGTCAAATGGGGCAGGCATGGAGAAAATTGGCAATACTGAGGGTGCGGTCCACTGGGCCGTCGTCGTGAACTCACATTGCACTTTGACCTTTATCCTCTGGACTATCCGGGAGCCGATGCCGTTGAAGAGCACGCAGACGTAGGTCCCCGAGTGGTGCCGCCGGGCCTCCCGGATGGTCAGGTTCGGCCCGGTGTTGAGCACGCCGCGCACCCCCTGCAACAAACAGGTCGGGGGCTACGGTAGTCGTCCCTGGGCGCCCTGGGGTCACCCGAGCAGACCCTCGTGAGGTTGAAAGGTTTATCATTTGTCTTGTGCCACGGTGTTGTCGGACTCCCACACTGCCAGCGAGAGCGGTGCGAATCGAACCGAACCTTACCCGGCCGCGGCAGACAGTGCTGCGCTCTGCCGCCCTGCCAACTCACCCGCTTGAGCCATTTGACGCGCGGCTGCGGCCGGCCGGTGGCGGGGCAGCGCAGCACCACGGTCGAGTTCCAAGCCACTTCCCGGTCCGTCTCGTCGGCCGGCAGCTTCACGGGCGTCGTGGGGCCTGCGATCAGAGAGTGTTTTAGGCGCGGAAAAGGACAGACTTTAAACGAGGTGAATCAACGACACTGGGATGCCAGGTACGTGGCCTCTCACGTTTGTTTGAACACGAATCGCATTTGACTGTTAGTCACATTCATTTCGATTTGATTTGCCTGGGGCCTCGGGCCGCCCCGATTCACAATAAAGCGAATATGAGACAGGTCAAACGAACCAAGTCAGATGGGCAATATTTCCAGCTGAAAAGTCACTGCTTTGTCGATTCAATCTCAGTCAAACAACCCCATCATAGAAACCGATAAAATGCGGTTGTGCGATTTAGTGCGGAAATGCACACCGCTGTTAGCGCGCGCCGCGAAACAGACATTCCATATGTCGTTCGGCCGCTCGGCATTCGTTTGCGATGAATCCAACCTAACCCGGTCAGGTTAGGTCAGGTTAGGTTACGCTGCGTACCCATGACGTTGACGGTGCTGGCCTGGGTGAAGTTGCGCAGCGAGCCGACGCCGCACTCGAAGACGCCACTGTCGCTCCAGTTGGCGTTGGACACGGTCAGGGTGTGGTTGGCGTTGACGGCCATGCGCGTGCTGGGGCTGGCCATGGTCTGGGCGAAGCTCACCAGCGTGGGGCCCCGGCGCCACATGATGACGTGCTTCTCTGTGAGGCAAAACGAGGCGTAGAGAAAACGCTCTTTCAAAACAGAACCCCGTTTGGTTTTTCACTCGACGTTCAGTCTAGTGTAAACGCTGAAATGGGCGACCGGACAGATGTTTCCGCGAATAGTGATTGAGGCTAGCCTCGCACTGGGTGCCTCTCGCCCCAGTGGGAGCCAGCGGGGCGCTCTGCGTCCCTCTCAGACATGAAGCCCTCTCATATAATGATACCGCTTCTCGGAATGAGAAATCCATGCGTTCGCTGCGCTGCGGCAAAACCGACCTGCATTCTTGACTCGGCAGTCCAGCTGGAACTGCTCGCCCAGCAGCACGTCAATATCGTAGCCGGGCTGCGTGAAGGCCGGCTTGGGCCCCTGCAGCGCCATGTCAGTGTCCGTGGAGATGACGAGGTCCTCGTTGTGGCCGTCGTGGAACCGGCCTAGCAAGCACAAAATAAAATGAGTTTCGAGTCGATTTTCTACCGTGTAATAATTACACCTAGTTGTCTCGTGGGACAAGCCGATTAGCGGTCGAAGGCCCGAGCCAAGGCCAAAATGAAGTGAGTGAAGCACCACAGTTCCAACGAAACCCCTTCACTACAATCCCCTGAAAGAAGGGGATCCTCGCGAAAGCGTTTCTAGAATAATATAACTGGGTGGCGAGCTCTTCCAGCGGCAGTCTGGCCAGGTCGGTGGGGCCAGTCCAGGGCACCGCGACGGGCATACGTACTCGGCGCTGAAACAGAGAAAACACACCGCAGTGTCGGTTATGCAGCGCTGCAACAGGAAAGGCACCACACTGTTTATAATGCAGACAGGACGGACAAGGACATGAGCCAATACAGGCTTCGGGGGCTTCGCGCGCGGCAGGCCGGCAGGCAGGGGTGGAGCGCGCGCCGTGGGCATACAGCGGGTACCAATTATATGCCGAAGGGAAGGGGGTCTCCTTTTTTTCCGCCCCGCCCCTCCGGCGAGCGGACTGAGTTTGAGGGTGTTCACAGCGGTTTATCGTCACTTGCATCTCCCCGCCCGAATCAATTTGGTTGAAAACGCCGTGCGAGTGTGACGGGGGCGCGCCGGGCGCACGCAGCGCCGCGCGGTGCATGATATGGGGGAGGGGGAGGGAGCACCGCCACCCGCAGAGCCGCGCGGAGCGCCACCAAGACGACATAAGTTGGATTGGATTCGAGGCCAAAATGATGGAGGGGTGCTAACAGCCCAAGTATTCACATTATACCCCGCCGCGCGCGCGGGCACCCCGCTTATGTTCTTATTGTTTTAAAACACAAACAGGAAAAAAAAACCCAACCCTTATACGCGTGAAGTGGTGGTGTCGTGTGTGTTATCACACTGAAGGGGCAATGCATTCAAAATGATACGGTTTGCGGTGGTGCCCGCGTGGTACACTTTAAAACCAAGGCGAGAATGAAAAAGAAAAGAAAACAGGGATCAGTGCAGACAGGTGTTCGCCAACTTCCGACACGGTGTCCTAAAACTTGACATCCGGCCCTGTCCACTTATCTTATCATACTTCAATTTTTTTTAAATGTTTGTATTCTTTTGAACAGAATCGTTACCTTGTTTATTTTTGCTGCGCTTCAAAAAGGGAACAGTTCGGTGCGTGATAATAATTGGCGCTCTGCGTTTAATTAATTGACACACGTCGCGCGTGTTGTCGAGTGACTGTGTGTGTGCATGAGAGAGAGAGAGAGAGAGAGAGAGAGAGAGAGAAAAAGAGAGAGAGAGAGAGAGAGAGAGAGAGAGAGAGAGAGAGAGAGAGAGAGAGAGAGAGAGAGAGAGAGAGAGAGAGAGAGCGGCGGCGTCTCGGACAATCGGAGTAATGGCTGCGTGTGGGAGGGTGACGGGGCGCAAGGGAGAGGGTGCGGTGGCTTGTGACGTGCAAGCAAACCTGCTTGCACCCTTGAAAGGGGTTGCAACTTTGAATATATCACCTTTGTATCATTCGACGTCAAATTCATTTCCGTCCGATCAAATTTTCTCAATTTGTTTTTGCTTGGAACGAGGCAAAACGCAGCAACAAGAACAGCAAAAATTTAATCAGGATTTATTTGGATAAACGAGAGACCCCGCCCGTTTAGACAACAGTATTTTGCTCTCTTTTTGCGCCATTTTTAATGGTTTTTTTTTTTGCGATGCGGCGGCCGCTTTAGCGTAGTCGCTTGGCCGCGGCGGCGGCGCTTTGAAATAAATACGAGTCCATCCCTTTTTCGCTGGTGGCTGGCCGTGGCTGCGCGTGGCTGGCCGTGGCTGCCAGCCGGGCTGGGCCGCCTGGCGGGCGCGCTGCCTCCGACTGCCTCTGGCGCTGTTTAATTGGCTGCCGCGATGCCGCCATCCTCCTATCCCGGGACGCGATCAAAGCATCCTGCAGGACACAATGAATGACCGGCCGCCCCGCCCGAGCTGGCAGGCAAGGGCACACCAGGGCACACGCAGCGCACGGCCACGCACAGTGGGCCAGAAGACCGGCGTAGGCGGCCGGAGCTCCATAGTCGCTAAGAAGGACTCGAACCGAACGTGTGACCCCACCAATGGATTCCTCGTTCGGAGAGCGATCCATTGGTGGGGTCACACGTTCGGTTCGAGTCCCATTTAGCGACTCTGGAGCTCAAAACGCGTTCGGGATTTCCACCGGTCTTCTGGCCCACTGTGCGCCACGCCGCCACGGGCACTCGCATGCCGCCCACCCACAGCCAAACCTGTCGCTTGTTCGCGGGGCATGCGACATCCTCCAGTGTAGTAGATAATTAGCCCTTCTTCGTGGAATTCTCTCTCTTTCTGTTGCGGCGACACGAACGACGTCCTCGTCATGCCGGTGGCGAAATAAACTTCCTCGTCAACCCCCCGCTTCCGGAGAAAGGTAGCCACCCCGAGTGATAGTTTTATTTTGGCAGGTTTTTTGGGTGAGAAGGAAAGAGGAAAGGACGACACGCGTTCGTTTCGCGCCCTCTCAAAGAAAACGCCGCACCCTCACTCGAATCTTCCTGCATGGCTTATCTCGTCATTTCGGCATCTCTCACCGGGCACGGTCCGGCACGGTCGGAACCGGGAAACCTACCAAACTTTCCGCAGCCCGCCGCGAATTTCCGCGGTCGTTCCCGTTGCACAGCACGCCACTCGGCACGGCTCGGCACGGCTCGGCCTCGGCGGAGTTTGAGGAACAACGGGACAACGGACTCGGCGACCGCCGCGACCGCCGTCCGAACGAAACGGCGCGGAGCCCGCGGGCCGCAGCACTGCCGCCAAAATGTGGATGGGAATGACGTCACACTGAAGCGTCCCCGGGGAGCGGCCGCCCACGGGACCGGGGCCTCGGACACAGCGCACAGTGGGCCAGAAGACCGGTGGAGGCGGCAAAAACTCTAGACGCGTTTTGCGCTCCAGAGTCGCTAAATGGGGCTCGAACCGAACGTGTGACCCCACCGATGGATTCCTCGTTCGGAGAGCAATCTAGTGGTGGGGTCACACGTTCGGTTCGAGTCCCATTTAGCGACTCTGGAGCTCAAAACGCGTCTAGAGTTTCTGCCGCGCCCACCGGTCCTCTGGCCCACTGTGCAGCGCCCCACTCCGGGACCGCTGCAGCGCCTAGCGCCGGACCCTCCCTTTGTCAGCGAATTGAGATTCCAGCAGGGCGGGGCAGAAGAGAGGTCGCGCGACCCTCTCCCTGCCATTTTTGTTCTAACTGCACCCCGGCTGCCGTCCGGTTTGACTCGTGCACCATCAACCACCGCAGTGGGGCCGGTGGCGGCGCGGGGGCCTCTGGGGACGCGGCTGGGACACTGGGGCCCGCGTCCCGAGTCGGGGGACGGTCCAAGTGGCCGAGCCACAATCTAGCCCCAAGCTCGTTTTTGCGCTCAGATAATACGAAGACGCCGGCCAGAGGGCTGCCATTTGCATCTCGAAATTCGGCTCAAATTTCAGGGTTAAAAAAAAATTAAGTGATTAGAATTTTAAAAAATTCGGATCAATGATTCTGATTAGAAGCACTTGGATACCCCACTTTGTCGCATCAAACAAGGAATAAACCAATTTTACAAGTTCCAGGTTTTTCACGATTTTCGCCAACCAGTCTTTTTCAACTTTTTAATGCCAGCGCGATGCAGTGGACAAAAGAGCGACCACCACAACAACAACCCGAAACGCCAGTCAGGTCCGTCGGATTTGTAAGCGTCCTCTGGGAAGCTGAGTAGCGGCTTTGTTAGTGACCCCGACTGACCCACTTGTGCCCCGGTGTTTCACTGTGTTTCACAGTGCTCCACAGCCTAGCCGGCCGGTGAAGTAGGTCCTGCCGCGCCAGCCAGCAGCCAGCGCACAGTGGGCCAGGTCTTCTGGCCCACTGTGCAGCGCCAGCGCACTGCAGACCGTCGCTCCGTCTCCCTCGCTCCCTCGCGGGACTTTCCATAAGTGCGAGAGAGACGGACCGACTGGCCACAGGGGTTTGCATCTCGACTGCGGTCCGGCGCAACTACGAGCCCTGCGGCCAGCCTCGGGCCAGCCTCGGGCCAGCCCAGCGGTAAAGTGCGATCGGCATCAGCAGAACTCGAGAGGGAGTCGGTGCGGGTGCTTCCAGAAGCACCGCAGCCGAAAGCACTCACGTCGTCTCCGGGTGCTGACGGGGTAGGGCAGCAGGTCGTGCAGCACGCCCTGCAGCGTGTCCTCCAGGTCGGCGTTGGCCGCGGCGTCGTCCGTCAGGTACCAGCGGCGCAGCGCGTCTGCAACAAGAGTGGCGTCGGCGAGCGTCAGTGAAACGGGAGACGGAAAAGCGTGCCGGAGCGTCGCGCGCCCCTACAAACAGTGCAGCAGCTTGCAGAGCGGCGTCCCCCTCACGGGGGCCTGCACACAGGAGAGAAGCTTTCATGGTCGCTTCTTTTAATTCGATCCAGATAATTTTCATTGTATGCGCGCGAGGGATAGCGCCTGGTGCGTAGGCAGTCCCGGATGCAGCGCTCTGTGACGGGACTGCCTACCCGCTCGTCGTAAGGGGCGATGGCTCAGACAGCTCGTAACAAACAGTGCTTTCCTGCGCTCCATTCCCCGAACTTGCGTTTACCACGAAAAGATTTCACAATTTGCCTGAGTTGTTTTTCCGCCAGAAACTCATAGCTCCACGTTTGGGGCACGCTGGGGCAGTCCTGCTGTCCCACACAGCTTTTACGGGGAAGCGGCACAAGGCCTCGACTTTTGCCGTTACTGCTGGTACTGCACTCGACGGTCTCACTTGTTTCGATTCCGCGAAAGGCTTGCAATATATAGCGGTTTGGACAAACGGCAGAAACGGGTCACCTCGCTGCAGGGCTGTCAAAGGACTACCCTACCCCGCCCCCACTTCTACTACCGCCACCAGCACCAGCACCTCCACCATCATCACCATCATCACCACCCCCACCATCATCACCATCCCCATCATCATCACCACCATCACCATCCCCACCATCATCACCATCCCCATCATCATCATCACCCCCCCCCCTATCACCACCACCACCCTCACCCCCCCCCCCCCCCCTCTCCCAAACCACCACCACCACCCAGCACCACTACCATCACCGGGTTTCGGAGGCCGGCCTCTCCTCTGGTTGTGCCCGTTTCCCTGTCGCTGCTGCATCATTTTCGGCGCACGAAACGAAGAGAGGCTCCTGGCCGACACAAAAGGCATAGGTCCATTCAGGCGGCGGACGGAGCGCGCTGCCAGGCGCTGCCTTCCGAGCATGCAGTCGCAGTATCGCGCATCTTCCGACTGGTTCGAATGCGGAAAAAGTCTCTCCAACAAAGAGTCCCCCTCCTTTGGGTGCAGGTGTATGGCTGGAGAGGGCTGCACGTGCATTTGCGTCCAAAGTGCATGGGAGTTCACACGTGAGCAAGAACGAGACTGTCGAGCTTTTGAGTTCTTTTTAATTTTTAAAAAATTATTTTTTTTACCAGGAAACCAACTTATCGGGACAAGTTAGCGGGTGGCTCCGCCAAACAGGACCGAGGGGGTATGCACTCGCGTAATAGTCGGTACACTCTATCTGTAATAGCACGCGTAATAATACGCGTAATAGCCGAAATTGTCAAAATTTTATCAATTTTGGTGTGTTTTAGGCCGTTTTTAGCTATATTCCGATTAATTTGTGGCGTAATAGAGCGTAATAGCGTAATAGTCGGTACACAGGTTCAGAGAGCGCATACCCCCTCGAACAGGACACGCTTCGGGAAGCGGAACGCTCATGATGGAGTCGAGCGGTCTCGAAACTGGATATAAAAGCCCATAAAGTATGAAGTGGTGACGGGGAGATATGACAAGGGGGTGTCTGCCGGGACTTTTGATATGAAGACGCCCGCCCAGACGGACCGGGCGGGGCGGGGCGGGGCGAGGCGGGGTGGGGCGGGGCGGGGTGGGGCGGGGTGGCTGGCCGAGGCGAAAGGGGGAAAAGGGGGAGGGGGAGTTATAGTCACCGGCCATGCCCGCTCGCATTCTTCGCTGGCATTGCTGGAGGCATAGCTGCCCCTCCCTCCCGCCACCGGGCCTGAGCCCCGCAGCTTTGCCGCTACAATTTATGACCAGGTGTTGCTGGCTGGCGGGGCGTGGCGGGTCGTGGCGGTGCGGGGCGTGGCGGGGCGCGGCGGGGGCTCCTTCAAGCTTTCCATGTTTTTACCACCAACGCGACGCGCGTGCCCTGAGTCGGGAAATCTGGCCGCCAGAACGCTGCAAGCCGCGTCACTTTGCAGTCCGCAAAAACAAAGGCCGAGCTGGCGTGCGTGTGTGTGTGTGAGTGTGAGTGCGACAGAGTGCGGGGCCGTGTTCCTCCCTGTCGGCAAGTTTTTTTTTCCTCCTTCTTTAAACCATGAGCTTATTGCTAGTGAGCACGGGGGACACTCGTGGCATCTCGAAATCAGAGGTTCGATAGTGACTGCCCTCATCAGAAAATTCCAATAATAGTCCATCAAAAATTTGCGTTGTATGATTTTTGTTTCCGAAAATCAGATGTTTTTATTCTCTTTTTTTTTTGTTAGCTACGGATTCCGACTCCGCCAGACGGCGGTCTGCCCCTGCTCGCGACACCACTGTCCGTCCGTCGGCCTCGCCATGGCCTCGCCGCCGTCGTGCAAACGCGCGGTCCAGTCCAGCCGAGTCTGGCCGAGTCTGGCCGGTCTAGCGGTGACAGAGGGTGGATTCTGCAGGGCGCCACCGTCGCTGCGTCTCCCTCGCACTCACGGGGCGGCCCACGGAGGTGCGAGAGAGACAGAGCGCCGCCCGGACCCGGCGGGCAGCCCGGCGACAAAGTTAGCCGAGGCGTGACAGGTGGCTGCCTCGCCTCCGTCTCCCTCGCACCGCGGCGGGGCGGGGCGGGGCGCCTCGCGAGTGGGAGTGAGGCCGCGCGGCGACAGCACTGTTCGGAAGAATTAGCGCCCAGCGCTTCGGAGCCGCGACCCCGCGGGCCCGCGCATCGGGCCAGGGCAAGGGTGGCGCCCCCGGCTGCGCGGCGCCGGGCCAGACCCAACGCCAGACCCAGCGCCAGACCCAGGGCCAGGGGGTTGTTGATGTGCCGCGTGTGCCTCGCTGGATGACTTCCGGTGTTGCTTCGGGGGTGGCGGGGGTGGCGGCGCGCGCGCGGGTAGCTAAGAGATTCATGTTGGAGCGTCGGGGTCCGCGGGGTGCCTCGCCACGCCGCCGCCACCCCTTCGCGGGCCCGCGGGCTCGAGGTCGCCGTCCGAGGGCATCGCAACGCCGTGTCCGGGACTCGCCTTTTATAATACATGGCGGCCGGTCTGTTCCGGCTGCAGGCTGCAGGCCTGCAGGGACGCCAGTGCAGTTTCCCGCGCGGCGCTGGCAGCCGGCCGGGCCGCCGGAGGTCGCCGTCGTCGCCGTCGTCGCCGTCGTCGTCGTCGTCGCCGTCGTGGCCACGCCCCCTCCCCTTTTCCCCTCTGGCGCGACTCGCGGCGCGGCGCACTTGGCGGTAAATCAAATCAAAGACTCGGCCGGCCTCTCGCTCGCTCTCGCAAGCCCTCGCAAGCGCTCGCACTGTTCGAACCCCGCTTAGAATGCTTTTACATTCCCCGAAACTGCTTGCAGGACCAATAAACCATGGAGAAGAAAGGAAAGTTGGCCGGCGGCGGCGGGGCGCGGCGGGGCGGGGCGGGGCGCGGCGGGGCGCGGCGGGGCGGCCGCGGCGTGCGTACGACGACGATTGGGCCTTTCTGGTGGCGCGGTCAGGCCGGCAGAGTCGTTTCCGTCGCTCTGTCTCTGTCGCACCTGAACGGGGCGCCCCGTGAGTGCGAGAGAGAGAGAGGCAGAGACGGCGGGCGGGCCTAGCTCCTCGCGCTCCGCGTCTGCGTCGGTCTGCCCGGCCTCTAACTTATACCCTGCTAATAATGGCGCGGCGAAAGCCAAAACCAATAAAGGGGACGCGGTCATGTCGGGACCGGCGGGACTCAAGACTCGCCGAGGCCCAGGCAGACCCGCAGCCCGCGACACAATCTTGGTGCGTTCTTCCGCCTTCCTCTTCAGGTCTTCAGCCAGGGAGTGGCTGATCTAGAGGGGGTGGAGAGAGAGAGAGAGAGAGAGAGAGAGAGAGAGAGAGAGAGAGAGAGAGAGAGAGAGAGAGAGAGAGAGAGAGAGAGAGAGAGAGAGAGAGAGAGAGCTTTGTCTCGGCAGCCCCCTCGAATCAAGGGATCGTGACGCCACATCAGCCACCCCTTGACTTTCAGTGACTCCGTCTGCGGTATACATCAACGACAAGTTAAGTAGGCGAGGGAGATGCACCTCAGGGGATAAATGTGCCAGCCTGCACACCAGCTCACGCCCTTGGAAATCCTCTCCAATTTTTTATTAGCAGATGATACCTCCTCCCCTAAAGAACGTGGAATCTTCCGAGAAATTAAGGAAAATTGCTGTGGGGATGCCTGAATGCTTGGCGTTCCGTTTTGGTTCCGTTGGTGTGCAGTATGCAGGCCTGCCAACGCCAACGCGCGCCAACGCGCGCCAACGCTCCATTAGCAGCGAGCCGCATACCCCAGGCTACCCCAGGCTACGCAAGGCCTGCCGCTGCTGCACAGACAGTCCGTCATGCAGCATCACTCCAGGATCACTTGATCAGTGCTGCATCCCCCGCCGTCCGTCTATGACGGTCTATGACGCGCGAGGCTTGGAGGCTCCAAGGAATCGGAATCCCAAGCGTAATTTCTGGAGCCCGCATCCGACGGACAACCTGACAAATGATGCTTTTCAGCTCATTTCCGATAAAACATGGAACGTGGCAACGTCGTCGTCGTCCTCCTCGTCCTCGTGGTGGTGGTGGTGGCGGTCCTCCACACCCTCGAACGGATTTGTCATACGTTTTTATATTGTGCAGCGATGCGACGGGGAGGGCAAAACTTTTGCTGCTGTATGCTGTACATATACAGTGTAGCGTCCGGCAGCGAGGGGGATGGCAAGGCCTCGGCCCTGCCCGCCAATTCGTCTTCGGTAACAACCTTCGTTTCTGCATCGCGTAAGCTTTCGGTGCCTGCCGGCCAGCGCGCGTGGCGGGGCGTGGCGGGGCGGGGCGGGGCGTGGCGGGGCGGGGCGGGGCGGGGCGGGGCGGGGCGGGGCGGGCGGGGCGGGCGGGGCGGGGCGGGGCGGGGCGGGGCGGGGCGGGCGGGGCGGGGCGGGCGGGGCGGGGCGGGGCGGGGCGGGCGGGGCGGGGCGGGGCGGGGCGGGGCGGGCGGGGCGGGGCGGGCGTGGCGGGGCGGGGCGGGGCGGGCGGGGCGGGCGGGGCGTGGCGGGGCGGGGCGGGCCCTCCGATACGAGAGCAGGCTGCCCCACGCTGCGCTGCCCCAGGCTGCCCGCGGGCGAAACCGAGTTCAATGGGCATCGTGCATTCTCGCCCTCCCTTCGGGAGGGGCGGCCGGCGGCGGCTCGCCATGCCCAGGCCATGCCATGCCGGGGCGCTGCCGCGCTGCCACACTGCGAGGCGCTGCGAGGCGCACGACACCACCGGATGGGACTCGCCTTCAGGACATTAACTTTCGGCATTGAAAAAAGGAGGACCGGAAAAAAAGGGTCGAAAGTGCGCGAGGCTTCTCCACATCTGCTCTAGATCACATCAGCGCGACGCCCGCGGCGCTTCGCCTGGTTTCGCCGTGTTTCAGCGGCCCACATTATACGGCCCTGGCAGTCCTTTCTCGTAGCTCCGTCTCTCTCGCACCCACGGCGCGTCGCGCACAGGTGCGAGAGAGACGGAACGTGACCCTCGGAGTCAGTCTGCCTGCAGCGCGGTGGACACGGACGGGCGACACGCTGTCCGGGGCTTTTAAATTTTTTCGGTTCATTCCGTCATCGCGCTCATTGCCGCTATTGACGTGTCCGATCTGCATCACGATGGCCTGGAAGTGATAGGACGCCATGACTACTGCGCCCCGCTACGCCACTGTAGGCTGCCACGCCACTGTAGGCCGCCACGCCGTGCCACGCCGTGCCGTGGCTAGTCCGGGCTAGTCCGGGCTAGTCGACGCCCTCCCTAGCACGCCACTCACACACACGCACGCACGCACACACACACACACACACACACACGCGCGCGCACGCACTACACATGCACGCACACACATATACATAAACGCGCGCACACACATACACTAACACACGCGCACGTTGGAAAATGGAAAATAAAGATTACTCAGCCCCAGTCCGTCATGCATGCTGCAAACCATACACCTCGTTTCGAAGAGGAAGTTTCACATCATTTTTTTGAACGCGTTCATTTGAGCTGATCGTGTTGTCGTCCCCGGGTTTGGTAAACTGCAATCGTCCCAATCGTTTTGTTGCTCCACAGTGCAAGCCGATTTTTGTTTTTGTTTTTGGACGGTGTTGGCGCTTCCTTTGGCTTCAGGAGCCGCGATTATAACGAATTAGCAATTAGCGCTCTGAGTGAGTACACTGCCCGACGGTGCGCCGCTGCGTCCTGGCTCTGCCCCGGCTCTGCGCGCCCCGATACGAATAAAAAGAAGGAAAGGAAAATAGCAGAACATTCACCGGTGTCCGTCTTGTTGCCCCAAAAAAAGGAAAGCTAAAATCAACATCATGAACACAGCAATAAACCCGCCCTGGGTGGGTGGGCGGCCGGCCGGGCCACTATATTGAATCAACGAATGCCATGCCGAATTCCGCGTCGCTACCACCGGAAAATAAAAAAAGGTGTTCTATTTTTCAATGTTCCTCCTCCTTGTTTTAGGGCCGCAACGAAATGATTCAACCCGCGGGAAGCGGGTTGCTCTACCGAGAAATGTTGTTTCTAAAAAGAGGGAGCACATCGAACAGCGTCGCGAGCGCCACACTGCGAAAATTTTGGTTCCCACTTGATGACAACGTCGATGCTTACTTTCTTTACAGGTAGGATGTCAAACCAGTTGATGACATTGCTGTCGCATAAGAGCTTTCATGACAATATCATGAATTTGTGATGAAATTGTCATCGTTTTAAAGTGACTACAATGCCTGTCATCCACTATGTAGTCGACAACAGGTTTTAAGGGAGCAGCACACCCTTCTCCAGGCTCACCTTCCCCCTCCCCGGACTCGTCCCGGACCAGCTTGGCCGAGACCAGCGCGGGCGGCCAGGTGGCCCTGTCCGTGGTGACGGGCGTCCGCAGCGTCCGGCACCACTCCTCGCCGTAGCACCAGTTGGAGGCGGCGACGGGGGCCGGGGCGGCCAGGACGGCCAGCAGGGCGGGCAGGAGCAGGGCGACGACGCGACGCATTGTAATCCACGTGTTGCTGGGGCGGGGCCGGCGGAGCGACACACACGCGAGGGCGGCGCGGCGGCGCGGGGCGCCGGGCCAGGGTGGCGGCGTCGCCGTCGGCGTGCTCGGCGTCCAGCAGCACGCGGAGCGGCGCGCGGCGGGGCGGCGGCGAGGCGGCGTCCTAGCACGCGGACGGCCTTGAGCGGACTGCGTGCGCCGCCCAGCCCCAGCCAGCGAGCAGCGCGCCGCGCGCCGAGCAGCGAGCGAGCGGGGCGGGCGAGACGCGAGACGCTGGCCGACGGCAGCCAGCCCGGCCCGGCAGGGGAGGGGAGGGGAGGGGGTGGTGGCGGCGCGCTGCCGGGAGGTGAGGCGGTGTCGGCGGGGATGCGAAGGCAGGGCGATGCGAAGGCGTTGCGCGGGCGGAGGGCGGAAGGTGGAGGTGTGCGCCGTGCTGCGCCGCGCTGCGCGGTGCTCTCACGGGATGCGGGGTGTTTGGTGTTTTCGCAGTGTGCCACCTCGGTGCCACCTCGGTGCGACCGCACCACGCGGCGGCGCTGCAAGGTGCGGCTTCCGGAACTGTCAGATTGGCGCCGCAGACTCCACTACACCTGTTTATTGCCGCATTCCCCCCCCCCGCGCCGCCTCTTCAAGCGGAAACCGTCTTCAACGCGTCGTCCCACAATAAGCTAATCACGTTGTTTCCCGTTTTTACGACGTCGTTAGATTTTGCGACTCGGGGAAAGTGTCAAAAAAGTGGCGTCCTCCCCCGCAGCGTCGCAGCGGCGTCTGCGGACGAAAACAAAGTTGGAGGACATTAACCATAGCTTGCTTGGAGCACGGGGAGGGGCTGGTGGGCCCGGCTCGGCCAGGCCGTCTTGTTGCTCGTGCCTCGTCTCGCCAAAGGACTGGAGGAGAGCCGCGTCCGCCGCGTCCGCCGCGACGCGGGCTTAGTCGTTACCGACACCATTCAACCAGCCGAGATCCCACAGCCCCCTCCGAAAAGGCGGGGGAGGGAGGGGGAATATACGTCCCCTCGTTGCCTCGCTCCACCACCTGAGGCACGCAACGTCGCACTCCCTCACACACAATCGCAAACAAGCCGTCCCCCATCCCACCCCCTCCCCCTCTCTCACTCCCTCTCGCTCACGATCTCACTCTCTCTCTCTCTCCCTTACACGCACACACACGCGGCCATGTACCGACTAATGGGGCCTTACGCACCAAAAGCTGTCTCCGCTCGCAAAAGCCCACCTCCCCTCCCCCTCCGCCTCATCGCAGGCACGCTCGCCGGGCCCACCAGGCCCGCCAGGCCCGCCAGGGCGCGTCGATGATTCCCATTTTTTGCCTGTTTTTTGGCCTCTCTATGCAGACAATAGGGGCTCGTCTGTTAATTAATAACAGTCTCACTCCCAAACGATGTTAACATCCAATGCGCCCTCACGATTGGTTCTCTCTCTGTGTTTGTGAGTGTGTCTGAAGGCGAGTGCGGTTCGATGGGTCCGTGCGTGTGTGTGAATGTGTGTGTGTGCGCGCTTGTTTGCACGAGTTTTATTGGTATCTGGAGGACCGGCGGCGCGGGCGCACCCCTGCCCAGGCCCGGCCATCGTTAGTCGACTTTCGGGAGCACAAATTCCGTGTGCACGTCGAGAATCTGCTCCTCGGATGCGGCATCATCAGCAGTGCGGTCGCAGTGCAGCGGTGCAGCAGCAAAGCCCCTCCAGTCGCATGACTTTCATACGTCAATGCAGTTGGATGAATTTCTCATGAATCATCGAGATGAATGTATCGGTTCGCGGCGTTAGTGCCGTATCAATTATTCTTTACGGAGAAGCTCGCAAAATTTTTCATATATTTTTATGGGCATCTTTCTAGGATTGCAAGGGTGGGGGCTCCGAGGAAAAAAAACGGGAACGATTTTTAATATTTGAAAAGGCTCGACGGCGAGCTCGCCAGCGCATAGGGGTGTGAGCTGGAGGTGTCTGACTCGCGCGCCGGACACCGTAACGATGATGATGACGACGTCTTAAACCCCTATGCAAATCGGAACGCACTTTCAACGCTCGCGTCATCCAAATTAAGCCGTCCTTAATCCAAGCCGACAACGGCACTTTAATATTCGTCTGACGAGCGCACTAGCGGCCCCACCCGGCCCCGCCCCGCCCCAGCACGCCCAGCGCGTCCCCGTCCGCGGCACCCCTGCGACCCCACCGCGCAGCCCTGGCCGTCGACGGAGCGGCCGAGCGGCCGAGCCTCGCCCCATTGTCCGCTCGCCAGCGAAATCAAATACCGACCCGTCATAATAAAGATGATGTTAATAATGATTGGCGTGGCCGCGTAGCCGCGTACGTGTTTTTGTTGTTGTTGTTGCTGGATTTGGATGCTCCGTAAACGTGCGGTTTAAAAAGGGGTGCCTGCGCTCCCCTCCCCGCAATATGTGTTGACCTGTTCGAACCGCTCATCCTCCCTGGGGATGGGGAGGGAGGGGAGGAACGCGAGGGAGCGAGTGAAGCGGCGGGACGGGTAGGGAATAATTGAGAGTAGTTCGAGAGAGAGAGACTTGGAGATGTCCGCGGGCGGCAGGGCGGACGCGTTGGCTGCGATTCCGTGTCCGGGACGTCCGGGACGTCCGAGGGTCCACGACGGCATGCACGTGGGCAGAAAGAGACGAGCTGGGGACGAGACGAGCACTTACCGGAGCGGGGGCTGTCCCTGCGCGGGCTGCGCGTGGGGCGACGCGTCAGTGCTCCTCGTTACACGCTATAATTGTCCTTATTACGCAGCAACTCCGAGAGCACCGAGGATGTGCGCGGCATAAATATTGAGCGCGAAGTCACCCTCAAAGAAAGCCGGCATCCATCCATTGCAACACGCGTGAGTAGTATAGAACCCTCCTCCTCACCCGTAACAGAAGGGAGTGTCTATACTACTCGCGTACGCTGCGACAGCCATTCTGCAGCGAAATTAGTGAGAGTAGGCTGGATGCTGGGGCTCGCGTGGGAAATGCCGAAAGACGCGCCCCTCGCACTCGCACTTCTCAGCATCAATCATCATCGTCGTCGTCTTGATCGCCACCATGGAGCACGTGTTGCAACCACTCAGTGGTGCTCAGCGGCCCGCGAGGCCCGCGCGCTGCTGCCCGCCTCGCCTGCAGCCCGCCCCTCGGCAGTGTCGGCAACGTGGCGGTTAATCGCAGATCAGAGGGGGAGTTATTAAAAAGAAAAAGCGAGAGGAAGCACGAAAAACAACAACAACAAAAACAATTGCCGGACTACGGTAAAAAAATGGCTGCCCGGGGCTTCATATATATACCGGTCCCGTGCGCGCGCAGCTTCACCTCGTAAAATGTTCGAAAGTTCGAAAAGCGGACGTTGTCACTTTACAGACTTTGTCCGCTGATGTAACCGTCCCATACGAACCACAGGAAGGTTTTCACCAACGAGGATGGAGTCTGAGAGGGCCTGCAGGGCGTGTAGTTTGACACATGTCCTCCCTGCTCCGGGCCTTGCCCGCCTTGCTCCGGGCTCTCCCTCGGGCTCCGGGCCGCTCCGGGCGTGCTTGTGCGGCAAACGGCCCCCGGAAGCGACGCGCTATAAGAGGGCTGCTGTGTGACTTGGGAGAGGACATTAAAGGTTGCCGCGTTGCCCGCGTTGCCGGTACCCATGGTGGCGTGGCGGGGCGTGGTGCGTGGGTGCGGGCTCTCTCGAGGGTGGGCCGCGGCGTCGTCGGCGACTGTCTGGGTGGGGTGGCGCGTGTGTGTTCGTATGCGTGTCTGCGTGTGTGTGTGTGTTCACGGCCGTCGTGTCGATGGGGTTGCTCCTTCGGGGAGATGGGGTTGTTATACGCATCCGTCTGCCTCGCTCAAAGTGGCGACGGCCACAATGTTTCATTTCGCAAGTAGTTTGCGCTCGGGTCCATCGCACATCGCAGACCAACACACAGACACACACACACACACCACACACACACACACACACACACACACACACACACACACACGAGTCGCTCGAGCGTTAAGCTCATCTCGTATCAGTGATTGGATGCGATTGTCGGTGGCGCCCCGCTTCTGCCATGCTTTTGCCGCTGCGTTATTTTGACTCCAAACGTTTGTTTTGTTTCGTTTCATCTTGGCGGGGTGCTCCGGCGTGCTCCGCGCCACGTGGCTGGCGCGTGCCCACTGGCGTGGCGGCAAGCAGCACGGCGGCGTGCGCAGAGGCAAGCAGCACACGGCCGTTGCCGTGTTATCTATCGACCGGTCGAAAAAGCCAAAAGCCAACCTGGAAAAGAAATACACGAACGGCGACGAGTCGCGCATTCGCGGCGCACTCGCCGGCAAGGCAGACGCTGCGTCGCTCCACCTCTCTCGCACTCACGGGGCTCTCCGTAAGGGTGCGAGAGAGACAGAGCGACGCATCCCGAAGGGAAGGGCGAACCAATCCGACACGACGCGCCAAACGGATTATTAGCCTCTTCTTTGCGTTCTTTGTCGGGCAAGCCGGGCGGCTGCGAACGGTGCGAAGCATGCGGAGCGGGAAGGCCCGGCTACGCCGCGGAGCGCGGAGGGGGAGTGAGAGGGATGATAGAGGGGTGTTTGTCAGGAAATCAACTGTCTTATCGGCGAGGAAACGGGGGCCATCCTCTTTGCTTCCTTCACGACCCCGAACAAAAAATGAACACTGTTTTTTTTAGGAACATTATTTTGAAGCGGTCTCTACTCCAGCCAGCCTCGCTTGGACCTTTCAATCCAGCGGGCCCAGGTTCGGCCTCGGCTGGGTTCGGCTCGGCGGGGTTCGGCCGTGCCTAGCTCTCCGACGCGCTGCGTCCAATCCGGTCGCTGTTTAATTCATTCGCACAGTGCAGGCGCGCGGCCGGGGCGGCGGGGGCGGCCGATTCTCGACTTCTCGACCCACTGACTCGTCGCCATTGGCATTGGTGGCACTAAAAAGCAGCCAGCGGGGGGAAGCGAGCCGTGCGAGTAAAACGTGGTAAAACGCAGCGGCCTGATGCAGACAGAACGGCCTTGTGTGTGTGCGTGTGTGTGTCTGTCTGTGTGTGTGCGCGCGAATTCCAACATGCGTCAGGCAGTACATGCCAGAAGTGCCCCGATTTGTGACTGCTAATGCCACGGCCCGTGCCATGCCTGTTTTCTGCCGTCGCTTCTTGTGGTCGCGGCGGGGGCGTTGATGTTGTGCCTGCTCTGGAAGGGGGAAGGGGGACATTTGGGGGGAGGGGGAGGGTGGCCAATACTATGTGCGAGTCGTTTCACCCTGTTGAAAATGACGTCATCGCTATGGCCTGTAGTGTAGTGGCGCCTTGACCTGACGTCGGTTATGCTCCGTTTGCATTTCGCCTGAGCTGTGGTGGTCGGCGTGTGCAGGTTTCGATTTGAATGCACCGAAGAGAGCCGTCCGCGAACTACTACACTGCCGGTCGGGTGGTTCGAAATCCCGACCCTCTCCAGGCCTGCTCTTCATGATGGGCCACTCCACGGAGGGGCGGAGCGCGCAGCGGCGCCGCATGCAGCTTGCAAGACGCACTGCGTTTCGCACACTGCGAATTGAAGGGCCCAACTCGAGTCCACCCGCCCGCCGCACCCCGCCGCGCCCCGCCGCGCCCCGCCGCGTTGTCGGCGATAGCGTTGCATTGCATTGCTCGGTACGTAATTTAATTTGCGCCGAGGCAGCGCCGCGCCGCGCCCCGCCCCGCCACACCCCGCTGGCCCAATTGTGCTCTTGTGCTCCTCCGAGCGCACTCTTAGTTCCTGGTGGAATGAGGGAGTGGCCCGGGCCCAGGCCGAGCTGCAGGCCGAGGCTCGGGCTCAGGTTCGAAGCGTGCCGCGCGCCGATGACGCTCCGCCTGGATGCTTTCAGAATTCAGAGGGCAGTCCTTGGGGCAGTTAGCCAGCCTGGCAGGCGCGGCAGGCACATTCCCAGCAGTCGACGTCTCTTTCGCACTCACGGGGCTGTCCGGGAGGCTTCGGCCGAAACCATCCAATCAACGGCGTCACAGCGCTAGGGATGCTCAACATCCAAAGAGCGGGCCCTGCCTGACGTCACCGGCCCGACGAGTCCCTGGGACTAAAAGCCCGATGCAGGTGTACACAGCGGGCTTTCGGTGTGTAGCGGGCCCGCTGGAAACAACGATGTTGATAGTTAAAAGCCTGTCGGGCCTGTCGGGCCTGTCACTCCACCCCTTGTACGCATTTTCGCCAAAGTGTTCGGGCCACAGACAAACATATCGAACTAGTCTGCACAGCAGTCCACGCCAATACGCCCACTTTCATGCAATGCAAGCAGGCCAGTGGAAGCTCGCCATGAAATTATTCTTAAAAAATGAAAGAAATATTGCACTTTGGGCTCTTTTAATGGCTAATGCCTGTTCAGTTATTGACGCTATGCGACGACGAGCTTGAGTGTTCCTAACGTGAAAGGCCTCATTAATAGGTCGACGGTTGGAATTGCTTGTGGGCGCATCAGAATGCGACAGTGTCCCACCAACGCCTCTCTCTCTCTCTCTTTCCCTTTTCTCGCGGCCGCATCCGCTCATCGTCGTGCCCGTCTCTGTGAAGGCAACACGCCGTGAACTCAAAGGGGACCGGCGTTCGAACGCATCCATCATCAAGCTGCCCTGCGTTCCGTGTTTTGGCACGGCAGGCCAGCACACGGCCTGCACACGGCTTGCAGTGCACCAGCCATGTGAAAGGGCTGCAATGGGAGTTCAATGGACACGCCACACCCAACAGGCAGGAGCATCACCCTCGCACCTCACCAACAAGCGAGCGCGTCGGTACGAACCGATCTGCACGCATGCTCGGGAACATTTTTTCCTTTCGGGAACTCATACCTGTGGGGTGTGGACACACACACACACACACACACACACACACACACACACACACACACACACACACACACACACACACACACACGCCACACACACACACACGTGACGTGCTGGTCAGGCAGCGGGCGTCGTTTTGCTGCGTCCACTGACAAGGCAAAGTACTTTAGTGTCAGTGGCTGGCCGTCACTCCGTCACTTTGGGTCGGACGACGAAGCAGGTCACGGAGGAGTGGGGTCCGGTCCGGTCGAGCTGGCCTGCCCCGAGAGCCAGCGCATCTCTTAACCTCCCCCCCCCTCTCTTTTCCCCTACGCCATTTTATTTATTTACGTTCGGTTTACGTTTATATTTGATTACGGCCGCGGCTTCGCCTTGAACTGAATGAGAATCCGCGAGGTCCGTCCGTCAGTCAGATGAGGCGTCGGGCGAAACAATAACAATCGACGCTCGGATAGCGAATCGAGCCGGGCCGATGATAAGGCTGCTGATAATGCCCCTTTGTTGTTGTTGCTGTTGTTGATGACCGCGGTGTGTCACGGAGCCCCGCCTTATCAGTGTCGGCATCACGCCCCCAGGACGACGACGTGTTCGACGTGTGAGTCCTGCCCGTCCGCCGAGCTTCGCCAATCCACCCGACCATTTCGTCACTCTGCTTCATTTTCCACCATTTTCGCCGCTGTCATTACTTCTTTCTCTTGAATGTGCCGGACGATCGGTTGAAGTTTGACGGAATTTTGAACCTAAGAGCAAAGGAAATAATCTTTGGTTAGGTTCGTGTTGTCTTTGTCGCGGCGCAGCGCCATTTGACTGTGTTCTGCTTGGGCCAGGCGGAGAGTGCAAGTGTCCGTCGACCAGGTGTGAGAGCGAGTTCCTTCTGCTGCTGCGACGTCCCAGCTGCCATGAAGTGCGTGCTGCTGCTGGCTGTGCTGGCGGGGCTGCTGCTGGTGCAGGCCCTCGAGTCCGGCGCCGAGCCCAGCCTGCTGCCCGGCGGAGTGTGCCCCTGCACCAGGGAGCTGCGGCCCACCTGCGGCTCCGACGGCGTCACCTACGCCAACCCCTGCACGCTGAAATGCGCGGCGCAGGCCGTGCAGGCCGATCCCAAGACGAGAGGCTTCGGTGAGGCCAGCTCATGACATGCAGTGCGCTTTGTGATTCCACGCATTCGTGCTCACTAAAGCCTCTTTTTCCCCTGTCCAGAGCTGAGAGTGGCCCGCGACGGCCCGTGCTAGACGCGAAATGGGCTGACCCTCCACCACCTCGACGCACGGCGCACCGCCCGTCGCCATGGAGACCGGATGGATTAAAAACAGTCGGCGGTTTTTTGTTCGAACCCCTTTGAGCGTGTCTAATTCTTTCTCTCTAACTTCGATTCGCGGATTCAATCAACGGAGTGCATTAGTGAGAGAGCCCGGCCGGCCCGGCGGCGGCCCCGGCAGCGGCAACACAAACTTTGAGTAAATTTGTCTTTCTCGTTATCTTCTGCTCCATGGCAAAGGGGGAAAAGATGCACCCGTGGCGCGCGCAAGCACACTCACAGGCACACTGCAAAAAGGAGCTCCCACTTAACTCAAAAATAGTGCATCAAATTTTCTAAATCCTATCAAAAACTTGATGGTATCAAAGCGAAAGCAAAGCTCCTTTACTTATCTCGTGAGGATGACAGCTAAGAATTTCACAGTGGGGTCATTATTACATCAAGAGCGTCCTAGCGCAGACAGAACGTCAAATGGGGCACTTGCATAAAAGCTGACCTTTTGAACCTCGTGGGTTGGCGCAAATCCGCCTAGCCTCTCTGGTGGTGCATGGCGTGCAAAGCTACGGCAAAACAAAATCAAATTTGAAAAGAGGACTACGCAGGACTCGGCGGTGAGGCATGCCTGCTTCGTAGTACTGAGTACGCCGGCCCCGTTCCACAGGAACAGCCACGGGGGCAGAGCGAGCACAGCGAGCAGGCAGCGGGCGCTAGGCAAGGCAGCCGGACCTGCCGGCCAAAGAGTGCCGGGAAAGGCTCCCGCTGCTCGCCCCGGCCGTTCTGCGAACCCGGAGCGTGTCCCGCCATCCCAACACGCTTTTCCCGCGAAACGGATAACGCTCCGGCTAAATAATAAGTCAATTTCGCGCAGCTTCACCCCCGGAATTAATGCAAGATGGAGGCGTTCCGTTCATCGGCTTGGGGAGGGGGGGGGGCTAACCTCACCCCTCACCGCCGCGCCGAGAGACGCTGACTTCCATAACGAGAAAAGGTGCCAAAGTCTCGCATAAATAAACCCAACCTGAATGCGCTCTGAGACTCCACCAAGTACCCGGGCCGGCGCGGCGCGGCGCGGCACGGCAGGGCGTTCGGCCCGAGGCATCATTAAAACGAACGAGCCGACTTGTAGATGGAAGATGGGACCGGCGGCTTGCTGGTGGCATCGATATTCCAGTGGAGGTCCGCCCTGCGGCAAGGCGGCAACGCGGCGCGCCAACACCGATCTAAACAATATAAGAATAAATTGGTTATTCATTCATTTATTTTATTTTATTCCTAAAGGAGGAGGAGGAACACAAAGCTGGTTTCTGACTGACCGGCGGTAGCCATCACCCACTAGCCACCACTCTACGAACCTTTTGTTTGACTTGTGGCCCATTTGACGCAACGTGTCTGTTGTGGGTGGCGGCAAGCGCTCTTCGCAGAGCAAAATCTGCGAGACGACCCCCGTCTGCCCGACCCTCGCTTGCGTCGCTTGCGTCAACACGGTCGCGGACAGGACATGGCCGTTCAATAATTTAGCCCCGCGTCGGGGCGGTCGGGTCGTCCCGGCCAGCGCTTGCCTTACAACACACAAAAGGAAGCACAACTTGGCGAGATCACGGCAGTATTTCCCATCGGCTATGAAAAGTTCGGCTGTGCCCGGCCTTGGCGAAACAGTCCGGTAATGTTTTGGCAAGTGAGTGAGTGCACCGCATGCGGCCGCCACCAGGTCCTCGAAAGCGCCGTGTCGACGGCCGCCTCCAAGAGCGAGGCTAGCGAGGCCCCGCACAAGGCGAAATCAGCCCCCCGCTGCGCGCCGCAGCGCTGCGCCCGGAGGCCTAGACGAGGGCCTCCACGACGTGCTCTGCGATTGAATGGCGGTCGTTGGGCTCCTCCGAGATCTCCCAGACCTCCGAGAGCGTCGTGTCATCAGGATGCTGCTCGGGCGGCGTGTGTGGAGGACATGCAGCCGCAGCAAAGGCGTTCAAGTCCACCCAAAGGGACTGTTTGGTACAGACTGAAACCTGTAAAATCTTGTAAAAAATTATAAAAGCACCTACGAAAACCTAAAAAACCTGTATGAACCTCACCTAACCTAAATTTGCTCCTCGCGCTCCTCGCAGGGTGTTGGTCGGACTGTCGCCGCTCCTCGACTAATTATTGAAGCCTCCCGAAAGTGTGGACTTCTTAAAAATGCAAAATGCAGCGCCGGCGCTGCCAGAAGTTGCCAGACCGCGCCGACTGTACCTGTCGCGAACCGCTACTTCGGCGGGCGTCCTGCCGGGGAGAGTCCACGTGGTTCAAGGTCTCCGGGGGAAGACCTCAGGCAGGGAAGTGCACTCGAATCTATCGAGACTCAGACTATCGATTGCAACTACCAGCTGGCGCGCGGCACACACGTGCACCGCTACTCGCTCCCATTAAACTTTCACAGAATCTCGATGCCTTCCTGTATCGGACTGGATTACAGGCTAATTACGGCTCGGGCTGCACAAGCGCCCCTCCCTATCCGCCAGCCGCCGGCGCAGCACAGTGGGGCAGAAGACCGGCGCACGAGGCCAAAACTCAGGACGCGTTTTGAGCTCTAGCGTCGCTAAATGGGTCTCGAACCAAATGTGTGACCCCACCAATGAATTCCTCGTTTGGAGAGCAGTCCATTGGTGGGGTCACACGTTCGGTTCGAGTCCTGTTTAGCGACTCTGGAGCTCAAAAAACGCGGCTCGAGTGTTTGCCCGCCTCCACCGGTCTTCTGGCCCACTGTGCGCCCCCACCCTGCCCGCCGGGCTGCGGAGCGGCGGAGCAGCGCCCCTGCGAGCAACAGCCACGCAACCCGGCCCGGCCCCGTGTGCAGCGGGCCGCCTGCGCGCTCGACTCCAGGCGCCCGACTCCAGGCGCTCGACTCCAAGCGCCCCGCGGAGCGACGCGACGGTGAGCAGAAAGCACTTGCGTCTACACTGACTGACTGACGGACGGGTGGGCGGAATGACTATGAGTGTCTTGTGTTGAGGCACCGAGACTTCGTCCGCGGGGCGGCGCAGCGACGGTGTGCCAGCCAAGGGCCAAAGGGCCAGGCCGGGGCCTCAAGGGCCAAGGTAGAGCAACGGCTAATCACGATCCACAATCCCTCTGTAATCTCGTTACCTCACAAAGGGTGTCGGGCCGGCTGTCTCCTTGTTCCTGGAACCTTGTTCCTTACTCGTCGCTCCTTGATCCTTGTTCCTCGTTCCCTCGATCGGTCGGCGCGCCGAGGCCAGAGTCCTGCAACATTGACGAAGCGCCACTTCTCCTCTTCGGCTTGAGAGACCAGGAGGCCTGTCTCTCAAAACCACCAAACACAGAAAAAAATTGACCCGCTCTTGTTGACAATTCCACTCTCAAAAGGCGTGCCGAAACGTTTTCCAGTGGACGGCCGGGGCTCATAGGACTCGCCGAAGCAAAATGCCGAAAACACATCAATCTGTCGACTCGCCGTTCTCTGGACACTGATGTCACTTCGGGCGTCATCGTTCCTTCCTTTCGTGCCCCTTTTCTTCCCCTTCCCTTCGGTCCCCTATTCGGCCGTCGAGTCCTTATGAGTCACGGCACGGCGGTACGGCACACCGAAAATGGGGCGAAAATCGTAAAGTTACGCGGACCCTTGTCTGCCGCGCCTTCCTTGGCACAGGGACTCGTCTGCCAAGCCGAGCGTGTGGGCGGGGCGGGGCGGGGCGGGGCGGGGCGGGGCGGGGCGGGGCGGGGCGGGGCGGGGCGGGGTTCTTGTCGTCGCAAATCGCGCGTATGCGCGGCGGCGCGACACTCCACGGCGCGTCGAGGTAAAATGGGGCGCGTGTTATGCCTCCGTTCTGCATTCTGCCGCATTCTGCTCCGTGTTCTCAATTCAGAACGAATTGCAGTCGCGGCAAGTCTGGCCGGGCGGGACTGGTGAGGCTCCCTGGACGTCCACCGGGCGGGGGGCGCGCCTGCCGGGGCTGCTGGGACCACCCCGCACAGCCCCCGCACAGCCCCGCCGAGCCGTCGTCGTCCTGGAGACGGGCCGGGATGGCCGGGACGGGGAGTGACGCGCCGCTGAGCCGAGCGGAGGCTGGCGAGGCTGTGCCGCGCGCAGCAGCAGTAGCAGCAGCCCCAGCAGCGGCAACAACAACAACAACAGCGATGCAGGTGAAGAGAAAGACGCGGGAGAGCAAGCGCAGACGTCGCATCCACCCGCCTGTCCGTTCGGAGACAGACAGGACGCACCCGGAGAAACGGCGCGTACACAGATTGAAGGCGATTCCATTTTCGGTCCCGAAAACAAACACCGATCGCCGAAAGAAAAAAAAAAAGCGAGATGGAATCTCGTCGAACCCGCGGCGCAGTCAAATGGGTTCGGTTCTCTGCCCTCGGAAACAAAACAGAACCTTTCTTGGTGGAAAATCGGTCTCGAAGTTTGATCGATCTATTCGGCAGGTTTCTTGTGTGGTTTACGGTGTGTGGTTTGTGGCTCGCAGAATGTGGTGCGTGGTTTGAAGCAGGCGCTGTGTGGCTTGTGGGCTCCGACTCGTCCAACCAGAGCCCCGGCAGAGCCACGAAAAGCGACAACATGAACGCGCGTCTAGAATGTCGCGCTGTGCGGGCTGCGCGGGCTGTGCGGGCTCGGCGGGCACACTGGCACACGCGCGCGAAGAATGCCTCCGCTTTGATGTGAGCACCAAATAACGCAAAGCAACACCGCCGTCCCCCCGGGCCCCCGGACCCCCCGGGCCCCCGGACCCCCCGGGCCCCCGCGGCCCCTCGGCCCCACGCGCCGTGGATGGGGGGCGTCCTTGTCGCACTCGCGGGGCGCATGGGGCGGCATGGGGCCCCTCCCGGGCCCCTGGAGGAGCGGCACGCACGCGCCACCAGCGCCAGCCCGTCACGCGCGTCAGTGTCCGCGCCTTCCGAGCGACCAATCTCTCATGCCGGGTCTCTCCGGGTCTCTCTAGCCCAGCGGTTCTCAACCTTTCTCGGCTCGCGACCCCAAATTTGTAGCCAAAAATTTCCGCGACCCCCAGGAAAAGTTTCGCGACCCCACGGGACCCCTCCTTTAGCATGCCACTGCGTCTGATCCGAGGCGGGCATTTTGCTCCCTCAACGGGCAATTGGTCTTTGGACCTTCCTTGAGCATGCCTCTGTTACGGAGTGCGATTATCAGTCTTAGTTTGGGAGCAGTATTGTCTCAAAGTTGGCTAAAACGCTCAGAAATGTCTTTAAAAAATCATGTTTTGGGTCGATTTTAAGCAGCCACTGCGTCTGATCCAAGGCGGCATTTTGCTCCCTCAACGGGCAATTGGTCTTTGGACCTTCCTTTAGCATGCCTCTGTTACGGAGTGCGATTATCAGTCTTAGTTTGGGAGCAGTATTGTCTCAAAGTTGGCCAAAACGCTCAGAAATGTCTTTAAAAAATCATGTTTTGGGTCGATTTTAAGCAGCCACTGCGTCTGATCCAAGGCGGGCATTTTGCTCCCTCAACGGGCAATTGGTCTTTGGACCTTCCTTTAGCATGCCTCTGTTACGGAGTGCGATTATCAGTCTTAGTTTGGGAGCAGTATTGTCTCAAAGTTGGCTAAAACGCTCAGAAATGTCTTTAAAAATCATGTTTTGGGTCGATTTTAAGCAGCCACTGCGTCTGATCCAAGGCGGGCATTTTGCTCCCTCAACGGGCAATTGTTTCTTGGACCTTCCTTTAGCATGCCTCTGTTACGGAATGCGATTATCAGTCTTAGTTTGGGAGCAGTATTGTCTCAAAGTTGACCAAAACAGGCACAACGATTTTTCAAAGACATTTCTGAGCGTTTCGGCCAACTTTGAGACAATACTGCTCCCAAACTAAGACTGATAATCGCACTCCGTAACAGAGGCATGCTAAAGGAAGGTCCAAAGACCAATTGCCCGTTGAGGGAGCAATATGCCCGCCTTGGATCAGACGCAGTGGCTGCTTAAAATCGACCCAAAACATGATTTTTTAAAGACATTTCTGAGCGTTTTGGCCAACTTTGAGACAATACTGCTCCCAAACTAAGACTGATAATCGCACTCCGTAACAGAGGCATGCTAAAGGAAGGTCCAAAGACCAATTGCCCGTTGAGGGAGCAAAATGCCCGCCTCGGATCAGACGCAGTGGCTGCTTAAAATCGACCCAAAACATGATTTTTTAAAGACATTTCTGAGCGTTTTGGCCAACTTTGAGACAATACTGCTCCCAAACTAAGACTGATAATCGCACTCCGTAACAGAGGCATGCTAAAGGAAGGTCCAAAGACCAATTGCCCGTTGAAGGAGCAAAATGCCCGCCTCGGATCAGACGCAGTGGCTGCTTAAAATCGGCCCAAAACACGACCCCAGCTACCTCGCCGCGACCCCTTTTAATTTTTTCGCGACCCCACTTGGGGTCGCGACCCTAAGGCTGAGAACCACTGCTCTAGCCTCTCTAGGTCTCTCCGGTCGCATTGCCCGTACGCGTCTCGGCGGCAAACTTTTGGGCATGAAAGAGCGGGGGTTGAGGGAGGGACAACATAAAGTTGTCTTACGGCTTTGACCAGCCGTTCAAGTTCCAATTTCGTTGTGCTTTTCACCTTTCTCCCCCTACTTGGCCCTTTACCCTTGCCTCTCCTGACCTTCCCAACCTACTCTTCACGCAAGACAGACCCTCCTGCGGCCCGCACTGCCCGCACGGCTCAAAGTGGGTCGGCCACCCCTAAACTAGCCTCGCGACCCTTCAATTAAATTTAAGCGCCTCTGAGAGCGGCTCGGTCTCGGTCGCCTCTGCCATGCCGCCGGACCCGCGCGTCCTCGGCCTAACCTCAACACAGTCGGTCGGAGTGTCGAAGACTCGGCTGCGACTCGTGTCCGAGTGTCCGAGCATGCAGCCCGGCACTATGCCCTGTTCCTTGTACCACCTGCCTGGGCCTTCTCCGGGCTGCCTAGTATCTCAGCGCCACTTCCGCTGCCTCTAGTCGCCTTGGTTTGTAGTGTAGGCGAGGCTGCGGCACCGGTGCTGGGCTGCTGGCCCTGCCCCGCGCTGGCCGACCCGGACTCACCGGAAGTCGCTGGCGTGAAAGAAAGGCCACCAAGAGAGCCGCGACTGCCGCCCTGCCGCCACCAAGGAGGGGGTTGTCGTCGGCGCCACTCCGGACGTCGGCACCGTCCGCGGCACCGTCGCCGTCGGGGCCAAAGCCAGCCAGAGCCAGCCAACCAGGAGAGGCGGAGCCAGCCCGGCAGAGCTTGTGCATTTCCCGCGCTTTTTGGGATGAGCAGCGATTCGCGCGCTTTTTGAGGTGATCAGTGATTCGCGCGCATTTTGGGATGCAGCGATGTTTCATTGTTTCTTTGTAGTTGGTGCCAGAATGCGGCGTGACAATGACTTCAAAATAAGGACATTACGTGCGCTTTTCTCGCCTGTTGGCGATGCTCGTGCAATTGTTCCACTTCGCGCGCTGCACGCTGCTTACCACCCCCTCCCCCTCCTCCCCCTCTTCTCCCTTCACTCCAACCTGAAATGCGAGATTCGGCCCTGGCTGGCCCTGGCGCGCGGACTTAGTTAGTAAGACGGAGAAAAGAGCCCCGGGAAGGAGGATTCTGGACCAGGCCGAGACTGTGTGGCATTGTGCACGGGGCAGCCCGCGCAGCCAGGGCCTCCAGCACTGGCTTCCGGTTTGTGGCGTTTCCGGGAGAGGGTCAAGAGCGACTCGAGCGGACTCGAGGATGGCGGGAGGTTCGGGTGGTTTCGGGGTTCGGGTGGTTTCGGGGTTTCGAGGTTTTGGGGAAGGGGGGGGGGCGTCGCGACGTTACGTACCGCATAAGCCGGCCGCGAACAAGGCGGTGACTCGGCGAGGCGGCGCTGGCTGCAGCCATGGGACTAGCATAGCACGTCGGCCAAGACGGCCAACGCGGCCAACGCGGCCAAGGAGGGGAACGGGAACGGAACGGGGGTTGCATTTTCGTCTCTCTCAATTTGCTCCGCTAACTATCCAGACGACGCGCCAGTGCCGCGCGTGCTGCGCCAGTGTTGCCAACGGTCGCCGACGCGCGGCGCGTAATTGTTGGCCCGATTAGCGACGGAAAGTTGGTAATTAATGACTGTGATCGCGCGGCCTGGCGCGGCCCCGTGTTCCCGCCGTCGCCTCCGCGACGTCAACGACGCCAACGTCGCGCTGACGGCCTGTTGACGCCATTAGGAAGCCCTGCAGTGCCGCGAGTCGTCTGCGTCGCTCCATCTTTCTCGCTCTCTGCGTCGCACTCGCCCTGCCCGGCGGAGATACTCCGCGGGACAGCGGCTCCTGCCTGTACCCCGCGTCTGCTAGTCCGCGCCGCACGCCGCTCGCCTCTACCCCGCGCGACAGGTCCTCTCCGAGCGCGGTGGTTAGAGCGGTCACCGACAGAGCGCACCACAGCGCGCGCACGGCAGCGAGGAGTGGGGGTTAGCGGATACTGACTCGGTTCTACGCCGCCTCGTCCTCAACTGTCAGGATGGCCGAGCGGTCTAAGGCGCCAGACTCAAGGGCAACCTTACCCGTGCACACGGGGCGAGTGTTCTGGTCCTCGAATGAGGGCGTGGGTTCAAATCCCACTTCTGACATACTATTTTTCCTCGCGGAAGTTGCATTGACCTATTGCCAGAACCTTGCTGAGCACGTTCTGAGCCTTCGGCAGCCGTTGTCGTGGGTTCAAATACCGATCGCGTTTTCGTTTTTCAAAGGTTTTCTTAATTTTTTTAGTTTTCTTTTTTTATGAGCGTTGTCTTTTTGGGTTCATACGGTATAAAAAGAGGAGAGAAAAATTTTGATCTAAAATTTATTGAGTGCGCATTTAGCACAAAACTAATGATGTAATTTTTTTTTTTATAAAAGACAATGAACACATGACAAATAAAATCACTCTCCTATCGAATATCACAAAATTTTCAACTAGTTCCTACAGGTTTCGGCTTTCGGCCGGGAGTTTGAACAGCGCGAGGACGGAGCGCTGCTGGTGAGGAGCCGCAGCCTGCGCGATGGTGGTCCCCTCGAACGAGAACGTGCTGTGGTCGGCGACGGTCAGTTCCTAAAAATAAAAATAACAAAAATAAAATTGATCAAAGTAAATTTTTCGACCGTTTGAGACAAAAGAGGAAATTATTTGAAATGTTTCAGAAAGAAAAGCTTGGGAAGGACACTGGGAGGGGCGAGATTTGAACCTGGAAGCCTCACCTTGAAACCGAGCCTGGCGCCGATGGCGCGGCTGTAGTCCGAGGTCCAGATGGCGGACACGGCCTTGACGCGCACCGACCTGGCCAGCTGCACCGTCTCCTCCGTGAGCCGCTGGCCGACGCCGCGCCGCCCCGCCTCCGGCACCACGCCCAGGAACATGAGCTCCAGGATGGGGTCGCCGCCGGCCTCGGCGAACAGGTCGGCCTGCGCGTCGATCTTCGCCATGAAGTCCAGCACGAAGCGGGTGGCGGGCCGCGAGGCGCGCTCCTCGTAGAAGCGCTCGAAGAAGGACTTCCCCCCCGGGGGCGGCCGGACCTGCTCACAGGAAGCAACGTCAAAATCATTCCCGGTCATGAATGCCACAATCGTGGAAAGCCAGGAGCCAATGCGATAATATTCAGCGCTCGGCCATTTTCATCCCTCCCTGCCCTGACTCGGCGAGCAAACAGACTAAACACACTACACACACGCCAAGAACGATTCCGCCCTGGAAACGTTTTCGGGCGCCACGTTTCCACAAACTTTCCTCATTTTCGTCAAGTTACATCATTTTACATTTTCAGGCGTTTGATGGCGGTGGTAACGTAGTAACGCCAGGTTTAGCGCACTCACCTGGATCTTGTTGACGGCCGCGCCCACCATGTCGTCGCCGATGTACACGGCCACGGAGACGCCGTCGGCGAGGGCGGCGCGGACGAGGTCCAGCAGCTCGCGCTCGGCGTCCGGGTCCTGCGACACGCGCGACGCGTGGCAGGCCGACTCGTGCGGCAGGAAGCCCCGCCGCATCACCTCGGCGACGGCCTCGTGGGCCTTGGCGTCGTCGGCGGCCACGCGCTGCACGCGGACTGCAAGACAAAGACGCGAATCAAGCGAGGACCGCCATGGTCTGCCCGCAAACCGCTCCCGCACTGCAACGGGCTGGTCGCCTCAAAAACGGCAAGGTAAACACTGGACTCACGAGCACACATGTCTTCGGCGGGGACGGTGGTCTGTCTAGAGGGTCTAGCTAGAGGCACTGCACTGACGGCCAAGTGGGATGGGCAGCGACTGATGGGAGTGAGAGAGAGAGTCACCGCGACGTGTTCGGCGCCCGGTCGCCGGCCAAACATTCACTTTGGTTCGGCCGGCCGTTCCTCGTGGCCGGTCCCCCCCCCCCCTTCCCCTCCCCTCCGGACGCCCCTTCTGGCCCCTTCAGCCGGCTTCAGCCTCGATAACATTGGCGGTGACCAAAGTGAGGCTGCCCACGGGTCACAGGCAGTCACAGGGAGCGGAGTGAAGGGCCGGGGAACGCGGTCAACACCACAAACGCGACCGACATCGGGCCAACAACCGGGAAAGCCAAGCACTCGCTGGTCCCGTGTTCAAATCTCGGTCGCGTCGCGGTCATTTTCTTTTGTTTTTTTGCAGTTGGCGCTGCTGACGCTGCTTGCGTTGCAGTTGTTTTTGTTGTTGTTGTTTGTTGTTATGATCCGGGCAGACGACACGCGCGCACTGCTGTCACGCGAATGCAAATCTCCTCGTGCCATCGCGACTAGGATGCGGATCGCGGCACCGCGGCACGGCGAGACAAAACTTGATTCCCACAGCGAAAGTAGTGTAGTGGCAGTGGCGGTGTCCGGCGTGGTCCCACAGGGCAGGCACTCTGGCAGACGCGGCGGGTCGGGCAGGGCAGGGCAGGGCAGATGATAGCCCCGAATTCTCATTCTCACCGGGCCGCGGGTGCCGCGGGTGGCGCCCCCCCGCGGAGCGTTAATCTACTAACGACTAACGACTGCGCGGAATACCGTGGAAAGCGCGCCTACGCTTTCTCGCCTCCCGCCCGCGCCACTAACGAACGAAGAGGTTCGGGCGGTGAAGGCCACTGTGCCGCTCCAGGCTCACCGCCGCCCCTGTCGCCCGAGGTTGCAGCCGGCAGTGAATTTGAATGTGAATCTGCCGCTGGAATCTGCGGAGGGAAGACACTTGCAGTGCAGGTGCCCGAGTGCGCCCGGCGAGTAGGCAGCCCAACCGACACGTGAGCCGACTAAGCTGTAGAAAAGCGGGTCCTAGCCCATTTTCTCTCCAAGGAGTGGCTGCTGGTTTCCAGCCTGGCCGTGTCCAAGCCCTCTCCGATCGGAAGCTCCGGGCTCTCGTCGGTCTGTCTCTCTCGCACCCATACGGGACGCCCCATGAGTGAGAGAGAGACCTTTCACTCGGAACAGCCGGCTGGCGGGTCGGATTGACACCGCCTCGCCTACCGAGTTCATCGTGTCATCGTGTCAAAGCCACAGCCTCTCTCTCCCTGCCGCCGCCACGCCGCCACCGTCGCGACGAGGCTTCTGGGAACCTCTCCGGTTCTCATTCGAACCCAGCCAGCAGCTCAAGTCCGCCGCCAGCCCGTTAATAAGATTAAAAGACGGGGCCGGGATTCGAACCGCGGGCGATGGCCCGCCTGACTGCAGTGATTTGCGTTGTGATCCGGAGGGGCTTGGGCGTGCACTCGAGGTGCACTGGTTGCACCTGCCCCGGAAAGAAAAGTCTCCCAGTGCAGTGGGAAGGCGGTAAGGCGGTGCTTTACACGGCCTCAGCCTACAGCCCCTGCTGCCGCGCTGCGCCGCGCTGCCGGCACCAATCCGTTCCTTTGTTCTCCACCCGTTCTCTTCTCTCGCCTCGCTCTGCCACTCCGTGCTCCGTACAGCCGCGCGGCGCTGGCGCGCTGGACTAGGTACCCGCGGTGCCCGCCGTGGGGTACCTGGCCGACGAGTACCCGAAGGATCTTGAGGCGAGCCGAGCCGAGTTCACCGATCCTACCGAAGCCGAGGACCGGCCCGAAGCCGAGGGTCCCCGAAGGACCCGAAGGAAGCCGCACCGAGCCGAGGCTGGCGGCGTGGCGGGGTAGGGGCGGGGCGGGGCGGGGCGGGCCAACACACCTTGTGCCGCTCGGGCAGGCGGGCAGCCGGGCTGGCGGGCAGGCCGGGCACCACAGACGGGGCTGGCATGCCGGCATGGCACCCTACCACACAACCACCAAGAAGCGGAGAACACACAGCAGAGAGCCGGCAGTCTCTCTTGAGCCGCGCCGCGCCGAGCCGGGGCCCCGCCAAGCTGCATACCTTGGCGTCGAGGCGGTGAGCCCTCAGCCATCCGAACGGCCGAACGGCCACGGCTAGCGAAGCCTGCCAAGCCTGCGAAACCACGGCCTAGGGCGAAACCACGGCCTAGGCGGCCAGCCCCGCGACAAGTGCAACCCAAGTGCAACAGTGCAGCGTCTGCAATGTGAAAAGTGCAGTGAGAAGTGCAAAGCAAAGTGCAAACGCAAAGTGCAATCGCCTCAATCAAAGTGTGTGTGTCAGTGAACGTGTGGATTACCTCTCGCTGGATTACCTGAGGATACTGTAAGGATTACCCACCAGGATTACCTCCCAGGACCCCGATGACAGCGTGCTTGGTCCCCGCCGAGCACCGGGCCAGGCCGCCGTGCTGTCCAACGTGAGGCCGACGAGCAACAGGTGATTGCCCTGCCTCTTTCTTCTCTTTCTCGCTCCAGCCGACGCTCCAGCCTCCCTGTTTCTCTCTTCCTCTCCTGGAGCCTGCTGCTTGGAGCGGCTGCGCTCTTTGCCGGCCAAGCCGAAGCGGTCCAGGCAGCTTCCCCCCTCCCCCTCTCTGCTGCCCCCTCCACTCCTTGCGGGCGTCTCCATCACACAGCCGTTTCGAATTATTGGAAGTCTGTCCGTCCGTCCGTCCGTCTGCCTGTTTGCCTACTGGTCTGTAGGGATGCGTTTGCCTGTCCGAGGAGGTCCAGGCCCACAGCGGCGCTCGCGCACATCGGCCGTTGGAAGGAAGCCGCGTCGCTAGAGACCCTCCTGTAGGGCGTGCGGCGCGGTGCGGCGCGGTGCGGCGTGCCCTTGCATCGTTTCGTACCAATTACCTCACACACACACGCACGATCACACTGTGTGTGTGTCCCTGAATTTGATCGAGACGCGTCGGGAACGCCCCTTGCAGCGACGCTGGCTGGCCTTCGCACATCTCCTCCCGTTCTTTCCCGGCCGCGCTTCGGCCGTGCTTTAGCGCGCACCCCTTGAGGGGCCCCGAAGGGGTGGAGTGGGGCGGGGTCGCGGGGTGAGTTTTAAGCAGACTGTACTTGTCGGGGTTCTCTCCGCCGCCGCCGCCGCTGTGCGTCGAGCTGTGCGTGGTGTCGGGCTCGGGGGAGTCCTTTTTCCTTTTTCTCGCGTCGACGGCGACCTTTTTCCGCCCTTTTTTCGCGCTTATTTACCCCCGGCCCCCGGCGCGGCGCGGCTGACACCTCAAAACGGCCGGCTCGGCCCAGAGTGTCGCCGGGGGACCGTCGCGGAGCCGCCATGCCATGCCGCCATGCCATGCCGCGTCGTGCGTCCGGGACGGCCCCTCTCCGGGCGGCGTCGGGTTTGCCTCGCCTTGGCCGTCACCGCCGTCACGGTGGACTGGGAACCCTTTTCCAGAAGAAGCGAACCCGACACACTCCCGAGGTCCGAGGGCAGACCCTATTGGTTCAAATTCGACTGACGTCGCCACTTCCAGCGACTGCATTCGGCATGTCTGTCTGTCCGTCTGACTGCCTCTGGCGTGTCCGCGTGATTTTATACCTTTTCCTCGTATTGGGAATGCAAATGGGAGTGCGTCCGTCCGTCCGTCCTTCGTCGATAAGAAGGGGAGCTGTGCATTTGTTCAGCAGGTAGTACAAACAGGCGATAAAGGACTCGGAGGGGGGTTCACACGCTGCGATCGGTACTCTGACAAAAAAGACAAGTGAACGAAATGCGGAAATATAATGACAGTAACGGATGTCGCACGAAACTTTGGCGCGGCCCACTGACCACCGACCAGCGAGTCCCGTGTCCCGTGTCCTGACCGTCACCTGTACGGGAAGGGGCAGGGGGCGCGGAGTTCAATTACGGCCACATGCGCGGACGCACACTCACACCCAAAAGCACAGCCGTGGAACTGGAGGGGTGGCTGTACCTACACTGTGTCGCGTGTGCGATACCGTCACCACAGTCCAACGCAGCGCAACGCAGTGACGGGAGGGGGCGAAATGCTTCCCGCCCGGACTGTACCTTGCTGCCCATTACCGGACCCACCCGAAGGAAGGCCTGCACCACTGTGCTCCAGCCGGCCTACCCCTTCCCCCTCCCCCTCCCTCCCCTGTTGCCGCCCCGAACCTCCCCCTCCCACACCCACGCCCGGCAGGCCCGGCAGGCCCGGCAGACCGACGTGAATGCTTCGTGCGTTCGGTTTCTGTGCGTGGCGGGGCGGGGCGGGGCGGGGCGGGGCGTGCAAGTCCGCGCGTTTCCCCGCCGAACACGTAGCAGGGCGAAAGAAGGGCGCATACAGCGTACCGATTTCGTCGCTCTGTCTCTCTCGCACTCGCGGGGCGTCCCGCACAGGTGCGAGAGAGACAGAGCGACTAGGCAAGCACACCGTAAACGGCCGCGCGCGGGGTGCGTTCTCAAAGCGCAGCGGAAAGCGGAATGCGTTCGCGGGCCGGGAATGCGAGAATGCGACCAGTGTCTCACCGGCCCAATTGTTTTCCTGTTGTTGTTGTTGTTGTTGTTGTTGTTGTTGTTGTTGTTCGGACGGCACCGCCAGCAGCGAGCGACGGCGAACAGTGTCACAGTGTCTGAGCCGCCTACGTTTTTCGAAAATCTACTCGAAAAAAGAATTGTCGAATGGTCCAAAGTCTTGGACTGCTTTACTTACACGAGTGTCCGTCCGGTGCTGGCGGCCGTGTCTGGCGGCGGCCGGCGGTGCTGGGTCTCTTAGTTGCCTGATAAACACGACATCGGCTCGCCCGGCAGGTTGCCGGTAAGTGAGGGCTATTGTGCCGCCATCAGCGTTGCGCTGCCAACATTGGCGCCAGCAGTGCTGCCAACAGTGCTGCCAACAGACAGGTGAAAAGCCCTGCTCCCACCGCCCCTCCATCCAGCTCCAGGCCCATCTCGCCGGAATTCAACGAATGTGACATCTCATCCGAATAATGGAGATTATGTCATCTCCATATTTTTTTTTTCGTGACAACATTGCTCTTTTTTCTCTCTTTTTTTTTTTCAAGTGAATCCGGAGCGATTCAGACTCGATTCGTTTTTGTTTGAATGGGTGGTGTATTTCCCCCCATTCAATCGAATGTGACGTCACGTTCGTTGCTCTCTCTCTCTCAACTCAATGTGCAGGACTGGCTGACAGCCACGTGCCAGAAATACCATCCCGGGAGTGCTTTTGCCGCCACTCAATTATGTATCTATCCCCTGTCCGGTCTTCCTGTCCTCCAGTCGTGCTCGCCAACTCGCGCCAAAAGCGTCCCGCGGGACGTCTAAAATCGACGTCACCGATGAAAAGCCGGCGCCAAAATTCCACATCATCAAGAAATAAAAACGACTGCTTCGGGGCGACGGTTCCCATGTTTCCTGTGCATAATTGGCCGACGTTTTGTTTCTTTCTTGATTTCCCGCAATTCGTCGTGCAGCGCGCACTCACACACACACACACACACACACACACACACACACACACACACACGCACACACACACCACACACACACGCACGCTGCCACGCCCCCGCATGACTCACTGCGGCGCCTTGTCTAGTGTGCATGTGTGTGTGTGCGTGTGTGAGTGTGAGTGTGTGTGTGTGTGTGTGTGTGTGAGTGGCCCGCCGGACCGCCCCGTCCGCATTCCCCCCGCTCGCTCCGCTCCCGTCCCGAGAGCCCCTCCAGAGAGTCTCCACAGAGCACGCAGAGCACTGAGCAGTTCATTACCAGACTTACTTACTCCACTCACTTCTCCGCGCGCTGCTCCTCTCCGCCGCTCCCCAACCATTCATTTTGTTTCCGGTTTGGCTCGGCGGGAAGCCCTTCTAGTGTAGCGGCCGCGCGGGGCGGCGCGCGGGGCCGCTAAAAAGGCGGCCACGTGTTATTACCGTGCCGAGGATGATGCACTGCCAGTGCGGAGGTTCCCAGCGACGCCCCCCACACTGGAAGCATTGTGGCGGCGCTTTGATATTCCCGTCATGTCCTCCCGTCGACACGTGTGTTGTTGTTGTTGTTGCTGTCCGTGCGCTGCCCTTGCTGTTGTTGTTGTTGTTGTTGTTTGGGGGCGCCGCCGCGCCCAACCGTGCGTGCGAATTCCGCCCCAGATATGAAGTGCACACCCACCACGCTGATGAGTTAATTGTGAGAAACTCTTTGGCGTATCGTGAGCGGCCGCGTGCGTGAGTGTGTGTGAGTCGCTGTGTGTGTGTGTGTTTCCGTTTGTGTTCACACGGGCAATCATCACACCTGCCGGGCCGTGCCGTGTCGTGTCAGCGATCGCGGTGTAGGAA
This sequence comes from Thrips palmi, assembly GCF_012932325.1. Taxonomy (NCBI): domain Eukaryota; kingdom Metazoa; phylum Arthropoda; class Insecta; order Thysanoptera; family Thripidae; genus Thrips; species Thrips palmi. The sequence goes on along the minus strand of NW_023144629.1, from coordinate 4,177,340 downwards.
TGCGCGCGAATTTGTAACACCGCCATTCAATTATAAAAGCGTCGGGCCGAAAGTGTGGTGGTCTGTCTGTCTGTCTGCCTGCCTGTCTGTATGTATGCAAGCCAGTCACTGCGCGTTTGAGTTAGTGTGTGTCAGTGACTGCGTGTACGTGTGACAGCACGACGCCGTGCGTGTGTGTGCGTACCCGCGTACTACAACCGCGTGCGTGCGTGCTGTGGGTTCGGTCGGCGCCGCGCTCGCGCGCCGGCCGCGTACGTACGTACCGCCGCGCTGGTCCTTTTGCTACCTCTTACTCACCAGGGTCGACGTCGTGGCGCCCGCCCCGCCCCGCCCCGCCGCGCCCCGCCCCGCCCCGCCCGGCCACGCCCCACTACGCGCCGCCTCAGAGCCAGAGCCCAGAACCTCAGAGCCTGCAGGCGGGCAGCACCGACGTGGCAACCGTGGCAACGCTGGCCGGTCTCAGGGCCTAAGTACCCGGTACCCGGTCCCCGGAGCCGCGCCGCCGGAGACGAGAGCCGCGCCGCTCAGCCGCCCGGCGTCGTGGTCCATCGCAGACTGTGCCATAGGCAGCCGTAGGCACACTGTGAGGGCCGTCGGACCGGAGGGAACAGGAGCACAGTGGGCCAGAAGACCGGTGGAGGCGGTCGAAATCCCGGACGCATTTTGACTGCTTTCGTCGCTCTGTCTCTCTCGCACTCATGGGGCGGTCCGTAGGGGTGCGAGAGAGACAGAGCGACGAAGCAGTGTTCGGACGGCTGCGCGGCCTGTGGACAAGTCCGGCCTCCGCGGAGGCGGGCTGGGTGGCTGGAGCCATGGCTGGAGCCTAACGGGAAGTGGCCCACCTGGGCTGTGGGCACTGCGCTGCATCCACTCGCAGTGGACTCATTTTGATGCAGAATGCAGAACAATGCGCTCCTAGTCAAACAGCTCGTGGCGAGCGGGGCGGGCGAGCCCTTGGCCAAGCCCGGGCACTGGAACGAAACGAACCAAACGAACCGCCAGGCGCCTATCCCCGTGCATCGGTGCACCTGACTTGCCAATTGCATCTCTTTTCCCTCATCCTTTTGCATAACGGGTGCGCTCATCCACTGACATCTATTTGGCTCGAGGCGGATTATATTGAAGTCAGGTGCCCGTTAGTCTGATCAGTCGCTAGAGAAAAATTAAAGGAAAAAGCTGAGTTGAAAAGAAAATTTTATTTAGTATTTTGTGTCGTAATCTGCTTTGAATTGGATGGGTGCTGTATGAAGAGAGTATATCGACACACGAATAACTATGTGTATCGACGATATGTAGAACTCCCGGTTACAGTCCCGTACACTCGTGAATACAGTTCATTGGGGTGTCACTGGTGTGGTCCACACAGCGGTCGCCTCTCCGAAAACGTGTTTCCCAAAACCACCGCGAAAAGAGAAAATAAATTTAAACGAAAACCGCTCGACAATGACGCACACGGCGCCAAATAATTGCGGTGTACGCGTGCGTATGCGTATTTGTGTGTGTACGCTGGAGGGGAGGGGGGCTGTTGACATTCCCGCGGCCCGTATACCGGCTGGAGTCGCGCTGGAGCGGCCTGGAGGAGCCTGGAGCCGCCGCTGGAAGGCCGGGAGGGTAGGGGAAACGCCGGTGCAACGCGCTGCTGGAGCCTGGAGTGCCTGGAGTGACCACAAGAACCAGTCCTGCCTATCCCTGCTGAGCAGACGGCAGGCCGGGCCGCGCCAGGCCGCGCCAGGCCACGGACCCGACAGCCTTGGCGTGGCGTGGCAGGCGATCTCTGCGGTTGAGTTGCGCCTACTATAGATAGACGAGTGCAGCTGCAACACGTCGGCGTGCGCGTTTTTGGAACGGGGCTGCAGGCAGGCTGCACCGTCCGGGTTGTTGCCGGAGCTGTGCTGGAGCTTTGCTCGAACTTTACTGGGAGCTTTGCTGCATGAAGGTTGGCTGGAGCTGTACTGGAACTTTGCTGAAGCTGTACTGGAGCTTGAAGCTTTGCTGACGCTTTGCTGAAGCTTTGCTGGAGCTTTGCTGCAGCTAACCTGGCCCTGCGTACGCTTCATTACAGAATTCATCGGTAACCCGATAGGAGGGAAGGGAGGGGGGGGGGGCTTTTCCAGGGCACGAGGAATACGACCCCGTCTCACGACCGAAATAAAAAGAACGAAAGGGGCAAACGAAAATAGAGCAAAATAAAATCGGAGGGAGAACATGCACGCGTCCATTTGCGGCGTGCCGTAGCTCCGTTTTTATATCGCGGGGTTTCTTACTGGAGCGCGCTGCCCCGAGGCTGGCCGGCTGGCCCTCCACGGGCCTCTCGGCTGCTGTGCCGACTGAAAGCGCAGGGGGGCCAAAGCTGAAAGCCCGAAAGCTGAACTTGGCCGTGATGAAGAGTGATGCCAGCCTTGTCTCTTGCTCTCTTTTCCTTGTCCCGCTGGAGCCGCGTCTCTCTCTCTCTTTCTCCCCCGCGGTCCGCAGGCCGGCCTGCCTCTGGCGTGCTTCGGCGAGCTTTGGCGTGCTTTTGCATAGCCTGGCGTAGCCCCAGCCGCTGGCTGGCCGCACGGAATGCCCGGCCGTTTCGCCCGCTTCTCTCTGTCCTTGTTGCACTTGATTGCAGTGCCTTGGCTTGGCAGTGCCGCTGCGCGTGCCTAGCGTGCCCGCCGCCATGCCGATTATGCTTTATATTTTCATGAAATGCCTCTCTCTCTGACTGTGTGCTCTCTCTCTCTGTTGCAGCCGGCCCGTGCAGTACCGACGGCCCGGCGCCGTCCGCGCGGGGCCTGCTGGGGGGCCGAGGGCTCCCGGGGGCCCGCAGGGGTTCCCGGGGGCCGCGGGGGCCGGACCGCGGGGGCTGCGCGCGCCCCTGGGACCCCTGGTCGGACCCCCGGGCCCCCGCGCCGCCGCGCCGCCCCTCGGCCTCCGGGGCCCCTCACCCGGCAACAACAAGAACAGCAATAACAACATCAACAACAACATCAACAACATCATCAAGATGCCCGTCAAGGATTACGCCACTTTGAGGTACGGAGAACCATTGTCTAAGCGGCGGGCGCATTGTAGTGTAGTCCCTGCCGTGTACCCCCCCCCCCCCTTTCTCCACCGTGCTAAGGGCTTCAGTGTGGAAACGTTCAGGAAGTCCATTCCAAAGTTATTGCTTTCAAATCACAGTCCTCACCAACGTCCGCGGTTCAGAAGGATACTCCAGGCGTGCTCCCAATGTTCTCCGCCCGTTTTTTCTAAATCTTAATTTCGGGGGAGACTTGCGTTCGTCGCTCTGTGATGACGCCGGCCCCTCCCCGTGGGAAGGCAGCCTCGTGTTTTTTTTTGCTCTTTGTCGCCGACTATTAATTTCTCTTTTTAGCGTTTCAGCGCTGCGCGTTTTTCTTTTTACGCCCCTGCGGTCGTTGCGTCCGTTGCACTACCGGCTTTGCCGTCAGGTTGGCTGCACGGCGCAAACTTCAGCAGGTTCAAACAAAAACTTTGATCCGCTTTTCTTTTTTTTTTGTCGCGTTTTGTTGGCCAGGCTGGCGGGGCGGGGTCGCCACCCCACGCGCGCGCGTCACCCCACTTTGCACTTTGCTTCGGTCTCGCTGTCCGAAACGGGAGCGGGTTCTTTCCTCCGCATACCTCACCGCGTGCCTGGCCTCCCGCGGGGATGCCCAGAATGCGCGGCGCGAGTTGAAAAATGATTCAAGAGGCAGTGGCGGGGAGCGAAGGGGGGAAAAGCGGGGGAAGCACGCGGAACGGTGTGAAATGTTCTATTTTGAACGTCGAACAATGCGGCCTATTTTTGGAATCAGTGTTTGCGCGCGGTTTGCGTGACTGTACGCGATCGCCGAGTTACCAGAAACGTCACCGGCCCACGGTGTTCTAAAGCAAGGCCCAAAGAGTACCCACCCGTTGAGGGAGAACGATTGGCCGCCTTAGATTAGACGCAGTGGCTGCCTAAAGTCAGGCCAAACGACGATTTCTACACATTTGTTACCGTTTCGACAAACTTTGCTGCAATACCGCTCCCAAACTAAGGTGGCCAATCGCACTCCGTAACAAAGGTGTTCTAAAGGAAGGCCCAAAGAGTACCCACCCGTTGAGGGAGAACGATTGGCCGCCTTAGATTAGACGCAGTGGCTGCCTAAAGTCAGGCCAAACGACGATTTCTACACATTTGTTACCGTTTCGACAAACTTTGCTGCAATACCGCTCCCAAACTAAGGTGGCCAATCGCACTCCGTAACAAAGGTGTTCTAAAGGAAGGCCCAAAGAATACCCACCCGTTGAGGGAGAACGATTTGGCGCCTTAGATTAGATGCAGTGGCTGCCTAAAGTCAGGCCAAACGATGATTTCTACACATTTGTTACCGTTTCGACAAACTTTGCTGCAATACCGCTCCCAAACTAAGGTGGCCAATCGCACTCCGTAACAAAGGTGTTCTAAAGGAAGGCCCAAAGAGTACCCACCCGTTGAGGGAGAACGATTGGCCGCCTTAGATTAGACGCAGTGGCTGCCTGAAGTCAGGCCAAACGACGATTTCTACACATTTGTTACCGTTTCGACAAACTTTGCTGCAATACCGCTCCCAAACTAAGGCGCCTAATCGCACTTCGTAACAAAGGTGTTCTCCGAGTCTCCGAGTCGCGGATCGGGCTGCCGTTTCTGCCCCGCCCGTTGTCTTGATGTCCTGATGCCCTGATCGGTCCTGACTCCTGATCCGAAGGACCTCTCTCTGCTCCCGTTGCCGCGCCTTGCCGGGACTCCAGCTCTCCGTTGCCATGACAACGATCGCCGTGGCGTGCCGCGCGCGTCCAGTGATGGGGCTGAAATCGCTCCAAATCGCTGCCTGTCTGTAAAGATTGGACGACTCAGACGGAAGCCCTTGCTGCCCGTCTTTTACTTTTTTCCCCTCTCTCTGTCTCTCTTTGTCTCTCTCGCTCTTTTTTTTTTTTGCGGCCCATTGCGGTTCGGCCGGCGTGCCAGGCATTGTGCATCGCGCTCTACGCGTTGTGGTGCATCACCGATCATGCGGGCGGCTCCAGTTACGCCCCTACACTGTGGGAAACGGCCGAAATCCTAAAAGCGTTTTGAGCTCCAGAGTCGCCCGATGGGACTCGAACCGAACGAGACGAGAGACGAACGCGGATGGCATGGCGCTGTGTGCGATTGGAGTTGACAATGAAGAGGCAGACCGCGCGGCTCTGCGAATAAGGGGGATGGATTGCGTTATTTGCAGTCAGCTGGCGTGGCGTGGCGTGGCGGCTTATGCAAAGAGTGGGAACGCCTGCCCGCCGATTCCCGGTGCAATGCCTGGCAATGCCTGGCAATGCCTGGCAATGCCGCACAGTGGGATCGGGGCCGGACGGCCGCACCGGCACACCGCTGTGATTGCGTCTCTTTTGTCGAGCGCCTCTCTCTCTCTCTCTCTCTCTCTCTCTCTCTCTCTCTCTCTCTCTCTCTCTCTCTCTCTCTCTCTCTCTCTCTCTCTCTCTCTGTGTGTCCCCGTCGGGAGGACCGGCCGGAAGTCGAGGAATTGGACGTCGCCGCGGAGTGCTTTATTTCGACGCTCTGTCTCTCTCGCACCCTCGCGGGACGCCCCAGGGAGACAGAGATGGAAACCCCCACTCGGGCTGCTGGGAGAAATTTGGCCGGTCTCAGCCCTTGCGCTTACATTGTACGTCCGTCTGTTGCGGCCGCCGCTCCGTGGAGGCCGACGAGGAGGAAGAAGGAGAGGAGAGGAAAGGGTTGAGAGAGAGAGAGAGAGAGAGAGAGAGAGAGAGAGAGAGAGAGAGAGAGAGAGGAGGGGGAGGGGGAGTGTGTGCCCGAGAGCCAGCGGGATGCCTTTGCCCCGGAGCTGGCTGGGGCGGTCTTTGGGCTGGGGCGGTCTTGGAGCCACTTGGGGAGTGCCCCGGCGGCCCGCGGCCCGTCGAGTCACCCGTCGGGTAAACACTCCCGGTAACTAGCTATTTGGGGTAGCTAGTTTGCGCACGCCGTCGTCTGCCTGCCTGCCTGGCTGGCTGCCTGCCTGCCCGCCTGGCGGCTGGCCCGCTTTGCCGAGGTGGCGCCCCGAAACGCTGAAACAGAATGCTAATCAAGCTGAGGGCTGTCTGCGCCCCCGGGCCGCCGGGCCCCCAGGCGCTTGAGTGAGTCCCCGTCTCCACCAAGAGCGGCACGGCCGGCCGACGTGGACGACGCGGACGCGGCTGCCTGCCAGCCCTGGCGGGGCGGCAAGGCAGCCTGGCCGGCAGGCAACCCGCACGCACGCCCGTGCCACGGGTCGGCCCGCGCTGCAAGGCGTTTCGCTCCAAGCGCGGTCGAGTACCTGTGCTTTAAGTACCTGCGCTTTAACGCGGCGGTGGGAGAGAGGGGGGGAGGGGGGAGAGAGCGCAGGCCGCTGTCCATCTGTTTTATTAGGGGGCTCTGGCCACAGCACCGCGGCACTCGCCATTACTATGCCGCTCGCTCTGTCTCACTCTGTCTCACTCTGTCTCACGCTGTCCCGCTGCCGGCCGTGCTGCCCGTGACCGCCAACGACCAGGGGCGGGGCCGGTGTGCTGCCCGCCGTGGTCACGTGGTCATTGGGAGCGGCGGGCCTCGACTGACTATCGAGGGCCGCACCGAGTCCCGGACGTGTCTCGTCGTTCTGTGTTTCGTTTAGCTGAAGTTGTCGCCCGTCGCTACCCGTACACCCACTCTCGGCGCTCCCACTCTCCCACGTGGAGGGTCGAACCGCGTTAGCCGAGGACCGCCCGGAGCCGCCCGGAGCTGAGAGGACTTCCGGACTCCGGGACCATGCCGCCGCCACCGGCCGCCACCCCTCCAGATCCATGCCAGCGCCATGCATGCGGACGGGCAGGCGGGCAGCCCCCCGGCCCCGGCCCCGGCAGCGAGCGTCGCGTTGACCCCGATTCGGGTTATTCATTCAGTCCAGGCCGTGTGTGTGTGTGTGTGTGTGTGTGTGTGTGTGAGTGTGCAGGCCGGGCAGCGCAAGGCCGTCTCAAGGCCCTAAACACCGCGCCGCACGCCACGCGAGGCCCAGGGCCGGGGGCGGCCGGGGGCGGCCGGGGGCGGCCGGGGGCGGCCGGGGCGGGTAGCGGTTAGGGGGCTGGAGTGGCTGACGAGGGAACAGGGGTGTCTCCTCCGGGCCTCCAGGTGGGGTGGGGGTGGGGGTGGGGGTGGGGGCGTTGGACGCGCAGTCTGTTCGCTGCCAGCAGTCGCAGGGGGTGGCGGCGGCCGGGGCGGGGCCTGGGGGCGGCGGGGGCGGCGGGGGCGCGCTGGGGGGCGTTGTACGGCGGGGGCACGCTGCCGCAGTTTCAACTGGGACGACGGGCTGGTCGGTTGGGGCAGGGAGCCACAGGCAGCGCGGCGGCCACAGCGGGCCCCTCCGGCACGCCAGCCCCGCCAGCCCCGCCAGCCAGCCCCGCGGGCCAGCCGGCTAGCGTGGGCCAGTGGCCACGCAGTGGGCACTCGTGGGCCGCGGACACCGCCCCGCGCGGCGCGTTTCACCACCGCCGTCAACATCAACATCACCACCACCGGCATCATTCTTCACCCTCCATCATCTCGTGACGTGTGTGTCTGTGTGTGTGTGTGCTGCCAAGACAAACAACAGTCCTCCGCCCCGCCAGCGGCGCCCCCAGCGCGCATGCAACGGCGGAACCAATCATGACGTGACGACCGCGGAAAGGGGAAGAAACATCGCCGCCTCTTTCTCTCTCTCTCTCTCTCTCTCTCTGTGGTGATTCCCCGAACACGTCGTTCCCCGAATCGAACGGCGCGTGCTACGCGGTGCCACGCGAACCGCGGACACAGACAGCGTGACGGCGACCGCCGCTCAACCGCCCAGAGCGTGGGATAGGTTCGAAGAAGGCGCGGTCGGTGTCCGGGTGCGGTACGACTTTTCGACCCGCCAATGACGCGGAGCAGTGCGACTGCCGGCCTTCTCGTTAAGTCCTTTCCTGTTTTTGTCCGACGCCCAATTTTAGCGCCGGCCCGCTCAAAAGAACGCGTTCTGAAATCCTTTTTTCTAAAGGGATGACAGGAGTTGGCTGTAATCAAATTAATTTGCGTAGCGAAACCTCGGAAGCGGGGCCTCCGATCTGAGCTCGTTGCCCTTCCCTTCCCTTCGTGAAGTCGGTCGGAATCGCTTCAAACGACCTCGGCCTCTGAGTGGCGGTTGTCATCACACCTTGACTCGCCGCGAGGCAGGCAGGCAGGCAGGCAGGCCCATCCTGATCGAGTTAGCAGCCACTTACCGACCCGCGGCCCTTTTTGAGGCCCCGCGCCCCGGCTCCGCGGCCGGTGGTATTAAACGGGGCGGAGTCGCTCTGTCTCTCTCGCACTCGCGGGGCAGGCCCGCAGGGACACTGGCGTGCAAGAGAGACGGTGCGACCGTTCGGAATCAGCCTCCTGATTGGCTGCGGGGGCTTCTCGGTGTCGCTAATGGCGCTCTTCTTAAGCGCGACCCCGCACCGTGCTCCCTAAGACCCTCCTCCTGGAGCCCTCTCCTGGAGCCCTCTCCTGGAGCCCTCTCCTGGAGCCCTCTCCTGGAGCCCTCTCCTGGAGCCCCGTGCGCTGCTCCGCCGTCGAGGGCAGCGCGCCGTTTTGTGCAAACAGATGCATGAGTGCGGTTTTACGTGTCCTTTTTCCTGGCCCTGAAAAGCCGGCCTGTGACGCTGTGCGCTGCGAGTGCGAGAGAGACGGAGAGAGCGCCCGGCGGGGTGGGCAGTGCGCCTCGCAGACGTGTGCGCTGGCTGCCTACGCTGCAGGCTGACCGGCTGGGACCGGTGGAGGCGGTCAAAGTCCCGGACGCGTTTTGAGCTCCAGAGTCGCTGAACGGGACTAGAACCGAACGTGTGACCCCACCAATGGATTGCTCACCGAACGAGGAATCCATTGGTGGGGTCACACGTTCGGTTCGAGCCCTGTTCAGCGACGCTGGAGCTAAAAACGCGCCTAGAGTTTTGCGACCGCCTGCGCCGGTCTTCTGGCAGGTCCACTGTGGCGTGCAAATTGAATGCCGCGTTACACGTTACAGTGTGTGCGAAGGGCCAAGGCCACCGGATTAAAGCACGATGATTGAGGCCCTTTCCCGCCATTATCACCCTGAAGGGCCTTAAGGGCGTGTAGGGTCTGTGGGGTCCGAGGGCGCGCTCGGCCCTGCCTGCCTTCCGTGGCCAAGGCCCCGCGCGCCCCGCCCCCTATTTTTTATGGAAAATTTGTGATGTAGATTTGGCGGCGCTGGTAGCCGCCGGGGTCGCGGCGAGGCGGGCGAGGCCGCCGCCGTGCACGTCAAGGGGCGGAACGCGGAGCGTGGCCGTCAAGGCCGGGGGGGGGGGGGGGGGTGTCTCGAAGGGGCCTCGCGACGTGTGTCCCGCCGAAGGGGACATGCGCGTTTTGCCCATTACGCTACTAGATTCCAGCGTTAGAAATAAATGGGAATCTGTCGGAAATTTCCAAGCTTCCCTTTCAGAAAGATTTTTCGTGTCTCTCTGTGTGATTGTACGTTCCCTCTCGCAAATAAGCGCATTTTGTGCCACGCGCGCGCGCACTAAGTGCGCACGCAAAGTCCATCACGTATTTATCATTCCGTGCAAAATGCACGAGAGCGACCCCCCCCCCCTCACCTTTGCAATAATGATGCGATTTCGCGGGGATTTTCACACGGTTCGGCTTCCCGTGGCGGTTTTCCCGATTTTCCCGGCCCGCCGCTCCCGCCGCGTTGGCCCTGCCTCGTGGTCCTGGTGGCCCTGGCGGCCCTGGCGGCCCTGGCGGCCCCAGGTGCGCGGAGTGCCGAATTTCGTCGACGGGCTCACCGGCTCACCGCACCAAACTTGCCCCCTTAATCCTTCCCTTCCGCCGTGCAGGGCCCTTGCCGCCCTGCCGGGCCAACTTGCGTGTCGTGCCGGCAAGTTTCCCCGCTTTTCTTCTGAGGGCTTTTCCTCGAGGGGCTTTCCTCATCGCTTTCCTCCTCCGAGTCCACGGAGTCACGCGGCCGCACGCGGCAGCACGCGGCGCGCGGGTCGATGCCGGCAAACACCCCGCCACGCCTCGACGTCCACCAGAAAAGCAAACGGCCGAATGGATGAATGGAGAGATGGATGGGTAGATGGATGAGTGGATGGATGGATGGATGAGCGATGGAGGGAGGGGAGGGGAGGAGAGGGGAGGGTCAGCGAGAACCGAGAAAGACGAAATCCCGAAGAAGGAGGGATTATTCGGATTATTTGGATTATGTGATCGCGGGAACCTGATGCATTCGCCTGAGCCGAAAGCCTCGGCCGAAGCCCCCCTCGGCCTGATCGCCCCGACTCGCTGCGCCCCGTGTCCACGGCGTCAAGTCGACAAAAGGGGGCTTAGCTTACAGTGTTGGCGATCCCGCCCCCTCCCCCGCCCCGCCTACAGTGGCGCGAGCCCTCCCCCACCCTGCCACCCCTAAAGTCAAGAATCTTGCTGCTCTTTCAGGGAAGCACCTTGAGGGAAGTGGAGGCATGGAGCCTACTCGCTGCCGCTCTGCAGGCGGTCTCCGGAGAATCACCCCCCCCCCTCCCCCTCCCCTCCCCTGCTTCCGCTTTTCCCCGAGTAGTTACTCCGCGAGGTTCCGCGAGGTTCTCCGCTCCTCCGAGTCATGCGCGCTGCTCCACCGCTCGCGGGGTTTGAGGACTGTGTGAGTCTGATTGGTCGGTGGGGCGTGTGACTGAGCGTCCGGTTTCGGTTTCCGCGCTTTTTTCAGGAGGCTCCGCTATGTTCTCGTCCTGCCTCTCCCACATCTGGACATGGTGAGTGCCTCCACCCTGAAAAAAGAAGTCGTTTTTTGAACCGAGAGTGAATTTACTTGAAACATGAAGTCGATTTTTTTTTTGGGCGTGTGTGGTGGTGGGCTGCCCCGCAGTCTCGCAGTGCTCTAGTCTCGGGGCTCTGATTGGTCGTTTGACGGCGGGCCCATCCCGCCTCGTCGCAAGATGGTGGGGGGTTGTCAACGTCTCATCGCGTGGGAGGGGGGGGGGGGGGGAGCCGTGCTGGCGACACGCAGTGCGGCCCACTGCCGCCCCCACCCTCTAAGCCCCGCTCTGATCGTTTTTTCGAAAGCATGTTTGTCATGTTTTCTGATTAGGGTCCCCGGGCACTCGACTATGTGGCCGTCCCCGGGGCGTCGTCGCCACACCCGGAAAAGGACACCGCCCTTACAGTGCGTCGTGGCGGGGAAATCCGCTCTGGAAAATTCAATTTTTCCGGTCGCTAATGTACCCTGGAGCGACAAGCTCACCGGGTGCTGAGCTGTTCCACCAAGAGTTACACGATGCGCTTTTCTGACCGCTGTGTTTTTGTTTTCTTTTTGTTCCAGGCTCGAGGCTCCGCAGACGTCGCCCATCGGCAACCCTGCCGTTGCCGTCCACGAAGTCCGAAAGGTGAGCCCGCCATGGCGTTGCTGGTTATTTATCCGCGCCGCAACGAATCCCACTCAGGGCAAGCCAGGCAAGCCGTTGAGGCAGACGGCGGTCGAAAGGGTAGAGGGCACTGAGGCGCGACGCAGCGACGCAGCCCGCGCAGCCAGGGGTCGCCCAACCGCGGAAGGGAGGCGAGAACCTGGCAGGGATGATTTCGGAACCCGCAGGAGAGCGGTGTTGCGCGGTCCACTGCCGCAAACCCCCCGGTTTGGGGGGGGGGGGGAGAGTCCGCAGCCGGCCGCCACTTAGCGGACTTTACCACGCTTACCGCTTTCGCGGCTGCGGTGGCTTTGGCCCCGCCTCGCCTTGCCCGGGCCGGACGGGCCACTTCCGTAAACACCAACCCTCTGTCTGTCTCCGCCGCCCCAGCCGTGCAAATCGTGATTCGGACCGACTTTGAGCGGCCTCGGTCTGACGGGGTGCATTCATCACTGGGGCAGTGCCGCGGCGGCGGGGGTTGTCATGTACCTGTGTGCTGCTGTGCTGTGGGGGGCTCTACTGCTATACACAGTGGACACGCCCTCCGCGCCCCGTCCTCGCGATCATCATCACCCCCTTCACGCCGCCGGGCCGGGACGACCCCTTCATGTGACATGCCCTTCATCCCGCGGCCCTGTGCGCAAAAAGAGTAACACACACACACACACACACACACACACACCCGCGCGCGCGCGCGCGACGGGCGCTTATCTCCAGCAACCCCCGGGCGGTTTCATTCGCTCGAATGGCATAATCACCCGGCGGCGGGAGGCTGCTGCGTTTGCGTCTGTCGTGTGTATATGTGTGAGTGTGCGCGTATGTGTGAATGTGTGCCACTGGAAAAGGAGGGCAGCGTGGTGTGCGAGTGTTTCGGTAATGCTTTTCCCTGTGTGTGTGTGTGTGTGTGTGTGCCAAGCCCCGCAGCGAGGACGCGAGGACGCAGGGCTCGGTGTGTCCCAGTCCTCGCGGTGCCGGTCCCTTCCCTTCCCTTTCCTGCCCTTCCGTCGCCCTTCCGTCGGCCTTGCCTTGGTCGTCGGCCTGCCCCGCCTGCCCGGCCTGCCCCACACGCATTCCCGCCGCCGCCTTCCTCCTTCTTGCCGCACTCCGTGTACTCCGTGCACTCCGTGGCGGCGTGCCGCGGCGTGTCGCCTACCCTCCAAAAATCGATGTGCGGTGTTGTAGTACGCCGGATCGCGCAGCGCGCCGCGCGCAGGGCGCAGGGCCCCGCCGCCTCGGTGGGTGGCTGTGGGCCGGGGGCCGGGGGGCGGGGGCGCGCGGGGGGGGGGGGGGGAGGTTGAGGGGGTGGCGGAGGGGAGGGCGCAGTTTCTGCTGCAGGCCGTTCACGCTTGCCGCTCCAGCACAGTGCCCTTCCCTACCCCCACCGTGCCCCACTCCCACCACGTGTTCGGGCCAGCCAGTGACCCCCAGCCCCCCCCCCCCCTCCTTTGTAGGGCGGCTGGCTCGGCCCTGCCTCGGCCCTGCCCCGATCTTTACCACCTTATACCCCCCGCGGTTGACTAGCCGCGCCTCGGGCCGCGCCGCCCCTATCTTCCGTGACACCCGGCCAATTCCTCTGCGTCGCTCTGCGTGGTCCAGAAAAGTTGCCGCCGCGCGTCTGGAGGGCGGGGTGGGGTGGGGCGGGGCGGGGCGGGGCGGGGCGGGGCGGGGTGGGGCGGGGCGGGGCTGGCGGATCCCCTACTACCGTCGCCCCGACAGATTGGACATGGAGCATCCCCTTTTTGGGGCGCGCTCCAAACGACCCGATTTGCCCCGGATGCTTGGGCGGGCCTCCTCTGCCTCCTCGCCGTCCCGGTGATGAAAGGCATGCTGCTCCACCCCGGGCCGCTTCCGACGCTCTGTCTCTCTCGCACTCATGGGGCATCCCGTACACGCGGACAGGGCCGGCCACCCCACGCGAGTCGAACGGAAAGAAAACGGAGTGGATGTCGGTGCGACTCTGCTACCGATACTTGAGTCGCGGCGTCGAGGAGTTGGCGTTCGCACATCAGTCAGGCGAAACAAGAACAAGCAGTGCCCCAGGGGTGATCGCCATTCCTCTCTGCCTTTCAGTTGGGTTGGTTTGGCCTCGGCGGGACACCCGATCCTCCTCTCGATGGAGGTGGGACGGGGTCGGCCCCCCTCCACTTCCCCTCGGCTGTTCGCTCTGCGAATAATGCTAGGGTCATTATTTGCACTCCAGCCTAACGAACGGCCGCACGCAGCGCACTGCAGATCGTAGATCATCCGACGGACGGGCGGACGGACACACGGACGGACAGACAGGCAGGCAGACAGACGGGTCAGCGAAACCCGGATGCAGAATGGAACGCTTCCGGATCAACTCCGTTATTCCATCCGATAAGACTTACTAGTGGGGTGGGCGTGCCGTGTGCGGTCCAGGAGGAAACCCTGTCTGTCTGTCTGTCTGTCTGTCCGTCCGTCCGCGGCTAATCGGACGAACTGGCCGCCAAAGATGATTCTATCCACCTCGCAGGGAGAGAGGAACGCGGGCCTTGGAAGTCGAGGCGAGGCGTACGATAGCCACCGTTGGGATTCCAAAGGTTCTCGCCCGGGAGACGCGACGCGGTACGAATCTCGTATGGCCGGCCGGCTGTGACAACGGTGTGTGCGGGGCAGGGCGGGGCGGGGCGGGGCGGCACGCCCGGCATATTGGCAATATGCCAAGTCGGACTGGGCGGGGCGGGGCGGGGCGGGGCGGGGCGGGGCGTACCGGCCAGTCGATGTGGCCGGAGGCGACAGCGGCGCCAGGGCCCGGATAGCAGTGGCGAGGCACCAGAACCAGGCCACGATGCATAAGGCATGGACGGCCTGCCTGCCTGCCGGACGGACGGGACGGACTGGCGAGGCGAGGCGAGACTAGAGAGACTCCAGGAAGATGGGCCGGGACCTGCAGGGACTGCAGGGGGTGGCGAAGCTCGGTGTGGGTTACGAGAAATCCATAGCGGTGCCACTGTGTCGTGCGGTAGGGCGGCAGCGCGGCAGGTCGTTGGACAGTAATAGTCGACGCTATTCTAGGGCGCGAGTGGGAGTGCGAGAGAGACGGAGAGAGACTTACAAGAGAGAGCGCCTGGCGGGGTAGGCCAGTGGTTCTCAACCTTAGGGTCGCGACCCCAAGCGGGGTCGCGAAATTTTTTTAAGGGGTCGCGGCGATGCTGGGGTCGTGTTTTAGGCTGATTTTAAGCAGCCACTGCGTCTGATCCGAGGCGGGCATTTTGCTCCCTCAACGGGCAGTTGGTCTTTGGACCTTCCTTTAGCATGCCTTTGTTACGGAGTGCAATTATCAGTCTTAGTTTGGGAGCAGTATTGTCTCAAAGTTGGCCGAAACGCTCAGAAATGTCTATGAAAAATCGTGTTTTGGGCCGATTTTAAGCAGCCACTGCGTCTGATCCGAGGCGGGCATTTTGCTCCCTCAACGGGCAGTTGGTCTTTGGACCTTCCTTTAGCATGCCTTTGTTACGGAGTGCAATTATCAGTCTTAGTTTGGGAGCAGTACTGTCTCAAAGTTGGCCGAAACGCTCAGAAATGTCTATGAAAAATCGTGTTTTGGGCCGATTTTAAGCAGCCACTGCGTCTGATCCGAGGCGGGCATTTTGCTCCCTCAACGGGCAGTTGGTCTTTGGACCTTCCTTTAGCATGCCTTTGTTACGGAGTGCGATTATCAGTCTTAGTTTGGGAGCAGTATTGTCTCAAAGTTGACCAAAATAGTCACAACGGTTTTTCAAAGACACTTGCGACCGTTTTGATCGACTTTGAGACAATACTGCTCCCAAACTAAGACTGATAATCGCACTCCGTAACAAAGGCATGCTAAAGGAAGGTCCAAAGACCAATTGTCCATTGAGGGAGCAAAATGCCCGCCTTGGATCAGACGCTGTGGCTGCTTAAAATCGGCCCAAAACACGATTTTTCATGGACATTTCTGAGCGTTTCGGCCAACTTTGAGACAATACTGCTCCCAAACTAAGACTGATAATTGCACTCCGTAACAAAGGCATGCTAAAGGAAGGTCCAAAGACCAACTGCCCGTTGAGGGAGCAAAATGCCCGCCTCGGATCAGACGCAGTGGCTGCTTAAAATCGGCCCAAAACACGATTTTTCAAAGACACTGCTGACCGTTTCGGCCAACTTTGAGACAATACTGCTCCCTAACTAAGACTGATAATTGCACTCCGTAACAAAGGCATGCTATAGGAAGGTCCAAAGACCAGTTGCTCGTTGAGGGAGCAAAATGCCCGCCTCGGATCAGACGCCGTGGCATGTTAAAGGAGGGGTCCCGTGGGGTCGCGAAATTTTTCCTGGGGGTCGCGGAAATTTTTGGCTTTAAATTTGGGGTCGCGAGCCGAGAAAGGTTGAGAACCGCTGGGGTAGGCAGTGCGCCTCGCAGGCGTGCGCGCTGGAAGCCTACGCTGCAGGCGTTCCGTGCGCCCGCGGCGCTGCGTTCTCTCCCCCCCCCCCCTCTCTCTCTCTCTCTCCCTCTCTCTCTCTCTCTCTCTCTCTCTCTCTCTCTCTCTCTCTCTCTCTCTCTCTCTCTCTGTCTCTCTCTCTCTCTCTCTCTCCCTCTCCGCGCGCGGCGGCTCGCGGGAACACGTTGTCGAGGCGCCGGTCGCACTGGTCGTGTAGTGGCGATGATTCAAAGCCCGCGGTGTGGAGTGCGAAGCGGCGGCCGGGGTGTTTGGCGGGGTAGCTTTACAAGCAACAGGATTAGGCTCAACACGGTGGCACAAGGGCCGTCCTCGTCCAGTGCGCCCTGCCTGCCCTGCCAGCCAGCCCTGCCTGGGCGGCCCCACGACGACGCCGGCGCCCCATACCGAGACGCCGTGTGGCCCAAGAGCTGCGGGGGCACCGCACCGCAGCGCACCGCAGCGCGGGGCTCAGCGGCTCAAAGCTCAGAGCCCTGCGAACGGGGAGCCTCGGCCGGGGCGGCGGAGGGGTGGGGGGGAAGGGATCCTGATAGGCTGGGGATGAGGATGAGCACCGCAAAAGGAAAATATCACCCCGAAGGCCCGAAACAAGATAAGGAAAATGAGGGGAAGGAGAGGGAACTGGAACGGGACGCCGCCGCTCGGCTTCACCTGGCGGAGCGCGCGGCGAAGCCGAAGTTGGCGTGGCTTTCCTTTGCCCTCGCCTAATTGGTGGGGGTCGGGCAGAGAGCGTGAGAACGCCCCGCTCGGTCCCTGGCAGTCCCTGGACACACACTGTCCGTCCGTCCAGCGGGCGCCGCGCGGCGTTTCCACCCCAATCCGCCCCATTAACTAATGGCATGCGGCCGGACTCACATGGCGGGCCAGATGGACCGAGCCAGGCCGAGCTGGGACTCACCGTCCTCGTCTCGCCTCCAATCATTCTCGGACGCTCCTATAAATGTGGCAGTGGGGTGGCCGACAGGCTGCTCTGCCTCTCTTCCTCGCGCACGGCAAGAACCAAGTGAAGCTCCCTGCCCTATTCACTATTCGGTTACCCCCACCCCCTCTCCATTCAACCCTTCCTTCCTGTGCCACTTTTCCGCTTTCCCCACGCATCCCTGTGCCTCCTGGTTCCACGTAGCCCTGCCTCTCTGCACACACACACACACACACACACACACACACGCAGAGGCGTGCCCGCTCCGTTTGCTAGTCGAGGTCCCTAACCAGGCCCACTCTTCTCTTCGAGTCTCTTCGAGTCTCGACCTGCCTGCCGCTGTTGACCTCCACCCCTTTGCTTCTCCGGAGAGAGCGCGGCGCACACGAAAGGGGGGGGGGCGGGGGGAAGTTGCCTTGCCTGGCGGGACTATTGACTCGAAACTATGGACGTTGTGTGTGTGTGTGTGTGTGTGTGTGTGTGTGTGCGTGCGTCGGAATGGCGAGGGCCTGGAGGGCCTTGAGAAGGCTCGGCTCCGCGTGTTCCCGGCGGCAGCGTCGCCGTTGTGACGGGGCGGACGAGGCGGACAGGGCGGCTGCCCGGGGAATGAGTGGCGGTGGGCGGCGGTGGGCGGCAATAAGTGGGTCGCGAAGTGGCAAGTAGTGACTGGTATCGCTTGGGGCTGTGTGGGCCGCGGGCCTTGCCGCGGGGCGGTGGGGCTGCGGTGGCTGGGGCCGCACTGGCCTCGCACCGCAAGGCTCGCTCTGACGTCCACCCCCAACCCCCGACCGCCTGCCGCCCCCCACTCACTACAATTTGCAGTGCTCATTCTCTTCCTTCGGCGGACGCCCCACGAACGTGGCGCGGCGAGGCGGGGCGTCGGTGGAGCACGCGGGGGAATATGGGTCAAGATGGTCTGCTACAGTGTGCTACAGGCAGCCCTTCCACCCCCCGGCCCTCCGGCCCTGTGCGCCAAGTACCCTTCCCTTCGCGCCTTATCGAGAGCAGGAACACAAAAAGGGACGCCCCCCCCTCGCCGTGTCCGCGGGGCGCACCGCCACCCCGCAGTCTCCCGTGTGCTGTTGCATCCGTGTTTTCCGCCCGAGTCGGTGGCGGGGGCACACTGCAACGACGACCGCCGACCAGCCGCGCCAACTCTCGCGCGGCGGTCGAACGGATGAATTTCACACGGCGGCGTGGCTTGCTGATTATTTTATTATTTTTGACGCCGTGAAGGCGGGCAGGGTGGAAGTCCCTCCGCGCCGTGCCGCCCCGTTTCGCTCCAATATCTGAATACTATAAACCGGCGCGGCTGGGGCCATAGAGCCCGTGCTGGAGCGGGCCGCCCCGCGCCGCCCCGAGGGCCGCGATGCCCCGGCGATGCCCCGGCGATGCCCCGGCGATGCCCCGGGCAAACGAGATTTACCGCTGCCTTGCTCAATTTGTGGAAGCCGGGGGAAGCCTGAGCCGCCCTCGGCAACTTCCACCTGCCTCACTGCGTCCCGTCAATACCGACGGTATGCGGCGATGGCGGTGCGCGCCGTGTTGGTGCTCGAGTCACTGGCACCGTGCTGTTATTCTTCTCGACACAGCGGCTATCCCCAAACGGCCTGAGCCCTTAGCCGTGCAGAGAACAGACCCGCGCCCCGCGGGGAGCAGAGAAAGAGAGAGAGAGTGAGAGAGAGGGGTGGTTTAGGGCCGGGAGGGAAAGCAAAGTTTGCAGGAAAGTAAACTTTTGCCACGGAGGCACGGAGGCCACTGCCCCGCTTCCCCGTCCGACACTCGAATCGTTTCCGACACGGAGGGGCTGCCTCGCCTCGACGGCGGCAGCGCGGCAGCGGGGTCGGGTACATGACGCGGGCCCTTTTGACCCCCACCCTCTTTTTCCTACCCCCTTGGCTGCCCCCCCCCCTCTTTTTTTAGGGTGGCGCCGCGGCGTTCGTGAGTATCGGTTCAGTGACGCCGCTCCTCTCATTCTCTGCTCCATAGTTTATTGCTCGAAGCTATTTCCTCCCGGACCTCTGAGAGCAACCGACCCCCTCCCCCTCCCTCCAAGCAGCCGATAATTGAAATATGGCAAACACAATGGCTCGTCAGCAAACCCCCTATCTCCCCCCCCCCTCTCTCTCTCTCCTTTCCCACCCCCCTGTCCGCCGCATCTCGTTCTCGCCAGTTTTCCGGGCACTGAAGAAAACGTTTCTCAGCAAACGATTTCACAATGCCGCGCTCACTCGCCTAAACCAATCTGTCAATGGCAAAACTTTTGAATCACTCGGCAGAAACGCAATCCCAGCAGTCCCCGCTATGTCGTGCGACTGGAGAGCCGAGGGGAGAGCCAAGGGGAGAGCCGAGGGGAGAGCGCTCCCGGCAGCGCGTTATTGGAAAAGTGCAACCCGGGCCGGCCAACGGGGCAACGGGGCAGGGCAGCGTGCCGCGCCGCTCTCCGGCTCTCCGTCTCTCCGTTACTCTCCCACGCGCTCTCCCTCTGAGACTCTCCCTGCTTCCCCGGCCGACGCCCCGGTGTGTCCCGGTGCCGCTCGTCCGCCCCGCCCGCGCGTCCGGGATCGCTCACTTCCTCGGCGGCGGCGGCAAAACAGAGGAAAACAGAGGCGCAACCCAATTTGGTCTCGTTAGGGCCTGCCTTGCCTGCCTTCCCTCATTGCGTTTTTGTTGCCCCTGTTTTGTTTGCAGTCGATTCGGAACGCCAGTCCGACCAATCGGCGTAAACTGATTTGCCTGTTTGTTCACAGCTCGCCATCGGACCGCACCCCGCCAACGTCCACCTGCAGCAGCAGCAACAGCAGCAGTACCAACAGCAGCTCTACCAGCAGCAGCAACAGCAACAACAGCAGCACTACCAGCAGCAGCAACAGCAGCAACAACAACAGTTCCAGCAGCAGCAGCAGAATCAGTACTTGGGGCTGAGCAGCGTGGCCTCGCCGTCGCAGCACTCGCTGCAGTCGCCGCCCGGCTCGCAGTGCAGCCAACAGCTGTCGCAGCTGCAGGCGTGCGCGCGCCAGGCGCTGCAGGCCGGCCAGGTGTGCACGCCGCGCCGCCTGGGCAAGGTAGCGCAGCGCGCGGCCCAGCTGCGCTCGCCCGTCGTCAAGAGGCCCGTCGGCGCGCCCGTCACCCAGCAGGGCTGGCTGCACAAGCAGGGCAGCGAGGGCCTCATGCTGTGGAAGAAGCGCTGGTTCGTGCTCTGCGACTACTGCCTCTTCTACTACAAAGGTGAGCACGAAGCACGAGTCACTACATGGGACTCGAACCGAACGTGTGACCCCACCAATGGATTGCTCTCCGAACGAGGGGTCACACGCTCGGTTCAGGTCCTATTCAGCGACTCTGGAGCTCAAAAAGCGTCTAGAATTTTGGCCGCCTCCGTCGGTCTTCTGGCCCACTGTGCGGCCCGTTTCGAACTTGGCGCGCAGTCGCGTGGATAGGGGTCACCGCCCCCAGCCACCCCTTGCAGCCAACTGTCGGTCAGAAACCGCGGAGGCGGTGCTCTCGGCTCCCTCGCGCCTCTGCGCGGTGTAGTGCGGTGTAGCGGAGCCGACTATCCCAGTTCGGAAGTACTGTAGCCGAATTCGCGCGATCGGTGTGATTTTCTGACCGCCAACCGGAGGCGTCTTCCACGTTGGCCCTACTGGACCACTGGAAGGGCTGGTTACGTCACTGCAGTGCTGCCACTCATGCCTTCGTTTGGCTTCTTGCGAAAGATGAATCGATATTTGAGAGACCCCTGGGGATTCGCGACCCTGTGATAGCCCAGTCGCTCGCAATCATTCACAGCCCAAACGAAAGCCTCTCCAATGTTTCATTGCGATTTCCAAGCTAGTGTTTTCTAGTGCTCAAGTTGGCCAATTTTCAGCCGAAAGCCGACTCTAGCAGAAGACTTTTTGTTGACATTTACATTTTCCCCTTCTGCCGTTTTTCTTTACTTAAACCCGTTTTCAGAATGAAAAGTGCATAGTGGTTTTATAGAATATCTTAGTTTATCGTAGGTTTATGCATTTAACAGCAGAAATGGAGGTTAGCATTGTGAATTTTATTCATGAAATTGATTTTTCCTCCTGTCTTTTCACCCCCCTTGTAAATCCCAGGGGCTTGTGTGTACTATTGTCCTTATGAACACGTTTGGATGAAAAGAAAAAAAAGTCTTGCCATTTGCTTGCTGTGTTCATCAATTTTATTTTATCTTTCATTTTTCAGGACCTGAAGAGGAGAAACTGCTTGGGTCTATTCTGCTGCCCTCCTACACCATCTCGCCCTGCACGCCTCAAGTTGATCGAGTTTACCGAAAGTTCAGCTTCAAGGCAGAGCATGCTAACATGCGCACATATTATTTTGCGGCAGACACCCAAGAAATTATGGTGCAATGGATGCATTGCATGAGTCTCGCTTCAGTCTTGCAGGATCGGCCCACAAGGTGAGTCTGACATTTTAAAAATATTTTATTTTACATGCCTGGTTTGTGAGGGGTTGCCAGGCTTGTAAAACAAATTCTTTTATGCTTTGTTCTCGCTGCTCTCAGAGAGGAAAGTTATCAAATTGACTATGATACTATCCACTGGTATGTACTTCTTGCTTTGCTGCCTGTCATTCATCACCCTCATTCTTGTTCGTTCCATGAGTCATCTTCGGCATTGCTTCGTCCAATTCAAAAAAAGGAGGCCTAATTCAGATTTTCCTTCTTTCAGCTACGAGGAGCCTCGTGTAATAAACCAGCAGCCGATTAGCTCTCAACACAGCCCTGGAGACGAGAGTGATGCTGGCTTTGGCACTTACCGCCCCAGGCTTGCAGTCTCCGGCTCAATGAACGGCTGGCAGAGCCCTCTCCTGCAGCAGCAGCTGCAACAGCAGCAACAGCAGCAGGGATTTGATGATCGTAGCTTCCATCATCACCTCTATGCCAATGCCCCACCAAAGCCTCGCCGCCTTACAAATGAAGACATGGGATCTTCAAGTGATCAGTCCCCCGAGCATCAGCAAGGTGGAGCTGCGCAGCCCCAGCAGCCTCCACGCCTGATGCAGTCCAACTATCAGTTCAACCCCACTGCCATGCCTCAGGTGCAATCCCGCCTTGTGATGTCGCCTGGAAACAATACAGAGCGACGCACTCCTGACACTTACAGCCGACCAGCAGGGTCGGTGCCGACTAGTATTAGCATAAGCAGTAAACTTAAGCCTAGTGATTACGAAGACATTTACAACAGTGAGAGACGACAGTTGGAAGGCCAGACCTGGACCAATAAGTTTGGGAAGCAAGCTTATCTGCAGACATCCGGAAACGGCGCCAAAATTATTACCAAAGGCTATGAAGCAACCTACAATAGCCGTATAGAAAATAAGCCGCAACCACAGCCTCAATCACAGCCACAACCACAACCAGCTAACTCCCTTGGACAATCCCCTCGAAGACAACCACCCAGACCACACAGTGCTGACTTTCTGGAATACGATGCTCGCAGGTAAAAATAGTAAAAGCAAAGTTTAAACAGCGTTTTTTTTTTTTAAAAAGGGGTTTAGGGTAATGACACTTCATTTCTTGTTTCAGGCATGAGGAGGCTCTGGACATCGCTAAAAATGCTGAACCTCAAGTCAGGGGCTCACGTTCTCAATTTAATTTGCAGCCCCCACGCCCCAAGTCAAGTCTTGATATAATGCGAGATCCTGACAATGTGTATTGGTCTGAAGAAGGCTATGCTCAAAAAATGCGCCAGTCTGCATACCTCTTGCAGCAAAATCCCAGTGGAGCATTGCCACAGCCCCAAATTCCAACTAGAAGTAATTTCCCATCCTTCTCTAACATTCTGCAGTCTCAGAGCTCCTCCAGAGTCTCAGAGCTTGGTGCAAATCGAGTCCTATCTCCCTCTGCAGAGCTAATGAGGGTAGGTTTTGCTCAAAGTATTAACTTTTCTTGTTTCTCTGTAAATTTATAAACCCTTTTTTTAGGAGAGTGAAGAGCAACATCTTTTGAACATGCAAAGGAGACAGCAGCAGCTGCTTGAGGAACAGAAAATACTTCAGCAACAACTGGATTACCAGAAACAGCAGAGCCATCAAGAACAGATGCAACGACAACAGATTGAAGAGGAAGAGGAACGGCAGCTGCTGTCGTATTATTCTGAAATGCAGTCACCTATGTCGCAACAGCCTTTCATGCGGTCTGCAAGTGCTCGGTTGCCCCGCCACAAATACGACCCAGAACGTGATGAGGAAGAGGAGGGCTTCAAGCCCAGACGGAACAGTGGCAGTGGCAGCGGCCTGTACACCAATAGGAGATCAGGCGCAGATTATGGCAGCCAGAAGTTCCAACAGGTTTGTTTTTCATACCTAACGTTGTATGAATAAATTTTATTTGCCATATGGGTTCGCATTGTCTGTGTTGTAAGGGTGATCAGAGTGTGAGTTGCAAATTTTTATTTGTTGACAGTACACTGCTTTAAGCACCACACCAGACATATCAACACCCTCCTCCCTAGAGGCAACCACTCCAGTTCGTAATCTCTGGTTTATCCTCTAGAGGAAATGAACTAACTTATCATTTTTCATGGCCATTTTTACAGCAATTTTCTAAATATATTTTTTGTAATGTTTGTAGCGTGAAGAATCCATGAAACGCCTATTGGAATGGAAGCAGAGAATGTTACAATCTCCTTTGGCAAGGAAACCCTCTGGCTCTGCAACGAGAGGTGTTAACTCTGCTCAAAACCAGCTGTCAAATTATTACAAACAGCAAGCTCTGCGAGAGTTGGCTGATCAGGAACGAAGGGCACAGGGACTTTCAAGGCATCTTAGTCAAGAGGCAATTATGGAGAGTCATCTCATGAGGTTTGCTTTGTTTCAGAAATTCAAGAAATTTTTTAAAAATAATTTTAGAAAGAGTGAACATGTTTATGATTGTTTTGTTTTGTATTTCAGTAATCCAAAATTGATGGATATGCAAGACTTAGTTGATGATCAAGCAGGTTCGGTGCCATGGGGTGCAGAAATGCTTGATTCTCAGCAAGCTGCAGATTTCCTTGCATTAAAAAGCCAGGAAGATTTAGGAAAAGTGTCCAGAAGCAGAAGCCAAGAAGGGCGCAGATCTTCAGCATCTAACAGATACACAAGCTACTCTTCTGATGAGGACAGTAAGTGACTTCTAAAAAACTTTGCAATATGAAAGGATTCTTAAAAAAATGAAGGAAATACTCCCATGGAGGCTCTGAAATTTTATGGCCTATAACAAATTTATTATGAGCTTGGTGGCCGGTAGAAATTTTAATTCAATTTAATTTGTTTGTGGTGGATGGTATGTACGTAGTTTAACAATTGCTACAAACTGACGAAATTTGTGTATCTTAAATCATGGTGATGGGGTGTGTTTTTTTGTTGTTTATTTTCTTCCCTTTGTTTTTTGTTTTGCATGTAGTGCTTTGAGTTTGTTATATGAGTCCCCCAAGAGCTCCAGCTCACCCTCCCTGCATGTGGCAAAGCCAAAGGGAACATTTAGAAATTGTCAGGTACTGTTTTTAATTGTGGCGTGTAGGACAGCAGATCTGTTGAAGTGTCATTGAGGCATTTTATATCTTGGTTTATCCTGTCTTTCCATTTTGTCACTAACTGTATTGTAGTGCATGACAACTTACTCTAATGTGTTGTATGATGGTTCAAGGTGTCAAACTCATTTTGTCAGCTAAGGTATGCCTGTACTGATGACTGTGCTTTTTGCTACAATGTGAATGATGTTCATTGCTGGGAGTTCTTGTTACTTATTGACAAAAAAATTGTTTCAATGCTAGGAATTTAATTTGGAAAGCGAAGTTTAAGTATCCAAAATTGTAGTGTGAAAGATTATTCATGAACCGTGCCCTCTACAATTCATGCTCCACCCATGAGCCATAGGAAAAGGAACCTTTCTTAACTCTTATTATTTTTGTATTTTTGGGCTGGTGCTCATTGGTGATAGTTCGGTGTATTTGTATTTTTCTGTTGTAACTGACTGGGAAATTTTCAACTACAAAAAATTAAGATTGTTTGAATTGCCTCTGAACATGCTTTATTTCTGAATGTTATGGTTAATACCTTGTTTCTTGCTTTGGCATTGAAAGGAAAGCATAACAAATAATATTCAGGTGTTCTGTTTATGTGTTTTAAAATAACTGTTTTGAGCATTGTAAGCATGAATGAATTTAACATTTGAAGGTTGATGATTTATGGGTGCCCTCTTCATGTTTTATCTGGTGTGCTATGAAGTCATCTTTGTCTTTGTCCTTCTCAGTTTCCTTTGCCTGCTTAGGTCTATATCATAATTTTTTTTCAAAAAGAAAATTTATTCATAAAATTTACATTACAAAATTTTGAAACTAAGGCTTAACACTCCATTCATATTTTATTTTAAGTATATTTGCATTTTGCACAAAGGCTGATCATGATGATTATTGTATTTCTTGGTTGTTCACAATCCATTTCCTTGTCTTTGTCGCTTGTAGTTGGAGACACGCGTGAGCCCAGAAAAAGGTCCAGACGTCCATCTCAATCCAGTAGATCCCATCGCAACAGTTCTGAAGAAAAAAGTAGTCGCAAAGCAGTGTCATTTGAAGCTCAATCACCGCAAGAAGAAAAAAATGCCAGTTTCCAGGGTGTGTCTAGTCAGCCAAATAACTTGGTTGTTGCCAGAGATATCGCTCAAAGGGGAATGGAATGGAACAGGATGACGGAACGTCACACCTTGTCAGAAACATCCAGGAGTAATGACAGTTACCGAGGTCTCTATGAGGACCGCTATTTCTCTGGCAAGTGCTCGGACAGTGGTTACGATACTTTGCAGAATGGTGCTGCTCTAAACACTAGCAATGACAGCCCAAACAAATCTCCTCTGAAATTTAGGCCACATGGGTTTGACTCACAGAGTGGGCAAGGAGAGTCATCCAGAGCAGAAACAAAACTGGATGAGACAGCAGTTGTGAAAGAGTTTTCCTTCCAGTATGTGAAAAATAGAGGACAAAACAACTGCAACCTGCTTGAAGGCACCAAATCTCTCTCTAGAAATGTTGTTTCAAACCGCAAGAAACTGTTTGAAGACCAGGCAGGCAACAGTGCGGGCTCTCAAGGCTCCTTAGAATATTTAAACGAAATCCCAGAGCACCAAATTCGCTCCAGGTCCATCCTGAAGAACTTCGTCTTCGGCGACGATTCCGCCAAGGAAGTGCCCGTGGAGGAGCCCAAGTACCCCAAGTCCGTGAAGGACCTCCTGGCGGACTTCGAGAGGAAGTCGAAGCTGGCCAAGGAGAAGGCCGCGGAGCTGGAGCGCAAGTCCGAGGAGGACAGCAGGCGTCACGTGTTCAGCGACACGGAGACCCTCATGTACGACACGTCCAGCGACCCCGAGATCCTCGACGAGCCCTTCGACAAGAACCGGCAGTACCGCGGCAACAGCCTGTGGCAGCCCAACAAGTACCCCAGCAAGTACCCCCAGGACGAGGACGAGGACGGCGAGGTGGCCGCGGCGCTGGGCAAGCGCGACCGCGAGCAGTTCGTGAGCGCGTGCCGCGACCTGGGCAAGAAGAAGGTGGACTTCGGCGGCTCCAAGTCGTCGGCGGCGCCCTCCGCGTCCGAGAGCGGCACGCCGCCGCCACCGTCCCGCCAGTCGGACAAGTACGGCGGCGCCAAGACGCCCGACATGGCCGCCATGCTGGGCGACAACGACAACGCCGGCAACGCCAAGAACGACGAGACCGTCATGGAGGAGCACTACCTGCCCATGACGCCGTCCAAGAAGATGATGTCCGACACGCTCTTCAGCCACTCGTCCATGTCCACGTCCATGTTCGAGGTGGAGGAGAGCTCGTACGTGGAGATGACGACGGGCGGCTTGTCGCGCTCGCTGCTCGCGCCCGACTCCATCATCAACTCCAGGGCCCTGGCCATCGCCAACGTGCTGGGCGACGACCTGGGCGGCGCGACGCAGTCCCACTACGAGCTCATGTACCGCGCGGGCTCGGCGCACGAGCCTCTCTACATGGAGGTGAGCTCGCAGTCCGAGCACTCCAAGCAGGACGAGGCAGAGACGTCGACGCCCACCCCGGCGCCGCCCGCCACGCCCGTGCACGCCCGCCAGTTCAGCAACTGCTCCACCTCGGCCACGGACGACCTCCACTCGACGCACGTCGCCGACGACAACGTCTCGGACCACATCCCGCCCACGCCGCCGCGCCTCAGCCTGCCCGACATCCTCAACTCGTCCAACTCGTCGTTCCAGCAGAAGACGTCGCTCAAGTCGGAGAGCTCGGACGCCGACGACGAGGCGAGCAAGGACCTGGACTCGCTGGACACGCCGCGGCACCCGCGCTTCAGCCTGTCGGACACGTTCCGGCCCGCGTCGTACTACCTAGGCGTCTCGGCGGGCGTGGGCGCGGCGGACCGCGGCCACGGCGCCTTCCTCAACCACACCGACGCCGCCAACGACCACCAGGACTCCTCGGACAGCGAGCTCGTGTCGCCGCCGCCCATCCCGACCAGCCCGCCGCCCCTCGGCGACCTGGACACGTCGCTGGACACGTCCCTGGACCTGCACGACTCCTCGCTGGACGTGGGCGTGCCGGGCGGCGTGCCGGGCGGTCCTGGCGCCAAGCCCCGCCTCTCGCCCATTCACTCCAAGTCCAACAGCATCGCCAGCCAGAAGGACCTGCTCGTCAACGGGGACCTGCCCTCGCCGGCCTGGAACCACCCCGGCCGCGGCGGCTCGTTCTCCGACAGTGGCGCGGTGCTGCGGTCGCCGAGCCAGTCCTCGCGCTGCACGAGCGTCGACGACGCGCTCAGCGAGGCGCTCAACGAGGCCATGCACGCCGCCAACCTGGACCCCGCGGGCAGCCTGCGCAAGCGGCGGCCCGGGCCCGTGTCCGTGTCGGAGGACCTGCTGGACCGCTTCGACGACCCCGCCTACATCTCCAAGGCCATGCCCGCGGCGCAGCGCACGTCCCTGGACTCCATCGGCCGCCGCAGCGGCGTGGCGCTGGACTTCGGTGCGGAGGACGTGGACCTCGACAAGTACCTGGGCAACCTGCAGGGCCGCGAGTCGTCGTACGGCAGCCGTGGCGGCGGCCAGGCCGGCCAGGCGCAGGAGGAGGAGCTGTTGTACGAGAACCTGCTGCCGCCGCCGCCCCCGGAGATGCTGCAGCCCAAGCCTCCGCCCCCCGAGAGACCCGAGAGCGGCACGGTGCAGGCGTCGCCGCAGACCTCCCCCGCCAAGACCGCGGGGCCTCAGGAAGCGCCGCAGTCCGCGCCACAGCAGGGCCAGGACGGCGTCAACGCCCTGCAGGGCCAGCAGTGCGACCAGGCGGGCGCGCCGTACTACTACTCCGACCTGCTTCGCGGCAACCTGGAGGACGCGGAGACCGCCAACGCCGTGAGGGCGGCGGCCGCCGCGGCCGCGGAACGCGAGCGCAGCCTGGCCGCCGCCCGGACGCAGAACTCGGGCCGGTCGCGGCTGCAGCCGCTCAACAACCAGCGCAGCAACAACCAGCCGCGCGCCGCGTGGGGCGACCGCGCCGAGCAGCAGCGGCCGCAGCTCCCCGACGTGAAGCGCAACGACGTGGGCCGCAAGGTGAACCCCATCCCCAACCGCGCGCACGCCGCCACCCTGGGCTCCATGGCCGCCATGGCCGCGCCCGACCGGGACCGCCTCGCCGAGGACGTGCGCTCCACGTCGGAGACCTTCCTCGGCGCCGAGAAGTGCGGGCGCGTGGACCAGCGCAACCTCTACGAGGCGGACACACTGCAGCGCTCGGCGCGCTTGCGGCACCGCGGGGCCCAGGCCCAGAACCAGGGCCACGCCGTGCAGGCGCGCTCGCACACGCCGGACTTCCTGGAGCACAACCTGTACCCCAACGGGCTGAGGGACAAGCGGCGACGCAGCCGCTCCGTCGAGGGGCTGCTGGACGAGCCGGGGCTGTCCCCTCCGCCGCCACCGCCGCAGCAGCAGCGCCAGCAGCAACAACAGCAACTGCTGCAGCTGCAACAGCAGCAACGCCAGCAGCAGCAACGCCAACAGCAGCAGCAACAAGAACAGCAGCAGAGCCAGGCGGGCGGGGAGGGCGGCGACATGTGGGAGGAGGACGCGCTGTGGCGGGAGAGCCTGCGGCGCGTCAGCCTGCGGCACACGCGCTCGCTGGACAACCTGGACGACAACGCGTCCGCGTCCACGACGCCCAGCAGTCCCGCGCCAACGTCCCCCGCCGCCAGGGGGCCCACCTCGCCGGGCCACGCCGTCCACGCCGTCCACGCCGTCACCATGAGGGCGAACCGCGGCGCCAACGCCTACAGCAGCGCCAGCGCGCGGCGGCGCAGCGAGCCCCCGCGGGAACTGCAGGCGCCGCACGCCAAGGCCTACAAGGACTACGAGGACTACAGGGAGACGCGGCCCGCGCCGCCGGACGACCGCGACGACGGCATCCACTACGAGCGCCTGTCCAGGTTCACGTCGGAGAGTCTGGAGCGCAACCGCCGCGGCCAGACCTACCTGGACGCCTACGTCTGGGACGAGGACAGGGAGACCTTCCGGCAGCCGCAGCAGCAGCACGCCGCGAGCAACAACAACAACAACGCCAGCAGCAACAACGACACCAAGTCTTTTTTAGAGGTTGGCCCGCCTCCGTCCACCCAGGTCGGTGGGGGGGCGGGGTCACAGGCTCAGGGGGTGCAGGGGCAGGGCCGGCAGGGGTCGGAGCGGCCGCGACCTCGACTGCAGCACCTCAACAGCACTCCGCCAGCGGGTACGTTGCCAGCCCGGCCAAACGCCGGCTAGTCATGTCCAGTCAGTGAGGGAAAGAAAAAGAAAGAGGGGGCTGCTGTATCTGTCCAGTGTCTGTATCTGTCCTGGGAAAGCACTACGCCATGCCTGTGTACCAGAGAAAATTTTGGGAAGACAGTGGTGTCAAACTGTTATTTGTTGTAAAAAGAATGTGAAATTTATTAGGTTTTCCGTTTCATATATGTGCTTCTTTTATTTACTTTTTGGCTTTTTTGATGACTTTTATTTTTTTTGTTATTTGTGCACAGTAGCTTGTGAATGCTTACCCATGAGGCAGACCATAAGATGGCAATATACCCGTCCTCTGTTTCTCTCCAAAGTATCCATCTGTTTTAAATTTTAAGTTCTACCATGAGTATTGTTTCGAGGTGATGGTACCACAGCACTATTGACATTTTGTAATTACACTAAATGCACTTTTTGAAGCACTGTACATGTTTGGTACAAATCTCAAAGCACAGCTTTGCCGCTTTGTTTTTGCATTTGTGTGTGGACTTCCCCCCTCCCAAGTGATGAGATACTTTTGAGATAATCAAGGGCATTATAACGATGCAATGATCTAAGATACATCAAATTATTTAAAAATTTGACTTTTAAAAAATGGAAAAGTTTTTGATGAAAATAATTCAAGAGTTTTTTTGGGAAAATGTGAGAAAAATGTTAGTACTCGCCACCAAACTCATTGAGAGAGTACGTTTCCGAGAGCCGTAGTGGCGTGGACGCGATCGCGGATACGGCATCGCCTCGTCGACCTTGTCTTTGTGTCGGTCCGGCGGTCCGACCGACAGCTGACACCCACGCCGCGCCCTGCCGCACCCATCCGAGCGCAGTGTGATGACGGTTCGTGTTTCCTGTCCCGTAGTGTCCCTCTCCCTGTCCGGAGCCGGGTCCATGTCGGCGCGGGACTTTGCCCAGGGCCTAGTGCCGACGGGGCTGGTGCCGACGGGGCCGGGGCTGGGGCTCAGCCAGTCCCTGGCTATGGACAGGTCAATGGACGGCCACGGAGCGGCGGACCCGGGCAGGGACGCCTCTATGGCCCTCTCGTCCTTGTCCGCGAGAATCAGTTCACTGGACAGAGGTATGACAACGCTTTATTTTTTTACCAAGCAAATCTAGACAAACAATTTTTAAAAAAAATTATTGCCCTCTCAATTTTTAGTTTTTAATTTTAAAAAATTTGATCGTTGTTTTCCAGAAATCACAGCACTCAGCCGAAGTCAAACAATGGAACTTTCAACTCCAGAGAGTCTGGCAAGTCCCGACAGCTCAACGAGCCCACCAAGCCCTGGGGACTTCCTTGAGCTGATTCGACCGAGGACCTGGGAGAGTCTCGAGGTGCAGGAAGCTCGGGCCAAGGAGGCATTGGAATTCCGTGAGGCCTACCAGGCCCACAAGGTGAGCAAGGTCAGCAAAACTTTGTCGTTGTTTTAATTGTTGTAGTCATTGTATCGTACAATTTTTTTAGCTTTCATTTTATATAATTTTTTTGTTAAGTGTGTTATTGTAGTTTGTTTTGTTTCTTAATATAATTTCATAAGATCTTTTTTCTTACTGTAAAAGATCATAATTTACAAATTACATGAGCTTTCACACTTAGTTGTGTTGAGCATGCTTTCTTTCACTAGCAGCATCGCTTGTAAAGCTTGAGGCTCATGTACAGAGTATTGTCCAGGTGTCTGCTGGAGAATTGCTTGGCCGAACCCACGAAGAACTGGTACTGCTGCTCATTCAGTTGCGCAGAGCTAGTGCAGCTGTATGCAAAGCTATGGAATCTTGCCACATGGAAATAGAAACCCAGGTCTGCCTCCATAATAAAATATCACTAACAAAAAAACAAAAAAAAAACCTTAACTAACAATTTGGGTGGTGGTCTGGTGTTTGTGTGAGTGTGTGTAAACTGTGAGAACCATTCAGTTCTTTTAGATAAATTTAGATAGATCTACAATATGCCTCAGCTCCCTGCATGTGGTACAAGCCGCAATTGCGACCTCTTTCAATTTCATTAATTTCTGATGATTTATTTCAGTTGTAAAAAAATTTACCTCACTCTACCATTTCTTAATTTTTCTATTTCTTCCAGGCCCGCTTGGCTGAGCTGGACACACCGAAACAAATGGAACATTTACAGAGGCTTGATGATCTCAAGAAGCAATTAATTGAATTGGAGAAACAGCACGAAAAGGGCAAGCCTCTTGTAAATTTGGTGGACAACATGGTGAAGTTGGGTTCTCTGTACCGCAATGGCACCCCTACCTCTGGTGTACTTGGCTCGTCCAGTATGCACTCCCTGAGTGGTATTCCATCTCGTGAAAGGCTAGAATTTAATTACAAAGTTCAGGAGCAGAGACTTCTGGCTGAGGAGCGACGAGACTGGGATCGCCTTAGTCCAGACTATGGACAATTACAGGTACATATTGATTTTTAAAATTCATTTACATTGGCATAGAGTTTTGTCTGAGAATTTTTTTACATTATTTGCTGGTTTTCTTGTCAGGCTAAAGTCCAGCAATTGTATCGTCTTGATCAAGAGATGCAAGAGGAGTCTCATACACTGCAAACATTGCAAATTGATAAGGTACCTAATCCAATCAATCAACAGTTGAAATGTCAAATAAATCTTCCACACTTCCTCTATTGTTATCAAACTAAATTTTTGTGCCTCTTACTTTTAGGAACTCGTTGAACGTGCCTTATCTGGAGTGCGTCTGAAACTTGCCACATCTCAAATTCCACCAAGCCTTAGGGACACTTATCGCAAACAACAAAGACTCTTGGAACGTGAACTGAGCCGAGTCCGCCTACTCCTGGCCCACAACTCCAAAGTAGGTTTTTTCCCCTTATTACATTACTCTTTATTATTTACTCTCAAGGATTTAATGTGGTAAATTTTTGTGATTACTTTGACTTGAAGTATGTTTGTTTGAATCTCTATTTTGCTTTTCAGAAATTGGAAGAAACAGTTGCAGAAAATGCTCGCCTTGAACAGGAACTTGTAATTGTCCGTCAGAAGCTTCAGACCTCTCGGCACGATTCTTTCTCATCCCCTCCTCTTGGGATGTTAGATGCTGATTATCCCTTTACACCTGAAGAACCAACTAATCCTACTGCTCAACTGGAGGCTGAGCTGAAGCGAGTACAACTAATTATGGGTGACCTACATCGACAGCGACAAGAAATCAGTGTTGCTGTTAAACAACTGACAGACAAATCAGACCCTGTTCGTCCAGGGCCGACAGGTGTTGCAGGTGTGTTTTTCAATTTATATTTCTTTACATCTTACTTTATTAGGATTTTTGTTCAATGTGCTGCTTAAATGCAGGTGCAGGACCAATCCCAGGAAAGAAGAAACAACAGAGCTCCTGGGTGGAAACGGACTTGGACTCTTTAGTATCACGTGACACAGGGGCAGGATCTCAGCCAACGAGCCCTGTCTCAACAGCTGCCAGCACACCATCGACATCTAGTACTATACCATTGTATGTCAATACTGGAAATGACAAACCTCAAGGTTAGTATAAAGAAGTTTACTCATGGCAAATGAAGAAGACTTATCTTGTCTATGTTGCCCCCACGTTGTTGACACTGACCCACTCTCTTATCTTTTCCTATGTTCAATTTGTGATTACAGCTGACGGAAGCGGCTCCGGAGAAGAAACTCCCACACTTCTCACCTCAAGTGAACCTGGAGCAACTAGTCTCAGTCAAATTGAACTCAGTGAAGCAGATGATCGTATGAAAAGATACTATGGTATGTTTTGTTTTTCAATAATGTTTGTTTCTGGAGGTTTTATTAATTTATTTATTTTTTGTACAAACTTGAACTTGTCCTTTATCTCACTAGGAATCATACCAAAAGAAAAGCAACAGGAGTTCAAGACAGTGCGAATCGTGAAACGTGAATCAGAGCGTCGACAGAGAGACCGAGATCGCAGTGGCAACATAGGCATACCTGTCTTTGGCTCAACGGGGAAACGAGTGGCCCTCATTGAAGACCAGGGTGAAAACAGTGTGACCATTTTAGATGTAAGTAATGTCACAAACAAACAATATTTTACTCTTGCAGACTTTTCTGTCCATCTTTTTGCACTGCTTCATTTAAATTTTTCATATTTTCTTGATTGCTCAGCGGTCACAGCAACTGGGCCTGGGTCAATTGCTGGAGGGTGAGGAGGCAACCCCCACGTCCACCGCCACCGCACTCCCCGCAAGCCACTCTGCCTTCTCTTCTGGCATGGCAAGCAACCTGACGGGCAGCACTGCCTCTGCGTCTGCCTCCTTTGGCAGCAGCGAATCCCCTGCACTCACGACGTCTGCAGCAATGTCTTCTTCCTTGACTGGCACCAGCACCACCACTGCAACCAACAGTTGGGCTCAGGAAAGTACCAGTAGCCAAGCACTTGATGAAGCCATGGCCCAACTGGATGACGAGCTGGAGATGACTGAGGAGGCAGTCTTCCAGCGGTCATTGTCACTTCCCCGAGGCTTTGGTAAAACGAATGCTCAAGGCATAGAAGTAGAAGCTTCTCCCAGTATTGACAAGTACAACTTACGCACGAAAAAACCAATGGTTGCATCTGCTCCTGGAAGTGAGAGCAATTTATCGATGGCTGGCATGCGTCGTCAAAGAGTTCGTGTGAGTATTATAACAACTTCCATGGTGCGCACACCGTAATAGCTATGCTTTCATTTCATTTTCCTTGACCTCTTCTGTCCTCACTTAACTTTTACTTTAACTTTTATGCAGTTTGACACTCATTCGGGAAGTGGAAGTGAAAGTAACACAAGTAGTCCGAGTGGTTCCCGACCACTTTCCGCAAGGGAACAGCTATTTGGAAGTTCAGCAGAACACTTGGCTACGGGCTACTCTATGTTGGGCTTGGCTTCAAGGGAAACTTCTCCACAGCTCAGTCCTGTCTTTGCCAACCATGCGGTGAGTGACTCAACCTGACACTGCTCTGACCAAACGCTTCCTTAATTACAATTTATTGCAGCTTCAGAAAAGTTCCAAAGATACAAAACACACCCACAAAGACTATTCTTTGGCTCACGGCTCACTGCACTCAATCTTAGGTTTCTTTCACCAACACCAACTCAATACACACATAGTTTTGTAATATTCATAGAGAAAGCAAAATATTTTCACATGATAGTATGGACACATGAATTCAAAAAGTCTCCCAAGTTTTCTTTGTGAGTCTCTTTTGGAATTTTGTAGAGGATTAGAATTAAAAGAAACTGTACCAATGCAACTTCCTCCATTATATTTCCAGCATGTAGCCAAATTAAGTAGAGCTTTAGACTAGTTAACTGGTCACACAGTTGATAGCCCAGCATAGATTCGCAAATTCAGTTTTGACAAATTGTGAGGATTTGTTTGTTCTTTTTTCTTAAATACTTCTTGGATGTAGCTGTTCAAGATGTGGAAGGTGAGTTTTTAAGCCACCCATCTTTGACTTTTGGAGTCAATGATCCTCTTTATTCAATTCAATTTTAACTTGTCTAATAAATCTTTGCACCATGTACTACTTGTTGTTAGGATGTAGTCAGATTCGGTTAACCCTAGAGCCACTGTTTCAGGTAGATTACTATGAGTAGATATTTCCGTGTGTTGCTTATCTGGCAGGGCCCAAAGCCATTGCAATTCCTATTTGAATGTTGCTACATTATCTAGCACGGACCCAACATTGGGGCTCATCACATTTGTCTCTTTTCTTCTTCTGCTCATGATCTTAGCTTTGCTGCTGTATGTTGTAAGAAAGAAAACTTTACGCTCAAACCATTTTCATCTAACTTAATCTTTATTTAATTTTAGTAAATCACGTTGTATTTCTGCACTGATAGGTAACCAGAAACACATGCTAATCTACAGAGCTATGCTTTATCATCTTAATCCTCCTAAATATGTGTCTTAGATTATTTAATATTTTTGTGGGTTTAGAAACACAACATAACACTTGATAAGAATTGTTTGATTAATTCTGATTTCATGGGTGCTGTAGGCGTACCAAAGCGAGGCTGCTCGCCAGATCGTGATGGAAATGAACGCCTCCAGTCCCTCTGTCTTGCCCACACAGAAAGTGGCGCAGCAGAAGCAGCAGCGACAACTACAGCAACAGAGACTCCAGGACAAGCAGCAGAATGTGCAGCGGCGCCTTGTGCCTCGTGAAAAGAGACGTCATCACACTGTGTCCGGACGCCCCCTTTCTGAAGTATCCAGCTCACCTCTTCCTGTGCTGGTATGTTGTTTCCTGTCTTTTCCTCTTATTCATTTGTTTGTTTGTGTGAAAGGGGGGGGGGGGCACCTGGAAGGGGCAAGGAGGGAGTCTCCAAACCACGCACCCATGCTAATTGGTCTAGTCCTTGATGACTCTTGTCAGTGTGTTTTGCTTTTGCTGTGGTTTCACTCTCACTCATGGCTCAGCGTCTGACTCTTTCTTCTCTTGCTGCAGGGCACTCGTTCGAGGGATGACCTAGACATGGAAAGAGCCCTCCGCACCAGGCACAATGCTGCCCCAGACGTAGTTCGCTCCACTCTTTCCCGAAGGGCACCAAAGTTTGATGCAGACACTATTGACTCCATCCTTGGCACGCCAGGAAAGATTCACATTCCAGAACGCTATGTGCCAGAGAATGAACCAGCTTTGAGTCAGGAGGAAAGATTACAACGATTACGCAAAGCTGATGCTATCCGCAAGATGTTATCTGAAACTCGCTCAAGCACAACACTACCCAGTACATCAGGTAGGCAGACTTAGTCAAAACACTGTGTGAATATCAAATCATTTTTATGTTTCTGGTGTAACGTGAAATATTTGTTGTTCAGGTGAAGAAGAACCACCTACTTCAACTCTTAAAAAGAAAGCGGAGGAAGAGAAAAAGCAGCATGAGCATTTGCTGCAGCTGAATCAAATTCTCGCTAAACAAGTTATGGAGAAGAGCAAGCTTGTGGCAGGTACGGTATTTTCTCTGTTATCTTGATCTGTGGTTGCATGTAAGATCCTTTTTCCTCGTATCTCTTTTCATGTCATTCTTCTATGTTACGTCATTACGTATTATATAGAAATTCTAGTGGACAGATAATGAGGATTAGCTTCAATTAGATTTCCAGGACTTAAAAACATTTATTTACCTACATGTGGGGCCCTAATAAATACTGGTAGTTCCCTTTTGTGATGCTTTTGTAGAGTTCAATCAGCCTTTTGACATTATTTAATGACTCAATTCTGGGCAAGTCTTGTAGGCAGTGAATGTCCTTTTTTTTGTGTTCCATTCATGTTCTCAGGTGCTTGTGTTTGTTTTAGAACCGTATGTGGTTGTTTCAGAATTTGCTCTTGTGTTAATTTTATGTTTTGTACTGGAACATGGCACAGAGAGGGAATTTCCAGTTGATTGTTGCCTAAAGTTGCTTATGACACTAACTATGT
Organism: Thrips palmi; assembly: GCF_012932325.1. Lineage (NCBI taxonomy): Eukaryota > Metazoa > Arthropoda > Insecta > Thysanoptera > Thripidae > Thrips > Thrips palmi. Next base: position 4,140,350 of record NW_023144629.1, on the reverse strand, counting down.
CCTCACATCTAAACAACTTACCCATGTTTTCTCGATTCTTTCACTCTAACATTCCATCCTTCTTATGCCTCATAGTGCTTACGTTCAGTTGACTTCAGAATTCTTATAATATCTCTGGAGGTGTTTGCATTAAGTAAATACAGGAAGTTTGATAAATTCTGTTTCTGGTTTGAAAGTTAATTGTTTTGTAGGATTTCATTATTTACTCTTATAATTTTCAATATTGCATGTTTAAGGTTGCCTTTTCTTTTCAAATAATTGATCACTTTGTATTGTTGTTTGATAATGCAGACAGTAGTAGTTTCTCTGCGTGCAGCCCAGCATGTCCTATGTTTCGTCTCTTTTGTGTTGTATGCTGTAGTCCCGCTTCATGTGCTTGTTTAGGTTCGCATCCTTCGAGTCAAGACTGCATGTAGCTGTACCCATGTGTTCTGCCAAGTTCGCAGCTGCGTCAAGGTTAGTTACCTGTTTTATGTTTTATTGTCCTCCTAGTTGTATTCTTCCTTTTGAATGAGAAGAGGAGAGAGATTTTTCTTTGTTACTTCTGCAGCCAGCTGCAACTTTGTCTCATTGGCTGTAGTTGTTGACATGCTCACTCCAGGATCTATTACAGTATTTTTAACGAATGTGCTTCCTATTTTTCAGAGAAAGCTCTATCACAGCGCTCGACCGAAGATGAAGATGAAAAGAGTACGAGTGATGATGAGTCTCCTGAACATCCCCTGCCATTATATCAGCAGCGTGAAAATTATTATACGTAATCGCGGCCATTCTCTCAAGTCTGCTAGATTGTAAGCGTAACAGTATCCTAAATGAATATGATGTATATAAGACATTGACGTTGTCAATTACACTATTGATTAGCTATGAATACTGATAGTGATAAGTCATGCTCATAAAATTAAAACCACTGTTAAATCACCCTACCTTTAAATGAGACCTGTAATAATAGAGATTAGTTTCTTGTACAAAATCTGCACAAGACAAACATATATGTCAATTTGAAATATACTCATTGCTTGTAGTTAATGTGACTATCTATGTCAATTTAAAATGATGTATTTATTGGTCAATTGTCGTCAATTCAATCTGAACAAATAGCAATTCTATGTGCATATCATTGGCAACTGTAGAGTAGAAATTAATTGTATACTACATGTTTTATATTTATTAGTCATTTTTATTATTATTTATGAACATTGACAAATTATTCAAATTTGGCTTGTAAGCCATTATTGAAGGACATTTTTTGCCATGTTGGTAGACAAGAAGACAGCGGTATCATCAATCAGTTAAGTTTAGTGACCCCAAAGTGGAAGCTGACATTGTTTTACTGTTAATGTTGTAATTGATGATGTTGCTGTCTGCTGGCTTCTGCTTACTTGGAGTGAAATAAATTGTCACTCTGTGCAGACTGACATGGAAGGTTCTTTGAATTTCACTGAAAAATATCTTGTTATGTGAAAGTGCCCTTTAAAAGGTCAGTTTTGTCTAAACACATGTATATAGGAAAAATATTATTTGAATGTTACTGCCCTGTTATATGTTTCTTGTTATCCACAAGTACCTGTATAAGTTTTTCTGTGGCAGTTCCAATTTTATCTCATTAATGTTATCATGGTAACAAGAGTATTTGCTGACCTTTCAGTTGTTTTGTCCATGAATCTTTTGTTGGCTTTATGCACAAATGTACTGAGAAGTGTGAAGCAGAGTCTTCTATCTTGTCAACTCATGATTTTCAGTACTATTTGATCTTTTTATAGTTTCTCTAGTTTGCATGATTTTGTTCAAATGTTGTATTTTTATACTTGTAAAAGACATTTCATTGATTTATAATTTAGTCTTTGTTCCATGTGAGATATCATAGAAGAACTGAATAAAAATAGTTATTACACGTACATGAATTATTTTTGTGTGGTCTTTTTACTTCCTATCCATTTCTTCTAAGACGATGGGAGGGAATGTGGGGTGGTAAAAATGAAGTACACAGAGCCAAATTTTCAATAAACTTAACACTTATATTATTAAAATTAATTAATTAGTTCACAGCTCAGTCAGTTTACTCAATTTTCGACAACGCGCCCGTTTTACCGTTGATCCTCACCATGTCACCTGAAAACAGATTGGCAAGATAAGGTAGAGATAGCCAGTCTGCTTTGACTGTCGAAGAGCAAAACCAGAAATTATAGTCTCAAGTTAGTCACCTGTCTTGAACATTCTCGTGGCTCCCTGCACGCCGACCAAGCAGGGCAGGCCGTACTCCCGCGCCACCACGGCCCCTGAAACGAAATCACGAAAATCTCTTCAACGTGACCCAAACTGCAGACTGATTCAAATTGAGCGTGTGATCCCACCAATGGATCCCTCGTTCGGAGAGCAATCCATTGGAGGGGTCACACGTTTGATTCGAGTCCCATTTAGCGACTATAAAGCTCAAAACGCGTCCGGGATTTTGTCCCCCACCGTGTGAGATGAGGCCGCCCAGCTCGGTGACCACGCCGCCCAGCATGGGGAAGTAGGGGCTCCAGCCCACGTCGGTGCTGCGCGCGATGAGCACGTCGCCGGCCTGCAGCGCCTTGATCTCGGGGCCCTCCAGGGACAGCACCACGCACGCGCGCGCCGTCACGCTGCTCTCCGACACGGGCGTGCCCTGCGCCACCACGCTGCCCGTCGCGGCCGCGGCGTCGGCGTCGAACTGGGCAGGGGCAGAGGCGTTTAGAAAACAAAAACAAAAGGACAGCGGCAGGGCGAGCAGAGCATGCAACCCTCACCCGCTGGGGCTGCGGCGGCCCGTGGAAGACCTCGTCGAAGGTGAGGGCGTCCCAGTCGGCCCAGTAGCGCTTGCGGCGCCGTGCCCTGCGGACAGACGAACAGTGTCGTTAAAATACCTCCCCGATGCACTGTGCCGAGGTGTCTACCGAGCGAGACGTGACGGCTTACTTGTCGACGATGCTGGGGTCTGGCTGGTCGTGGGTGAGGCGGTGCAGCTCCCAGTAGGTGAGGAAGTTGGCCAGGCTCCTGTCCGGCAGCAGGCCCTCCTTCTCCAGCAGCAGGCCGAGGCGCCGGAAGGCCAGGCGGAACTGGAGAGAAGCAAACAAGGACGGGGCTAACGCGGCGTCTCTAAACGCGGCACTGTAAACGTCACTCGAACGAAAGGAGAGCTCCGCACCTTGTGGATGGCGCGGATGCCGGCCTCCTTCGTGAACTCGCGATTCACGACGCAGCTCTGGAACCAGGGCAGCAGGTACTTCAAAATGAACCTGGGCGGAAACGACAAGTATAGAGTAAGAATGAGTTGTTCTTTTGAAAACAAAATGTCGTAGCTCCTACCGAGCCTTACCTGGTGCTTCCCCGCTTGGGCGACTTGAGCTTATTGATGATGTCCTCCACGCTGGCGGCGACCGGCGCCTTGGGTGCCTCGCCGCTGTCCTTGGCCACCAAGGGCTGCAGCACCGCCATCAGGCGGGACGGGTCCTCGTCCCAAGTCACCGTCGCCACGTCGAACTGGAAGAGACGAGCAGGTCGCAACGACAGCTTTGAATTTCGCTCCGCCACTGGCAAAACAGGAAGATGGGCTGACAGACAGACAGACCTCCCGTACGACGCGGTTGCCGTGCTTCTCCAGGAAGGCCAGGGTCAGCTTGTGCGCCGCGGGGCAGTGCTTCTCCAGCCACGCCATCGCGTCCTCCACAGGCACGGTGGGGAAGTCCTTCCACTTGGGGCTCTTCTTGACCTCAGCGGCGATCGCCTGAAACGCAGCCTCGGTGAGCGGGAAGCGACCACACTGTAAGGCGACAACATGGTGCGGGCCTTACCGCCATGGCCGTGGGGATGCCCGCCGACGTGACGTCCCCTCCAGTGCAGGACAGCATGGCGGCCACGTCTGTGATGTGCTCCGTGCTGAGCTCTGGACGACGAGAGAGAGCGCGTTACTCCAAGGACTTTCCGGCGGAACGCTCCACGAGTGCGAGAGAGACGGACAGACCTTTGGCGCCCTCGGACAGCACCGTGACGGCGATGACCTGCGAGAAGGAGCTGGTGCTGGAGGTGTAGGTGTGGAAGGCGAAGGCCTCGATGACCTTGGGCAGGGCCTCGGTGATGCGCCGCATGACGCCGCGCGCCGTGGTCTCGGCCGCGACCTGCTGGTGCACGTCCAGCGCGGCCGCCGTGGCCTGCCCGCGCCGCACGTGCTGCTTGCCGCCAAAGGCCCGCACCACCGCGTTCACCGTCAGCTTCACCTGCAACAGCGCTGGGGCGTGACGCGGCTGGACCCACCACGGCCCAGACCGTGTTCAACTTGGAGCGGCAGGCAGACCTGGTTGGCGGCCGTCATGGTGATGCCGTGGCGCTGCAGGGCCGCCCGGTGCATCCTGGGGGTGGTGGCCTTGTGCCCGTAGATGGTGAGGTCCACCACCTCGTTGCCCAAGTTCAGCTCGCGGGACACGTTCCGGAGCATCAGCTACGCACACTCACAAATATAAAATGTTTGCTTTTTCTTGAGGAAAGGCTTTGCTGATTTACGCGCCCTCCAGGCGACGCTCACCGACAGGATGTTGAGCACCAGGTGGTGGTGGGTGAGGGGCGTGAAGTTGCTGAAGTGGTACTGCTGGCACTTGGCGCCCGCGGCCGAGCGGCCGGTGCACACGTCCAGGGCGCGGCCCACGGTGCTCTGTGCGAGCAGCGACATCGCCCCAGGGCACACCTCCCTGCACACAAGCCAGACAAGCAAGTTCAGGCCGAGTGTCACCGAAACGCCGGCCGTGTCGTCCGCACTGCGAAAGGACCGAAAGGACACCCACCCCGTGTTGGCCACCGAGAACACGTCGTCGTCCGAGGTGCAGGGCGCGTCCAGCTCGTGCAGCAGCTCGAACTCGGTCCAGTTGAAGATGGCCGTGACGGGCCTGGACTGCAGCAGGTGCAGCCGGCCGCCGGCGAAGGCCCACTCCACGTCGCGGGCGCCGCCGAACGCGCGCTCCAGCCTGGCGCCGGCCCGCGCCAGCAGCAGCGCCTCGTCGTCGGACAGGCACACCGCCGAGGGGTCCGCCACCGCCTCCTCGCGCACGCCGCCGTGCTCTGTGGGGTGCGGACGGCGCGGGTTCAAATACTGGCCGGGGGGAGATTGTTGTTGTTGTTGGCGTACCTGCGAGGACGACGCGGTGCTGCTTGTCTCCGCTGCGCTTCTCGGCGACGTGCATGCGGCCCGCGACGTCACGCTTCACCAGCACCACGTCCGGGTCCACGGCGGCCGACACCACGCTCTGGAATCGCGTCAGACAATGGGCCGGTTTACGTGTCAGTCGCGCCGGAGCGCCTGCCGAGGGCGGGGTAGGCAATCCCACCCCAAGCAGGACGCGGGTGTCGCGCAGTGTGGCCTACCCCGCACTTCGCAGGCGCTTCCGCCGCCTCACAGTGTACCGCTTAAGCCCAGCTCACCTCGCCGAGGCCGTAGTTGGCGGAGATGAGCATCCTACGCGGGTCGCCGCTGGCGGGGTCGCACGTGAAGAGCACGCCGGCGCAGTGCGCGTGGACCATGCGCTGCACCACGACGGCCATGGGGGCGCGGACGGGCTGCGCGTACTGCCGCCGGTACTGCACCGACTGCAGCGCGAACAGCGACGCCCAGCAGCGCCGCACGCCGTCCAGGACGCCGTCGACGCCGCGGCACCCGAGGAACGTCTCGTTCTGGCCGGCGGCGGACAGCTCGTCGGAGTCCTCACCCACGGCGGAGGAGCGCACGGCCCAGGACGTGGTGCCGTCAGCCTCCGCCTCAAGTCGCTGCAGTGCGGCGCGCACCTCGGCGGCCACCTCCTCGCAGACCGCCGTGGCGGCGAACAGCTTGACGGCGGCCTCGCACTTGGCGGCCAGCTTCAGGTCCACCGGCGCCGTGGACGCGGCGGCCGCCTCCGCCAGGTGGTCCACGGCCTGCTGCAGGGCGGGGTGCGCGGCGAACTGGCGCTCCAGGGCCGTGACCGTCAGGCAGAAGCCCGCCGGCACGGCGTACGCGCCGTCGTCGTCCTGGTCGCCGTTCTTGGCCGCCAGCAGCGCCGTGAGCGCGGCCAGCGACGCGCCCTTGCCGCCCACCAGCGCGCTGCTCCTGCACGCACGCTCCTCCAGGCCCAGCACGAGCGGGCCCGGGGTCACCTGGAGAACCTTCAGATTAGCAACGACAACGACCGACGGGCACCTACACTGCGAACAGTCCGCTTGCCTTGGACTCGCGGAGGTGCAGCAGGGGCGCGGGCGCGGCGGCGGGCAGCGGGCAGGGCCCGTCGTAGCGGTAGCACAGCTCCACCAGCCCGACGCCCTGATGCACGCCGCGGCCCGCCCACTGCAGCGAGCACTGCGCCGGCTGCAGCTCCATGAGCCAGCTCCAGGGCCGCTCGCACAGCACCGTCAGCCCGTCCTCCTGCGGCAGGTACACTGCCGAGGAGTAGCGCACGCCGCCCGCTGCACAAAAAGTTCATCAAAGTTGAAAGTCAATCGTGCTTGTACGCCAAAATTGCTAGTTGTTTTCCCCCGGTCATCGACCACGTACCGGTGAACAGCAGCACGAAGTGCTTGGGGATGTGGTCCTTGTCCTCGGCGAGCACCGGCAGCGACAAGGACGTCGAGTCGATGCTGACGAGCTCGCCCTCGGGCAGGCGGACGTGGCCGTAGGTGGCGCTGCGGGGAAGAAAGACGCACTTCTTGAAGTACTCTGCGCGTGTCCATCGTTGTCAACTTTACCGGCGCATCGTGGGGATTTTTCCCCGAGGGCCTCCCCGGCGGCTACTCACTGCGAGAGCTGTCCCGGGTGGCAGTCAGCGCCCACGCTGAACATGGTGCCGTTCTTGGCCACGCCGCTGATGGTGAGCCGGCGGTGCAGGCGGCCCGCCTCGTTGGGCCCCCAGCGCCGCTGCCGCAGTCCGCGCAGGTACAGCTCCTGGGGCTCGCCGCCCTCCACCTTCACCTGGCCGTGCAGCACGCCCCACTGGTCGTAGCCGCCCACGTGGCCCTTGCTGCAACACGCCAAGCATGTCAACCCGTTGCACCGCCGCACCGCGAGGGCTTTCAGTGAGCACGCCGAACGTACATGATGTCCATCCAGTGGTCGTTGCGCCAGGGCTCCCTGGCAAGGGTGTCCGCCAGCAGGGAGGCGCTCCAGTCGTGGCGGCAGTTGTACGGGCCGCTGCACGCGTTCCACCTGAACAAGAGCACCAACGTTAAAGTGACGCGGTTCGATCCCAGCCAAGGGATGTCTGCCACGCCACCGTCACGCGGACGTACATGAAGTTGAAGCGGACGTGGCGCAGAGAGTCCTGGTCGCCGGGCATGCCGTCCCAGTCGCGGTGCGAGCGCGGCGGGCCCTCCCTGAGCACGCCGTTGAACGCGACGCGCCAGCGCTTCAGGGGCTCCACCACCTCGATGCGCAGCGCGCCCCAGTCGCCGCCCGCCGTCCACGCGCCGCCCGTGCGGCTCGCCATGGAGTCCGGCATCTCTGCAACGGAGACAGTGTCACCGGCTGTTTTGGCAGTGCTGCAGCAGGGCAGGCAGGGGACACTCACGCGGCAGCTGGTACACGCTGTCGCCCACCTTGAGCTGCAGCGCGACCCGAGCGAGGCAGTGCCTCATGCGGGTCATGCGCACCACCAGCGCGTTGGAGTGGAAGTCGGCGCCGTGGAAGCACAGCGAGTCCACCACCTGCAGACAGCGGAGTGGACAGTCAGCACTTCCGCGACAACTCCCCAAGTAGAAGTAGATGCAGTGTGCTTACGCCCTCGGCCAGCAGCAGACGCGGCTGCTCAAGGCGGCGCTCGTACTCGGTGGGCAGGAAGACGTGCTGGTCGGGGTGCCGCACGGCGTCCTCGGCCGCCTGGGCCAGCCGCTGCGCCCTGGCCGCCTTCATCCTGCGCACGGCCAGGTAGGCCCACAGCCTCTTGGCGCGGAAGTACCATCCTGCGGCAGCGCACATCAGGTTAGGATAGGTTTTTAAGACGCACAGGAAGACTGATCGAATCACCGACTTTTTCGCTGACTTTGGACAACTACTGCGACCAATCTAGCTGCGGTCAAGGGTCTCCCTCAACGCCCTAGTGTTCTTAAGACTCTACTCTTTCATGCCCCGCCTCGGGAAGGCTTTGACCGCAGCTTGTTTGGGAGCAGTGGCCTCGCAAAAATGGTAAAAAAATGATTGAATCTCCGAAAGTAGCCGTTTTTGCTGACTTTGGGCGGCCACTGCGTCCAATCTAGCTGCGGTCAAAGGCCTCCCTCAACGCCCTAGTATTCTAAGAGCCCTACTCTTTCATGCTCCGCCTCGGGGAGGCTTTGACCGCAGTTAGTTTGGCAGCAGTGCCCACGCAAAAATGGCCTGAAGACGAATGAATCTCCAAAAGCATGCCACAAGTATGGTAGTGATTATCTAGAACTCCTCCATTTTACCAGGCCGGCAAAGAGGGAATTCCCTCGTGACAACAACAACAACAACCACCAAAACAACAACAAGAAGATCGCGGACATTGCTCGCGTTAAGAGACACACATTAACGGTGTCGCGGACGATAAGGGAAGCGAAGCGAAGTCGCTCCCTTTCACGGTAACTTGCCGCTGCTCGCGTCTGGCCCGGTCTGGCCGTGCATATCTGTTCCCTTCTCTCTCTTTCTCCCCTTCTCTCTCTCTCTCTCTCTCTCTCTCTCTCTCTCTCTCTCTCTCTCTCTCTCTCTCTCTTGCACTGGGGTCAAACAGCACGGCCGGCACGCGCGAACTTGGAATACATTTCCGTCAATAAGTTGTTACAGCGGCGATCGCCATATACTACCGTCAGCAGGCAAAGTGCAGACCGCGATTGTAGTGTACCGCCGGAACAACAACAGCAAAAGCAAAAACGACACTGTATGTTTTTTCCGTGCCCCGTCCCAAACACAGACAACTTTTTTATTTTTGCGCAGCCTTGTGTATGAAGACTCACGCACGATTTGTTGCGATTTTGCGTACAAAATTGGGCGCCAAAGTCCAGAAATGCTTGAATTTTCGGCAGCTTGTTACTGTTTTCAGCACTGCTAAGAGCTCGTAGATTATCGACCATGGCTGAACGTCGTTCGATTTAGACGAAAATGACAGACCGATTTGGCAGTGTGCCGCCCCTGCCCCGAGCGGCGACTGGCGGCGAGCGAGAGGGAAGGCCGAGATGATCGGAGGTGTCCCACAGTGTGTCCCTACCTGGCTGCGAGTACGGCGACGACGCCGGCCTGGGCCGCTGCTCGTCGCCGGAGAACACCAACCAGTACAGGAAGGCGACCGGCGACAGCCAGGCCAGGTACGGCAGGATCCACCACATGTCGACGACGCCGTCGAGCACGCGAACTGATGCCTGATGTCGATGCCGGTCGCGGACAGTCGAGTCGACAGAGTCGACGGCTCAGGACCGTAATCACCACTGGCAGAGGCGGACCAGGCAAGGCAGCGCCTGGCTGGCCTGCCCAGCGCCCGCGAGTATCTTTGAGTGTGTCTGCCGGTCAGTCGGTCTGTCTGTCTGTCCGTCCCGTCCGCGTGCCCGCGTGCCCGTCCGTCCACCTGCCCGCGCGTCCGTCGGGCCAAATCATCGCCTGCATCCTGCGCATCCTGCGGCGCGGTGCCGTCGTCCCGTCCGTCGCGTCGCGCAGCACGGCCGTGCGTTAGACGAGAGACTATCTGGCCAGCCGCGCCAGCCGTGACGTGGGATAGAGAGACTGGGCGCCGCGCGCTGGACTCGGACAGGCAGACAGGCAGCTAGACAGCCAGGCAAGCAGGCAGCCAGCCAGGCAGGGAGTCGGCCTTGACTCGGCCTCATGTCGGCGCAGCGTGCAGCCCACAACGACGGCTAGACGAGCTAGGCTGGACAGCCTAGACGCGCTTGACCTCAACTAACACATCTCTGCGGAACCGCCGCGTGCGGGGCGCCAGTCCCTTGTCCTCCGATGCGCGCTGGGGACGGATATGTGGGTCGCCTCGTCACCTCGCTGCCGCCTCTGTTTGGCGGCTCCCCTTTCCGGCGACCGGCAAAGCCGGCAAACCAAACGGACCAAACGACGATGCGCGATAAAAAGAGATAGATGGAAGTCAAGGCCGGCGGGGCGGCGGCGCGCGGCGCGTCGAATGGGCTGCCTATCTGCCGGGGCGGCGAAGCGCTGAGAAATTGCATGCACGCGTCCAGAATCCAGAGATTGGCCAGCCGGCCGGTGTAAGCGTCCTCATGACGGCGGACTATTCTCGCCCTCCGTCGCCCTCTGACTCAGTGGCTCCAACTCCTCGAAAAGCGGGGGCAACAGTCAAGGCTCGATCGATGTATCTAGATCCCCAACCACCTTTATGAATGGAGAATAAACAGCCCACTTGGGGCTAGCCCACTTGAAATGTGACTTCATCGTCCCCGATCCGTGCCTTGCCTGGGAACCGTGTATTGCTCTGCGCCACCCGAAGATGCTTGATCTGCTCAAGTACGCGCTGCTCCCGATTACAAATGACAGCAAAACTCGCTTCCTTATTCGCAGCCTGAGCACTGCTTTCGTCGCTCTGTCTCTCTCGCACCCTTACGGGAGGCGCCCTGAGTGCGAGAGAGACAGACTCACGAGAGCGGTGCTCCGTCTGCTGGGGTGCGGCGATAAGCGGGGTGATGAGAGCCCGATAGCGGAGTGCCAATCTGTTGTTTCCAATCTCAAAGCAAGTCTTCATAATTTTTTTTTTCGAACCACATATGACATATTTATTACGAACAAAGCAGGTACAGGGGTGTTATTTCTACGGGGTAGTAAGGCCCCAAAACGTTACATTCATCAATTTTACATGTTTGCTTTGTTTTCGAATGGAGTGAGGCCTGATTCGGTTCGATTCCGTTTGCGACCGGTTCGCGCACCTCCCTCCCTCCCAGTCTCGGTTATCTGGGAAGCCCGCCTGGCTGTCGAGATATCCGCCGAGGGCTTGCCTAGGTGTGACTGCTGTGCATCGTGAGTGGTGCAGGTGTTGCTCTCGACGGGACGGGCCCCGGTGAGACGGGACGGGCCCGGCGTTGCGGCGTTGTTGCTAGGCAGACGCCTGCCCCGGCCGTCTGTCTCTGTCGGCTGCGCGATGCGCGGTGCGCGATGTACATCCTCCAGTACATCGATCCCGGAAAGGGGGTTGTTTGATAGAGCCGGGACCAGCGCTGACAGGGCCGCCGCCAGGCCGCCCCGCCAGCCCCGCCAGCCCCGCCAGGCCCCGCCAGCCCCGCCAGCCCCGCCCCGCCAGGCAGCCAGGCCTGCCCACGCCGACGGGGCCGGCGGCGCGGAGGGGAGGGAGAGGAGGTTGGTTCCCCGGGCGGGGGAGAGCGGGGCAGGGGGAGGGGCTCTGTCAGGGAAGTGGCGGCGGCAGGCGACCGGGACGGCCAGGGGCGGTAGCCCAGGGCGTGAGCGGGGCGGGGCGGGGCGGGGCGGGGCGGGGCGGGGCGGGGCGGGGCGGGGCGGGGCGGGGCGGGGCGGGGCGGGCCGGTCCGCATCCCCTCTGTCGCTCGGGGCGCGCCGTCGAAGACACAACGCGACGCCGGGCGGGCATGGCAACGCTGGCGCCGCGGCCCGTTCCAGGGGTTCCAGGCTGGGTGCGCCGCCGGGCTGCCTGGTAGTCCTGGTAGCGCCCCGACCGCCACCGCCGCCCTCATGGCAGAGCACGCCGACGATGCAGGTGGGTAGTGTATCGATACGCGTGCGGTGGTCGCGGACGGCGCGGGTACGCCATCCGTCCTAGTGTTTTAGAGAGTCCCTGGCGACGCGGAACACATCGGGGGTGGTTCGGCGTCTGGGTGTTGGGGTCGCGCCCGCCGCCCGCGCTGCCCCCGCCGCCCACGCGGCGGCGCACCGCCCCCACCACCCCCGGGGCAACGACCGCGATGTAAACGTGCAGCGGGGCGCGAGGGGCGCGAGGGGGTTGCGCCTCGCTCAACAGCCGGCGCCTTGGCTAAGCCTCGTGCGCCTCGCGCGCCTCGTGCCCGGGGTCCTGGCTCGCCCTGGCCCACCGTAATGGCTCGGGCCTGGCCAGCGTCGCCCTGTGCTGCACCTCGCTGGAACAGCGGTTCGAGTCTCGGGTAGCTAGCCGGGCCCTTGCCCATCGGTGGGGCTGGACGCCCCCCCCCCCCTCTCGTCTTCGTCCCCTTCCGGGTCCGCGTCCAGGCCACGCAGCGCCGACCCAGATCCCCGGGCGAGTACCGCCTGGAGGGGGTAGCTGGGGTACTGCAGGGGTAGCTGGAGGAAGGGGGGGCTCCCGACGCCGACCTGGGCCAGCCGGGCCGAGCCAGCCCGGGCTCTCCAGCCCGGGCCAGGTGCGGGTTGGGGTAGTCGGGGGGTAGCAGCCCGTCGGGGGGTGTCGGTCGCGCTGCACCGGGGGGTGGCCTAGGGTGGCCCCGCGCCACGACGGCCCGGACGGCGCCCCGCAGCAGGCAGCAGCAGGCCAACCAGTGCAGGCCCAATGCTAGTCCGCGACGCACGGCCGGCCGCGGCGTGGCGTGGCGTGGCAGGGAGGCGGTGGCGCACAGCTTGGCTGCCCCGCAGCCGCTGAAGCAGCTCGAGCACAAGGTGGGTCCCGTTGTGTGGCTAGAGATAGAGGGAGGGTGAGTGCACTTTCCTGAGCGAGGGAGGCTGACAGGTGCTGGGTCGGCAGCTCCCCCTCCCCTCCCCCACCCACTTTCCCGGGCAGTGCATCCGCCCGCCACCCGCCCACAAGTTGCGTCATAAGGGCAAACCGATCCCTGCGCCAACTGTTTACAACGACTCGGTCCAAACTACCGTCGTGCAAAGCAGTGTGACGTGCTGGCTTCAAAACGAGATTTTTCAAAAAGTGGACAGCCGTGCTTGCCACGTCATCGAGAATGGCTGCTCCGGGCGAGGGGAGGGGGGGGGGGTGGCCACCCTGCTCCGAGCACAAGATGGCGGCGGAGGCTCCAGGCCCTCCAGGCGCAGCACTCCAGAGGTTCCAGTCCGTCCGGGCGAGTCGGGAAACGTGATTGTCGTTTCGTTTTCCAGTGCGCCCGCCAGCGACCAGGGCGACCAGCATGCTCAACGGCACCGGGCCGAACGGGCATTCCTACGTGCTCGCCATCAACGAGTACTGCCAGCGCCACTTCCGCGCCGACGTGCGCTACGTCTTCGCGCGCTGCGGTGAGTCCAGTTACAGTGTGGCGTTCAGCTGTGTTCAGTTAAGACTCGAACCGAACGTGTGACCCCACCAATGGATTGCTCTCCGAGCGAGGAATCCATTGGTGGGGTCACACGTTCGGATCGAGTCCTGTGTAGCGACTCTGGAGCTCAAAACGCGTCTAGAGTTTTGGCCGCCTCCACCGTTCTTCTGGCCCACTGTGCTTTTGAGACAAACGAGGCCGCCCGTCGTGTTTGCAGACCCCGACTACTCGGCCACGGCCGTGCTGGACGGCCTGACCTACGCCACCAGGAAGGACCCCAACAAACATGTGGCCAAAATTCTGGCGGCAAAGTCAACAGCGGAGGTACTCCTGCCTGAAATGCGGGACCTCGCGGAGGACGAGTGCCTTCCGGATGCGTACAAGCTGGCGGTGAGTGAGAGAGACAGAGCGCACTCCGGATGCGTGAGTGAGAGGGACAGAGCTATGCAAAACAATGTCTGTGCTAAAAATGTTCTTTGATTTATCTTTCTTTGAGAGCACTGAAGACTACTTTTCTCTTTCGACCGTTTGACTCATTTTGCTTTTGTGTCCTCAGGTTTTTGACAACGTGGACCTGGCGGACGAGCGAATCCCGGAAATAACGATGCCCTACGATGCGGTGAAGCCGTACAAGATCTTGCTGAAATGCCTCGCCCGGTAAGCACGTGCTTAAATTTTCAGTTTACCGTTCACCAGTTACGTGCGCGTGCTGTGTCCGTCCAGAGGAGGCATAGCTTGCTCTGTTTCCGGTGTCGCGTGTCAACGGTCTTATTTTTGCAGCAACTTCGGGTACCGCGAGGCCGACATCCAGTTCACGACGCACCGCCCGGCCAACCAGTACTGCCCGGCACGCCTGGCCCTCAAAGTCGGCTCCTACAGCGTCACCGTGCCCATGACGCGCTTCGCCAAGCAGGAGGCGGCGCAGACCATCCTGATGGTGGGTGTACAGTGTGGCAGTCGGAAGGGTTGCCTGCCCGGCGGCTGCAGGCGCCGCGTCTCGCGGCCTCGCGGCCCGTCGGTAAGGTGGGTTGCCTTCAGGGCGCCTTGCCGGGCGCTCGGCCGCATGGGCAACCCACCGTCTTGTTTCTCGTGTGCGTGCGTGTCGGTGTGGTTTTGTTAATCCTCTCTCTGTACCTCACTCAGAACGTGCACCCGCACCTGGAGTCCTGGGGCTCCCTGATCCGCATGTACATCGTGAACACCGCGCGCGACTTCGAGGACATGACCATGCTGGCAGGCATTCAGGTACACGAAATGAGGAAATAAAGAAAGTAAGCCGACACAAAGGGAGAAGCGAACGGCGCGGTGAGACGAGTGTTTGTCTTCGGCAGAACGTCGCCATGCAGCCCCTGGACGCCGACATCGACGACGGACTGCCTCCTGGCGAGGACAAGGGCGAGCCCAGGGCGGCCTTCCGCGGCGGGGGAGTCGCCGGGGGAGTCCCCGCCGACGACTCAGGTGCGTGTCCGTCGCGGCGGAACTTGCAGTGGAGGCGAAGGAGTGCCCCGTTAACGTGGTGTCTGGCATTGCAGAGGACTCGGACTCGGAGGATGATGAAGACGACGATGACGAGGATGACGGCGACGAGGACGACGAGTACGACGAAGAAGAACACTGCTGCTGCAGAGAGCAGTGCGTGCTGCAGGTGGTGCATCTGAGCGACTCGGACGAGGGCGAAGACCTCTCGGACGAGGAAGACGACGAGGACGGCGAGGACGGCGCCAAGGCAGAACCAGAGCGGGACGCCAACTTCAACCTCTGCGAAGAGCGGGCGCGCTGCGGTGGTGCAGACCGTGTAGACAGGCCCTTCTTCGGGCGGCTCAGCTTCGGCGACCTGCCTGCCATCGGCGAGGACTTCGAGGCAGGGTCGCTGGACCCACACCGCGCCTCGGCCGCCAGGACGGTGACGTCCAGCTGCGCCACACGGCCCCAGTTGCCGGCGGCCGCCGCCGAGGGCGCCGTCGCGGCCCCCTCCGAGGACGCCGTCGAGGCCGCCGACGCCACCGGCAGGGGCGCCGTGGCCACGCAGCCCCGCCGTCGACGTGGACCTTGCACCGCCTGGTTCGGCGGCGTGGAGGCCACGGAGCGCGGCGCGGTGCAGGCTGCACCCCTGCTGTGGTGCGACATGCCCAGCAGCTTCGCGGACATCTTCAAGGACTGGCCGCACCGCCGCAACGGCGCGCAGGGCCAACAGGACGAGGCCCGCGACACCGGCGCCGTCTACAGCGCCTTGTTCGGGCTCAAGGTGGGTCCTGGACACTGCGAGACGATTGTCGGGCCAACGTTTCGGAGTACGGACATGTTTTGGCTTTGTGTTCAGATCGACGCCGGGAAGGGTGAGTCCGAGAACGGCAACTGAGGCGGTGTCTGTGCCGCGCCCAGGCCATGCGGGCAGCGCTGCGTCCAACGATACATGGAAGCATCGATTCATCAAAACATCGATTCATCGAAACATCGAAGCGGCCGTAGGCAAGCCTGCGCGCCTGGTACACCGTCAAACCGTCACTGCAGCAGAGGAGGAGTTTCGCAGTGCGGACGCAGAAAAGGGGAGGGGGCGGGTATCAATTTCACCAAAACAAGAAAAGAACATTTATTTTTAAAAGCCTCCCAATTATTTTAAATGCGTCTTAAACATAGCATCACCGACACAGAACCATTGCACTTTGATTCCAAGAAGCGTATTCGTCGAGAACGAGGTGACCCCTCGACCTGCCAAGCTGCTGCCATTAGGCCGCGTGACTTTTTTTCTTTTTAAATCGTAGGTTTCCTTTGGGGGACTATTTTATGCACCTATTCGCACGTGTGGATTGACCCACAGCACTGCGAGTTGCCTTTAGGACACCGCGGCGACGCTGCACCCCAGTACCTCCGGTACCTCGCACGCAGCCTCACGCTTTCAAGCTTGCAAGCGAGACCCATTAAGTTGTAGTCTCGGTTGTAGTTAAGTAAGTCTCAGTCAGACTACCATGGCCAAAGCCACCGATAAGTAAGATTAGTTTCTTTCGACTTTATTGAATATTCTTCGACCAATATACTTAACTTGTGCCGAGTCAACTAACTACGTTAAGCTTGTGTACATATTTCTTGAACCGATCTCTGTACAGCGACAGTGCGAAGTCCACTCTTTCGGTCTCGCACGTTAGGTTAGGTACTTTGTGGGCTCGAGCTCGAACTGACTTTTCCCTGCTAGAGGGACTGTGTGTGTGTGAGGACGTGTGTTTTTGACGTTTTGCACGTTCCCCTTTCCTTTTCGTTTCCGGCCCTGGCCACATCGAGCGATATGTGTGATATACCGTAGAGAGGCCCGAACCGCGGCGTTGTGCCGCGACCCGGGTTCCTCTGACCAGCCTCAAGTAACGACCCAAATGGCAAAGAAGGAACCATGCGGTAGCAGCCCATAGCAGCCATGGTTGCCAACCGTCTACAGGGACAGGAAACGATGCGGCGGCGGGTTGGCTAGCCTGCCAATCTCGTTGGAAAAAAGTCTGCAGAGGCGCTATTTTTTAAAAAAAAATTTTTTTTCGATTTGCCATGGATGCAACCACTGAAGCAGACGGGGACTCAATTTAGTGTCTGTAGAATGGGTCCGGCAGCAGACTGCCGTACAGTGTGCACCACACACGCGGCCCGCGTCGACCCTTGCCCTGTTCTTATGTGTTTCGCCTTGTCACGAACATCAGTAGTCTGTACATACGTAGCCCCGCGCGCCCCCTCGGGGGCCCCCGGCCTGCCCGCGTGCAGCGGGGGATGGACCCCCTGGGGTGGCCGCGGGGCCGGGGGGCGTCGTAGTGCCGCCCCCCGGGTCTAGGTTAGGTTAGGCCAAGGACTTGTCGTGTCCTCGCACTAGTTAAGTTAGGACTCCCCAAGGACTCGTCGGTGTCCTCGTGCTTCAGGGAGCCCGACAAAGCAGCGGCTGGGACTGCTGCGGGTGCGGGACGGGCGTCACCCGGTCGCCGCGCTGGCGCTGTCCGCGCTGTCGGGACGCCGGCGACACTCGCAAACCAGTTTCAGCGACGCGTAGCGTGTTCCTACAAGATTAAGCGAGCCCATTTTAGTGGATCGAGGGCGTGGATAATTTTGCATCGTGGGGGCTTTTGAACGGGGTAGCGGTGCTGCGGCGAGCAAACTGTGCGCAGGGATGTCCGGACGCCGCAGACCCAGCAGCAGCAAGGTGTGCTAGTCTTTGAGGAGTTTACCGTGTATTTTGCGTGCGCCCTTTCCAGTATTTATCTCGCCTTCAACATATTTTTGCTGAGGTGTATAATAGGCTTCAATGCGTACCTGCACTAGCATAGCAGTAGAGAAGAAAGCGTCTGTGATAGAGGAAACTTTGCCACCGAACACAATTCTTTTCGTGGTCGCGTGGCAAATTCCCAGTTCTCCTTGCGTAACAGCAGCCTTTGATTCCGGTTCGGATTCAAATTAAATATTTGGTATATTGTGTTCGCAGGAGCAGATCAAATTGTTTTAAATGACTGTACAAAATCAGGGATTTTTCTTCAAGAACTTGGTAGTTGAACCCTTTTTTTAAAATTATTATAGTTTGATCGATAAATTAGCTTTGAAGGGCGTGGTTTGTCTCGCGAAAACGCGTCCTTCGGATGGAGCGTCCACGTGAACGAGATGCAAAAAGTTGTTTGTCTTTCTCTATTTCGCAAGCCGATTAAGGCAGCGTAGGGATACGTTAAATTAGGCTTGCTTTGCTCATTGCTTTATTCGATCATTCGATCGCAATGCTTGTCAGTTTATTCATCCCTTCAAGGGCATTCATCAAAGCCATTCATTGATTCAGTCATCAATTCATTCATTGACTCATTCCTTCATTCATTGACTCATTGGCCCATTCATTCATTGGCTCATCCATTCATTCATTGACTCATGCATTCATTGGTTTATTGACTCATGCATTCATTGGTTTATTGACTCATGCATTCATTCATTGGTTCATTGATTGGTTAATTCATTCATTGGTTCATTCATTTATTCATTCATCGGTGTGTCGGCACTTCTGTATATTAAAAACACTAATTCACATGGTGTTTTTTTTTCACATTTTGAGTTTGTGTATGACCTAGGTTACTTTAAAAGCATCGTTATTTCATGTGGCAGCAGTGTACGTTGGGTCAGGAGAAACTGAGGAGACTATGAAGTGTATTGTGTTCTGGTTCTGTGTCAAATTAATTATCACTGTAGGGTTGGCTACTTTGAACGTACTGAATGGTGTATTCCCTCTTTTGTACCCGCCCCTATAAAAATCAAACAAAAAAAAAAGAACAGTAGTATATTGATATTATCTATTGTCTTGATCTTTGTTATATTTCATATATTTTTCTAACCCTTCTAGTGCCGTAGTTGGAGGTTGCAATGGAGTCTGCAGCCGTGGAGTTGCGCTCCATTCTCCATTCCTTCTGCCGACATTTAACAGAAAACTGAAAAAATGCATAGGCCTACAAAGAAAACGTAGATGACACTTCATTCAAGGAAACATATCTAATTATGCACAAGAAACCAAAAATGAATCCGTTCTGATCGATAGTTCGAGCCTCTTTGCCGTTATTCCGATTCGAAACTTAAATTTACCTGTATTATAATTTTACAATTTACTAAACGCGCTAGTTGATGTCAAAGATGTGTGGACATTTTTCAAGCGAAAGCATAGCCAGTAGATCACAGTAATCGTTTCAAATGTTTCGAGTAGTGTGTGTGTGTAGATTTACTTTATCTAACGTAGCTGTTACCTACACTATTTTAAAACTTTTTCCCTCCTGGTGCTTTTTCTTCATTTCCACTGCGTCCTACAACGCCGCTAATGTATCCCCCAAAATGTATTCGCCTTGTGTGTGTTTGTGTGTTGCAATCAAATAAACTATTTATGTGTCGGTGTGAACGCTTTTGTATTGATTACTCCGATCACTGATCCCGACGCGACTCATCACCGAGAAAAGTTTCGACCAAACATTTCAGTCCAATTTCCTCAGAATCAATAAGGCTTATTTTTCAACGGTGCTGCACAAAGGCGGGGCACTCCACGCAATAAAACACCCGCCTCACGAAACCTCCGTGGAAAGGGGTCTGGGAGGGGATGCGCTCCAGGAAGGTGTGGGCAGCTCCAGCCGCAGCCAGCTCCAGTTCTCCAGTTCGGCAACATCCTGCCCGCCCTTGAAAATTGGCCCATGACGTCATGGTTGTGATAGCAGGCTGCGCCGGGGCTGCGCCGGGGCGGCGGGCTGGCTGGTCGGTCGGCCCGGCAGCTGGGGCGACGCCCTGGAGCTTCCGCGTGGTTCGTACGTCGTGGCGGGGCGGGGCGGGGCGGGGCGGGGCGGGGCGGGGCGGGGTGGCGATCGGCCGAGGCGGAGGGGAGGGAGGCGGCTCGGCCGGCCGGTGTATAAAAGCATGGCAGGGGCGGAGTACGCCTTAGTCTCCGATTTGAAGTGCGTCCAACTCAGTCGCCAATATGTACACTACCGTGAGTAGCCGACCTCAAAAGGGAGGAAGGGGGTCAAGAAATTTTTGGGGTCGTCGCATTTTTCTCCGCTCAACTGCCTCTGCCTCATTTTTTTAGGGGGCGGGGGGGTTGCCTTTTCCGGGTCCGAAATTGTCCACGGGTAAAGAGTCGAGTGGCCTCACCAAATTTGATAAATTGCTAAAAAAAAATTTCTCCGGGAAATTTTAAAAGAATTTTCTTTCAAAAACACTTGATATTGCCGCCGCTTAGTTGAATGAACTTGCTCAAAAGTGTGGTCGTTGTCGCACTGGACGTGCCAGAGTTCATTTTCCCCGCTGTTCATTCCGACGTCGTCGGGGTCGGCATCCAACTGCGACTACCGTACTGCGCCGCGCACACGGCGGCACTGGGACTTCGGGACCTTAAGGACTGCCCTGCGCTCGGTCTGGCCGCGCTGCACTGCGAGGCACTGCACTGCGAGGCACTGCACTGCAAGGCAGTACACTGCATTGTGGCGGGACGCGTGCCGTGCGCTCTGGAATGCGCCTGGCGCGGCCCAGCGCGGCCTAGCGCCCCTTGCGTCACTCCGTGTAAACTTTGTTTGGCCGCTCTGGTTACAGCGGAGCGCTGGCCCCGCTCGCCCCGCGCTCTCTGCGAGGAGGAGGGGAGGGGGGGGGGCAGGACTTTACCCGATGCTGCCAAAAATCTGTCGCAACGTGCGCAAGGCGCGGGGCGCCGCCTGGGTGTCGCAAGTCGCTGCACTTCTTGCACGCGGTGCCGTGCAGCCAGTGCATTGCGGGGGAAATTGCAGTGAGGGCACACACACACGCACACACACACGCACTCGCACACACCGGCCGCACCGGGTGATAGACTCCGGGGTGCGACGCCAACGGGCATAGATAATCCGCGGGGGAAAAAAGTTGTAGAAAACGCGCTTGCCTTCTTTTTCTATCCTTTGAAAACGCGCGCGATCTCGTGGCCTAGATTTGAGCGCAGTGCGCCACGCGCCGCTCTGACAGGCAAGGGGAGGGGAGGGGAAGTGCTTCACATCGGTGCTCTCGGCGCCAGAGATTGACTCGCTGCGCGACCCTACGTCGGCGACCCTGCCGCCGGCGACCGGCCCGTCCGCGCGGCAGGCCTCGACGGCGTGCTCCGACGGCGTGCTCGCGTTGGCGGACACGCCCTTCCCGCCGCACCATTACGGGCCATTACTGCCGGCGAACGGCTCGAAGAGAGCTCCACAATACGAGATGCATTATTGCTCAAGTTTTCTCATTTTCTTTCTCTCCCCCGCTGCGCAGGTGTTACTTGTGGCGACGGCCCTGCTCGGCGGCGCGCTCGCGCAGCAGCAGTACAGCCGCGACCCGCAGACGGCCGCCATCCTGACGGACGCCCGGTACCTGTCCGGCGACGGCACCTTCGGCGCCGCCTACACCCAGGAGGACGGCGTGCAGTTCAAGGAGGAGACCGACGCCAACGGCGACCGCCGCGGCGCCTACAGCTACGTCGACCCGTCCGGCGTGCGTCGCACCGTCAGCTACACGGCCGGCAAGAACGGCTTCCAGGTACAGAGGCCCACCGGGGCGCTTTCAACTTCCGCCGTCTGTCTCTTGTTCGCCTCGACTCCACTCTCTGGTTCTTTTCAGGCGTCCGGCGACCACCTGCCCCAGCCGCCCGTCCCCGTCGCGGCCCCCGCCCCCGCCGCCCCCCAGTACCAGCCCCAGCCCCAGTACAACCCCGCGCCCGCCGCGCCCCAGTACAACCCCGCCCCCCAGGGCGGCTCCTACGACGAGACCGGCGAGTACGACCCCCGCTACAACGACCCCGCGTTCCAGCCCAACACCGGCTACCGCCCCCAGCCCCAGCAGTACCAGCCGCCGCCCCAGCAGTACCAGCCGCAGCCCCAGCAGTACCAGCCCCCCGTCAACGCCATCCCCCAGTACAACCCCACGACGCCGCCCCCGCACCGCTTCTTCCCCCCCGGCAAGCTGGACCTCAACAGGACCCCCGACGGCTTCAGCTACAGCTTCAGCAAGAGCAGATAGGCGCGCCCGCGGCCCGACCGCGCCAAGCTTAATTTAATTCACCAAAACAAAACATCGCAAAAAAAGAATAAAAACCGGAAAACCGTTCGCCTGCTTGCGTCCTCCCCCGAACCGCGCAGCCAACCCACACATAAAAAGCACCATTCCGCAAACTCAGGAAAGCGGGGACACACCCACAAAAATGAATTCGCTTGGCAGGCCCGTGGCCGCCAGTGGCGGTTAGGGTAAGCCTTGGGGTAAGCAGGCCCCTTCGACCTCAAGTGGGTCGTACCGATGGCGGCACTCCGATGGCGGCCGATGCAGAGTCCATACGTCCGCGTTGTCTCACGGCCAGCGCGCGCTCCAAGCTCCCACATGGTGCAGATAGGCCAACCTGTGCTGCCATTCCTTTAGCGTACTTCCAGCACTAAGTCTCTCTCAATTTTTTTTTACGTTCATTATCCTCAGAAAGGAGCCGGTACAATAATTATTTTCGTCCCCGCCTCCAGCACGGGCTTTGGCTGTTCACAAAGGAATTTTCACAATTTTGTTTTTAAAACGATTCATGCACCAACATGCTGCAGGATTATCGAATTCCTTTCCCAGTGCAGTTTCGCGGATGCATGCAGCCACGCTGATTCATCCATCTCACTCTGACTGCAGTACACGTTCCGCCTTTACTTTCTCCCTCTCTCTCTCTCTCTCTCTCTCTCTCTCTCTCTCTCTCTCTCTCTCTCTCTCTCTCTCTCTCTCTCACTCTCTCTCTCTCTCTCCCACGTGCGCACGGCCGGCGCCTCGACTCGCCTCGCCTCGGCCGTGACCCTGGCCGGCGAGCTGACCCGGCGTGCACGGAGCGCCGAGCCGCCACCGCGCCGCCACCGCGCCGCCACCGCGCCGCCCAGAGCGATCCAGATCAGGAAAGACATCGAGGCAACGGGAAGCACTTCATAATTCAAGACCGGCTGCTTAGCATAGCGCGACCCGCAGGCCGCAGGCCGCACCGACTGGGGCAGCCCGGCCTATCCCGGCCTAGCGGGCCGCGCGCCCCTCCCACTGGAAACAACGCCCCGCAACACCTGCAGTAGAACGGAAAATGTTCTCGCTCGCGATACACTGCTTTCGATTCCGCGCGTCCGCGCGACGACTCCGGACAATACGCACTTCTTGGGGGCGGCGCGGCCTAGCGCGCGGCCGGCCAGTCCCATTGCCGCCAGCCCACGCTAGACGACGGACCAAGCGTGGCGGCGAGGCGGGGCGGGGCGGGGCGGGGCGTGGCGGGGCGTGGCGGGGCGGGGCGGGGCGGGGCGGGGCGGGGCGGGGCGGGGCGGGCACCGCGTTGGGTTAGGTCAGTGCAGGACGCGTGGTATCTGGCGCGAAGGAGGAGAAGCGAGGCGCGGCGCCCGATGCAGCGGCTCGTCGCTCTGTCTCTCTCGCAGAATCGTTAGGCCGGCGCGACACTAGACACTGCAGAGGCATGATTGATAATCCAGGAGACTATTTCTGTTCTATGAGTTGGTACGCGTGACCCCTGTCGCCTCTCACACACACAAACGCGCGCGCGCGAATACCCCTACACCACACAGGCAGTGCGAGGGAGACAGAGCGACGAATGTTGGCCGACGGGGCGGCGCTGAGCGCTAGACCCGCTAGACCTAGACACGGCTAGACGCGCCGAGGTGGGGACTGGATACCTTGTCCGGCGAGCCAAGTGGGCGCCGCCGCCGTCGGCGCGCCCGAGTGCCAATGCTGCACTCATTCCGAGTCGCAGTCGCCGCTCCGTCTCCGTCGCACCTGCACTGGAAGCGCCGTGGGTGCGAGGGAGACGGCACGGCGGCACGACACGGCGGCCTCACCTCACCGCAGTGCACCCGAGGGGTACCTCACTTCGTCTAGTCAGTGTACACCCCTGACTCCAGTCACTGCCTTGTTTCAGTCTAGTCACTGAAAAAGTCGGCAAAACCACGTAAATTTGTCCCAATTTTAGTATTTTTGCAACGCATTTCGTGATATTTTCAGTCTAGTCAAAGTGGAAATTGAGTACAGTCACCAGTCAGTGTACACCTGTTTTCGAAGTGAGGTACCCCTCGAGTGCACCGCAGGCAGCGGGCAGCGGCCGCGTGGCCACGGCCAGGGAGCGTATTCACTTTCAATGTGACGTCACTGGCAGCCAACCGGGCAGCGCCGGGCAACGCAACCAGGCACACGGAGTGCACGGAGCAGACCGCTCGCTCTGTCTCTCTCGCACCGCCGCGAACCCTCTGCGGCACGCCCACGAGTGCGAGAGAGACGGCTGCGGAGGCAGGCAAGGCAGACAGGCGCATCGGGCACCGTGCCACGCCGACGGAGCCGACGGCAGCACGGCGGCAGTGCAAGTCCACTAGGAACCACATCGCGGAGAAGTGAAGAGTGGGGGCCCGGCCCGGCCCGGCTCGGATCAATACGATGGTACCGTGTTACCGTGTACTGTACTCCGCGACTCCGCCCTTGCCCGCTTCCTCCAGCATCCTTTACCGCGGCCCGCCCCGCCCCGCCCCGCCCCGCCCCGCCCCGCCCCGCCCCGCCCCGCCCCGCCGCGACACGAGGCCCGGCCACGCCCGGCTCTGCGCGCGTTCATCTGGTTAGCCGGATTCGTTTTGCTCTCAATCGAAGCGAAGGCGTGGCGGCGCGTCTTTTTTGCGTTTCATCGCGGAGCTCCATAAAGCCGGCAGCAGGAAGGCGAAACGAGGCGGGGCGGGGCGGGGCGGGGCGGGGCGTGGCGGCGACCTTCAGGGTCACTGGCACCGACATACTTCCTTCGGGCGTGGCTCCCCGTGATAAGCACGACAGCAAATCAGCTTCCCGCTTCTCCTTCTTCTTCTTCTTCTTCTTCGTCTTCTCCCTCTTCTTCTCCATCCCCGTCAAAGTTTTCGTAGCCCCTTCGTTGTTCATCGCGACCTCGTTTGCCTGCTTTGTGGCTGTGAGTTTGTCGGGCCTCGTCTCGTCTCCAGGGCGGTCCGCGCCAGTCCGCGCCGCGACCCCCGCCGGGGCCGGGGGGTGGAGCCTGGCCAAGCCTGGCGGGGCTGGCGGGGCCCGCGTTGCCAGGACGACCCCGGCCAGGCAGACGGCTCAGCGCGGCGCGCGCCGCAGACAGGGTGGCTGTGGGCGGCCGCCGCCGCCGCCGGGGGGCCGCCAGACAAGCACGTGGAAAAGGACACGCGCGGTACGAAACCAAACTGCAGCAGCAGTGGCGCCGATCGCGCGGCAGGCCGCGAAGGCCTAGACGCACGCGAGAGGACAAGCAGCCGTAAAATTGGCAACGAAACCTCCACGGCGGTGAGGTTGGGTGAGGCTGGGCGGCCGTGCGGCACTCTAATTAGTGGACTGTTGTTCGCCAGTTCGCCGGCCTCTCTCCCTCTCTCTCGCAGTCACGGCGCGTGCCGCGAGGGTGCGAGAGAGACAGCGCGACGAGAGCAGACGCCGAGTCGCTTTACTGTGCGTCGTAAAAGAATGTAACCTGCGTGGCCTTGGCGCCCGCCTTGCCGCCCGTGCGGCAGGTACACTGGTGCAGGGCGTTGGAGGCCTTCGGGCCTGCATGGGGGAGGTCCACGCCCTGGAGGTCCGCGGGTCCGCTTCCCGGGCGGCCACCACACTGGCCACTCCAACGAGTGCAAGATGATGCAAAGCTTCACGCGAGTAGCGCCATCGACACGTGTACACTGTACGCACGCCGCCACGCCGCGCCGCCACGCCGCGCCCGAAGAGCGGCAGAGTGTTAACTGGAGCGGCGGGGCGGGGCGGGGCGGGGCGGGGCGGGGCGGGGCGGGGCGTTTGGCACGGAATCTAGGCGGCACCATCACGGCGCCTGGGCGCAAGGTCGCGTGATCAACTCGGAGGACTCCCACGAGTAGTCGAGAGTGAGAGTGGAGAGAGAGAGAGGGACTGCCTGCAACGAACTGCGGACTGTGACACACTGGCAGAGACTATGGGCAGACTGCACACGCGTCTCGTTCAAAAAAAGATGACAAGAGTGGGTTTTACCAGCATTTTTCATTTCGACACGAAATTTGTACAAAACAACAAAAGCCCTACACGTAAAAAAAAGCAAGCAATACAAAAAAGTACACAAAAAAAACACAACGCGAAGGCAACAAATATGTAGTCTATACAAAAGAAGTGTACCAGGTGGTTATCACAGGAACGTGTGAAGAGCACACACGGGGAGAAAGTAATTACAAAACGAGAGAGTGTGAGTCCAAAGTACAAACTACACAGCAGTCCTATGGTTTACCCGTCAATAGGCGAGTAGTCTCGCGACGCCCAACTAGTGCGTGTTGTTGTTGTTGTTGCTGCGCGTCGCGACCCTCGCCGCCTGTTGGCGCAGCCTATGGCTTCCACGGGGCGCTCCCGACGCCCCGAGCACCAGGAGGACTAGAAGCAGTGCCTCCGGCCCTCTGGCGCTCCGTCAGCAGCGGGGAGGCCCGGCGGCGTAGAGGAGAGGGAGCGTCGCGGTCCCTCGTCCCCTGCCACGGGGGCGGCCGCACTTAGGCCGCACTTGCTGCAGCACTGTAGCGACCCCCACGTGACTTCCCTGAGCGGGGGGCCGCCCACCCAGCGCCCCGTCCAGGACGCGCTCCATGGACGGCCCCCGGCGAGCGGCACCTCCGCGACGTCTAGTAGGCGGGGGCGCCGCCGAACCGGTGGCCGAGCGGCGAGTTCAGGAACTGGGAGGCGGCGGAGGGGGCGGCCTGCTGGGCGTACGCCTGCTGGGGGTAGGCGGGGGCGGCGGCGGCGGGCTGGTACCTGGGCTGCTGGTAGGCGGGGGCGGCAGGCTGGATGTACCGCGGCTGGTAGGCGGGGGCGGCGGCGGCGGGGGCGGGGGTGCCGGGGACGGGGGCGCGAGGCAGGTGGTCACCCTCGACCTGGAAGCCGTCCTTGCCCGCGGTGTACTTGACGGTGATGGTCTTGCCGTTGGGGTCGACGTAGCTGTACTGGCCGCGGACGTTTCCCTGAAAACAAGCAACGCTGTGATCACTGGATTGCAAATTGGAGTACTCAAGAAAAGCGCAACACTGCGTCTGTTCGGTGTGGGGCCCTTGGCAGTGACCCTGTCGTACCTGGCCGTCGACGTTCTCGACGCGCTCGTGATCCTGGGTCTTGTAGTTGGTGGACGTCTGGGGCAGGCCGTTGACGGAGGCAGCGGGCGCCTGGTACTGCTGGGGCTGGTACTGGGGCTGGTACTGGGGAACCTGGGGCTGGTACTGACGAGCCTGGGGCTGGTACTGGGGCACCTGGGGCTGGTACTGAGGCACCTGGGGCTGGTACTGAGGCTGGGGCTGGTACTGAGGCTGGGCCTGGGGCTGGTACTGAGGCTGAGGCTGGTACTGGGGCTGGGGCTGGTACTGGGGCTGGTACTGGGGCTGAGGCTGGTACTGGGGCTGGGGCTGGTACTGGGGGGCGGCGGCGGCGGCCTGCTGCTCGGAGTACGCGTAGGGGTTCTCGTACTTGTCGGCGCTGTAACTGCCGTCGTCGTCTTGGGCCAGGGCCACGGCCACCAGGGCGAAGAAAGCAACGAGCCTCATCTGCGGAACAGAAAGAGCACATTTAGCGTCGCGGTTATCGCCGCCGGCTGCCAGCCCCAAGGTCGGTGGTTCGATCCCCGTGCCCGCAACGCGTGCCGCTGAATTGCCGTCGTGTTTGTTTGTTTTGCTGTCATTGAAACGATGATCGCAGTGACATTGACGAGGTATCCTGTGACATGACGGTCTTGACGGCGGCCTGGTTCCGCGAGGGCGTGCGCAGTGTCTGGTGTTGCGGTGGACGCAGTGTGGTGGACGCAGTGCTGCTGCGCGGGGCGGGGCGAGGCCGCCGCATTGGCTAAGCCGTCCCAGCGGCAAAATGACCGCATCACCATCAAAACCTCTACCGGCCTAACGGGCATGCAGAGGAAGCCCCAGTGACTGGAGTCCAGAACTGGAGAATTGGAGTGGAAAGAAGACTCACGAGCACACACACACACATGCATTATGCATGCCGCCCCCAATATTGCGCCATTCTTTCCGTTCCACAACCCTTCCGTCTCATTTCCTCGCGTCATTCAGCGCGCGCAACAAAATCAGAGAACGAAAAAAAAGTCGCCTCGACCTCGCATTCGAACCCGCGTCCTCGTGGAGGTCGTGTCGTGGGTGCGGCCGCCTCGGCCCGGCCGCCTCGGCAGGGGCGCGAACTTTCCACCTTATTCACCACTCATTGCTTTTTACGCGTGCGTCGGCGCGGCACGGCGTTTGTTGCGGCATTCGCCGTGGCCTTTATGCCGTGCGCCGCCATGCGCTGGACACACTGCTCATTCCAGCTCCAGCCGCGGCTGCAGCGGCACAGCGCCGAGCAAACAAGGCTCCAGTGCGGCTCCAGTGCGGCTCCGGGCAGTCCAGACAGTGCAGGCACCGCGCAGCGCCGCGCCCAACACGATGCGACCGATAGCGAAGCATAGCGAGGCACGGCGAAGCGGCAAGCATATTCCAGAGACGGTCTCGGCTCGGCTCGGCACGGCCGGGGCCGCGCTCTCACAGTGGAGGCGGCATTACAATACACTCCACTCGCAAATTGCGATCGGACGAAAGCGAGGCGAGTCCAGATGACGCAGGCCTGGCATGTCGGCCGGCCGGGGATCGGGCGCGATCGGGGCTAAGCAGAGGCGAGGCGAGCGAATATGAGAGTGTGCGCGCGGGGCTGGCGGGGCTGGCGGGGCTGGCAGCCAAGTGCCTGGGGGAGAACCTTAAACCACGACCCGTCTCAAGGTGCGCCCTGCCGCTTGAATGGCCTGGATCTGACGACGTGCTACACAGCAGAGAGGTGAAAAGAGTAGCCAATGTGCTTATCTGAGCTGCGCTGTTGCGGAGAACAACGAGTCCATTCGATGATGACATAACGATGATTTAATAACCTTGCCGTTTTACCATTCTCACTGATCCTGACCCGACTTGAATTCGCCCCCATTCACTGGCATTGTAAATCTCACGCTCGCACACCCCGAAACATGTTGCACAAAGAAAATTACAGTGCTAACGAAAACGAACTGCGAAATGCAAGAACGAATCAGCTGACACTTGACATTGATATTGATCCATTTAAATCAACCATTTTTTTTTCACGTTCATTCATTCATTTTTTCAATGAAAGCGCGACTGGCCTTGCAAATAACAGCAGCGCGGCGGATTCGCCACCGCCAGGGCATTCGGGCAGCGCGTGGTGCGTTGCGACAGACCGTGCGGAGTGCATGGAACACACGAATATCGGATCGGCTACACTGCCATTACCGCGGCCTCAGACAAATCATGGCAATTACTTTCGCGTTGTCAACTCGCGAAATGAGGGGGTAATTTACAGAGGCGGGCACTTTCGAAGTCCGTTCGAGTAACGAACAAAACGCCTATTTTATAAAATAGGTACAGCGTGTGTACTGGATGGAGTAGAAAGGGCGAATGAGGTTGGGAATCACCCCAAAACACGCGGGCGCTTCAGTGCGTACTCGCATAAGGCCACCGCATTCGATTCTCGATATTCTTCTCGACTTGACGCGGTCCTTGGCATTTCCCGCCCTGTCCACAAATCATCCCCGGCCGTTTAACGCCGTTAAACGCATGGCTAATTAAAAACGGGACTCACCATGGCAGGGATGTGTGTGTGCGATGCCTGAGCTCTCGTCGACTAAACTCGTGGAGCTGAAACATGTTTCACTGTGCTTTTATACGGCGACCACCCAGAGGGGAGGGGGCAGCTCGGGGTGGGGGGCGGGGTGGGGGGCGGGCTGGCGGGGGGACTCGCACCCACGCCTCGCGGCCCGGCCGGCCCGGCCTCCCCGTCCGCGTGCCCCTATCATTCGCAGCCTCCGAGCTGACCGCCGCCGAAAAGCCTTCTTCCGGGACCGGGGCACACTGTGGTCCTGAGACTGCAGCCCGGTACCGCCCAGGCTGCGAGCGATGGCTGGAGCGATGGCTGGAGCGATGGCTGGAGCGATGGCTGGGGCGCCTGGGGGGCGGGCTGTGCTGTCGAGCGCGGGAGTGTTGCGGGGCGGCCTACCCTCGCCTTCACAGGCGCTCTCTCCGGCGGCCTTCTTTCTTTCTTTCTTTCTTTCTTTCTTTCTTTCTTTCTTTCTTTCTTTCTTTCTTTCTTTCTTTCTTTCTTTCTTTCTTTCTTTCTTTCTTTCTTCCTCTCCGACCTTCTCCCTCTTTCTGACCCCCCGCTGGTTTGGTACTCCAGCGCAGCAAACAGCATCCTATAAATCTGGAGCGCAAGGCACTCGCCACACGCCGCTGCCTCCACCCAGTTACTCTTTTCAGCCAAGTTCGAACGGCGACTCCAAAAAACAAAAATGACAACAAATCCAAACTCTTTGTGATCACTTTCCGCCTTCCATTATTGAACCCAAGTCTTTTTTTTTTCTTCGCTAGGCGTGTACTGCGGGGGTGTGGTCGGTGCGGTCGGCCAGTCGGCTGGCCAGTGAGTTGTTCTAATCTGCCGCCGTCATCGGCTTCGACCTCTCGCTGGAGCGCTATGGCTCCTGGCTGTGTCATTACGGATTCGTCGCTCCGTCTCTCTCGCGCCCCTTTGGGCCGGCCCGTGAGAGCGAGAGAGACGGAGCGACGACGAATCGGACTGGCCAGCTGGCCGGCCGGCCCCGCCCATCCCTGGAACGCCGCGGCGTGGCGTGGCGTGGCGTGGCGTGGCCTGGCGCCTCCGCGGTTCTTTCATTACCGCCTGTTTTCGTTTTCGTTGGCCGTTTTTGTTTTTATTCGCCTTTTCCACTTCCGCCGTTCTTCTCCTCTCCGGTTCAATTAAGGAGTACGCCCATAGCGGCCGCCGTGCCGCGCGCGCCGAGCCTCGCCGAGCGAAGCGAAGACCACAGGGAGACCAGTTTCGGCGGCAATGCACTCATAACGCCTTGCGAAGGATTTGGATGCATTGTAAAGCAGCGCGCGGAGAATGCAGTTCGAGATGCGAAAAACATTTGGTTGACGAGCGTTACGGAACGACAATCTTTGTTAACAGTGCGAGCCGAATTTCGCGCGCTCCCTCACGAGTTCGATTATCCAGTTCGATTTAACAGCGGACTGTCGAGCGCCGAAAACAAAAAAGAGTCCAGAGTTATGGCTGCTTGTGTTGGTTTAGGAAAGGCGCCACGCCACGCCGACGGCTCCACCACAAAAAGGTGGCTCTTTATGGCCTCCGTGATCGAGCCTGATCGATGGGGGCTCTTAATTAGCACTTCGAAGCCCGGTGTCGGGCTTCTGGCTTCTCGCGACCTCGCCCGAGTCGACCAATAGGAACCGGTGAATTTATCGAACAGTGTATTCAGTTTCCGCGCGGTGAATCCGCGGGAGTAAGTGTAAGCGGGCCCCGCGGTCGCCGCGAGCCCTGAGGTGCGTGATTGTGTTGTGTGTGTGTGTGCGTGTGTGTGAAATTGCTGAGACGTTGTGAGTTAGTTTGCTATTTCGCGATCGGGTTGAAACAAAAGCGCTTGGTTCGCAAGGGAGTCGAGGAGAGTCGAACCTCCACTGCGCCTCTGTGTGTGTGCGGTGTGAGTGCGGTGTGTGCCTGTGTGCGCGGCGCTCAGCGCTCCTGAGTGGCCAATGAGAGGGAGAGAGACAGCGTGGGCCCGTCTGTCTGTGACTGTACTCTTCCGATCGGACCAACGAACGACCTTGGGCGGCCCGTAAAGCACGCGGGGAGACCAATACAGGCGGACGCCATTTTACTTTGATTTCGCAGCAGCAGCAGATCGAACGATGAGCGAAAGAAAGTGTGTCCCTTCCTTTCGCCCCCGATTATTTTTTTTCATCCACTGCGCGTCACTTTTATTCATGTATGTACAGGTCGGTCAGTTCAGTAGACACTATAAAAATATTGTTTTTTCATCGGCGTAATTTTGTGAGGCGTACACACGCCAGGCCCTCCGTTTATATCACAGTAAGCTTTGCGTCAGTCTTTGGTTAGAGAGAGGGTCCGGCCGCGAGTACAGGTTGCACTCTGTCATGCGAAAGCTATCGAACTAACTTAGTGGACTTTAGTCCAGCGGTACTGACTAAGCACCACGCTTGAATAAATTATGAGTCAACGACATGATGTGTTTCGTCGGTTTGGTTAGGCGTTCTTGACGCCGAGGTGCTCGTGGTGGGGACGGGGAAGCCCCTCACGTCACGGCGGTGTTCTCGTAGCGGACCACGTCGCACCGCTCCCTGGTCTGAGGCTGCAGGTACCCCTCCGCTGGAAAGGACAGACAGGTCAGCATTGTTTCGTCTTCATCGGCAACAAAATCACAACAAAATAACAACAAAGCAATAACGAAACAATAACAAAACAATAACAAAACAATAACAAAAACAACAACAAAACAACAACAAAACAACAAGTTGGCTCCTCACCGCACGGCGGGCAGGCCACGATGATCGGCGAGTGCTCCTCGAAGTACTCGGGGTTGATGACCATGCGCGCGTCCAGGTCCAGGTAGCCCGAGCCGCGGGCCAGCATGCCGTCCAGGATGGTGACGAGCTGGGCGAAGTGCGGCCGCTCCTGCGGCTCCGACTGCCAGCACCCCTGCATCACCCGGTACCTGGCGCGGCGGTTCCCCGGTGTAATCATTCAATTTGCTCCGCAAAACAAACACACGAAGGCAAAAGCGAAAAACGAAGCTGCCGCCTCTATAAGTGTTTCGACCTCAGGAGACTCACAGTTCACGGCTGCAGTGCTCGGGGCGCGCCAGGCGCTGGCCGGCCGCCAGCAGGGCCACCATGTCGTGGGGCGCGACACCCGAGTACGGCGCGCCGCCCAGCGTGCACAGCTCCCACAGCAGCACCCCGAAGCTCCACACGTCCGACTTGCTGGTGTACACGCGCAGCAGCAGCGACTCGGGGGCCATCCATTTGACCGGCACTGCGGGGCAGGGGCAGGCACGTCAACAACAAAAATCACAACAAAACAACAGCATAACATCAACAACAACAACAACAATCAACACAAAAACAAAGCAAAACAAACAAAACAACAACAACAACAGCAATCAACACAAAAACAAAGCAAAACAAACAAAAGAACAACAACAATCAACACAAAAACAAAGCAAAACAAACAAAACAACAACAAAGCCCAATTTGACCGCACCTTTGCCGGCGCTCAGCTTGCAGTAAGCCTCGTCGACGTACACGTCCCGCGAGAGGCCGAAGTCCGAGATCTTGCAGACGAGGTTCTCGTTGAGCAGGATGTTCCTCGAGGCGAGGTCGCGGTGAACGAGCTGCGGAAAGAATGCATACAGTCAGAAAGTTGGGGCAGCCAATTCGACGAAAATAAATACAAAGCGTAGATTGGACAAAATCCGTGGCGGGTCCTCAGCCTCATGGCCCACCTTAAGCTGGCCGAGGTAGTCCATGCCCTTGGCGATCTGCCAGGCGAAGCTGATGATCTTCCTGGGCGTCATGGCGGGCCGCTCGCCCTTGTCCTGCTTGTCCAGGGCGTCGTCGGCGTCGTCGGTGTCGGTCCAGCGGCTGCGGTGCAGGTAGCCCCGCAGCGAGCCCAGGCCGCAGTACTCGAGCAGCACGCAGACGGGGCCCTCGGGGTCGGTGCAGGCGCCCAGCAGCCGGATCACGTTGGGGTGGTCCACGTCCTTGAGGAGCTCCAGCTCGGACAGCAGGTCGCGCAGCTCGGCGCCGCCGGCCGAGGACGCCGACGAGCGCAGCGTCTTGACGGCCACCGTCGCCGGGCCTGCGTTCATTTGGTTCGTTTGACGGGACTGCCTGCGCCTCGCTGCGCCGCCGCAAACGTGTCAACTCACCCTTCTCCTCCGCGGTGAGCGTCCCCCGCAGCACCCGCCCGAACTCGCCCGAGCCGATCTCCTCGTGGAGGATGAGGTGGTGGCGCGGCACCTCCCAGCGCGGGTCCACCTGCAACGGGAGACCAACCGGACCAACCGCTGCAGCCAGAGCCCCAAACGCCCCAAACCACTCCGCGTCACTCCGTGTGCTCACGTTGGCGGGCTGCCGCAGCGCGGTGTTGACGGCGGGGTCGTGGCGGAACACCTCGGCCTGCGCGCTGCGGAGGTGGTACTCGCTGTCGTCCGGTCGCTCCGTCTGCGCCGCGCGCTTCGCGCTGGAACGCCTGCGGTTGCGGCAGCTT
The DNA here is from genome assembly GCF_012932325.1 of Thrips palmi. Lineage (NCBI taxonomy): Eukaryota > Metazoa > Arthropoda > Insecta > Thysanoptera > Thripidae > Thrips > Thrips palmi. The sequence continues at coordinate 4,106,582 of NW_023144629.1, read as the reverse complement.
CGCATGCCAAGTTTACATTTTTTGAGTGACAAAAACCACCAAAACGGGACCCATTTTCCCACTGGACGCTGACCTGAGCAGGCTCGCGTACAGGCCGGCGCCCACCACGGCGCAGAAGATGCAGATCATGATGGTGGCCTGGCACGTCGAGTCGCACGACTGCTCCCGCGGGGACTCCACCCGGGGGCTGGTCGCGTTGCCGGAGACGGAGACGGTGGCGTTGTTGTGCCGCTTGCTTCCCTTGAGCCGGCGGCCGCGCTGGTCTGCACAGTCAACACACGTCAGGCCCGTCAGGCATTACACCTCCTGCTTTTCCAGCGCTGCCTCTTGTTGAGGCGTACCTGTTTTCAGGGGGTGGCACTGGCAGCCGTGGTCGTCGCAGGCACCTATCCCGGCACACTGGCACATGCCGCGGTCCGTGCCGTTCTCCTTGAAGGTGGAGCAGTACACGCCGTTGATGACCCTGTCTGGAGACAGAGGCGCACTTTAGGCCGGCGAGGGTGGCGGGAGGCTGGGACTCCCAGCCTGGGAGTACTTGAAGCACGGTCAAAGCAAGCGTTTCGGATGCCACCTCGAACATGACAACTTCGGGTTGGGCCTCGTCTTGGACGAACCTCGTGAACGCCATCGAAAGCGACGTGGCATGAGGGAAGCCCTCAACATTCATTTTCGTTGTAGGTTCCGAGAGGAAAATTTTGCATTCTGTTTCAAGGTGCTGTCTGTTTTCTTCTGGTAAACTCCGTCGTCTATTTTATCATGGAAATGTCTGACAGTGCAGAAGCGTATTGTGATCGTGACGAAAAGAAGAAGCAAAATTTTGATTGGAAGCAAAGCAAAGCCAGCGAAGTGGAACTTACCAAGACGAAGCAGAGAAGAAGGAAAGTGAAAAACCAAAAGCAGAGAAACTTGAAGTGGTTTCGGGTTTGATGAATGTGATTGCGTGGCGTGTATGTACAAGATTGCCGAAGAAAAAGGTGCGAAGACAATGACAAACGATGGCTGAGTTGATGTCTTTATTCGCTTCGAACCCACCTCTACACGTAAAAACACTTAAGTAGATCGTATTGCTACAAACGGTCCTTCTTTAGCCGAATCAGATCCCATGAGACCAAAAAAAAATGAGCCATGATGTTCACACGTCTAGTACACTGGTAAAACTAAAGCGTAACTCTATGCTTGAATCAAGCATAAAGTTACGCTTGAAGACGTTACGCTTGAAATCAAGCATAGACTAGAAATTCTCCTATGCATTTAGATAGGGGAAATCTTGGCGGATGAGCCTGTTACGCTTGATTTCAAGCGTAAACTGATTACGCTTGAAAACAGTGGGTAATACTACGCTTTAGTTTTACCAGTGTAAAACCTGCTCAAGGTACAGTAGTATTACTATAATTGAATATAGATCAAAATATTATTTCGTCCAATTCACTATCAACAACTTTTTCAAGGTCGTGGTATTGTCTTAATACTGAATCGGCGGGTACCATTTCGTACTGTCTTACACTGTCGGGAGGACTACAACATTGTTCTCCTCTCTCCCACTATCCAAAACTCCATTTATTAACTCTTTCGTGAGCAAAAATAAATAAATAAGAATCGCTTCGAAAGCGACATTGCTTCAGTTCTACGGGAACGTTCCCAAGCACGTCCACATCCTTGCATGGCCCTTCTTCAGACGCCTCTGAGCAAAGGCGTGCTTTGGGGACGCTCCCCTAAGCACCGCGCCCGTTTACAGTGGAACGACGCCAGGGGTTACAGGGTGCGTGGTACACGAAAGCAAGCCAGTTTTGAGAAACCAAAGCAGCAGCCCAGTGGAAGAAACAAACTCACCACGAAAAAAACTGACTGAGGCTGACTGGCAAAAAGAGAAAGGCTCCCCCAAACTCGAGGACAGCAGTGGCCAAAAGCAGTGGGTAGGGAGTGTTGCCCACTCGTTCCTACAGGGGGCTCTCGGAAGCGGTCAACGCACCGGTGCAGTCCTGCGGGCAGACTCGCGAGTCCAGGCGCTCCAGGGGGTCGCACTTGGCGTCCGGACAGGTGACGAGGCTGGGCGAGCACGTCGCGTACTTCTTGGTGGCCATCATGACCGCGTTGGTGGCGGTCGGCGACAGGTCGCGCCACTGGCAGAAGGTGCTGTTGTTGCTTTTGCTGTCCGGAGAAAAGGTCAAGTTGAAAGCCCCGCTTGCGTTGCAGTGCGTTGCAGTTTGGCGGCTCGACTCACCTGACGAAGATCCCCGTCCCCACGCCGCAGGCCTTCTCGCAGGTCTTCTGGGTCTTGTGCAGGGCGCAGGACTGGTTCGCCTCGCACTCGCGCGGCTCCACGGGCGCGTCGTACGCTCGGCGAGCCACGATGCTGACGGTCAGCGTACGGTCCGGCTTGGCGGCGCCGGGGGTGAACACCTCCACCTCCAAGCTGGAGGAGAGCAACGTTACAACTCTCGAACCAAAAAAAGTGAATAAGCAAGTTGAAGCGGCACTCACATGATGATGTCGTCACCCCGGCGGGGGAAGACGCGCGATGCGTTGGCCACGTACACGATCCCCATCTCCCTGGTGACGTCCAGGGCGCCCTGGCCGCCGTCCTTCTTCACGTACTCCTTGCCGTCGTTCCACGCGCCCAGCTGCCCGAGGCGCGCGAACTGCTTGGCGTTGGGCAGCAGCAGCATGGGCGGCGCGTAGCTGTCCTGGAAGGACGAGAAGCAACGAACCGTGAGCCGTGACGCGGGAGGCCCTCCATCCAACAGCACCTCAGCACAGCCCCGCCTCGGCCCCGCCCCTCGCGCCTCGGTGCACGTCGGCGCCGGCGCGGCAGGCAACCCAACCGACGCACCAAGGTCCGAGAACCTCGCGCCAAAACGTCCCCTCCCTTCCTCTCACCGCGTCGATCGTGTCCTCGTTGAGGGCGGCCCGGCGCCGTCGGGTCGGCGGCACGGCGGCGGACTTGTCGGCGGGCTTGTCGGTAGACTTGTCAGCGGACTTTTCGGCGGGCTTGTCGGCGGGCTTGTCGGCGGGCTTGTCGGCGGTCTGCGGGGCGTCGGTCTTCGGCGCGGTGCTGCTGGAGGACATGGCCACGGGGGGCGTCAGCGGCGGACCCCACATCGTCACGTCCATGCGCAGCTGCGGCCGAAAACAACAAGAATGTTTGACACAGTTTGAGTTTTGTTGTTGTTTGTTTTATTACCAAGGACACTCACGTCCTTGCCGGGGACCCCTTCCCGCAGGGTGGCGTCGGTCAGGGTCAGGGACACGTTGTAGTGCGACTCCATGGGGTCGCGGACTTGCAGCCCTGCAACAACAACAACAAAGGGTTGAACAACGCCCGAACGCACCGAACTCACACGCGGTGGAGGCAGGCAGTGTACGCACGGATGCTGATGAGGGTGTGCTGCACCCCGACGTGGGTCACGTCGAACTCGAGCTTCTTGTGCGTGACGACGCCGCTGGGGTCCGCCACCTGCAGCTCGCCGAACCGGTTGGCCGCCCTGGAGTCCATGTCCTTGACGAGCAGGTGCGCGCCGCGGGCGAGCTGCGACTCGGTGGTGAAGTTGTACTCGAGCTTGCCCTGCTCCTGCAGCACGGGGGCGTTGTCGTCCTCGTCCAGGACGTGCACGGCGACCACGCGCCGCTCCGTGGCGCCCCAGGGCGCGCGGCACTCGATTTCCAGCGGCACCAGGGACCCCGGGCCCGGCGTGGACCCGTTGCTGGAGGGGCCCACGTCCCGGTCCAGGTTGCCCAGGCTCCAGAGGTCGCCGTCGCGGATCTCGAAGAACTCGGTCCCTGCGGAGTCCGCAGAACACGGCGGGAATGAACTCATCGGGTCAGCTCGGGCTCGGCAGCGGGCGGTGCAGGCCACAGCTCGGCACGGCTAGTACCAACACCGGCCACCTCGCTCAGGTCTATATATTTTGTTTCATACAGAATGTTAATTACTATCTTTGGAATGAGCCCGCATACTACCCCGTATAAGGAAACCGAACGAGTATTGACTGAGAAATTTGAAAGGGAAAAGAAAAAAATTTGAACTCTACACCCCCTCCCCAGTCTTAATGGGGAGGCCTCCTGCTTTACTTCGGTGTTCGGGATGGGAACCGGTGCTATCAGGTACCTGGGGTTAATCCCGTCAGCGACCCTAAGCGTTCGCCGGGGGACCCAGTAGGACCCCAAAGCTCAGGCAGCTGGGTGAGAGCACCCAGTACGAAGCTCTTTGAGGGGCGGGACGTAGAGTGAGACGACAGAGAGACAGAGAGAGACTCAGACAGAGAAGAGGTTTGGTGGGAGCTTCTTGTTTTCGTAGGGTTGGTTGTGTACCCCATGGTACCCCCACTGTCCGGCGCTCCCGTACCGAACATACAGCGTTTTAGGCCAGCTTCAAAGGACTTATCATCGCCTCCCCGACAAGTCAAGGAGGCACCACCCGCAACCACACACCGGGTGGTCTGGATTGATGGATCAAATACTCCATCGCTCCAGTGCCGAGGCCAACCCGCCGAAGCGGATTGCTTTTTAGACACCCACAGCGGAGTGGCCAGGTGAATGTGACTCTGACCACTACGCTATCACGCTTGTACGTCTGGCAGCGTGTTGGACGACGGGTTTGAGTTGCACTGGGAGGAAGGCGGTCGAAAAATGTAATGAAATGATGGGATTCGATCCCCGGACCCCGCCATCGGGATCACACGACTTTACGCTCTCGGCCACCACGGCCCATGATGAGGGGACCGGCGTGAGGTGGGTTCTTGACGCAACAGAACTCGACCGACCCGGTCAAAATTTCGCAAGAAGTTGGGGGAGTCGAACCGCCGTCCCTTGCACTGAGGACCGACGCCTCTACTCCCTGGACCACCACGTCCCATGCTCGGAGTGGGCTCACGTTTACGGGTTTGAACCGCACTGGGTGAGGCAGTAAAATTAAATGGAAATATTTGTTAGGAGTCGAACCGCCGGCATGTGGACCTGTTGCACACGGCTCCGCTCTCATGGCCTCGAACCACCACCCTTAGGATAGCAAGTCGAAAAAACTTTTGCGACGCTGGTATTCGAACGCCGTCCTGCGGTAACTCGATCCCACGTCTCTAACCTCTCGGCTATCACAGCAGTTGTGAAACGCGATGGATCATCTGCTTTGATTATCGTTCGTTGAATGAGATTTTTCACCACTCTCACCTAAGCCAGCTTCATCACCACCAACGACCGCAAGGTCGGACGGGACTAGAACCTCACGCGCGGGTGCGACACTTGACCCCACTTTTTACCCCGATCTCACCGTTCTTGAGCGTGTAGATGGGCTCGTCGCCGTTGTCGCCGCAGGGCACGTCGGCGAGGCGGTGGCCGATGGCGGCCAGCTTGGTGGCCCCCTTGTTCTCCCACACCTGCAGCTCGGCGGCCAGCCAGAAGCACGCGTCGTGGCAGTAGTGGCAGGGGTCCTCGCGCGCCGCGGCCGGGCCCTGGGGCTTGTTGACGCACGGCCGGTCCTCCTGCACCAGCTCCAGGGTGATGGTGAGGTTCATGCGCGCGCGGTCGGCGGGCACCATGTAGGGGCGCGCGGCGCGGTGCAGCGGCGCGGCGGGCAGGGCGGGCACGCGCGCGTCCAGCCACACCACGTGGCGCCGCTGCGCGCCCGCGTCGCTCAGCACGCCTGCAAGAAGAGGGTCATTAGCGACAGCCGAAAGCACCGAAAAAACGGCACGGCAGGCGCTTCTTGCCGCCATTACGCGAACCCCTACGCCTGCGGCGTTCGGACGCTGGCAATACTCACGGTGATCGGTGACCTTGAGGGTGCCGGTCTTGGCGTCGACGGTGAGCCAGGCCAGGTTGGGCGTCTGCCCCGGGGACGTGGGGCTGGTGAGGCGGTAGGTGACGCCCGCCGTGACGGCCTTGCCGGAGTCCTCCAGGAGCGCGGGCGTGAGCAGCACGCCGCCCGGCGGCGGCAGCACGTTCCCGGACTTGCCGTCCACCCACAGCTTGAGCTCCGCGGCGCGCAGCGGGAAGAAGATGCCGCCCGCGTCGCCGGCCGGCCGCGCTGCGTGCCCGACGACAACAAGGCCGTCAGTACGTCAAGCAGTGTCAACAAGGGTCAGGCAGGTCGAAGACGGGCCCTGCGTGTGGCGGCCCTGCGTGTGGCGGCCCTTCCAGGCACTACTTTGCCTCGGCCGCGGCCTGGAGTGGGTGCGCGTCGACGCCCTATGTGTCGTCGCAGCGAACGAACACGCCCCTGCCCTTATTAAAACGTTATCTAGTCGAAAGAGGAAAGTTTCGGCCTCCAACTCGGACTCGCGACCACACTTGGCGGCGCTTGGCGGCGCTTGGCGGTTGGCGGGTAGCCGGTGGCGCTATCAGATAACCTGGACACGAAGGGCCCGAAGGGGATGGCTGCGGCCGGCTGGTGACGTCACTATGACGCCGGAAGGTCCGAAGGTCCGCAGGGCTGCGAGGGCCAGGTATAGGACGCCGCCAAAATAGCCCTGTGGCCTTTGGGCGCCTTTGGCCTTTGACCCAGCCGAGTTTCTGTTTGTCGATCCCTGCCGCGACGGCACAGAGAAGGCGAGGACGGACGGCCTGGCTTCATATCCGAACAGCGTCGCTCTGTCTCTCTCGCACTCCCGGGGCGTGCCGCAGCGTGCCGCCGTCGCCTTGCCGTGACGGTGTCCTTAGGGTCCTTAACCCGCCGCACTGCGCGGCCAGCAACAGGATTTATATCCTCATCGCTGTCAACCGCGGCGTTCCCCGAAGCCCCGGGGGGCACGCTACGCCCCGCCGTAGGGCCGTGGGGGCAACAGTGTCGCCCCCACTGGGGCTGTTGCTGTTGCCCTGCCCTCCACCATCCCCTTCGCCGAGAACCGGTTTTCCTCTCACCTTTCGACGGCATTCCCCATCAATTCGACCAGTTTTTAAAACGACCCTCGTCGTCGTCGTGAGTTTTCTCCACCGTCGCTGCATTTCCGTCAGTGTACATCACCCCCCTCCCCCTTCCCCTTTCCACCTTGACATCTAATTAATCGGATGGATGATGTGTGCCGTGTTAGTGTCGTGACACCCTCCCCCCCCCCCTTTCCCCCCTCGCGCCTCGCATGGCAAACGCTGCCCCGCCAGGCCCGGGCTAGGCCTCACTCACGCACCTCGTGTATGTAGTACAGTAGTTTGTGAAGCATATTACTTTGGACGCCGCTCAACCGCAAGGAAAGGGGGGGGGGAGGCATGGCTCGTTGCCTCTACCATTGAAACCGAAGTGTACATATCTCTTTATTGGGAATCAGGAAAACCGGACGTTTCGGAAAGAGGTGCCTCTATTAAAGATGAATAAAAATATGAAATGGAGAAAAATTCCCCGGCAGGTGTGGCAACATTGCGAGAGCGAGCGGCGAGGCGGCGAGGCGTAAGAAGCAGGAATGTCGGTTCGAGTTTTCGCAGTTACGCCATTCCAGTGTAGTGGCAGCCGAATTACCGGCCCGACGATTGCTCTGCGCTTCGGGGACTCATTCCGAGAGTCGTTTTCGCCGCTCTGTCTCTCTCTCTCGCACTCACGGAGAGTCCCATGTAGGTGCCAACGACTGTCGGAATCAGCCTTGCTGGGCCGTTCTGGGCTGTCCTGGGCTGTCCTATCGAGTTATCGAAGTGCCACCTCCACCGCCACCGTCGTCGCCGCCCACCCCAGCCCGTCCCAGCTGCATGCATGCTCGCAGTGTACTCACGGGGCTCGGTGGGCTCCACGCCGTCCATGGGCTCGGCGCTGACGGCCCCCTTGTAGAAGAGGGCCAGGGCGGCCAGCACCAGCACCGCGGCCAGGCGGGTGAACCTGCCCGGCGCCCGGACGCGGTGCTCCACGGCCGCCATGCCGCTCTGCCGGTCGGTCTGCCGGGGGTGCCGGCGACTACCACTGCACCTGCAACGGAGAACATCCAAAACACACGATCAATACGCATTCTATCGGCACCGAATATCACCCCCACTTCACACCGCGCGCAATGTCGACTCGCCGACGGACACACAGTGTGCCACACAGTGTGCCACACACGCAAACGGACCGGCGGACACACGAAAGGGAATAGAGTAGGACAGGAAAGAAAAGTTTGATTCGCCACCCCGCCGGCCTGCCCCCCGAGTGAGGCTAGATTCGTGGGGGAGTGTGCGAACCGCCTACGGCAAACACTTTGCTTGCGCCGTAAAAGACCCCCCCCCCCCCACTTAGCACGCCAAACAAGGGCACGACCCCTCCGGCGGGTCAGAGAGAGAGAGAGAGAGAGAGAGAGAGAGAGAAAGAAGAGAGAGAAAGAGAGAGAGAGAGAGAGAGAGAGAGAGAGAGATAGAAGAGAGAGAGAGAGAGAGAGAGAGAGAGAGAGAGAGAGAGAGAGAGAGAGAGAGAGAGAGAGACTCACACACAGCGCGGACGGCTGGCGCCTCGACGACCTAACCTCCCCTTGTTTTCCCTTCGTCCGTCATTTCGCCCTAAGCTGCACAGTGGATGCGACGCGAAGTGCGGCCCGTTTGCATCGCGCGTAGGGTGTACACGACGGTGCACTCTCAAACCGTTACACTGTAGGGGCCGTCGCCGAAGTCCGCCTCCCAAACAAGCGGCCGCGGGAATCGAAAGCAAACTGTACACAGGGCGACAGGATGAGTGAGAGGCGGCGCGGGGCGCGGGGCGGTATGACAACAGGTGTGCCGTGGCGTGCTGCATGGACTGCGACACGGCCCTGCCACATGTCTGCCATGCAGAGATTAAAAGCGTTCATCGCGCGCGGCCGCGGCGCCGCGGGCGCGTTTCGTCGCGGGGGCGTCGCGCTGCGTCGCGCTGCGTCAGCTAGCTTCGGCGCGGCCCGGCGCGGGGGTCGCGTCCCACTTTCGCCAGATCAATTTCCCATACTGCATTCAGCGGTCATGTGCTGGCTGGACTCGGTTCCAACTGGAAATCCATTGGGCCTGTGGGCACGGCGGCAAGGTGTCTCACCTCGGCCTCGGACTCGGCGGCGTCGGGGCGCGACGACGCGCGGCTCCCGGACGCCCTGCGGACTGGCGGTGACGAGGCGACGAGGCGACGAGGCGACGGGGCGACGGGGCGCGCCGCGGACGTAGGACGCCCTTCCACCAGGGCGCAGAACCAAGCTGTGCCGTCCTCGCAACCCCCAGCCTTTTCGGGTTGCGCCACCAGCCCCCCCGTCGACCGGCGCCACCCCACCAACCCCTACTCCCCCCTCCCCTCCTCTCTCACGTGGCCCCCTTCCAGCCCTCAGTATCCCTGGGGAAGTGGGGGAGGGGGTGGCGGGGGTTGGCGAGGGCTTTCGCGTATAGGGGCTGGAGCCACGGCTGGAGCCACGGCTGGAGCCCGTCCGCACAGGGGGGCCGCGGGGCGAGGGGGGCCTTGGGGGGGCCTTGAGGGGGGCTCTGGAACGCGCTGGACGAGGGAGGGGGCCGGGGCTTGTTGCAAGGCGTCTTATGAGGAAATCGCAGGGCGTGAGCGAAGGGAGGGGCGGGGTGCCGAAGTGAGTGGTGGGGGGAAGGACGGGAAGGGCGCACCCCTATCGTGAATTGTCGAGGTCAGCGTTGCGATGATGCGGCCTGCCTGCCTGCCTGGCGCCGCGGACGCTTGGCTGCGGCTCGCCGAGTAAAGCCAGCCAAGCCAATGCCAATAGCTTGGCGACGCCGACGGCCAAGGACTCGGCAGAGATGCTGGACGAACGGGGAGCGCTTGCTTGCGAATCGAGGCTCAGCTACGCCCGGATTTCACTTCACATTCTTATTCTTGGAACACTGTCCGTTTCTGCGATCTAGTGGCGGCTGTTAGGAGGGCCGAGCCAATAGGAACTCTGCAACTCGCTTGCCCGTCTCCCACGCCGCGACTTTGGTGCCAAGGTGCGTGAGAATGCCATTTCCTTGCGCACTACATTGGCGATTCGCGTGGAAAGCGCCGCTGACACCGCCGCCAAATCTTCCTGTCAAGCGACTGACTTTGAGTTCACTGCACATTTTTTTTTTGTTTTCGGGGCCGAAAAGCATGTTAAGAAGGCCTGGGAGACGTCTGCTGAAAAAGAGACAGCGGGAAATGCATGCATGTGGGAGCGTGGGTCCGGCCCAGCCTGTATATAGGAGTGCTCTGCGACCGCGGATCACTATTGACCGCGCAGCACAGCGTGCATAGCGAGCACAGCGAGCGCCATGACCCTGGTGACCGAGGCCCTGGTGCTGGCCGCGGTGGGCGGCGTCACCACACTGCTGGCGCTGTTCCTGCAGCAGTACATCCACTTCCGGAGGCTGGAGCTGGCCATCCCGGGGCCGGCGTCGCTGCCGCTGCTCGGCAACACGCTGGACTTCGTGAACGTGACCCCCGACACCGCGCTCAAGACCATCAGGCGGCTGGTGGGCGGCCGCAGCGAGCTCACCCGCTTCTCCCTCATGAACCACCTGGTGGTGTTCGTCAACGACGCCGAGGCCATTGACTGCGTGGCGCGCCGGCCCGAGTTCCAGACCAAGGCGCGCTTCGTGTACCACCTGCTGGACGACCCGCGGAGTCTGCTGCAGCTGGGCGGCGCGGAGTGGCGCGCGCGTCGCAAGGCGCTGGAGCCCGGCTTCCACAAGAAGGTCCTGGACAGCTACATGGACATCTTCCACGGCGAGGCCAAGGGCTTCGCGGACAGCCTGGCCGTCGGCGAGCCCGTGGACGTGGCGGGGCCCCTGCGGGAGGCCACCTCCAGGAACTTCCTCCGGACCTCCGGGCGCCCGGACCTGGAGGGCGACGTGAAGCCCTTCGTCGACTTCTTCCAGACGTTCCTGTTCGCCGTCAACCGGCGCGCCTTCAACCCCCTGCTGTGGTCCAAGCGCCTGTTCGAGATGACGCCCCTGGGGAGGAACGTCGCCAAGATGAGGGAGGCGCTGCACGACCTCATCAGGGAGGGCCTCGCGGCGAAGCATGCCGAAGTGAAACAACCGGGCGGGAAAGGCCGGCAGTCCGGCAGGGCCCGGAAAACCCTCACGGACATCCTGGCCGACCTGCACGACAAGGGCGAGATCCTGGAGGACGACGTCGTCGACGACCTCAAGACCTTCTTCGGCGCCAACGTGGAGACGACGGTGGCCACGGTGAGCTGGGCCCTCAAGCTGCTGTCCATGCACCCCGAGGTGCAGGAGCGCCTGTTCGCGGAGGTGACTGCCGTGCTCGGGGACCGGGACGTCACCGTCGAGGACCTGCCCAAGTAAGTTGGAGTGAACACGGCGCCAATTTGTCACCAAACGAGTTAGTTTTGCGTCGTTGCGAAACAACCTGACGCGCTCCCTCCGCCCCAGGATGAAGTACCTGGACTGCGTCATCAAGGAGACGATGCGCATGTTCCCGCCGCTGCCCTTCGTGGGCCGCCAGTGCGTCCGGGAGACGGCGCTGTGCGGCCACGTCCTGCCGGCCAACAGCTCGGTCATGCTCAACATCCTGGCCGTGCACTGGGACCCCCGGCACTGGCCCGAGCCGCACGTCTTCGAGCCGGGCCGCTTCCTGCCCGAGCACAGCCGGGGCCGCCCCCGCGGCGCACACATCCCCTTCAGCGTCGGCAGCCGCAACTGCATCGGCGGCAAGTACGCCATGATGGTGGTGGCCACGCTGCTGGCCGCCACCGTCCGCGCCCACAGGGTGCTGCCCGTGGGCGACCACGAGGACGTCCAGAGCCTCGTGGACAACATGGCCTTCGACCTGACGAGCAGGCTCGTGGGCGGCATTAAAGTCGTCTTCCAGCCCAGAGGCAGCGACAGCGGCGGCCCCGCTGGCCGCGCCAGACGGGCCGCACGTGCAATTGGTGCTTGACGTTCTTGTACTTGGCCCTCTTAGGGCCGGGCGTAAAATAGAACTAGCAAGTGCCCGAGGGAAGAAGGAGAAGGAGAGCACGAAGTTAAGGCAAACGCACACTTTTCGACAAAGCCTGACTGTACTATTGCGTGGCAATCGGGAAAGCCGCGGCCGATAATCTGCCGACGTCGCTCCAAGTTCAAGGCAGCATTGCCTCCGCTTCCTGGAAGCGTAACCCTTCGACCGTGCGCCAGCGCCGCGACGGCCCTGGAGCCACTCCAGTGGAGTGGAGACGGGTGGCGAAGGCCGAAGGCAGCCAAAAGCCGAACCGATCGAAGGGTGGTTGCTAGCCGAGAGTGCTCGGCGTTCCATTTTTGCCGAGTACGTTTCGAACATACTCGGCAGAGTATGCAGGCGAGTGGCAGGTCTTTGCGACGATGCCGGCCCGCGGTGAGCAGCCTGTTCGGCTTTCGGCTGCTCTCGGCCTTCGCCACTCGTCGGCACTCCACTGGAGTGACTCCAGGCGTCGCGGCGCTCGCGTGCGGCCCAAGGGTTGCACTTCCAGGAAGTGGAGGCACGGCGGCCTTGGACTTGGCATGACTCGGCCGCTAATCGGCCACGGCTTTCCCGATTGCCTTGCGGTAGTAGTCACGCCTTGCTGAAAAGCGCGCTGCCAGCCCGAAACTTCCTCTACTTCACCTTGCCAGCACTTCCCTTTTAACCTCGGCCTGTTCCTTCCAAAGAAGACAGCTGCCAAGTCCGGGACCTCCTTCAAGTCCTACGTGTCTGTAAAAGCGCACCCTGTGATTTTACGAAGCCAATAAAATTGAATTCAGTAGTTGTTCTTCCTCTTCTTCTCCGTCTTCTCTCCCGACTTTGCGAAACTCGAAACGCGTCAATCGGCGCGGAGCCTGCTACTTGCAGCCGCGGATTTGATTTTCGCTGACTCTGGACACCGCTCCGCGGTGTGGCGCCGCGGGCTCGGCGTCGTCGGCCGGGGGCCGGGCGTCCGGAGCGGCGGTCCCCGTCAGTCCCTCGCCGCCCTGCTCCGAGACCATCGCCCCCGCCGACGACATGGTGCTGCCGCAAGGCCTGCTCGTGTGTCAGACCCTCCAGATCATGTTCGGTGAGTAGGAGGACTCCGGTGACCGCACCGGACGCGGGTTTGTTGTCTTGTTTTTTTTTCTCGGCCCGCGGAGTGTTTTGTAAAATCTGCCCTCTCTGTCGCTCTGCCGCAGCCGGCACGCCGTACGTGATGTCGCTGCTGCCGCGCGGTGACTGCGCGCTGTGCTGCCAGACCGTCCTGGAGGACGACATCGTGTTCACGACGCACTTCAGGCAAGCAAAAGGCCAAAAGTTGGCGGCGTTTGCTACACTAGTTTTTGTTTTACGCTCAGTACTTAACTTGCTCCTGAGGAAAAGGTTGCGTTTCGATGTAAAGGGCGTGAGCATGAGAGGTTTTCGGTGAGAGGCTGATCATGCATTTGTAACATCTCCCCCCTTCTAATTTTTCCGGATTTCCCGGGACTTTTCTTTTTCTTTTTCTTTCCCCATTGTGCTCTTGAGAAAACGCGTTGACAGCCGGGGCCAATGTCCGAGTCAGACTCCGTCGGCTCGAAGCTAGCGCCATTATTCGTTCGGGTCACTCAGCATTACCAGAAGCGTACTATTGTCTCCAGGCGTCTCAAGGGGTCAGCGAATCTCCGCTGCATGAGGTGAATTGCACGCTTCAGTCCGGCTGACTCTCTCTCTCTCTCGCACTCATGGGGCGTCTTCCGTAGAGGCGAGAGAGACAGAGCGACGAAAACGACTCTCGGAATCAGTCTGCCTGGTTGCGAGAAAGAAAGAAGGAAAGGCGTGAAAGGCACTCGACGCGGGTCTCTCTCTCGGCATCGCGAGCAGCCGACACTCCATGAATTCAAATCAGAGGACGCCTAACATGACAGCGCATCATTTTATATTTCTTTATTTTTCTGTCAGGCTGTCGGAAACCTTGCAGAATGTATCTTACTCGAGTCGGCTAAAAACACCAACACCAACAAGACGGTGCGGCGCGCTGGGCCTTCCCTGGCCTTCCCTGCCAGACTGCCTGACTGCCTCGAGCAGGCCTCCAGACCGCCCTGCCACCTCCTCCTAGGCCTGCCAGCCGCCCCCAGTAGGGGGTCGGGGCCAAAGGAGCCTGCCTATGCCTACGGCCCGCCCCCTCGCGGGGCCTCTCGCTCTCTCTCTCTCTCTGGTGGAGGGGGGCGGGGGGCCGCGGCGAGGGGGGCGGGGGCAGGCCGACGACGACAGGGGGCAGCGGCGCGGCGGCGGTCCCGGAGATATCGATCACCGCGCTGCGCTGCCCCGCTGCCCCCCAAGGCCCTGGCCGCCCTGGCCGCCCTGGCCGCCCTGGCCGCGGCGGGCGTCCCTGACGTCCCCGTCGTCCTCGGCCCCCGCCGCCCCTTCCCGGCCCGTTTCTTCACGTGCACCTCCTCGTTGTTGTTGCTATTGGCGTTGTTCATGTCGCCGTCGTTGTTGTAGTCGTCATTTCCGGGAACGGCGGTGCGCCTCGCCGTCCCGGAAACGACCCGGCGCGGTAAACTAAATGAAAGAGGAAGGGGTTGGGGAGCTGGCCGAGGCAGGCCGAGGCAGGCCGAGCCTCCCAGCGGGGGTCGCGCCTAACCGTTCACCTGTTGTCGCGCTGCACCGTGCACGCCACGTCGCTTAGCGCCGCCCCCCGGGGGGCAGGGCCGGCACCGCCACCGCGGCCACGCCCAGCTTGGTGACCGATCGGGGACGCGCTGCACGCCCACGCCACTCGACGGCCTGCACGCCGACGGGCCGGCGCGGCACGCCACGGCACGGCGGTACCGAGAAACGGTCGGTAATTGCATGGGGATGTCCTTCGGGGCGGGCCGCGTGGGCGCGGGACGTTAACGGTGCCGAAAAAACAAGGATGATTTATTGCTGTTTGTCTGTTTGTTTGTTTGTGCTCATCCCCAGAGAGCGCGCTGCTGTATCGATTCGCAATTGCGCATCCGCCGCCCCCTCCAGTGTGCCTCCAGAGACAGCGTGACGAGTGCGGAGCGAGCGCGGCTTTCTATATACTTTGACAAATGAAGTGACGAGTCTCAAATGTGATTCCTCGCCAGGACGGGGGCCTCTCTGCGCGCCGGGGTGGCGGCCGGGGCGCCGCAGCTCGACCCCAACAAGCCCACCGTGGTCTACGTGCACGGCTTCACGGAGCAGGGCAGCGGGGCCAGCGCCTCCACCATCCGAAAAGGTGGGCGTCCACTGTAAAGCGGCCGACGGCGACGTCGTGAGGACCGCCTCCCGGAGGGCCACACAGAGAGCACCCCGGTGACCTGTCCGCCTTGTTGACAGCGTACTTCGCGACGGGCCGCGACGTCAACTTCGTCACCATGGACTGGTCGCGCCTGTGCTCCTTCCCCTGGTACTCCAACGCCGTCGCCAACGTCCCCGTGGCCGGCAGCTACCT
This sequence comes from Thrips palmi, assembly GCF_012932325.1. Lineage (NCBI taxonomy): Eukaryota > Metazoa > Arthropoda > Insecta > Thysanoptera > Thripidae > Thrips > Thrips palmi. The sequence continues at coordinate 4,091,337 of NW_023144629.1, read as the reverse complement.
GGCCCGCTTCCTGGAGCGCCTGTTCGAGGACGGCGTCGACCCCGCCACCACGCACGTCGTGGGCTTCAGCCTGGGCGCCGAGGTGGCCGGCGTGACCGGGCAGGAGCTGCAGCGGCGCTACCGCCTGGGCCGCATCACAGGTGACGAATCGCGCTCATCGTCCGACACGAATGACGTCATGACATGACGTCATTGTGTGTGGTTCCTCTCCAGGATTGGACCCGGCCTTCCCGCTGTTCCGCTGGACGCGGCGCGACGGCCGCCTCAGCGAGGACGACGCCCAGTTCGTGGACGTGATCCACACGGACGCCGGCGGCCTCGGCGTGCGTCGCGCCATCGGCCACGCCGACTTCTACCCCAACGGCGGCAGGCCGCAGCAGCCTGGGTGCTCGGCCAAGGAGCTGCGCGAAACGGGGCACTACCCGCACGAGTTCCGTGAGTGCACTCCGCGCTGAGACCGCATCGAGTCATTTGATTTACTTTTCTTAATTTCAAAAACAATTTTCCAGTGACGTGCAGCCACACTCGGGCCTGGGTGTACTACGCCGAGTCGGTGCTGCGGCCCGCGGACTTCGTGGCGCTGCGGTGCGAATCGCAGAGGGACTTCCGGTCCGGCCGGTGCGAGCAGGACCTCCTGCGAGCCAACTTCCAACCAGCCAACCAGACCGTCGTCGCCGCCATGGGGCTGGACGCCCCGAGGAGGTTCGGCTCCGCGGGTCTTTTTCCCTTCGATTTTCCTTCCCGCCGCGGAGTTTTACAGTGTGCGCTCTCTGTGTCCGCAGTTGCCGCGGCTCGTACTTCCTCGAGACCAACGACCAGTTCCCGTTCGCGAGGGGGCTGAGCATCCGCAGCGCGGAGAACCTCGACGACCTCGAGTAGAGCGCCTGTGGATCTGCGCATCGGCAACCCCAGCGCACGCGCGCTCGACGGGTCGCCTGTCTTCGGGCGCTCTCTCTCGCTCACTCTATTCTGCCCACTCTGACAAAGCCTTCGTGCCTCCACTGTACTGCTACTTTCCCACCACTCGTTACGAATAAAGATACTGTTTTTTTTAACTTTTGACATTCCTTTCATTGCGATACTGTACTTTTTTTAGGAGGGGAAATAAGTGAACGTGAGACAGAAAATTTACGAATCTTCGCTTTTTATTGCGATACAACAATATTACAGAAGTTTACATGCATTCGAGCTTCACAGCCGTGCAAGTTGTGGCTGTTGTGCTCGTTCCTCCACACTGTACATCATTCTACTGCATCGCTACACACGGCTAAAGCATTTCAATACCGGCTACGTTCTACATGTCTTTTATTTTTTCGCTCTGGTAGATAGGACAGTGCTACCGCATCCAATACCTCGTTCGGAACAAATGTACAACTGTGCATTGCTAGCAATGGCGGGTAAGAAAAATAATGAGGGGGATGTGTGTGAATTGACAGAAAGCCGTCGGCCAGCACAGGCCAGCATTTAGGCCAGCATTTAGTCCTTAGCCCGAGGGCCTCTGCTCTTGTCCGATTTGGCGCCATTTGGTCCGTTTGGTCCTGGTTGAGTCCCGGGCCGCGACGCTACCCCGCGGCGCTACCCCACGCTCGGCCGCACGGCGTACAGACACGGGGGGTAGTGCCGGCGTCTGGGCAATGTTGGCGCGGCGTCGTGCGTGTTCCACGCCACCGCTCTCGTGGAATACGCAGACGGGGTGGGGAAAGGGGAGGTCACAAGAAAATAAAACACCTCCGGTGACGCTGCGCCTAGTCGCTGAAGATGTCGGTGGACAGCTTGTGCTCCAGCAGCAGGTTGCTGTCCGGGGCGAGGCCCACGCACGCCCGCAGCACGTTCTCGATGCAAGCGCGCTGCCGGAACAGCGAGTTGACGACGGGGGTATCTGCAAACCAGAGGCACTCGTCAATACCCCTCGCACCGTGCCCAACCGCGCCGCCGAGTCGAACAGAGTGAGACAGGCAGCGGACTCACCCTTGGGCACCAGGGGCGCCTTGACGAGGTAGCTGAGCAGGCCCAGCACGGAGTGGAACGGCACGAAGTCCTCCTGGCTGCCGTGCGCGCGGAAGGACACCCGCGAGCAGAACTCGGCCAGGACCACGAGGTCCAGGAGCAGGGGCGCGGCGAGCAGCGAGTCTTCGCACGTGTTGTGGATGGCCAGGGTGTGGCGGCCGCCGAACAGCAGCTCCGACGTGTACTCGTCCATGGCGCGCTTGCTGTCGCCCACGTAGGGCACGTACTTGATGACCACCACGTGGTCGGGGTGCTCGCCGGGCGCGTACAGCAGCGAGTTGGACTCCACGACGTCGTCGACCACGTTCCTCTTGGAGATCTGAGGGAGAAAGAGAGCAACAGCGTTAGGTTAGGTCGGAGCGTCGCCGTCACTCTGTCAGTCCGTCACTTTGTCACCCCGTCCTCACCTCCTTGGACTGGAAGGTGTGGGGCGCGGACAGGTTCCTGCCGTCGTTGTTGCCCAGGTGGTTGTAGCTCACGATGGAGGTGGGCTTGATGCCGGCGCCCACCAGGAAGTCCACCAGGACGGACTTGAGCTTGGTCTGGCCGGTCTTGAGGTCGTCGCCGACGATGTGGGTGCCGTGCCGCTGCGCCAGCTCCACGCAGCCCGGCACGAACGTGTTTTGCGGCGAGCCGTTGATGAACGTGCACTGTATGAAAAGTGAACAAAATTGTAAAAGATCTGACTAGGTCAAATGGTCAAAATAATGCGTTGTGGACACTCACGCCCTCCAGGACGCTGGCCACGGCGTACAGCGTGGACGAGGACACCTCCGCGTCGCCGCGGTCGATGGCGGCGAGCAGGTTGTCGGCGGTGTCGTTGAGGCCCGGCCGAACCTCGCTGAAGCGCTCCGTGTTGGCCGTCCACACCACCACCACCATGTCCAGGGCCTTGCGCTGCTTGAAGTCGCGGATGTCCTCGCGGAGTCGCTGCAGCTGCTGGGCCGTGGTGCCGGCCAGGAGGTTGTCGGCGCGCTCCTGCTGGTTGGCCGCCACGAAGGCCGCGTTGAAGGCGGCGGGCCGCGGCTTGAGCTCGCGCAGCTGCGCCGCCAGGGCGCGCTGCACCTCCACGTCGAGGACGCGGTTGCGGCGCGCGGCGTCCTCCAGGTTGAGCCCCGAGATGTCCCAGCCGTCCACCTCCAGGTCGTCGGGGTCCACCATGGGCACCATGGTGTTGAGCGGCACCCAGACGTCACGGCCCTCCGCGTCCATGCCCAGCTTGAGGGTGGCGCTCTGCGTGAGCGAGCCCAGCCAGTCGGCGCGCCGCTCGCCCTCGCGCGTCTCCCAGCGCAGGCCCGCGCGGTTCGCTAGCAAGGCGGCCGTCAGCGTGGTGCCGTTGTTGCCGCCCCAGCCCACCAGCATGGCGCCCACGCGGTGTGGCCGCCGCACCGTGCGCACCTCCAGCCGCCGCCGCTTCGGCGTCACCTGCGAGCAGAGCAAACCAGCCTCCAGGTTAGAGGTCCAAGGTTCGAGTCCCAGTGGCGCCACTTCTCTCCGTATTTTATTCAGTCATAAAATGACACATTTTCGTCGTTTGGTTTGCGGAAGCGAATGGCTGTCGGGGGTCGGGTATTGTCCGCCACCTAGCATTCCCCTGAGCGCCCTGAACAATGCACTGCCGCTACGCCAATAATCGTGCGTTGCACCGCCACGCCGTGCCACGCCCCCGGCACTCGAGATATTGCCCATGCGGGTGGCACGCCACGGCACGGCACGGCAGGGCAGGGCCTGCCTGCCGCCCCGGGAGTGTCCAGAGACCGCAGCTGATAGCAAGGGAGCGGTCGGCGCCGAAAGTGCAGGCACTGCATGCACCGATAGTGGCGGCCCCTCCAACCCCAACCCCAACCCCCACCCCCTCATCCACATGGCGGCGGGAAGGCCGCGTCGGCGTGCCGCGAAGCAAAAACAGCAAAACACGGGGAAGGGAAGCACACCAAAGGAGGCCAACCAAAACAAGGGTCCATCAGGTTGGGTGGGGACGGTGCACCGTCGGACCAACAGTAAGATGACACTGAACTCACACGTTTTGTTGTTGTTTTGTTTTGATTGTTTTCAGTGAAAGGTACGCGGCGAATAGTATAACGGTATGCGTCGTACAGTACATGAAGACCCGTATCAACGTTCCTGAAAACTTTCCGTTGGTCAGATTAGTGCGTACACATGGTGCTCTCACGTTGGTTCACTTTTTGTTGGGCACTGTGTGTCTCCAAACGTCATCTGTGGAAGTTGCGGGCCGGGGCTAGTGAGATGGGTGGAGGCGAGAGCGAGAGGATGGTGGGAAGGGTAGAGGCTCTTGAGGATTCGAAGAGGAGGGGGGCCCAGGACTGGCCCAGGCCCAGCGGGGCCCAGCGGACGAGCAGGGGTAGGGGTAGGCATCGTTCAAGGCCGGCACGGGCCAGCGGTGCTGGCACCGTGCCAAGTTCAAGTTCAAGTTAGGGGTTCCAACTCGCCGCGTTGGGTTGGCTTCACATCCTTGGGTTGAGGTAGTCCACAGGGAGGCCTTGACCCCCCGCGGTAGCTTTCGCTCCTCCCCCGCGTCCGTGTGTGCGTCCGTGTGTGTGCGTGTGTGTGTGCGTGTCGTGACGCGTGGCGCCCCTAGCCTCCTGCAGGGCTCAGCACTTCGGCGAGCGCCGCTCCAGGAATGTCTCTAGGAATGTCCAGAGGCGGCCCGTCCGCTGACACGATGGACACGATAGCGAGGGAGCGGAGGGTGCAGGCGGTGATAGTGCGGCCTCCGACCCCCGAATCCGCATGGCGGGGCAGGTCGTTGACGTTACACTGTAGGCCAAAGGCCGCCAAAGGCCGCGGGAAAGGCGCAAAGCACGGCGAAACGGGACGCGTGCCAGCGCAGCAAAGCGAGCAAAGCCCTGCCCACGGTAAAAATCAGCGTGCAAATAGTAGAGTGACAAAGACGAGCCGAGCAGAGGGCAGTGCTGTACGCCAGAGGCATGGGAATGCGCGCTGGCTGTGCCTCGTCTGTTTGTTGTTTGTCCGTAGGGGAGGGAAGCCCAGCCCAGCCCAGGGATGAGAAATTTAGTCGATCGAGGGAATACTCGTGGAATCATTCGCTCAGCCTCAAAGGTCCGATTTTATCGAGATCTTGAAAACTACCAGTGGCGCGGGTGAACACGGTGCTTTGGTGCTTACACATGGTGCTCACACATCGGCTCACTCCCTTTGTGCACTGCATGCGATATGGGCTCTTACGTCATTGTGGAAGTTGCGGGGCGGGGGCGGTGGGGTGAGGCTGGTGGAGGCGACAGGAGCAGGGGATGGCGGGGCCCACCCCCAGCGGCCTGGCGTGTGCCTGGCGGGGAGGGGGTTGGGGGAGGAAGCGTTCAAGGTCAGTGCTGGCCGGGCTGGCCGAGCTAGCTCTGCTGCTGGCGCCCATAACCTCCCCGACCCTGGACAATAACGCACAGCCCCGCTTTCTGAACACGCCGAATGAAAAGATTGCCTGGACGTCTCGACCACGGCGTGGCCCTCCCCGAGCTCACGCACACGCGAGGGTGTGTTCTCCGTACTCACCACCACAGCGTCGCCGTCACGCTGGCAGAGGGCCGTCTCGTACTGGACCCGCGCCAGGATGGCCTCCTCGCCGTACTCCACGTCCGGGGACTGCACCTGGACCTGCTTCCTGGGGGCCATGGCGGTGACTGTGGCGGTGCCCGGTGCGTGCGCGAGGACTGTCTTGCCCGTCTTGCCGTGAGGAGTAGTGCGCCGACCGGCCGGCGAAGCGGGCGAAGCGAGCGCTGCGAACTGTCGGCCGATGTGCCTGCCTGCCTGTGGGGCGGCTGGGTGTGGTGGGGTAGGGCAGGGCGCGGCGGGATAGGGCGGGGCGGGGCGGGGTGGGCCGTCGTGAGCATGAGGCCGCGAACGAAGGGAGCAATACTCGTCTAGCCGTCTAATTAGAATAATTGCAATTAAAACATGCGGCGTGCTTTTCTGCACGCGGATTCCGTTCTATTGAGCCAAGTCAGGGCGTGGCGGAGAAAGGCGCCGTGGCGTTCCGCCGTGTTCCGCCGGGCTGGGTCAGGCTAGGCCGACGGGGTCCTCTGGCGGGCGTAGCACTCCCCCCTGTCCACGGCGGCGGCGACGGCGGGCAGGGCCGCGCCGAGGGCGGCCTCCTCCTCCGCGGACAGGGGCGGCATTGGCAGCACGCGCGTCACGCCGCGCGCCCCGAGCTCGGCCGCGGTGGTGATGAACCTGCCGAGCATGCCGGAAGCAGAAGCAGGGGTTGGGCAAAGCGGGAGAGGGTTTCGCAACGAAGCAGGGGGTGGGCATGTTGGGGGACGGAGGGGAGGGGGTAGTTACGGCCAGGGCGATCACAGCTTCCTCGCCCCGAACAGCTCGTCGAAGTCGGCGAAGTGCCGGTCGATCGAGGACGAGGACGACGACGGCGAGGGCGACGGCGGGCTGCTGCTCTCATCGGAGGACGGCGTCGACGACGAGAAGGCGGCGGCAAAAGACCAAGACGCGGGGACGTCGTGGTGCAAGCGGCGCTCCTCGTCCGCCAGGGCGATGTCCTCGTACTTGTTGCAGGACGACAGCGACGGCACCGGCGCCCAGGGATCGCCTGTGAACCACGGCGTCACGGCGTCCGGCAGCGACGCGCTGCGCGGCGACGAGGGCGACGACGAACCGGAGCACATCGACGCCGTGTCCATGGACTGCAGGCTGGCGGACGAGGCCGCGCGCTGCGGGTGGCTGCGGGGCGCCAGCCAGGCGCTGAGCAGCACGTGGAAGCGGCCGTCCGTCGCCAGCACCTCGGCCTGCGCGTCCAGGGTGGCTGCGGGGCGCCAGCCAGGCGCTGAGCAGCACGTGGAAGCGGCCGTCCGTCGCCAGCACCTCGGCCTGCGCGTCCAGGGTGGCTGCGGGGCGCCAGCCAGGCGCTGAGCAGCACGTGGAAGCGGCCGTCCGTCGCCAGCACCTCGGCCTGCGCGTCCAGGGTGGCTGCGGGGCGCCAGCCAGGCGCTGAGCAGCACGTGGAAGCGGCCGTCCGTCGCCAGCACCTCGGCCTGCGCGTCCAGGGTGGCTGCGGGGCGCCAGCCAGGCGCTGAGCAGCACGTGGAAGCGGCCGTCCGTCGCCAGCACCTCGGCCTGCGCGTCCAGGGGGCTGCGGGGCGCCAGCCAGGCGCTGAGCAGCACGTGGAAGCGGCCGTCCGTCGCCAGCACCTCGGCCTGCGCGTCCAGGGGGCTGCGGGGCGCCAGCCAGGCGCTGAGCAGCACGTGGAAGCGGCCGTCCGTCGCCAGCACCTCGGCCTGCGCGTCCAGGGCGGCTGCGGGGCGCCAGCCAGGCGCTGAGCAGCACGTGGAAGCGGCCGTCCGTCGCCAGCACCTCGGCCTGCGCGTCCAGGGTGGCTGCGGGGCGCCAGCCAGGCGCTGAGCAGCACGTGGAAGCGGCCGTCCGTCGCCAGCACCTCGGCCTGCGCGTCCAGGGCGGCTGCGGGGCGCCAGCCAGGCGCTGAGCAGCACGTGGAAGCGGCCGTCCGTCGCCAGCACCTCGGCCTGCGCGTCCAGGGTCGGCTGCGGGGCGCCAGCCAGGCGCTGAGCAGCACGTGGAAGCGGCCGTCCGTCGCCAGCACCTCGGCCTGCGCGTCCAGGGCGGCTGCGGGGCGCCAGCCAGGCGCTGAGCAGCACGTGGAAGCGGCCGTCCGTCGCCAGCACCTCGGCCTGCGCGTCCAGGGCGGCTGCGGGGCGCCAGCCAGGCGCTGAGCAGCACGTGGAAGCGGCCGTCCGTCGCCAGCACCTCGGCCTGCGCGTCCAGGGCGGCTGCGGGGCGCCAGCCAGGCGCTGAGCAGCACGTGGAAGCGGCCGTCCGTCGCCAGCACCTCGGCCTGCGCGTCCAGGGCGGCGCGGCGCTCCGCGTCCACGCGCGCGATCACCTCGTAGCGCCGCACGTCGGCGTCCTCGGCCGCCGAGTGCTCCGCGGCGCCCCACAGCTTCAAGTCCGTGTCCCACGGAGCGGGTGGCGGCGGCGCCCTTCTCAGGGGTCCTTTGGGGGGCGGCGACTTCGACGGCGACGTTGACGGCGACGGCGGCAGCACGCAGCCCGGGGCACGCGGCCGGGGGCGGCACCACGCCGTGGCCAGCACCCCGCGGCGCGGCGCGTCGGTCGCGGACGCGGTCCCGGACACGCAGGTCGGCGGCAGCATCGCGCCGCTGCGCCGCCCCGGTCGCGACGCCACTGGACCAGCCACGAGTGCAGTGCCTGGACTCGTGGCCGCGTCCCCGTCGGTCTGCTCTAGGGCTCGCTCGGGCCCCACGCCGTCCCAGGCCACGCCGTCCCAGGCCACGCCGTCCCAGGCCGCGCCGTCGCCGCCGCGGTGCGACCTGACCTCTCTGCCTGGGCCCGGCCACAGCCGCCCAGCTGATTGAGAAATAACCTGGACAGCCTGCCTCGCCTCCCCGTCGCCGTCACCCCCGTCAGCTCAGTGACCAACGTGGGACGCACGCACTCTCTCCACCTGCCGGCCGCCAACAGAGCTCGCTGTCTCTCTCGCACTCATGGGTCGACCCGATGGGTGCGAGGGAGACAGAGCGACCGCTTCCGCGGCCCAGCAGGCCCCAAACAGCGTCAGTCTCTCTCAATTGGGTCAGAGACGCATCGCGCCGTATCACCAGCATGGCCAGCATGCAGTCCCCGTCCCCGTCCCCCATTGGACCCAATCCCCTCCGTCCTCTGCCTCAGGATTAACTGTGCAGTTGTTGCTGACGGCCTGACGGCCCAACAGCCACAGATCGTCGTTGTCGTCCAGTTGGCCCACGGGGATCAGATAAGGGGAGGGGAGGGGAAGTTTAAGGCAGACAGATGACCCTGCAGGACCTTGCTGGGATCGAAGCGAAGGTGTGGGGCGGCAAGAGAGTGATCCTCAAATCACTTCCAGGCGTGCGTCTGGAGTTGACGTTGAGTGCTGTTGTGTTGCTGGTGGCTACCTGGCGCCCGGGATGAGGTCGGAGCGGATGAACACCGTGTCCTCGACGGCCTCCCCGCGCAGCCCCCGGACGACGGCGAGGACGGTGCGTGCGGCCGCGCTGCCGCGGCCCAGGTCGGCGTGGGGCCGCGCCTCGTGGTCCGTCATCATCTGCCGCAGCTCGCGCCAGTCCACCTTAAAAGTGCGCGCGTCGTTATCGTCATGACGTCATCTCGTCGACACTGCCTGTCAGTGTGTGCGTGTGTACCGACCGAGGTGAAGTCGCCGCAGGGCCTCGCCTGGCTGACGACGGGCACGGCCGTGGCGGCGGACCGCCCCCCGACGACGGGCACGTGCATGCGGTGCGCGGGCAGCCCCGCCAGCTTGGCCAGCAAGCTGCTGGCGCGCACCGCGTCCACCGAGGCCACGCCAAGCACCCGGCCGCAGTCCAGCACGCCCGCGTGCTCGAGCACCTGCACGGAGACGAAGCCTCAAGGGGTCACCGAGGCGCTGACGCCCTCCCGCGCCCTCCCCGCCGGCGCGCCCTCCCCGCCGGCGGCGTGGGGCCCCACCCCACCTCCGCCATGAGGGGCACCAAGCTGTTGACGGGCTCGGCGCCGACCACCAGCACGGCCTCCGGGCAGAAGTCAGCCGTGGCCATGGCGACCTCTCTGGCCGTGGAGCAGCCGCGGTTGAAGGCCTCCTCCTCCGAGGTGACCGTCGAGGAGTCCGAGCACAGAAGAACGACGTCCGCGCCCTGGAGAAGCCATTGTGTAGGGGACTTCGACTACAGCAAGCTTCAGCCTGTGTCGAGCTAGCGCACCGTGAGCGCCGTCCGCAGTTCCCTGGAGCCGGCGTGGCTGCTCACGCTGCACGCCGTGTTGATGTGCTCCAGCTCGGTGGCCAGGGCGCGCGTCGCGGGACACGTCAAGGAGGCCCTGCTCTGCCAGTCGTGCAGGCGCACCTGGCTCAGCAGGCGGCTCGACTTGAGCAGGAAGGCGGCGGTCCAGCCCGCGCGCGAGGACGCCCCCACCACCGCCACCTTGACGGGCCTGGAGGACGTGAAGGGCGTGAACGTGAAGGCCGCGTGTCATTCGGGGAAGACCATCGACAAGGGAAATCGGGTGCCGTCGACGGGGCGGGCAGCCGGCAGACAGGTACCCGCCTGTCGCAACCGGTTCTCTCCCTCATGAGCGCTGTGGCCTTGGAGGCGGGCGGCGGGCCGCACAGCCCCGAGCTGCCGAACCCTCTCCAGGGATGCCCTAGAGGACCCACAGGCCCAAGCCACGGCCGACAGTCTGCGCCGCAGCCACCGCGGCCGGCCAGGGCGAGAGCGGCGAGAGCCTTCCGGACCACCATCCCCGCGGTGCACTCGGCCACTCGGCGAGGCCAGGGCGAGGCGCCCGACGATTCGAAAACCCGTTTGGTTGAGGACGCCGGACTGCCGGACCGCCGGACTCCACAACAACGGCGTGCTCGCGCAGACCCGGTCGAAAGGAAGGCGGTGAGGCAGTCTTAGCCGCTCCGAACAGTGCCTTCACCGCTGTCTCTGTCGCACTCGCGGGGCGGCCCCAATAGGCGGGAGAGGGACGGAGCAATTACCGGGAGAGACACCGCCTATCCGATGGCCAGCTGGGGCAGCAGGGGGTTCTTGAAGGGCTGGCACTTGCGGGTCGTGTTGTACGCCGTCTGGCTGTAGGCCACGGCGTACTCCGAGTCGACGGGGAAGTCCTCGTACCACTGCTCCCAGATGTCGCGCTTCGACGGCCTCCTCACGGGCCGATCGGGCCGGTACACCGGCACCGTGTGCGGGGACCGCCGGAATCTGAATGGGCGGACAGTGTGCTGTCGGTGAGGACCAGGACCAGGGGCACGTCTAGTGGCACCGCGTAGCGCGTACACCGTGGGGTCGTCGTAAGTGGCGAACAGGCTGCGGCCGAGCGGCGCCCGCGGGATGCCGGTGGAGACGAGCTCCGTGAGCACGCCGACATAGTCCAGCCGGGGCACCATGTCCTTCTGGGTGTAGTCGGACGCGTAGATGGTGAGCCAGTCCTCGCCGCCGGGCAGCGGCGGGTACTTGGTGCGGCGCGCTTGCTCCTCGTCCTGGCGAGTTGGAAGCCGAGCTGGCTACAAGCGTCATGCACACGTAGGAAATTGACTTTCAAATTTTCAAAAAAATGAGCGAGCTTGCTGCAACGAGTAACGACACTCGTTTATCGCGGTTCATCATGACCGGTACATCCGCTCTGAAATCCGGTATTCCATTGCTTTTTTCCGTCACGCTACTTGCTGCTTCTGCCGAGGCGAGGCTCAGGCCGTGGGCCGTACCCGTGTGCGGTTGGCGCATCGCTGCAGCTCGTGCTTGACGGCCTGCGCGCGCTGGTGCAGCCGGGCCTCCTTCCCCGCCAGGCACAAGTAGTGGGCCAGCGGCTCCCGCGCCCAGGAGTGCTCGGGGCAGGGGCAGTCGGGGCACGGCGCGGGAGGGCCCTCGCGCGGACGGTCGAAGGTCACCTCGGGCGGACGCCACGCGCTGAGTCGCACGGGCAGCGCCCACGGCCAGGGGAAGTCCCGGCGGTACGACGTCCGGAACGTCTCCATTTCTTATTCTTATTCTCTTTCGATTTGCTTTAAATTTTCTAGTCTTTGTTCATTTGGTCAGTTCAGTTACACTAGAGTTTCTTTTCTGTTTTTATATAATTAAATTTTTAAAATAAGTGGAACTTATCTACTTGGAATTTTGATCATTTTGATGCATTGTTGGTGTATCATGGATACTGTTCAGGTTATTCTTGCCCCTGTAGGGCAAGAGCCACATCATGTTATGCAGGTGGAGGGAAAATGAATATTCAACAAATGTTACATTCACATCATACCATAATTTATTCATAAATTATCAGCTTACAGTTCTTCAGCACAACTGTCAAGAAACCATCTGAGCAGGAGAAGCAAAACAATCATTCTTGAACAAGAATCTTTGTGTGCGCCTCTCGGATAAGGGTTTCACAACAAGCTTGCCGTTTCACAGACGCAAATATTGGACTACAAATCCTACAGGACACATTAAAAGCTAGAGTAAGAATCGGCAGCCTTAGGAAAGTCTTGATTCTTGAACATTTAGTTAAGAGCATGCTTTTCACCAAAAGACATGAGCAGTTACAATGAATTCAAGCCAGACAAGCCAGACACACTGATATAAAATTCTTGACCAGAGAGGCAAGGTTTTTTTTTTTTAAAAGCAAATTGCAACCAGTAACTGTTTAAAATTACAGTCAAAGATAGCTACAGCATTCGGCTCAGGATTAAAAAAATAAGTTGCTTAGAAGCAAGTTATGCAGATGATAGACAATGCCTAGGTTTATATGGTCACTTCACTTGGTTTTGTTGTAAAGGGAGATTTCACATTAGATGCTGTAACCAGCTTTGACTGAACAACATATAAAAAAGGCTTTGATGCATCAATAAGACTTAAATACACACAGTACCTACAATCAGATCAAGGATGCCTCCTTCAATACTAAGTACAGAGCGCAAACATGAGCTAAAAATAAATTTTGAGAGCGATCTCCTTTTAAAGACATTTTTAAAAACATGATCTTTTAAAATAATATATGCCACTGAACACAAGCAAGCCCTACTGATAAATTTATTAACACTGATAATCAGCTGCCACAAGTGGAAAAATAAAGACATTCAGGAGATTCAGTGTTTTGATACATGTCATACATTCAAAATGAAGAGAGAACTTTATAGTAGCAATATGAACACAAGTTTATTTGAAAAGCACTGCATGACGCTTGACTTGAGCTTATGCAGAGGTATTGACAACTCTTGACATTTCAGACAATACTTTAGATGGAACTCATAACTTGTTCTCCAAATAAATACGTAACAATGTATGGGGCCCAGTCAGAGAAAACTTGGCACCATACATTGTGCCAAGCTGAATTAATGACATTTGAAAATGGTTCAGTTGTTGTAGGGTACTTACTCAAACAATTTATAAAAAGAAGTCATGAAAAGAAAGTGTTCTCTAAGGTTTTAACTTGAAGGCTAAACTTTCACAGGCTTGAACACAGATGAAGGATATACAGAAGATGATATCGGACATGAAAAATGTCAATGGATTAACAAGACCACAGACATAAAAAAAAAATAAAGAGTTAATCATGACATAGGAATAGACTTGCCACTATCAACATAAAAAAACAACCTAAATAACTAAAAAATTATTGGAGAATACCACATTAGGCGGTTTAGCAACTTCTTAAATGAAACATCATCACAGAGCAAGAAGACACATCAGTTGATAAATTAATCATTCACACAAACATCTAGCAGAACACACAATCTAGTCCTAGTGACTTGCAACAATCAATGTTGGAGCATTAGTACTAGCTAAAAACGATGACCTTGCATCACAAACTTCAAATACAAATATGACAACCCTAACAAACAATAGATCCTCTAGAAAATTCGATGTGTCAAGTACAGTATATACATAACTTTTTCACTAATTCAAAATACACCTTATATTCTATGCAGGGTACTTAGTTCTTTCCCACTGCTTATGGACCACAAAATCATATGGAAGTAATTTTACAACTTCATTGAATGGTATATCTAGTCGCATCAATTAACAAAATATAAAATTCATGTCACTACATCTGATTGCAAGTGGACCCTGCCAACAAGCACATTTGGAACACACAACAGCCCTGAAGCTGCGCAAACATTTACTCACACATTCAGACTTAGTCTATTCAAAGTGTTTTGGACGGTTTCAGGTTCAGATAAAACTGCAACTATAAATGCACAGGGTAAAGAAGGACAGCAGGCGTGCTGTGCATGAGGAAGCATTCAGCATCCCTCACCAGCCTGGCTGGGCTGGTTACATAATTCAGGTATGAACACGTTTTACTCGCACCATCGTCATAGTAAAATGATCGAGGTGTTAGAAGATTTAGGCTAGTCGACATTGACACTGCCATAATTGCGAGGCTGGCTCCTAGAGGGGTCAATCACAACTTGGCGATGGGAACCCCTCTGTCTGAATATCAATCCTGCAACACCAAAATATGCAATTAGTAGTTGAAGACAATATTTAAAGAGAGAATGTGAGAAAGTAAATGAAAACCCACTACATAAGTTATTAAAACAGCAAACTACGTATAAGGAGTCTTAAAAGGAGTTGAAATGCACATGTCTAACCCAAAATTAAAAGCCACTTTAAAATTAAGAACATGAATTGACCAAAAGAAGACAAAAAAAAGGCCCAAAACAAAACAGAAATATGTAACTAATCTTTACTTTCAATGAACATGCATAATCCAATCCAGTGCACCACTACCATGCACCTGCAAGGGTGCTTCAAGACAACAATCAATATCATTCATCTTACACTGTCCAGAGATGCTGCATTTCTCGTTGAACTCCTTCCCTGTTGCTGCATCTGTAATACTTGCTTTCTGTGAACTTCCTGTTTAGCTCTGTTCATGGGGGCCCCTGATAAAAGAAAGCATGCGAACACGATTAGCATTCAGAGCAGGCCAAATCACATGCTCACGAGAACAGAGGTGCACATGACTTGAGGGATTGACCCAAAGGTATGGGACACATGACAATTACTCAAATCAATGCCTCATGAGACTTGGGTGTAATATCAAGCATGTTTTTTTCTCTTTTAATTTTTTTGTTTTGGTGACTTTAGAGTCAGTCACAAGCACACAAAGCTGAAAAAGCTCATAGCACATTCAGGACACAATTCAGGACCTCTAGTGAAGAACCCAAACACACAGTTCTGCTATCAAAACAAATAAGTCCACCCAAGAGTTACACTACATAAGAATTTATGTACTCTGCATAAGATACACAACTCAAGTGACATAAACCCGTTTTAAGTTTACAAAGTGACCATGGCAACAACCAAGATGTAAACTAATACATAAAATGATCCAATGATCAATCTTATTCAGAAGCTGAACATAAATGCCCCAGGACGTCACAAGAGGTAAAGCAACAGCATGCAATCATTTCTTTTCTTTCTAAACATGAGTTCAGAAGTACCATGTAAAATGCAAGTAAAATCTGAATAATCAGAAATGCTTACCAATGTAACTGAGCAGGACAGGTAGGAAGATAAGACCATGGGCAGCTCCATATAAGACAATACCCAAGTACATTCTGAAGTAGTAAACTTGGAAGATTGGGGACTTAGCAAAACCCAGGACAATAATTCCTCCAAACTTGGTCAGTGTGATGCCAGAGAAAATCTGAAATAAAATGAAATGATTGGTAAGAAACATGTGCAACTGAAGCTACCTTTCACTATTCAGCTGATAATGTATAATTTACTTACAGAGCTGCCCATCTTTGTGAGGGCATCAGCGGACCTCTTTACTCTTGACGATTCTACAGACACAGCAAATGTGTGCACTAGATGGCTGCAAAATTCGACTGAGATACCAACGGCCTGAAAAGTGATTTAAAAGGGTAAATTAACAACAAGTTCTTTTTCTCAGAAATATACGAAGATTAAATTTTAAGGTTCTGATGCTTACCATAACAAGGTTTACCCTCGAAACTGCATTCAGGGATATGTTCCACCAATACATCAAACCCAACAGATTGGTGACAATCATGACAATGGTAATGATAACAACCAGAGCAGAGCACACGTCAAGCCCCATCAGCAGGAAAGTAACAACAAAGATGGCAGCTACAGAGAGTCCCAGACTACCGAGGGTATCTTCCCACATGGTCAGATACTGCTCATAGAACACGTAGAACACACTAAAATCCAGGCAGAAAAAAAAACAAAAAACAGATAGTTAGTTAGTTGTCAAAGAGACAAATAAAACAATGGCAATAAGTAACACTGAGCATAATGTACCTGTAAGGGAATACTTCAACAGATTTGTTGGAACCACTGGCTTTAAGCCGTCCATTGATCATAGTGGTAATGTTGGCAGCAACTTCCCGAGCAGCTTCAATGGCCGAGTAGTAGTCTTTGGATGACCTCAGAATAGAATGGTATGACATGAATGAGGTAGGGCCAACTTTGCCAGTGTTGTTGACTCCAGGCAGAACCTTCACAGCCTAAAACAGAAAAGTATTGTAATTGAAAAGGAACCTAAAACATAGCTTAACTTTTCCCTTTTTGGCAGAGGTGAATCAAAACTCTTACCTGGCCATAGGCGCCATGTCCTGCGATAGCACACGTGTCATCTGGATTATCATTCAGGAAGAAAGACACGTACTTCTCAAAGGTTGCCTTGCTCGGCCGCCGAGTTTTCGCGTCAAGCTCTGTGGCGCAAGGCTTGCAGCGTGCCGCTGTAATTAAACAAATTAAAATAATGCCTACTTCACAAAACACAAAAACTTTAAAAATATTTATGAGGGCTTACGTTTGGAATGGGGGCAGAAGGAACCATTAGCCTTCGATTCGTAGCAACAATCCTTTATGTCAAGCCAACTCATGTAGTCATCAATCCAAGAAGCTGAGGGCTTTGCAATGTAAGTTCTGCTGGGGGTCCGAGAAGCACTGTACAGTTGCAACAAAAGGGAATCAGGGTTGCAGTAAAGTCCTGAACATATCATATTTTGGGTGTCAACATCGGAATAGTCAAGTCCTTCAGTAACCACGAAGTATACAGGTGGCCCAACAGACAAGTAGTTCTTCAAGTACTGCAAAAATGAACAATTCATTGGTTAGATGACACTTCACTCCAATAACAAATTTCACAGTTCAATTATGTTACCCACCGAGAAGTACTTCTGCACAGGTGAATCAGCAGGAACAGACTGTTCTTGATCCAGACCAACATCAATGTGAGGAATCACAGCAAGACTCGAACACAGCCAGCCAAAGAAGATAACCATGACAGCAGGCCGCATCCACTTATTTAATAGCATAGGCACATACGCTGCTTCAAACAACTTGTAGAGCGCTCCATTGTTGGGCACAACATCTTTCTTAGATCCTCTGACAAAGCAGCAAATATCATATCGGTTTTCCTAAAGTAAAAGAGGTTTCAAAAGAAATTTAGTAAAAATGTTTTTGTTTAATTTTTTTTGATGATTGCCTAAAGCAAAAACACTTACAGACTGCCTCGCCGTATCCAGGGACAGAAGACTGACAAAGCAAGTAATTTGGAACAAGAAGTCAATGAAGAGCGCCATTCCAGCGTAGAGGGCGAATGCTTTCACGGCGGGCATGTCCGACAAACCACCTGTAAAAGCAGAGGGGAATATGAATTAAACTGATGAAATAAAAAAATGCTCATTAAAAAGTACAAATCTGTTACAAACCAAGCAAGAAGCAGAAAGTCTCAGAGATGCTGGTGAGCAGCATAGAGGGGCCCACTTGGCCAAGTACACGTCCAATATGTTCGGCAGAACTTTCCCCAGGATTACGGGGGGTTCTTTGATGAGTTTGAACCAAGATGAAAATATTGTCAACACCAACAGCCAACACAAGGAATGGAATCACCTACATAAATTTAAAGAACAGAAAATGTTAACACCAATATGATAAAAAGATAAAGACAATAGTAAGTCGTTTATTCTCACCTCAACAATAATCAGAGTGGCAGCAACACCAATGTAACCAAACAACCCCACAGAGCAAACCACAGAGACAACTACAATCAGTACGCCGCCAAGACCAAGTGTGATTTTGCTGTCAATTAATAGTCGATCACATGTGGAAATCTGACCCAGGGAGACAGCAATGTAACCAAACATGATCAAATAACTGACAATGATGGTCCGAACATCAGAAGTTGATTCTTTGTCCAGCTCATCTTCGATGGATCGCTCTGCATTGAAAGACACATCCATAAACTCGGGCTTGGACTCATTCACCCATTTTTTCATGAATGAAATAAATCTGAGGGAGAAAAGAGAGATTTAGCTCGTTTGCAAAGTTAAACTGCACCCTAATAATATTTATCCGATAGGAACAAGTCCTACCTAGTTTCCCATTCCAATGCTGGAGCCAGAAGAGTCTTGTTGTGGTGATTGCTCAGGAGAATAGTTATGATAGCTGCAGTTGCATTTTGATACTGCTTGGGATCTGTGATGGCCTCATTGCCCTTCAAAAAGCCACCCAAAGCAATAGCGGGGTCCACTGGGCCGCCATACTGGGCAAAGCACTCCAAGTTGTAAGGATTTCTGCAAAATAAAGGAAAATCATGAGTGAAATTTCAAAGAATATGCAAAGGGAAAGAAATGAACACCACAAGGAGTGCACTTACTGGGAGCAGCGCTTGAAATGATCCAGATAATTTGTAGTGAAGTTATTTGGGTCTGTATCTTCAGTCTCAAATGTATCCACATCATCTTGATAATAGCCCCATATACTAACAACGAAACAGCTGCTGACCTTCTTCGGGCCAGAGTAAGATGTATGGAGAGGAGCAAAGCAAACTTTGTCCAGACCTTTGCTTTCATTCTGCCCGAGCTGGCAAAAAATAATACAAATATTAACCACCCATCATGCACAATGATCAGAAGCAAGTGTCAATGAAGTTAGGGAACTTACCTTCACAATTTGATTTTGAAGCTTCAGAAGTTCCATCAGGAATTCTTGGTTAAAGACAGGACCAAACTCCAGAACTCCTTGAGAAGTGTTGTGATAAACTGGTTCAAGGCCCGTTGCTCTAATGATAATGTGTTCAGTGCGATAAAATGGTTCAAAATTTTTATCATAATATTCACGCTCTAGCCTGGATCGACTTTCAGGAGATGCCCAGAGATCAACAGGATCGGTGGTAATTTTCAAGAAAGTTACACCATAACATAAGACAACAATTGTCACCAAACCAATCGCCATTGTCGTCCAGGGGTTGCCGGCACACACTGCAAGAGAAAAATTCTCGGACTTGTAAGCAAGAACAGTGTTTAAGAAAATGACACAAGATTCAAACTTCAAACCAATATCTATGTCCATACCTGTGCCCCACTTGGTGAAGAAAGCTTCGAGTTTCTCATCGATTACAGCTCCAAACTTCTCATAACAAGAAGCTTCAGAGCCAGTCTTATCACCTCCGTCAATTCCATCGATATCACTTGCAACACCTATGTAAATACAAAGGCACAATTACAAGTCTGAAGTGAGGGGGTAGTGTAACTAAAGGCAACAACATAATTTTCAGCAATGTACAAAACGCACAAGAAACAAAAGACAGGAAAAGCCGATTAAATCAGAATGCGGTTAGTCATGCAGCATTAATTCAGCACCCCACTTGATCAGGCGTGAAATGAAGCAACTTCGATGAGCAAGCTATTGATTGCAATCACAAAACTTCAGAAAATTACTGGGCCCCTAATGAGCTGCCCTAACCATTGAACAAAAATTTTATTTCCCACCAGCATTAAGTTTTGGGAGAACAAACTATTAATGAGGCAATCAGGCTTTTGGGTTTTGCCATGCAGGAGTACAGGCAAGTCTCCCACATTTAGTTTGATGCTTGCAAAGTATGAAGCTGCAGCTATCAGCATGAACTGTTGAATAACTAGCTCCCAACCAAAATTAAAACAATTATTTCCAAGTAAATTACTAAAAACACAACCCAGTAAGGTGTGCCCCCTCCTTTCCTAAGTTGCCTATTTAGGCAAACAACAAAACACAAACACAGACACTAACATGAATGGACATCCACTAATAGAAACTAAGCATTAGGAGCATGCTGATGTTAGGGAACACGTACTGGAACGTTTAGACTGCAAAGGACTCTCTTCATCATCACCAAACACAGGCTGCTGCATTTGATTCATTCCTGCGAAACGCCTTCCCACAGACTGACCCATTGACAGTCTACCACTATCGCCACCATTATTCGTCACCAAAGAAGCTGAAACCAACAGAAATTCTGAAAATGCTGCCATACCCGACATTCAACACTTGATAAATGTTAGAGATATTAGTACTGGCCAAGTACACAATTTTGACCCAACAACAGCCCCAATGTCAATTCCACCATAAAAGGTCACACCTCCGTTTGAGAGCTGCTTGCCATCAGTGAGATAAATGCAAAGAGTGCATTACACACACTTCAAAAGTACAAGTGCCAATAATCGGAAAGAGTCCTCTGTCAAGATGGAAGCAGCATGCAAGGGTCCCACAAGTCACGGTACACAAGATCAGTAGTGTCGAAACAAACGACAACTGCAGCGTAGGGATTGCAACAATTTGTTTTAAACTGGCATAGGAGGGAAGGTCAATGAAAATATTAGAGTAGAGATAGCCCCTAGGCAATTCCTCTGCTACTCATGTAGGCCCAGGACCACCTCATATCCATTCAAGGTCAATGCCATCCCGACTACCAGCATGCCACAGTGATACGAGTGTGTCAGGGTGACCGCCAGGCTTATCCGGCCCCTGCATGCAACACTGCCTTCCGTTGAATACACACACCAGCAACCATGAATACCAATGGAAGGGGGAGAAGGGAACAGACAGAGGAAACCAGCCGCATCTCTAAATCCTATGATAAACAGGACACTTGACTTAACATGAGGAGCCTGTCTGCTCCACAGATGGGATTCGGCTTCCATGTCTGTGGTCTGGGTGAAAGGGACTTCAAGAGCATTGGGAGAAGGGAGGGTCAGTGAGTACCAACTGCTGATAGGGGAAACTTCCCACCCCATTATGTGATGAAATAGATGACAGACTTACCAGTGTACGCACACAGGTTAGGGCACATGGTAACCAGTCCCACAAATAGTGCGCTACCGAAAATGAAAACAAGCAACATGACAACTACAGTGCCGTCCATTCCACCAATTTTGAATCCATCGGATGGAGGTGCAGGTGGAAGAGGAGCGGGACAGCTGGCTGCACAGTCCACACAACTGCACGGCACGTTGCCCTGCAACAATCGCAACTTACAGAAACAAGCTCTCCACAATTAAGATTGAAATGGGGAGAAAAATGAAGTGAAACGCTTACATCAAGTCCAACATTGCAAGGAACTATACGAGTGTCCAGTGGGGTCATTGAGCCTGCCAATTTGTCTAGTTTGTACGTCATTTGGAACGGGACATAGGGATTGTTCCTTGCATCCCCCATGAAAGTAAACCACCTGAAAGCATACCACGAAGCCTTAAAAACTCTGCTGACAGTCTTTTGTAGAATAGATTTCGAAATGAGAAAATCCATACCTGAGAGGAGAACACAAGGCAGAGCCCCATGACCCACACATGAGATCAAGGGCACGCTGACCCGTTGACGGAACAAACACACCGGAGCAAGAGTCATAAATACCCTGGAGGGACTTTGCAGTCACATGGAGGTTTATTCCCGAAATAGATATGAGGGTTTTATTGCCTGATTGGAAGACAAAAGACAATATAAAATCCATACCAAGGAATAAAATAATAATGTAGGATATTGACTCATGGAATTCATAACTCACCAACTTTATTTTCCTTGAAATCTACGGCTTCCATGAAATTGGACTGGTCTGCTCTACAGGTAAAGGAGCAGAAATGCTCAGCAAAGTTGTTCATGCATGATGGGCAGTGCTTTAGAAATTGATGACCTAATCTAATGCTTTTGTCCAAAGTTTGAAGTTGAAAAACATCACAGCAAGTTTGCGGAGAAGAACCTGAAAGCAAATTATAAAATTAAAACTGATGTAAAAGTAATGAGGATGGTAAATTTAAATTAAATCAAAGAACTCAGGTTTTGATCGTACAAAGAGAGAAAGACTGAGTCACACCCTTGGCTGACAGCCAGCTTGCACCTCTGGGCAAGGGCGCTTTCGCACATACAACCTTCCTCACTCCTGCAGCAACCAGCACCGCACGCCATGACTACAAAGTAGCTTACCAAGGTCCTTCAGGAAGTTCGGACACCACTGTTGTAAGATTTTGATTCCTTCCTGAGGAAGTTCTTTAGCTGTCCCATTGTAAGGACAGTACTGCGGTTTCTCGACATCGCCGTTACAATTCCCATACCACACACAGGTGGGCTCCGCAGCCAAGACGTTTGGCTGCAACAAAAAGTACAGTTTCATAAGAAATTTCTGTTTAGACTGGAAAATTCGTCAAGGTGAGCTGACAGCAGCCACACAAATGGGAACTCCATGTTAGGAATATTTGTAAGATGTGCGATAACTAGTTCATCCACATTGAATGAAAAAGATGAACACAAGTACTAACTTTTATGCCAATCAAAAGCAGACTGAATTAATACAAATGCAAGAGGAAGAGACCCGACTGAAGACACTTGGAAAGTTCTCATCATTCAATTAACTTCAACCCCATAAAAATGAGTGAAAGTTGTGAAAGGGGCGGCAGCCGCCCCGCCCCACCCCGCCCCTTCACCCTCGAATGACTCGGCCTTGACAGGCAGGTGCGGCCTACAGATAAACAACGACCACACTGCGAAAGCGAAAACAGCGCCGTCTGCCAACGCAAAGCGACGCAGCACTCGGCGCGCCGAGCAAAACATCCCGGTACGCCTACGCCCCTGGCCGCTTCCGCCAGACGGGGACCAACGGGGACCCACGGCAAGACGCAACGCACAACGGACCTAACCTACAAATCACTTGGGTAATGTCGCCGTGGGAAAGTCTGGAGCGAGGGGCCGACGGCATGTGGGTCGCCTCGTCCGTAGTGCCTCTGCCGGGCCGTCAGGACCATCACGCCACTGTACAGACCGTGCTAGGAGTAGTCTCCGTCCCAAGGTAAACAGCTCTCCGTGGGATTGCGCCGTCGACCCGTCATCGAAGGACAGGCGCCACCAAAAGCCAGTCTCTGGCGAATGTCTCCCACTGCCTCACCTGCAGGGAGACGAGGGTCTGCAGGGCGACCAGCACAAAGAAGCAGGCGCCTGGCCGAAGAATGCTTGACGTCCAGGACAGAGCCCCGGACTCGGGGTGCGTCATCGCATAGGCCTTGAAGTGCAGCCTACGGCGGAGCGGAGCGACCGAGCGGGCTGGCGTTGCCGTTACAACAGTGTGCCGCCCTCCGACGCCCTTCTGGAAGCGATGCCGCGTCGCAGCACGACGCAGGGCTGCCCGTGGGAACACTGACACTTGCACGGGTGGGCGGAACGTCCGGGAAATCCGAAAGAAAACCGATCCTCGCGCGGCCAAAATGGACTCCTGTCACACTTGCTGGCCCGCACAGTCCACCACTGGCGCATCGCGCATCGCCGAGCCGCCGAGCGCGACCGCCGAAGCGCTGCCGTCGCCGCCCCACCCAGCTTCTTCGGCTCGCTCGGGCTGCGTTTGGAGGGCGAGCCGAGCGGCCTCGGCGCGGACCGCGCAAGGGGCGCGAGGGGGAGTGGGCGAGAGAGAGACACAGCGCGCCGTGCCGTTCGGACGCAGCGCGCTTTCGATTGGGGCCGGGCCGTAGCGAGCCGCGCCGCGCCGACGGCAGCCGACGGCAAAATACCAAAAACAAACGGCGATCGCGGCGGCAAGGGTCGCGCCGCGCTTTTGAACCGGGACGGGCGAATGGCGGATGAACTGAGTCGAATGGGAGCGCGATAAGACAGAGCGAACGTGAACGGGCCTTGCCGGGCCTTGCCGTATCGGCTGTGATACGCGGCAGGCCGTCTCGTCTCACGCAGAGGCCGAGTGTGGCTCGCTCGGCCGCGTGCAAGTCACGCGGTTCTTCGAAAGGGCAGCGCGCAGCAGATCGATCCAGGGGGAGGGGTGGAGGGTGTGGCCGGGAACAAGTGAAGGCGGGGCCCTGTGACGTCACGGCGTCACGCCACGTCACTGCGTCACGCCACGTCACTGTGGCCGCGCCAAGGCTTGAATCGCCGCCGTGAACCCGGCCCGGCCCGGCCGGCTGAATCACGGCGAAGTTGGCGGGTTCAAGTTCAAGTCGGCTCTGCAGCAAGGAGCGGAGGCCCGACGGCCTGCCGGGGACGGCCACGGTGACTCAGTGGCCACCATATGATCGGCCGCCTCAGCCTCAACATTGCGGCGCGAGCAGGCCGTCTCGCTCGCACTCGGCCCGTGCAGGCCGTGCAGGCCGTAGGGGTGCGAGAGAGACGCCGGGCGCTAACTTTGTCGTGGCGCCGCGACTTGCACCTCGAAGCCTCGCGGTGGGGCTGGCCCGCTGGCGCCGCCCGCTGGCGCCCTCGGCCCCCGGCTAAAGAGCCTCGCTGCTTCGCTCTCTCGCTCAGGTGGCAGCGGCTACGCGATTGGCCGACTTCGGCGATGAATAAATGAAGAGGATCGTGTGCTGCTCGGCCGCCGCCGGAGAGGCGCGCGCCCCCGCCCGGCCAGGCCAGAGCCCGCCTGGACTCTTTCCAGAAGCCAGTGGAACACAAAGCCCCTCACAAACCTCACAAACGCCCCGCTCCGACGAGCGAGCACAAGCCGGACCCTGTTGGCTGCCGTCGGCTGCCGTCGGCTGGCGGGGAAGGGAGACGGGGCGCTACGCCTACCATTCCTCACACCTTCCGACCTTCTGGAAGGAAGTCTGGAATGGAACCGAGCGGCCAAAGGCTCGGCCAAAGGCTCGGCCAAAGGCCAAAAGAATTCCAGGCTCTTTCTCGCTACGTCCCATTCTTCCAATCTCCCGGTCCCTTTTAGCCTTTTAGCGGGGGGCTCATTCCTTATTCAGAGGAGTCTTTCTTCCCCAAGGCACCCAGGGCCTCGCCCAGGGCGGCGCGCCAAGCCGCCAGGCCGCCAGGCTGCAGCCGCGCACCGGGACCTTGTTTACCGCACGCACGCACAGGTGGCGGGGGGCGGGGTGCTTTTCGCCCCGGCCACGCCACCACGCCATTGACGATGTTGGCTTCGTCGAGGTCGTTGGGCCGATCGGCAACCCCTGACTCCCTGACCGGGACAGTGGCTCGTTGCAGCTCGGAGCACGGAACCGCCACACGCCTGTTGCTGCCCCGTGCCCCTCGCGGCCCTCTCGCTCGGCGTGCCGGCCGGCGTCGCTCTCTCTCTTTCCTACGGGGCGCCCCGTGAGTGCGACGGAGACACAGGGACGTAGGGTCCACGGCAAGCGCCACGCCACCGGCGCCTCAAGCGCCGCCTCTAACACCTCCGAAGTGCTCCGAAGGTCGCGGAGCATGAGAGCGACGTGCCGGCCTGCCGCGGCCTGCCGTGCTGTCGACGCCGTCGACGCCACGGGGACAACGGCCACTTGGCCGGGCTAAGTACTCTGCCCTGCGCTGCCTGCCCGGCCTGGCTAAAAATACATTCAAATAATCGGCTTCCCATTGAACGCCGGCCGCGCTTCTGGCGTGGGCGACGCCTGACGTCGTGGGGGACGCGGCGCCGAAGCGTTCGACGGCGTCCTGGAGCCGCAGGAGCTGTCTCAAGCAACCAGCGGTCCGTTTCAAAGGGAGCCTGTGCCAGGTTTCCCGCCCAAAAAAAATAAAAACAGAGCACTCTGATTGGCGGGCGAAACGAATCCAGGGCGAACCACGCCAATGGCACAAGGGAATTCCCCCGAGCCTTGTCCGTCCTCGTCGCACGAAACGAAGCGAACGGAGCCGCCTGCCACCCCTCGCCGCGAAATCGCCTCCGGCCAATCGAAATCGCCCCAGCGTAGTAATCCCCTCTCGCATCTCCGGCCGCTCCTCTTCTTTTTCAGGTTATCCAACCCATTAAGTTAAGTAACCGGCGAAAAACAAATTGGCTTTGTCGGTTGGTGATACTGCTTAAGCTTTATGGGAGGCGGCCCTATCTCCGTGGGACGGCGTCTCTGGGGTTGGGGGTCAAATTGGGCCGGAGCGTCACGGCGCCATTTTTTTTCGACGGGGCGGGTAAAATGGGGTAGCGGGGAAAGGGGAAAGGGGGCGGCGGTTGAGGGGATCTTTCAATGCAGCCGAGGAAACGTGCCTTCGCGATGAGTGGATTGCACAAGGCGGCCTGGCCTGCTGACAGTGGCGGCGGCAGTCTCGCAGCTGGAAGTGCACTCGCAGTGTGTCTGTGTGGTGACGAGCCTCCACTGTGAGAGGCCAAAGGCCGGACCGCGTCGTAAACAAGCCGGAAAAATTTCGAATGCCGACGAATTACTACCGGCGGTGTCAGAACACCGCAAAAAGGCAACCGAAAACGTACAGTACACTGTACTTTACGAAAAAGCGGTCTGCATGGTGATGCTATTGGCGTGTCGCGGTTACGTCACGGTTCCGACTTTGATTTAAATGTATTCAACTAGTAACTTTTAAAACATAAAAAAAGCGCACAGGAATTCTTTTTTTAAATTTTTTTTAAAAATTGTCGTACGAACAGAATGTTGGGATTCCTGAGGCCTTCTCAAGGAGACGAAAACAATCAGCAGCGAGCACAGTGGGACACTCGCAAATGACCACAGAGCGTCGCCTGCGCAAAATGCTTCTTGAACCGCACTCTGCTCTCACGAGCGGTGGCCTGCGAGTATTTAGACAAAGATTTACTGCAGAGAGAGAGGGGGGGGGGGTATCGCCGTCGGCGACCGTGCCGATTTGCAATCCGTCAAAGTGACACGTTCAGACGCGTCAGCGTCCGAAAGGGGAAGTGCAGTGTGCAGCTGTGTTGTCTATCTAGCCTTCTGGAAAAACGCATAAAGGGACCGCGCCGCAGCCTCGACTGGACAGTCGCAGAAAGTTTGTCCAGCTTTCGGACGTTCAGAATTCTGGTCTTGCTTCGCGGCTGGCCAACGTTTCTCCGAGTAGTACGACGCGGGGGACCCGACTCGTACGAGATTTTGACCTCTGGGCTCACACCGAGGCGGCACCATCATGAGGGCCTCAATTGCTTGGCCGAGTCCCCTCGCCGCTCCGTCTCTGTCGGGCACTCGGGGCGTGCCGTAGGGGTGCGAGAGAGACAGAGCGACGAGAAGACCCTTCACCGGTGCTCTTTCGGCACTACGACAGCGACTGTGGCCCGGAAAGAAGTCGCATGTGTAATGTCAACAAGAAGAGGGACGGGACCCGTTATGGGCGCCATTTGACTACATTGTGGCGCGATTTTGACGGGGCGGGACAGTTTGACTGTTGTTGGCTCTCCTGTACGCGGGGTGAACGGAGATGCCGGCCCATACCAACCCGAAACCGACATCGCTGGCAGAAAAAAAATATCGCCCGAGTATCAGCAGGGGCTTTAACCTCGTAATCCCAACGGCTTTGCAAAGAGCAAATCACTCTCATACCGTCAGTGTTGAAAGACCGACCGCGGCGTCCCATCGGAAAGAAGAACGTTAAAATCGCCGCGCGTTCAAGACGAACCGTTAAAAATGTGACTGACGTTTATTTGGCCACTGGCCAGCCTTACAGTGCGGGGACTGCGAAAACAAGAATCGCGCTGCCTCGCCGCTTTCTCGGTCCGCTCCAGCGAGATGCTCGTCCCACCGGCAAATAGTTTCACCCACACATACACACAAACACACACAAACACACACACACGCGCTGTGCGCACCGGCGTGTGTTCTGCGTACTGCCTTATCTGTGGGCGAGGCTGCTGGCTCGCCTCGGACAGCTTTACCTGCCAGATAAGAGGTGGGTGCACTTGCCTCCCCCGTAGTATCCTTCGTCATCATTGGCGGTTGCTTGTTGACGTGCTTGTTGTCCTTGCTTGTTGTTGTTTTTGTTTTTGTTGTTGAATGACTACAGGGATTGAATATATGTGTGTGTGTGTGTGTCGCACCTAATGCCGCTCAGTAACGACTCGCCCCGTGTGTGTGCGGTGCGCTTCTTGCCCGTCGAAGCGCCATCCTGATGGCCGCTGAGCGCGCTCACACACACACACACACACACACACGGAGTCATTGTTTCGGTTACGTCGGTCGCCGGCCGTCCCGGCACGCGAGGCGAGGGTACTTGGTCGTCGCTGGTACTCGTCGCCGCTGGTCGCAACCCACCAGTCAGTCAGTCCGCCCAGAAAAACAAGAAAACAGCATAGCCAAACGGCCGGCGACGGGGTGACCCCAGCGACCGCGCCTAGCGTCTCTAGCGTATCCCAAAGCAGCGGCAGCGTGCTGGGAGCTGAGGGCTGGGGTCTCATGAATTCGCCCGGATGCATTCGGGACACTTGTTGACGACGTCGGGGTGTTTGGGGGGATCTAAGAGGCGGGCTCTCTGTCAGCTGCGCTCGGTCCCACGGGAGTCGCCGCCGTGACCGCGTCGCGCGGTCCATAGGGCCGAGACGTGGCTGAGGGACGGTCCCTCGTTGCCGTCGCCACTACACTGGCGCAATCGGGCATCGTCCCTGCAGTCCCTGGGCCCTAGGCGAGTCTATGTAGCTTGACCCACCTCAAAGTTGACCTACCTATATATTTATTAATAAAAATATTAATATAAATATTGGAATAGAAATATTAGTAATATAAATTTTACCAAAAAAAGTTGACCCACCCCACAGTTGACCTACCCTATATTTAGGGGTTCCCAAGAACCCCTATTGTCCGAGGTCCGTGGATTCTTCCCCCCCCCCTCTCCGATTTTCAAATAAACAACTCTAAACTATTTCAACCATGAAAAAAACGAAAATTCCAATTTTTTTCGAAAATTCATCGTGGAAATTTTCCGTAAACGCGAAAAACATAAATTTGCAACAATCGAAAACGAGAACCGTTAATTATATGAAAAAATGGTTCAAATAAAAAATGTGCCACTCCTCAAAACTAAACCTCCTGGCTCATCAAAGTAACAAGAAATCGTATATGTTCTGAGCAAATGGTCAAAACATGAAAAAAAATCTCCATGGCAACGGCATGGTCCCATCGTACCACCCGTCAAAATTTAAAGTCGCCCATTTAAAAAAAATCTAAACGCCGTAAAATTTGAAAATGCTTATGCTAACACATTGCACGGTGTCTCAACGTTGGAACATCTTTAAAGTCTGTCACTACTAAAAA